>NC_063333.1:124317521-124400245 GCF_021869965.1 Rhincodon typus
AACCCCCTTCCCCTCCCCCTTTTCTGATGAAGGGTCTAGGCCCGAAACGTCAGCCTCTCTGCTCCTATGATGCTGCTTGGCCTGCTGTGTTCATCCAGCCCTGCACTTTGTTGTCTTGGATTCTCCAGCATCTGCAGTTCCTACTATCTCTGATCGCAATGAATCGATTGTATTTGACGTTGGTGTCCGTGATCTGCAGCGGAAAGCTCCTCATCGTCATGACGGTGCCACCCAACGTCACGGACCAGATTCATGTTCCAGTCGGTGAGGGAGATTTCTTCTGTTACTTCGGTTATGGAAGTAATTTGCTGCGGGAACGGTTGCGGCTTCAGAATCCTTCGGCTGTGCAGGTCGGTGTGGGCTACTTGAGGGTAAGTAAACATGGCATGGCTGCCTCCCTCCTCCACTGTGACCGCTACTGACCGGGGTATTCGGTTTATTACACTGCGGCGGGAGTACCACTTTTTTTTCGTTAATGGTGAACCGAAACAAGAGTTGCGATGGTAGAGATCTGAAATAAAAAACAGAAACGGAGTATTCTGATGAAGAATCACCGGGCTGGATGGGAGGAACAACTGTGGGCCATTTGGTCAATCAAACCCACTTTACCATTCAACATGATCATGGCTAATCCTCTATCTCAGCTCCCTCCCCGTACCACTTCACATCTTTTGCCTTTAGAAATCTGTTTTGATATCTTAAACCTGTTCAGAGTTGGCCTCCAGAGCCTCCTGTTATAAGAAATTACTAGAGTAAAACCTTTTAAAAGGTAAATGTTGCAAATTTCAGAGCTGCTGAAGGTAAAGTAGGACTTGTTAATAGAAACTTTTACAAAGAGGGAAGACTTTGACAGTTGGGAAGAAGTTGATTTTTGCCTTACAGTCTCAGTGACGTAAATCTGATGTAGGATTTGGCTTTTTGTTGACAGCGCTATTTAGTTCTAGTACAGGGAGAATATTTCCAAACTTGGCCTGCAGCAGAACCTGCACCATGTCTCACTGAGTAGGTTGTTACGAAGTTGTATAGAGTGTGTGGTTCCTTTAAGAGACAAAATGCTTTTCTAAGCATAGGGATTTATAGAAAAAGTGTCTGCATGTAGCTGTAGATGTACAGCCAGTTCTAAAATGGAAACATAATTGGCTGCGTGATTGGAAACCTTAGGCTTGTTTTGATAACTAGCTGGAATCAGCCAATTAATTTAAACAAAACACTTAGTGAATGAAAGCCAAATGAATTTAAATCTGATGGCTTTGACAACTTTGAACCAATTCTAATGTAACAAAATTTATGATGCCCAAGATAGGGAGAGGGTTTTTGAAAATCTGTAAGGGTGCAAACCACCATCTGAGAAATAAACACCTAGCTCTCTCCAGAAATCGCTAAGCTCTCTAAGAAAGCACCATATTATCCATAAAAGGTACCACAGTACATCTAGCTAAGAGTCTTCACAGAGAACATCCCTGACAGCAGGATTAGCAGAAGAAAGGCATTTATGACTGGAGAGACAGTGGAGAAGGCAGAACATTCCAGAAGAGACATTCTGTATGGACTTTGAGAGACTAAGTTTTAGATTAATTTTTTCTTACTACTTGGGTTATGTAAGTGGGACTTGTATTTTTTGGAATAGCGTACCAGTAGAATTTTGTTCAGTTGTGAAATAGTTGGGAGTTGGGGGAAATTAGTTGGTTTGTTAGTAGTTTTGTTAATTTGACTGTTAGGCTTAAATAAATAAATTGTTACTTGTTACTTATAAAGTGAATATCAGGGATTTTCTTTCATTTAACCTCCCCTTCTCCATAACAGTTTAACAGATTAGACGAGGTGAGACTAGCTTCTCTGGGTGTTTCGCGTTTAATTATTAGATGGGGACCTCTACTCCCGCCGTAACAGACTGGGGGCAAAAACAGAAGTAGCTGGAAAACTTCTGTTCTGAGGAAGGGTCACTAGACCTGAAATGTTAACTCTAATTTTTTTCTTCACGGATGCTTTACCAGCTACTTCTCTTTCTGTTCCTGATTTACAGCATCTGGAGTTCTTACAGTTTGTAACAGACTGGGGGATTGTGTTTAGATTTTAATTATCAAAGGGGTTCAACCTTCCTTCCCAACAGGGTCAACTCTGATGAATCTGGTTTGAATTGGAGATTTCAGCCCTGATGTCTCAAAACTATCAGCTTAGAGCCCTGACAGTCGTGCTGTTCTGAATTGGGGAATACCTTTAAAAGCACTCATGATTTGGGGGATAACTGTCCTGGTGCTGAAGCCAAAACAGAGCAGCAAAGGTGCAAACTCCAACCTAGGCTTGTGTGAGGCATTGGATTTTGCTTCGTGCTGGGACAGGGCTCGTTCCACCTATGGGAGGGGTAAATACTGCCCTCTGTCAGTTGACAGCAAAGCCAGACTGTGGGTGAGTTTCCAGTGTGATCCTTGATTTGTAGAGGACAATGCAGCAGTGTGGCATGGACTAACCCGGACTCGATGGTTGTGACTTGAGGAATGCATTTATAAGAATAATTGTACGGTGTGACTTGTTGTAATCACATGTCCTCTTGTAATTTAGAAAGATCAGTTGAGAAAGAAGGGCCATTAGAAGTTGACAAAAGGAAGGTAGTGTCAGAAGGGAACAGCTGAAATAGTGTGGATCTTGAAAGCTGTAAACGGAGCAACCGTTGTAAGAAACAGCAAAATAATGTGAACTGCAGCCTCTAACTCCTCTTTTTCTGGGTGAGTCAAAGTGATAGCACCTCCAGTATCTCCGAGGGAGAGTTCCAGCTGTGGTCAATGTCAGTCTAAAAGACAAGATCAAAGAGCTAGAAAAGATGAGAATAATCAAGGAAGGGTTAACTCTTCCAGCACCATGGCACTAGTGAACTGAAAGTCTGCATAGACTCAAATAATCTCGGTAAAACTTGGAAGGTACCTCACAGTCCCACACTGATCATGAAAGAATTTTTTCAGTAACTTGCCAAGGCAGAAGTCTTTATTTCTGTATTGTGGAGGATAGATTATGACAATTGAAGCTGGATAAAGGCAACTAGATTCTGGACGCCATTCGGTGGATGTAGACGGCTGTGTGTGTCTGGGTGGATGGATTGGTGTGTGTTCAGTATTTTCATTGCTCCAGAAGATCAACACCTGACCAAGTGGTAAGGTCAGAGACTGAAGAATTCCAAATGGCTCTAGAGCTAATTAAGCAAACATCAAGCAGTGCCTAAAAAAAAATTGTAGTTCAAAGCACATGCATGTATTGTGTTCCTAATGTATTCAATGGGATTATGTTTGTGATACAAGTCAAGTGTTTTGACTCATTTGGAGGCTGTCAGCGTTATGATTCTGTGATTAGAGTGTGACAAGCTTGCCCATCGGCAAGCAAAAGTTCTTGAATCTGAACAAACCGGTTGGAAGATATGGCTGTATTGATCTTTTTCTTCGTGCTTTTTTGTCTTTTCACGTCATAGCTTCTTTGGTTATTTGATTTGTGACAATTTTAAAAAGCATGTTTAGCAACTGTGCGTTATAGTCATAGAATCCCTACAGAAGGAAGTTATTCAGACGATCAACTCTGCACTGACTGTCTGAAAAGCATCCCTTTCCCTGTAACACCACATTTACCATGACCAATCCACCAAATCTGCACATCTTTGGACTGTGGGAGGAACCTGGAGGACCCAGCAGGAACCCGGAGGACCCAGCAGGAACCCATGCAGACAGAGGGAGAATGTGCAATCTCCACACAGTCAGATTGCACCTAGGTCAGTGGCACTGAGGTAAGAATGATGACCACTGCTACCATGCCACCCTGTTGTTCAGGTATGGAATTCCCAATTTTTCTACTCATTCAATTTTTTTTTTTCCCCCAGGGCTATAAGCTTGCATTTGGTTTCCCTGATTTGCAAGAGAGCGCATGGGGAGGAGGTGTGGCTACTGTTATCCCAAGTCCTGAAGATGTTGTATGGGGCGTTATATGGCAATTGGAATCTGCTGATCGGCCATCTTTAGATGAGCAAGTATTGTCTTGTATATCTAGTCAGTAATTTCAGACAAAAAGTTCTTTTCTGAAGGCAGTTCACTGGACCCGAAACATTAACTCTGCTTTCTCCCCACAGATGCTGCCACAACCTGCTGAGTTTTTCCAGCATTTTGTTTTTGTTTGTTTTCCAGTATCTGCAATTCTTTGGTACATTTTTAAAAACTTCTTTTCTGTTTTTTTTTGGAGATTAAAAAATGATGGCCTATCTGATGCAGTCTTGTTTTAAAATATGATTTGGGTTCCATCTTTGAGACAGACATGCATGTGCATGCTTATGCCTAGGAATCAATTTATCCTTTATTTAGGACAGGTTCCAAGTATTCTTAAAACACGGCTATATTGACCATGCTATATAAGTGCATGTTGCAATGGATAAACTTGATATGCATGACACAGCTCTCTATCCAAGGAGCAGTTAGCCAAAATTATCTTTCCTTTTGTAGAGGATTCATTGCAGCTCTCCAAATAGTGATAAAAGTGTTTAAAAGGAAGGTTTTCATCTATCAAACTGCAGCTCCCATTTATTTTCTGGGCTTTATATGAAAATGTCATTATGTATATCTGAGCAAAAAGCATTCATTTACTCAACTGACACTAGAACCTACTAATTTACCTGCTGCTTATCTGCTTTAATTTCTGATTACTATTGTGACGATGCCAGGTTCTACTTATGCTTCCGTCTAGAGACCTCTATAAAAGACAATGTTGAAGTGGAGTGGGGGTGTTGTGGAGGACAGAAGAGGTCAGGTACATACAGCTAAAACCATATGAGAATGTACAAAAAAAAAATTAAAAAGGCTAACAGAATGTTGGCCTTTACATCAAGAGAATTAGAATACAAAAGAATGGTTGTTATGTGACAGTTATACAAAATCTGGTTGGGTCACATCTGGAGTGCAATGTGATTTGGGCACCACATCATGGGAGGGGTATGTTGGCCTTGGATGGAGTATTTTCAATGGTTGGGGAAGTATAGGAAGAGGAGATTAGAGATTAAAGATTTGAGTGAATTTTGTGAATAGCTGATCAAATTTTGAAACACTCCTCTTCAAATAGCAATTAATGCTAGATCGATTGACTAAAAGGGTTGGTAATTCTTCAGTTTATAAGTCAGCTATGGGACCAGCTATGATACTTCAGAGAACGCTGAGGAATTCAGGGTGAAAAATGCTGATGTACTGATTATAATCACCCAGTCTTAGTTTAGTACTGGGATGGTGGCAGATGACTGAGTAATAACAAATGTTATATACCCTGATTTGAAAAAGTATTCAGCATATAGATAAAGCCACCAATTTGATGCTGTGAAAGTGTGATTAAACATCTGTGATGTATATATTTGTAAAATAACTCCACTGAGGCTGGTATCTGTCACCAGGTCAAGCTTTATTTACACATGAATAGTCCTTGACCATAGTCATGCCTCATACAGAGTCCAGCACTAAAGGGTCAATATCTCTGAAACTCACTTTTTTTATATGTCAGCTGGGGCTCCCTGATTGGGGCTGTCAATCTGGCACAATCAGGGAACTCATTCTGATAGGTCCAGCTGGGTGACCTCATCACAATCACTACAATTAGTATCATCTTTTCAAAGTTTGGACTTTAAACTAGTAGTGAATGGGTGTTGATTTATCTTTGTGAATAAGTTTTTAAAATTAACTGGGTCATTCTTTCCTGAACCATGATTTTAAACCAGCATGTACCTCCTGGAATGTTAATAGGAGTTTGTTTATTCTGTGAAGGTTTACAACTGGAGAAAGAAGAAGTCAAGCCATTAGCTTAGTAGAGTCTCTAGGGTCAGCAAGTTATCATCTGTCTTATAATTTGGTTCAAAAGCTTTTTGGGCAGTTTAAAGGAGACTTAAGTGGGGTCAGAAGCAAGTACAATTTCTCCGAGAGAAAGGAGATTGTTCAGAGCACATAAGGAAATAGGTTACTTCAGTGAAACCATGTAGTTTGAATAATTATTGACATCCGATTATTATTGCATTGATGAATGGTTCTTCTAATGCACCTAGTTCAGGACACTAGACAAGCAATGATTAGAACGGTGTTTTGTTACAAGACTGATTTAAGTCTCAGCTCTGTTGGGTGAGCAGTCATGGAAACTGGCCTCAGACCTCACTGAACTGGAACTGAGTGGAGGCAGTAAAATCAAATTACAGAAAGAAAGGGAAAGATTTACCTCTATTTTTGAGCGACTATAATGTAATGGTGTTGGGGTGAAATGGGATTTTGCCTCTATGTATCTTAATCTTTATAAAAATTTTTTAAATTCTTTTTTGTGTAATAAACTTTTGTCTTAGCTTTTAAAACCGAATCCACAGCTCTGTGTGCTTGTGTTTCAGTAAAAGTCCACCATGTTGAATTTCAAAAATATCAGGCCATTTTCCATTCTGGGATCTTACTTGCCGAGTAGCAACATCAGCTGAAATCAAAACACAAGCGCCTGGGCCAAAATTAAGTCACATGCACAAGTGTGCATTAATTGGGAAAGGCTGGTATGAATCTGTAAAATGCAACTCCTTCACAAATAAACTGGGAACCCTGCCCATCTCTATGTATAATACGGACCTAGAAATGAGTGTGTCCAGCACAATTTCCAAATTTATGGAAAACCAACACCCTGCAAGTATTGTGAATTGTGAAAGGGATAGACTTCAAAAGGAAATATACATGCTGGTAAAGCAGGTGGATATATATCGGGTGAAATTCTAATGCAAAAAGTGTGAAATGTTACATTCTGTTGGAAGAACTAGAAAAGGCAACAATGGGCACAATTCATAAGAGGAACTGAAATCAACTGGAGGGTTTTTCGACACAAATCATTGAAGACAACAGATTGGGAAAATAGTTAAAAAGGCAAACTAGATCCTGGGCTTTAGAAATGGGAAGGATGTGAAAACTTCAGATGGTACAGTAATAACTTGTAGGAGTTATTCTTAGGATGGGGAGACTTCATTTACATGCCCATCACCATCTTGGTGCTTTTTGCCCTATGTGGACTCATTCCTCTTGGAATGAGAGAGAGGCACGTATTAAGGGATACCGAAGTTGTGGCAAAGCCTATACTTGGTGCAGGTAGGGAGAGGTCCCAAGTGAGTGAGTAGACAATGCAAAGAGCATGCAGGATAATAGTGTGGGAGTTGGGGTGGGTGAAAGTTTGTGGGGAAATTTGGTGTAGGACAACAGGTGAGAATAGTAGAGAGCTTTGGTGGGATGTGGGTACAGTAGCAGAAGTAGAGAGAGTAAAAGATATCAGACAGAAGATAGGAGCACTTGCACTGGCAAATCTTGTTTTTGCTGGGTATTGCTCTAAATCTGACAATTCATTGACTTCTGCACAGGTGGCAACCACTGACCAGGCCTAGTGTCCTGGCCGCCATTGCTGATCTAGGTGGAAGAGAAAGTCTTGACTGTACCAGCCATCCTTCAGGACCTCCCAAGTCCTGTCTGTAAAGCAGGGCATCAATTTTCCCCTATCTGCCATGTTGGGCAAATGTAACGAATTGTGTAGGGCAAGTCTGTAGTGCTTGTTCAGGTGCACAGTAGGCTTTTAAAGGGGGCCTGGGTGCAAGGCATGCAGGTCTTTTGGCAGATATCTATTGAGTGGTGAGTAGTTCTGGTAATGGCATGTGGCAAGGTAGGGATAGAATCATATGAAGGGTGTCAAAATTAAAGATTCAGCCCATTGTTTTAAGCAGGTTTATCAAACTGCTCAGTTACACTAGAAGAGGAAGTTGGTAGGCTGTCTGATTGTAGATACATAGTTTGCAATGTTGCTACGCCGTTTGCTGGGAAAGAACGGTGCGAGGAATCTGTACTCTGGATAACTTGGAACTTCTGTAAACTGTTTGAGGGACTGTTCATGAATGTATAAGTCGTGAAAACAGTAATACTCAATACAAAAAAGGTAATACCTTCCATAAACTTGTTTTGTTGGATGGAATTTTTCAAATGTAATCTTTCTGCTCTTCAGTTAAAAAGTGAAAAATATTAGTCTCTTGCACTAAATAAATACGAAGGTATGTGAATCCTTTCCAGAAATTGTCCTATTTTAATTCCAACAACAGTAATTTTAGCTGAAGCCACAGTGCCTTGTGTAATGGACAGGGTTCTTCGAGTAATGCTGAAATATTCTTTTTTTTTGTTAAAGAGTAAGCTTTGTAAACACATTTTTCAGTCATCGTAAGTGTGAGTTAAGTCTTAATCTTCTGGAAAAGTACACCTTTAAGTGTCTCGCTTTATGCAGTTGGTTATAATCTACATAAGTATGTGGTTATGGTGCTGTTGATGCTGTTTTTTGAGATTGGCCCATCATTAAGAGTTGTGTTAATGAAGGATCTGGGAAATGGTGGTGAAGGACATGAGTTTCCAGTTATATATGTTACATTGTAGTTTTTGTTTTCTTTTGGTTTTGTGCTTGAAATTTAACTATCACAGTCATCTATATGGTAAGGCTGGTGGGAAGCTTTAACGATTAGGAAATTGTTTGTTTGAATTGAAGCTAATTTATAGTTTCGCTATTACATCAGATCCACAAGGGTAAAACAGACTAAGACCTCTGATTTTTATCCTATAAATCCTTGAATAGAATCAACCTTATCACCATTTAGTGTTTTATCAAAAATATAAATCTACTCCCATCACCTGTGAGAAAATGTTTGCCATAGACAGTGATAGTTTCAGGTTTGTTTTATTTCTGAACCTTTTTTGAAGTTGAAATGATTGGTTGGGTGGTTAGCAGTGATCAGAAGAACACACAGGGACTGAACATCTGATATGTTTTTCCCTTTCCTTCCCAACAGTCAAGAAGGTGTAAAAATAGGACTATACATTCCAACACAAGTTAACATTCAACGAGAAAATACAGGAGAAGTGTTGTGTCAGACCTACCAAATGAATAACTTTCGTTCTGCCCTGCCATCTCCACTTTACAAAGAGGTAGGTTTTGAAAATGCAGATAGGCTGCCAAATAGCAGCCTGCACAGTTTAGTGGGAAACTTGTTTTTGAGATCAAGTCACTTGTAAATTATGTACTCTTAAGAACATACATGTTGTTTAAAAATTAACTTAGTGAAAAATTAATTATCATTGAATGATAGCATTCCATTTCATATAACAACTTAGTTTAAACAGATGCTTTATCATTTATTTACTCAAAATATGTTTTGCAGGTAATCTGTACAGGTGCAAAACAGAGTGGATTGCCTGCTGAATATATTAAGAAGTTGGATGCAATAAAAACAAATAATTACAATGAAACCACCCCGTTTACAATCCAGATCAGAATGATATTACGTCATCTACGGAATGACACATCAGAATGAAAGATGCTTTTTGAAAGGTTATTGTCTGTGGCTACAAGACAAATGAATTAAACATGCTGATCCCTTGGGATTTTGTTAAATTGGTTGAGATGTAAAATTGTACAAAGTTTGAGAACTTGACAATAAATGTAATTCAAACTGCTGCATGTAATTGAAGTTACAGTGCAAACATTGTTGATAGAATTTACTTGCCTTTTTCAGTTATTACTCATTTGATTTCAAATATTTGAAATGTGATATCTGTTTATGCTTTTATTTTAAATGTTGATCTTGGACAAATTGAGTCCTCAAGCAATGAATCCTTGTTTCTTAATCAAAAAGGCCCAAGTAAGATTTGTTGGGCATTGACAAAAAGACCTGTCCTAATGTCTACTTTTACTGGACCATATAGCAATTATCATGTGATCTGGGAAAATGTTAACATGTTGTCATTGTTATCGCTTTAAGATTTGGAAATATCCTCTTTTAGAATTGTCAGATTCCATAACGGCTTTGTTATATTTCCATTTATTACTTCTTAGAAAAAATTGTCATAAGGCTTGCCTAGGATTTTATCAGGAGACAATCACCTGGAATGTGATTTTTAAATAGTGTAATGAACATGTAGTTTTCAAAATAAATTCATCTTTGGGAAGCTGTGCAGTTTGCAGGATTATTGAGCACTAATCAAATCAAATTTTTTTAATTCAGACTATTCTGGAAAATTTCAGGAATGTAATTTGAAGCCATCTTTCTAGCTAAAACATGACTGCTGAAGTCCTGTAAATAGTGAAATTGTCATGAACATTAAATCTTCTATAACATTGTGCTGACAACAGCAAAGTTGTGGATTGGGTATAACACTTTTTGTACACATTTGGAATATTTCAAATCTGTTGCAAGAAAACTCAGTCAGACTAGCAACTAACACTCGTCTGGGAGGCAGTATTATATATTATATTTCTACAAGTAAACTGTATTATGATGATTTTCGCTGGTTAGAATGAAACATTTGAATTTCATGGCCACTTGGATGGGCTGAACTTGATAGAGGTATAGAAAGGCTGCTGTCACGAGGACTGGATGGTATCTATTTTAAAGATGCTGAAGCAAATAAGTATGGAAATCGTGGAGGTAGAGCCAGAATCCTCCAAACATCCTTTGATGCGAGAGGACTGTAGAATTACAAATGTTAGACTGTGGTTCAAGAAAGGATGCAAGCATAAACTCTACAAATACAAATCGGTCAACCTAATCTCTTTCAGAAACTATTTTAAACCAGTAATTTGGAGAGAAAAATGAAGTTACTTAATTAAATTAGCATTAAGTTAAACTGATGCAGTTCAATCACAAGTAAAATATGTTTGACTTGCTTGGGATTTTACATGAACTAAAATTGGGGGCTTGTTGACAGTATTGTAGCTGTTGTAATCATAGAATCCCTATGGTGTGGAAGCAGGCCATTCGGCCCATTGAGTCCACACTGACCCTCTGAAAGCATCCCACCCAGACCCACTCCCTACCCTATCCCTGTATTTTCCCCCACCCTAGTCACTATGGGCAATTTAGCATAGCCAATCCACCTAACCTGCACATCTTTGGACTGTGGGAGGAAACCCACGCAGACACAGTTGTTTCTGGACTGAAACATTGTTCAACAAGCAAGTACGAGGATCACTGTTTTTCCTGATTGGTTTCAATTTCTTTGGCACAGATGTACACACAACAATTTCAAAATTTGCAGATGACACAGCTTGGAAGTATTATGAACTCTTGAGGATCAGGCAGTGCATTTCGTGAACATGTGGATGCAATTTAAAGCCGACAACTGTGGAGCAACATATTTTAAGATGAACAAGAGGAAATGCAATGTAACCAGATGTGGAATTTCTTGGGTGGGGGAGTTGATGTTGGTAATGGTCTATAAAAAGCATACTTTGAGATCTTAGCGCATCTTCTGTAGTAGGAATTTTTTTTCAAGTACTTTTGAGACTTTCTATGGCTATTTTTCATTAACGCATTTAGTGGGATATATATAAATAAACATTGTCTTCAGTACTTGTGCCAACATGTGGGAGTAACTGGTTTTGAATGCCATTGAGGAGTTCTTCAGATCCTGCTCATCAATGCTCCGTTAAATTTAAACAGCGCAACAAAATTGCTTTTTAAAAATATGGTATTAAGATGGGTGCAAGATTACAGGCATAGGTGATGCACATTTCCACACAAAAAGCCATTGCTCTAAGCAAAATTTCAGGTTGTTGAGGTCATGGCTAACACATATCCACCACAAATTCTCCAAGTTGCTGGAGAATTTTAATCAGACACTTACCATACCCTATTTCCTGCATCTCTTATTTCAATCCTAAAATTAAGTTTAACAATCAATAGCGTTCATTGCAATGGCATCTACTGCATATTTCCCTATAAATGAGCACTTGAACCAATGCAGTCTTAAAGCAGAGATTTCATACTTGTTTGCAAGTGATTCATTGACAGGTTTAAGTTTTCCTGTCACCAGTTAACTCAGTATTCCTTTGTTGGTGGAATAGTTCTGAGCATTTCTTCTTTGCAGTCTTCCTTTCACACTTCATTCAGTCCCTCCCCTCTTTTTTCCAATCCCCTTTGCAGGCTTCTCCCTTCTCACCCACCTTTTGTAGCAGTCCCTGTTTCCCTCACCACACTTGCAAGCCTCCCTGTCATCCCCACCACCCCACCCATACTTTAGAGAAGTTTTATCTGAGGGTTCTTCATACTTCTGCAAGTTCAGTGAGAGAATTTTTTTTATATTTAGATTCCTCCCACTTTGCAAAAATATGTTAATCTTCTGTATAAGTTCCTCCTGCTTTCGTGTGATGCTGTATTAAACATTTTTCCTTAATTATTTGAAGATTCCGTTATGAAGTTGTAAGCTTTTATCTAGTCAATTTTTTGATGTTTTATACAACTATATGAATAGTCATTTAAGCTTTCCTTTTTTTTGGAAAAAAAACTTTACTGAAGGTTTATCAGTAAAGGTGTTTCATTTCTTGGTCTTTGAGTGTTCTCTTATCCTGGTGTCTAATGGTATTCGTGTGATAAGGATCATTGTCATCTTTCATCAGTTGGGTGAATCCAGTATTCCTCCTGTATTTAACATCTTATTTTCATGTTTAAGTATGAACAAACTGACTTGTCAACCCAGCTCTGTATATAGAGTCAGAGATATACAGCACAGAAACAGACCCTTCAGTCCAACTCGTTCATGCTAACCAGACATCCTAAATAAATCAAGTCCCATTTGCCAGCATTTGGCTCATATCCCTCTAAACCCTTCCTATTCATATACCCATCCAGATGCCTTTTAAACATTGTAATTGCACCAGCCTCCACCATTTCACCTTTATACCACACCCTGTAGTTTTGGACTCCCCCCACCCCAGGGAAAAGACCTAGTCTATTTACCCTATCCATGCCCCTCATGATTTTATAAACCTCTACAAGGTCACCCCTCAGCCTCCAACGCTCCAGGGAAAATAGGCCCAGCCTATTCAGCCTCTCCCTAAAGCTCAAACCCTCCAACCCTGGCAACATCCTGGTAAATCTTTGCAGAACCCTTTCAAGTTTCACAAAATCCTTCCAATAGCAGGGAGACCAGAATTGCACGCAGTATTCCAATAGATAAAATTAAACATTTGTGAAATGATTTAGGTAATTGGATTGCAGTTAAGACACCATGTAACTTCAAATAAACAAACTGACCTGAGTACAGCTTTCTCAGCAGGTGTTAGTGATGAAAAGAGAAAAAGGGAATAAGTTCAATACTTGTGTGTGAAACAGGAAGGAGTAAGGGCTAACTGTATTGGATGGATACAAAAAAAAGTTACTTTATAGGAAGCAAGCAAGGTAAGTTCTTTGAAGGACAAAAATGACCAGACATTTTGCTTCGCAGCAATTACTGTGAGATTGCATATACCAAAAAAAAATTAAACTGGGGATCCTTGTGATGATGCATACGTGACCGTGCATTGCTATTTCAGATAAGTATAGCTACAACCTAGATAAAGGAATATTAGGCTGTAAGTCTTTTTATCTTACTGAACACTGCACCTTGAGCAAATAATTGATCAATGGTGACTGTTTCACAGCCCTGATTTTTGAAGAATAAATTTAAAAATAGTGAGGAGACCCTCACACCTAATATGGAATAATGATTAGGGATGGCCTATGACTGAGCAAATTATCATTTCCCATACTTCTTAATAAATCAACACCAAAAAAATCATTAATTATAAATATAATGTATGTTTATTAGAGATAATGTTTGCTGTCAGTCACCTGTACTTCAGAATCTTCTGAACCAAGTGGGTTTATGGGAACAAGGTAATGTTACCTTGATGGATATCTCTGCTTTCTTTGGAAGCCTTGCATTTGTAGTAAGGAGAGGTTGAGTTTTGGATGCTCAAGTAGAAATAAGAACTACTTAAGTTTTCAAGATATTATTTAACTTTGTGACCTATAGTCTTTGCATTATCATTAAAATGTCATGTTTTCTTATAGTAAATTTCTGTTAAGATTTAAATTGTCTCATGTAATCTTCTGTATCAAACACTCAATAAACCCAACTTCTATTTCCTTTGGAGGGGGAATATTTTCTGAGGGGATTCACTTCAACCCTGACAACATCCATAAAAGTTACAATCTAGCTAAACACAATTGTATTTTGGTCTATCAAGAGAAATGTAACACCATTGACAGCCCTTCTTCCTTTTGGATGGGGTGAGGGGTGCTAATTGCATTCAGTGGGCTCAAATTACATGTCTTAGAATCTAGCTCCCTCTGGTCACAGTCGAGGGAAATTAATTGAGAGATACTCCTGATTGTCATGAAGGAGGAGTTATGATTGTAAAAACATTACAGGTGGCACCCAAAATCATAGGTTGCATTTTTGATACAGAATCTCTATATCTGAAATTGAGTTGGAATAAATATTGGAGTGGAAATAAAACCCAAAATTAAGTCATGGTCACAGGATACACCGTCATTTTTGCTGTTTGCTTTTTTCTGACCAATCATTAGGCCTAGCCCTCATCTTTGCACATTTGTAAATTTTCTCCTTAATGTTGATGCTTTCCCTAACTTATTTAATTAACTAGATTTGGTAGGTCCTTACTATAATTGTTTTTCTTTGTAGTAGGAATATACTTATTGAGCATTCTGAAATTGTCCCTTAAATGTCTGCCGCTGCAGCTCTATTCATCTATCCCTTAGCTTAGTATGCCAGTTCATGCCATCTAACTCAGCTTTATGCCCTCATAGTTGCCTTTATTTAGGTTTAAAATACGAGTCTTAGACCCTCTGTTTTTTCTTTCAAGCCGGATGTAAAAGTCAATCATACTGTGGTCACTGCTGCATAGGGGTGCCTTTACTCTGATGTCATTGATTAATCCTGTCAAATTGCACAATACCAATTTTAACATAACCTGCTTGTAGATCAGTTCCAGAAACTGCTACACTAAGAAATTATTTCAAAAGCATTCTATGAACTTGTCACCAGGCTGCTACTGTCAATCTGATCTTTCTACTTTATAAATGTAGATCGAAGTCACCCATAATATTGTTCCTTTATCACAAGCACCCAACATTTCTTCTTGTACACTTTGTCCCACATTGTGGTTACTGTTAAAGGGCATGTATATTACTCCCACTGGTGACTTTTTTCCTTTACTCTTCCTCATCTCCACCCAAACTATTTCTACATCCTGATATCCTAATTCAAGGTCACTAATGCCATCCTTGATTAACAGTACCACCCCTCTCCCTTTAACTAGCTTTCTATTCTTCTTGATTGTTACATAGCCTTCAATATTCAGGACCCAATCCTTGTTACAGCCATGTCTTCATAATGTCTATCAGATTAGATTTATTTACTTCACTGTGCACTATCAATTTGTTTATTTTGTTATACACACATTCAGATACAGAGCTTTTAGTTTTGTATTTTTCTTATCTTTGTAACTCCTAGTCTTGATTGTTGCTTTATTCCTAGGTTTTTTTTTTCTCTGTCCCTTCCTGCTATTCTCTGATCTGAATTTTCCATACTACTACTCTTTGTTATACCACATCTTTTCACATGTGATCCCTTGTCTCTACTGTACAGTTTCAAACTCTGTCTACTTCCCTATTAATGTAGTTTGCGAGAACACTGGCTTCACTATAGTTCAGGTGTAGACTGTCCTAACTGAACAGCTCCCACTTTTCCCAGTACTGGTGCCAATGGCCCATGAATAAGAACTCACTTTGTGAATCTGAGTCACATATTCATCTCTTAAAGTTTAATTACTCTATGTCAATTTGCATGCAACTTAGGTAATAATACAGACAAAATTTTCAAGGTCCTGCTTTTTAATGTGGTGTCTACCTCCTCATACTCTCAATGCAGAACCTCTTCTAGCTCTGCCTGTGTTGTTGGTACCTATATGGACAATGCCCACTGGGATTTTCCCCTCATACTGCAAGTTTCTTGCCAACTCTGAGCAAATTCTCCAGTCAAGCAACACAGCAATGTGAACGCTTACACTTTGCTGTAGAGAATGGTGTCAGTTCCCCCTCACTGTACTAGGTCTTCAATTGCTCCCTTACTTGCTTCACTTGCAGTTACACATTCCTGTTCTTGACCACTGACAACATCAAAAGACAGTATCCTAAGTGGTGTGACTGTCTCCTAGTATAATGAATCCAGATAATATTCCCCTTCACTAATGGATCATAAATTTTGAGTTGAAGCTGCTTGAACTTCAAACACTTCCTGCAGACTTACTTGCCCTGGATCACAACGGTATCCAGAAGCTCCCATATGCTGCAGTCTTGATACATTATCTGTCTTGCCATCACTAATGGATGTTAATTATTTAATTATATTATTCGTTTATGTTTATGTTTCCTTTTAAATAATTTATTAACATTACCAAATTATATACAGCAAATATTTTATTAACTGGCACCTATGGGACCAGGAGTGTGCTGGTTAATCAAATATTCTGGATAATTAAAAGGTATATGTAACGGCAGTAAACTGTGACCAAGTGAAGCTTCAAAACATCAACATCCCTCAAAAAAATCTTTGTAAAAACATCAACACGTCTCCTAAAATCAATGTAAAAACACACAGTAAGTAGTAGAAATGTAATGCAGATACACATAACTGTTACACTTTATTTACAGCATAGATACTCAGACATTGTGGCAGATTGTGTATTATATATAATAATTATAGGTACAATTTTTGTCAGTTTATCAAAAGTGCCTGGTCATAAGGTGCCGGTTAAAACAAAGTTTGCTGTACTATGTTAAAATTTAAGAATAGAAAAGACTTTAACCACTTATCAGAGACTCACCAAACTGCTAGCTTCCTTCTCTGCTTTGGCAGAATATTACACATAATAAGGATGTTCTTATTATGCAATCACTCTGCCTCTTTAAATCAGGCACTACACATATCGAGAAGCAACATCCAAAAGACTTGAAACATAGAAGTACTGCAGGCAACAATTAACATTTCCTCTAATTTTCTTACTAGCTGCATGGACCTCCAATGCTCAATTGTGGTAATAATTGCTGTGATTCATGTGCCGACAACAATTGTCTTGTGCATGTGCCATCGGAGCCATGCAGCTTAGAGGGAACATTGACAATAATACCTTGTACTAACAGTGACATACCCTGTCTTCATGGAGGAAGATACTGAAAATCTCTCAGAAATACTTAGCAACCAAGAGACTTGTGAAACTGAAGAACTAACAGTAATTGATATTAAAAAAGAAACAGCACTTAAAAATATATCTGGGTTGGAAATTGATAAATTCCATGGACCAGATAAGCTACATCCCAGAGCAGCAAAGGAGGTGGCTATAGAGATAGTGAATTATTACTTATATTTAAAAATTCTTTAATTGCTGTATAGGTTCCTACAGTCTGGAAAGTAGCAAATGTAACCCCATTATTTACAGAAGGAGGGAGAGTGTTTGGATAACTACAGACCTGAAAGTTTAATATCAGTGGCAGGGAAAATGTTAGAACTGACTATGATTAATGTGATAGCTGGATGTTTAGAAACAATGGTAAAAATTGGAAAATTCAATATAGATTTTAGAATGAGAAATAATGTTTGGTAAACCCTTAGACTTTTTAAAAAAGATGCTACTAATGGACTAGATAAAAGAGAACCAGTGGATAGACTTTATTTTGATTTTAGAAGGGGTTTTATAAGGTCCCACACAGAGATTATTAAACAAAATTAGAGTGGGTGAGATTGGAAACAATATAGTAATATGGATTGAAAATTGGTTACCAGACAAACGAGGATAACTGAAGCCTCAGATGATCCATCAAATGTGAAAACCAGCCTAGATCACCATGTTCCAACAAAACACCTAAAAGGATATGTGAAAGACATCTGAGCTAGATCTTCCAAGGACTGGCAATCTCCCACAGATTGAATCTTTTTTCTTACAAAAGGAGGGAACTCCACGTTTCTGACAGGAGATTCAAATCGGGCTCTTTCAGAAAGGCAGAGCCATATTTCCAATCTGACAGTTTTATTTTGAAGCAGAGAACTGTCGGAGGAAGTCAAACCACTCTCCTCCCTTTCCACAGCAGTCAGCTGCCGTACTCTGAAATTTAAAGGTCCAGAATCGCAGACAGCCGCTTTGACAGCTGTTGTCAAACAATAAGTATACAAGGTAAGGAGGAGTGATAGGGTGACATGCTATATAGGTAACAAGGAGGCCAGGTAACTGATGCAGTGTTTAGCATAGGTCAAGGTGTGTAGGCAAAATTGGGTTCTGCAGAGGCAAGGGAGGGCAGATGTTGAATTATGAAGATCGGTCTAGTAGTAGGGGACATGGGAATAGTCCTAGGGGTGAGGGGTGGACGGAGATAGGGGTCTAGAGCAGGGAGAGGGGGACTGGATCCCAGGGAGGTGGTGAAGGTAGATTATGTCTGGAGTGGGGAAAGTGGAGCACCCAGGAAAGGGTGCAACACCAGGGCATTAGAACATGATCCCAACCGATACTTACTAGAAGCCTTACAATGCAGCCATTCCATAGTCAATAGCTAGATTCAGAAGAATGGCAACCAGAGGAATGCAACAAATTGTGCTTGCCACCAGAAAATGAAGCCCATAACAAACCACTATGGAGCAATTCCACAGAAAAAGGAATAGTTGGTGTTCATCTTTACTCCTAACATATAGCACCAGTCCCACTCATTCCCCAGGGAGCTGAAAGAAATGTTTGATGCTGAAGTTTCACCAAAAGAAACATGGCGGGGAGGGGAGTGAGATACAGGTTAATGAATAAAAATGTAAGCCTTTTAATGAATAATGAATAGAAAAATAATGATGGAAAAGGGTAAACATTTGGGGATGGGATGAATATTTGTGAGAAGATGTAGTATAAGGCAGCAGCTATCAATAGGATAGCTCATGCACCACAGAAAGTGATGCCAGGTCATGTGACACAGTATGCAGCAGAATTTACTGTACAATAGTCATGGAGGATTTTTCCTGCTCTGCATATATTGCACATAATTAAATGGCCAGTTCTGGTTACCAAGACCTGCTTCATGTCCATCTCCAAGCATACTTGCAACAGTTGAGAGCTTAATAATGGCCAGGACATGCTGGAGAACTCCACTGCTCTAGAGATTGTACCTCATACCGTAAAGCACTCATTCTGTAATAATTATATATTCAATAAGTTAAAGGCTAGATTTTCCATGGATGCATAATCTACTGGAGGTATGATGGCACAGAACCTCTGTGTATCCCTTGTTAAAAATCAAGATTGAGTTTTTGTCATCTGCATAGTTTCTGGAAGGTTGATACATTAGAAGGGTCTTGATTTTTGAGTTCTGCTATTGAACAGCAGGACAACCATTAGTAGCTGGAAAGGGCACACAACGGTCCCTCCTAGGCCAGTCGGGGAAAAACCCAAGGCTGTGGAAATGAATGTCACTGGTGGCATTGCCCTGTGACAACTTCTTTGGAAATTAAAGCTTTCACAGGAACTTGTTCAAATGCAGGCAGGACTGCCTCTGTATTTATATTCTAGTGTGGGGCTATCAGTTAGTAGGTGTCATGCTTCTTTGGTGCAGACTTAACAGCCTAGTTTTCCTTCATTCCTTCTTTCACTTTAAGAAGAAGTAAATAGCAACTCCCCAGAAAATGGTACAAAAGTAGATGGCAATTTAGCTGCAGAAATGAAAGTTCATTAAAGGTTTACCACCAAAGTAACGGAACAGGCTTTCTCCTTTCAACTTACTTTCACCTGCAGGGTAGCACCAGATTTATGTTAGTATACATAAATAGCATGAAATGACAAAAATGGTATTGTCAAATCGTTAATGTGCTCCAATGAAAATGGGTACAAGCAAATCCCCTACCAGGTCGAACATGTCCTTCTTCTATTTGCCATCCCCAATTAATTTCCACCATAATCAAATAAAACATTGTGAGAAATCGAGGCCAGTCATAATTTGCTACCGTATAAGTACATAGAAACATAAGAAATAGGAGCAGGGGTAGGTGATTCAGACCCTCTCTCCTGTACCACCACTCAATAACATCATTGCTGATCTGTTCTAGGTCAAAAAAAACACTTCTTGCCAGTTCCTCAAACCTCTCATCTCTTTGATATGTGAAATATTTATCTACCTCCTCTAAATAGTTTCAGTGATCTAGCCTCCACACTCTCTAGGGTAGAGAATTCCACACATTCACTACTCTTTCAAAGAAATTCCTTTACATCTTAGTTTTAAATGAGTGTCCTCTTAATCTGTAACTATGTCCCCCAGTTCGAGTTGCCATTAGTAAAAGCATATTCTTAACAACAAACCTGCCAAGTCCCCTAAGAATCTTGTCTGTTTCAATAAAATTGTCCTTATTCTTCTAAATGGTAACTGATAAAGACCCAATATGTTTAGCTCTTCTTGACAAGTCAACCCCTCCATTCCAGTAATTAGCTTCTTTTGAACTTCCTGCAATGCCAGTATATCCTTTCTTACATGAGACCAAAACTATTCACAGTACTCCAGGTTTGGCATCATCATCATTCTGTATAGTAGTAACAATACTTGGAACTTCCACCTCTTAACAATAAAGGCCAAAATTCTATCTACTTTCTCAATTACTTGTTGCACCTGCATGCTAACATTTCGTGTTCCATGCACAGAAATGTCCAGATTCTTCAGTGCTACTGGAGTCTCTTTCCTGTAAAGAATGTTAATTTTTATTGTCCTATATTTTTGACTAAGTACTGTAATGGGAAAAAGACTTTTAAAAACCAACAATTATGGAAGGGATTGCTGTAGTTTTTAGAAGTAAGCAACATATTGTCATAAGCACTAATTATAAGTGCTGTTTACACTGTTGTTCATTCCACCAGTAGGGGAAATTGAGTTGCAGATGAACTGGGTCTGAGGGTGTGCACAAAATGAGATTTGACAGCAACAACCAGATGATTGACACCTGGTCACATCTCTACAAACCAATGACAAAAGCCTTCTTCCTGCCAACAACAATGTGATTGTCTCCCAGGTAGCTAAACAGCTTGTAGATATGATCAAGATGGCCAAAAGCCTTCAGATCTCCAGAAAGTATGGTGTTGTCTTTGTCTCTGCAATTAAAAAAAAACCTGAAGGCTGAAGAAATGCAGTTTATTTTCCCTCACCAGTTGCTGTTGCATTTAATCATTAAGTCAGAGATTTTATAAGTTGTGAACCAGTCGCTCTATGTCTCCTGCAAGGAAGTGGATGTACTGGGAGAAGAATGAGCAAGGAGCAACAAGTTCTGGCAAGCCAACAAGATTATCTTAGCAAACCCTATGACAGGATCATTGAATGCATTCTCAATCTTTCCCTCCACCCATAAAACAATATATTTTGTGCACCTACCTGTCTTTGTGTGTAGTGTGAGTTTTATAAGGGATTTAGTTTTAACCAGTAGAGTTTTATATCAACATTTCATAGTTGCTTACCTGTAATTAAAATATATTTATTTGTAATAAATAGTCATTCTTGTTAAATATAGAAATCTGGTTCATATTTTACATTAACCTGGGTCTTAAAAGACTGATAAAGTGGGAAATGTTGTATATTTGGATAAAATCTTTAACTTCTGTGATGACTTCAGGAATAGTAGGCCTTCATTTCCAGCATGAAACCCCAGTGAGGCATGACACTCCTTTTAAGTCTGCCTATTGATTCTTCCTGCAAAAGTGCACGACCTTAAACTTTCCAACATTACACTCCATCTGCCAAAATTTGTCCACTCACTCAGTCTACCCATTTACTAATGTTTGCCCTCAGCACAACATGCTGTCCCACTTATTTTTGTATTGTCAGCAAATCTGGATACATTATACACAGCCCCTCCTCCAAGTCATAAATAGATAGTAAATAATTGAGGCACTAGAACTGATTCTTGTGTGGCATTCAACTAGTTACATCCTTGCAATGGAAAAAGGTCCATTCATCCAGACTCTCCGTCTTCTGTGTATTAACCAGTCCTCAATCCATGCTAATACATTATCTAAATACCGTAAGCTGCTATCTTGTGCAATAACCTTTTATATGGCGCCTTATCAAATACCATCTGGAAATCCAGATACACTACATCTACTGATTCACTTTGGCAACCTTGCTTGTTGTACCTTCAAAGAACTCTGGCAAATTTGTAAAATAGAATTTCTCTTTCACAGAACAATGTGGGCTCTGTTTAATTGTGTAAAGCTTTCCTAATGACCTGCTATTTCTTTCTTAATAATGAGCTCCCATATTTTCCCAACAACGGATATTAGGCTGACTGGCCTATAGTTTTCTAATTTTTTTTGTCTCCATTCCTTTTTGAACAAGGGTTGAACAACATATCACAAGTTTTCCAGTTCACTGAGATCCACCAGGTATCCAGTGAGTTCTGGATTATTTTGACCAATGTCTTCATGATCTCCGCAGCCACTTCCTTCACAACCTTTGGATGCTCCAAGTCCTGGTCACTTGTCTACTTCAGTCTCATTAATTTATCAAATACTTTACCGCTCATGGTAGAGACTGTTACAAGGTCTTTCCTCTAATTAGCACTTTGTCAATCAGATATATTCAGATGGTTAATACGTCCTTCACTGTGAAGACTGATTAAAAAAAATTAGTTGAAACTATCTGCCATTTTGTTGCTCCCCCTTATGAATTCTCCAGTCACATCTCCAATGGACCTACTTTCGGTTTAGTTACTCTCTTTTCATGAATCTAGCTGTTTGTTTTTATATTTCTTATCAATTTACTTTTATAATTAATTTTCTCCCTCTTTATTAACTTTTTTAGTCTTCTGCTGCTAGTTCCTAAAAGATTCCCAATCCACTGACCCATCATTAGTTTTCAGTTCTTTATGAGTCCTTGTTTATGATTGCATATTCTTCTTAACAGCCTTTGTTATCCACATGTGGTTCATCTTTATATATATGAGTAATTCCATTAACTTTTAAACACCTTAAGATTTCCATCTTTCAAAAGTGTATTCTAAGCTTATGTCATGATTACTGTATACTTCTTTGGCTACCATCTTGATAGGTGTTAAAATTTCACACTGGTTTCAAGTAATCCAACTAATCACAGTGGAACGGTAGGTCTGTTCTCGGTCCAGAGTAATGCAAAATCACAATTTATTCTTGTACTCGGTGGAAAAAAAACTATAACCAGAAGTGTCAATTAAGGCAAGTATTTGACTAAGTCTCCCCATGTTTTTGGGACGATGCTAGAGTTGATGATTAAGGAAGAAATAGCATTACATTCAGAAAAACTTGACACATGTAAACCGGGGAACACCTTTATCCTTTCTGGCAAGAGTGAGAACGGGAAAATAATGAGGTGAATTGTCCCTGGAGAGATACTCACCCTCATCAATTCCATGCAATGTGAGGAGGTCCACTGGGGAATGTCTTGACTCACGAGCAATTAACACCCTTAAGCCATTTTCCTAGTTATCTGCCTCAGGGAAGGTGAGAAAAGTGGCTATAGTTTTCGATTGAAAAAGCAGGGAAACCTGCCTGCAAAATTGGCAGGGAGACCTGCATTTGTCTCGATCTAGCAGAAATCAGACATGCAGATGGAATGCAAAGGGGTGATCTCTGAAAGTTATCCCCCAACTCTTGCCTCCAACTTCAGGGCCTCCCCACCTCCACACTAACTCCACCCTGAAAGAAGGAAAAAGACCTACCTTCTGACCATTAAATTCCTTTCTCTGAACAGTAGGCAGCAATCAATGGCCTCTAGGACACAAAAGTTGCCAGCATTTTATGGGTGGCAGCTTTTGGTGAGCCAGATGCCACTGTTGAGGCCTGTGATTCATCGACAAGGTTGATGAAACTGATTTGCAATTAAGTGAAATGACTCAGCAGTGGAGGTGGTGAGTTAGTTGACACCTAAAACCGATCTCAATCACAGATAGTATGACAAGCTGGCTCCCACTAGATCTAACTGAGTGGCATGTTTGTAGCTAAACAGTAGAACTGCTAAGTGCCAAAAATAGCAAACATTCCAAATTTTTACTCCCTTTAGAGAATATTCAAAAATATATTTTTTGCTTTTCAATCTGTACATTATCATTATCAGGCATTTCCTCAGCCCTCCATCTCATTCTTTCCTGACTCATCTTCATGAATTTCCTTTTTAGTTTCCTCTGATGGCTCCCCTGTCGCTTCCGATTGCTCCTTTGTACAATCTCTTTGGAGAATTCCACAGTCGATTCAACCATGGCCTACCTGGACCTGTATCACACTGTTGAAGCTGTCAGAGCAGTATCCAGCATAATTGTTTTTCTCTGCCGTTTTATTTATTTATTCATGAGAAAAGTTTTGTAAAATAATCAAAATAGAGGTTAGTCTTTTCACTGAAGTTTTTTTCTGGACCAATACTAACCAACTGTAATTGTTCACTGCCAAATTACCCATTAGTTTCCCCAAATGCTTCGCAATGTTAAAAGCAATGTATTCTGTTTGCTGCTTACATGACTATGTTATATCAATTTCCATCTCTTGCCCCTTTATACTTCTCCACGACCAGAACTATGGAATTTCACATTCATTCCTTAAAAAAAGAGAGTATTTACAGCCATATTTTCAGACCTACCTATTATCAGGGAGACCACAGTGAGCTACCATGTAAAACTTTTATATCTTCTCATAGGTAACAACTTTTCTCTGAAACAAAAGCAGAAATTACTGGAGAAATTCAGCAGGTCTGGGAGCATCCATGGAGGGAAAGCAGGGTTGATGTTTCAGGTGCAGTGACCCTTCTTTAGAACTGATAGTAGCTAGGAAAATTTAGTATATATGCTGAAGATGGAGGGGGGTTTGGGGAAGAAGTACATGATAGGTGGAGAGACAGAACAGCAGTTGGGCAAACAAGGGATGGATAATGGTGAGCCAGGGAGAAATAAAAAGCCAATAATGGGGACTGTTAGCAGGTGAAAATGCATTCGCTGTCATGTAAGCAGCCCTTGTCATGACAGGGCTGGGGTGTGCGGATATGTAAAGGCCATGGAAGAAGGTGTTCATGCCCTAAGAACATTGAGTGCTGCAGGGTCCCCAAATGGAAATTGAGATGCTGTTCTTCCAGCTTGCGCTGAACCTCGCTGGAAAACTGCAGCCAGCCTGAGACAGAGATGTTGACTAGGGAACACAGTGTGTTGAAATGGCAGGCAATTGGAAGCTCAAGGTCAGTTTTGCAGACAGAATGTAGGTGGTTCTGCAAAGCGGTGGTTCAACCTGCATTTTGTCTCCCCACTGTAAAGGAGACCACATTGTGAGCAGTGACTAGAGTAGACTAGATTGGGTTTAGTGCCAGTAAATTGCCACTTCACCTTGTGTTCTGGAGGCTTGGATAGTGAGGAGGAAGTAAACAAGCAAATGTTGCACCTTCTATGTTTGCATGGGAAGATGCCATGGGGGTAGGGGTGGTGTTAGGACTACAGGAGGAATGGATCAAGATGTCCCAGAGGAAATAGTCCCTGCGGAAGGCTAACAAGGGAGGGAAGGGCAGTATGTGTCTTGTGGTGGCACTCTGCTGGAGGTGAGAAAATGGCAACTTTTTGGATGCAGATGCTGGTGGAATGGTAGGTGAGGATGAAGGGGGAGGGAAGAGAAGGAACGTACACAGCTGAGGGCCCTGTCAACCACAGTGCTAGGAAATCCTCAGCTGAGATTAAGGTGGACACCTCTGAACCCCCCGCCCCCACCAACACTGTGTCTGGTTGCATCACCAATGCTGTGGAAATGGACAAACTGGGAGAATGGAATGGTGTCTTTACAGAAAGCAAATGTATAAGTATGTAACTGTATAGGTAACTGTAGGAGTTGATGAGTTTGTAATGAACTTAGATAACCAGCCTATCCCCATAAATGGAAACAGATGTCGAGGAAGGGAACGGAAGGGAGGAGTCAGAGATGAAAGAGATGATGGTGAGAGCAGAGTGGAGATTTGATGAATGTTTAGTAGTTTTTTTTTTAGTGAATAACTTTTCTCTGTTGACTGCATGTATTTCTTTTCCAGCTCTTTCACCTTGCTTGGAGTATTTTTTGATCTTCTTCCAATCCATCTTTTCCCCATTTTCAGTCCTTTTCCTTCACGCTATACATGATATTGTCTCATCCACATGTCATGTTTCCTTGTCATCCTGTGTCACAAATACCTTTGATTCACCCTGGCCCTTGTATCTTCCATTTCCACTCTCCAACTCTTGCCTCTCTCTTACACACCTGACCAGCTCCTTCTCCATTTCCATACAATTTCCCTGTCTTCCCTCTTCTGTGCCATGCTCTGTTTATCTGCTAATGTAGAACATCCAGTAAATCTTTCATACTTATTGTACCAATGATATTAGTCCATTTGCATCATGAACTTTAGATCCAAAACACTACACAACAACAACTAGTTCTTCTCTGCTTCTCAACAGATGGAGACTTGAAAATAGGTACTCAATTTTTTTTTCAAAATCTGCTCCAAGTAACCCCTTAGGTTTCATCTCAAATTTATATTTGGCCTTCACTGCCCATATGTAACTTTGGAAGTGGACCGGTGATGTTGAAAGTCATGTTAACAGCTAATCTTACTTTCTCCACATGATGGCAATATAATCACTAAAGAAACCTTACAAAAGGCCCCTTTTGTTTTAAAATAGAAATGGAAAATGCAGGAAATTATATTTTTGATCTTGTTTTCATCCTTTAAGTTTACATGTTCCATCTTAGTTGAGAGTTATGCAATTTCTATTGAATTTCAAAATAGATATTCAATTTATCCACGTAATTCCTCATCTTTTAAAGATTGTAACTACAGTAAGTTTGAATTAAAATTAATACATGAACAAGAATTTATATCGTGTGTACAAGATGTACTGCAGAAATTCGCAAAAGATGCTTAGACAACATCTAAATCCACGACCATTTCCATCTAGAAAGACAAGGGTAGCAGATGCATTAGAATGCCACCACATGTAAGTTCCCCTCCATGTCACTCACCATCCTGACTTGGCAATTATCACCGTTCCTTCAGTGTCACTGGGTCAAAATCTTGGAATTCCCTCCCTAATGGCATTGTGGGTCAACCTACAGGATGTGGACTGCAACGGTTCAAGAAGGCAGCTCACCACCACCTTCTCAAGAGCAGCTAGGGATGAGTAATAAATGTTGGCTAGCCAGCAACACCGATGTCCCAACAAGTAAATATATTTTTAAAAATCCCTTTAGCACAATAAATGTCCCGAGGCACTTCACAGGAATATCATAAAGCAAAGTATCACTCCGAGCCATATAAAGGAGATATTAAATTAAAAGCTTGGTGACATTTTTGTGACACTAAAGATGCAAGCAGATAGACTGAATCTCACATTGTTGCCAGTGAAAGCGATGGTATTGGTAGCTTGGGAATCGGGTTTGGAATGAGGACGGAAAACAATGTCTTTGGTCTTCCCAATACTTAATTGGAGGTTTTGTCAGCATACATTTGGAAACTATCACTGCACCACCAGATGTTGTTGTTGACGGGCAGGATGTAGATGAGAAATGGGAGAGGACCAAGGATAGATCCTTGGGAACCAGTCATGATGAGGCAAGAGCAGAAAGTGACATTGCAAGTGATTATCTAGCTACAACTGAATGGATAAGGCTGAAACCACTTGACAGCAGTTCCACTTAATTGGACAAATATTGGAGGATCTCAGCAGATCTGGCAGCATCTGTGGAGGAGAAAAGAGTTAACGTTTTGGGTCCGGTGACCCTTCCTCAGAATCAGTGTCCAGACCCAAAACATTAACTCTGTTTTCTTCTCCAGAGATGTTGCCAGAACTGCTGAGCTTTGCCAGCAACTTTGTTTTTGTTCCTGATTTACAGCATCTGCAGGTCTTTTGGTTTTTAAATATTGGAGGATGGTACAGTCAACCATGCTAAAGGTTGCAGAAAGGTTGAAAAGGATCAAAGATGGAATGTCTACCTTTCTCATAATCATGTTTGATGCCGATTATGAATTTGCTAAAATCAATTACAGAACTATGGTAGGGGTCGACACTTGATTGGAGGGATTCAAGTATAGTGTTCTGAAAAACAAGAGGATAAGACCAGGACGCAACAACTTATTCAAAGAATTTGGAAATGAAAAGGAGGTTGGATGGTAGTTTGCAAGAACAGTGTAATTGAGGGTTTTCTTCTGGAGGAGAAGGATGATGATGGAAAATTTAAAGGAAGGAGGAACAATATACGAAGAGACAGAACCATTTTTAAGATCAAGAGTACCAGGAGAAGTTGGGTCATCAGAAAATTCATGGGAATAGGATTGAGGGAACAGAAGATGGTGTCATGGATAGAATTAGCTCACAGAGTTCATGAACATTGTATTACATCATGAGGATGGTTTGTGCTATATTGTACGCCAAGGATCAAGAATTCAGTAATTTTTGTACCATGGTCAATAATTTCTGCATCAATTATATGTGTATGCCAATTATATATCTTTATTTAGTGTCGAATGCTGAATTGGTAATTACATATATATTAATTATCTCAAAAGGCAGCAAAATACATTAACAATACCCTTCAAAATTCAGTGGCACTTAAACAATTGATAAAGTTGTTGTTCAGTCTTTTCTCCTTATGCAAGTGCTTTTTAAATTAGTTTTTAACCAATATCCACAGATTGTATAGGAGTGACAGAAACATTTAATTATTTTAATTCCCGGTTCCGCATTTGCTCCTTATATAAAAAAAGCTCAAAGTATTGTATTTGTTTTGTCAAAATGCACATTGAAAAACCTTGATAATTATTACAACAATTCAGGTAACGAAATTATCCTCTGCATGAAGAAAGGTGGTAAGGAAAAGCCAGGGAACTGCAGATAGTGAGCCTGACATCGGTGGTGGGCAAGTTGTTGGAGGGAATCCTGAGCAACAGGATTTACATGTATTTGGAAAGGCAAGGACTTATTAGGGATAGTCAACATGGCTCTGTGTGTGGGAAATCATGTCTCACTAACTTGATTGAGTTTTTTGAAGAGCTGACGAAGAGGATTAATGAGGGCAGAGTGATGGATGTGATCTATATGGACTTCAGTAAGGCATTTGACAAGTTTCCTCATGATAGTCTGGCTAGCAAAGTTAGATCACATACAGGGAATACTAGCCATTTGGATACAGAACTGTCTCGAAGGTAGAAGACAGATGGTGGTGGTGGAGGATTGCTTTTCAGACTGGAGGCTTGTGACCAGTGGTGTCCCAAAAGGATCGGTGCTGGGTCCACTGCTTTTCATCATTTAGAGGTATGGTCAGTAAGTTTGCAGATGACACCAAAAATTGGTGGTGTAGTGGATGGTGAAGAATGTTACCTCAGAGTACAATGGGACCTTGATCAGATGGGCTAAAGGGCTGAGGAGTGGCAGATGGACTTTAATTTAGATAAATGTGAGGTGCTGCATGTTGGAAAGGCAGATCAGGTCAGAACTTATACACTTAAAGGTAACGTCCTGGGGAGTGTTGCTGAATAAAAAGACCTTGGAGTGCAGGTTCACAGTTCCTTGAAAGTGGAGTCCCAGGTAGACAGCTAGTGAAGGGTAGACAGGTAGTAACTTTATTGATCAGTGCATTGAGTATAGGAGTTGGGAGGTCATATTGTGGCTGTATTGGACTTTGCTTAGGTCACTTTGGGAATAATATGTTCAATTCTAGTCTCCTCGCTATAGGAAAGATTGTGTTAAACTTGAAAGGGTTCAGAAAAGATTTACAAGGGTGTTGCCAGGGTTGGAGGGTTTGCGCTACAGGGAGAGGCTGAATAGTCTGGGGCTATTTTCCCTGGAACGTCGGAGGCTGAGGTGTGACCTTATAGAAGTTTACAAGAACATGAGGGGCATGGATAGAATAGGATGAAGAGCCAAGGTTTTTTTTTTCCTGGGGTGGGGGGTATGTGTATGGAATGAGCTGCCAAAGGAAGTGGTGAAAGCTTGTACAATTACAACATTTAAAAGACATCTGGATGGGTACATGAATAAGAAAGGTTTAAAGTGATATGGGCAAAATCCTGGCAAATGGGACTAGATTAATTTAGGATATCTGGCCAGCATGGATGAGTTGGACTAAAGAATCTGTTTCCATGCTGTACAGCTCTATGACTCTATGATTCTATCACAATATTTTTAATGTACACACTAAAAAACTATGCTTGTCATATTTCAAAAATATCAGTATTTACAACATTGGATTGGCTACATGTGAGTTTATAGATCAATTTTATCAGTCACCATTTTTCAGAACATAATCCATTCACAATTACTAACAATGCATTTCACTGCTAATACAGCTTTACAATATTTTGTTATTGTGAAAACTTACATTATTTTTGGAACTGTCACTGAGGCTGTAAAGGTGGTGACTATAAATGTTGTAAATAATTGTAGGTTGCTATTGAGCTTAATTCCAGCATGTTAGTGTTTTCTTGAGGTTTAATGATGTTCAAAATAAAAATAGAATTTTATTGATTTTTCTGAACTCATGCTGCTTTTGGGATCTGTTTTCTCCCCCGAGGTGTTGACGTTGAATATGACAAACATAACAATAAATGTCAAATTTGAAATAGTCAATAAAAGCAGTCTTTAAAAACCCTTACAATGGTACATATCCAAAATATATTGATATATTTGTGTCATAATACTGTACATTATTTAAAATGAAATTAGTACATTCAATTCTTTTGTCTGATTGCTTATTTTTCCTATCTATATGTTTTTTGGCAATGCTTCAATTATACATCAAACAGCATATCATACCTTTCCCCTTACAAAGCATGTCACAGAAAACCAATGTATCAGTTTATTTATAGTCTTTTCTGTTGTTATTGCTAGTGAGATAAGCAGTTTATTAGCATCAACCCTCAAACTAAATGAGTTTACTTGATTGCTGAACAACATGGAAACATTCTTATTAGCAACATGCACTGATAACTTTGCTTTTTCTTCAGAGATCATATTTGTTCAGATATGGAAGGCAAGTGAATTATTATTGTTACTAATTAATATTGGCAGCAGGTTAAAAAGCTCAGTTTGACTCAAATTCTACACCCGAAGAGGTAGTGTAATATTGGTAATTCATTCAAATTAATGGGTAAAATTCTATCCTATTAAGAAAAAAAATGTAAAAATGTTTAGATTAAATTATTACTACCCTGTTCCTAAAGTTAGTCTTCAGTGTCACTTTGACTCAGTGTTAGTTCTTGTAGTGATATGAGAAGGTCCCAAGAAGAAGGTACTGCATTATTGGAAATACTGTCTTAAAATGAGATGTTATACTAAGGTGCCTTTAAACCTAAAAAATTCTGTGGTACTATTTGCAAAACAGTAGGGGAGCTATCCTAGTCAATATTTATCTCCAGCCACACCACCAAAATAAAGTAACTGATCATTTATTTTCTTTGCTAACTGCCAGACTTTATCCATGCATATTACCTGCTGTGTTTGGTTTCAACACAAGTGGCAGCACTTCAGAAGTGATTCACTGTCTATGATATACTTTGGAAAATCCTGAGGGAAAGATGTTTATAAATGCATGGATCGTTTCTTACTTTCTCAATTTAGGACACAATGTCTCAGTTTTCAGTTCCTGCGAATAAAGAATTCAAGGTTAGTGACAAATATTCCTTATGTATACAATCTGAACAACTTTCTTCAGAGTGATGCAAATGCAAAGCAGGAGACACCTTCAAGAACACAAAGTTTTTGATCATTAATTCAACAGCTACATGATTTGGACCAATTATGCCCCATAAAATTAGTGATCAAATCTCATCAGTCTCTTTTGTCACTGGTCGTCACTTCTGACATATGTAATTAATGACTTGTAACGCAGCAATTTTATCAACTCGTCTTTGGCTCATATTTTAGTAACTTTATGCCAGCTACGGTTTCCTTGAAAACATTTGTCTATATAGCCAAAATGATTAATATGCTGTTTACACTACATTTACAAACATATATGATGGAATCTTTAGGGGCTCCGAGTGATGTGGGCTATTGCAGGATTTGTGGCAGATGCAGATGAGCAGACTGAGAGGCTGAATTTAATGTTGGGAGCATCTTACTCCACTTTTAATGCTTTTCTCAAGTGGCACCGTGAGGCTCACACTATGCAGCAGCAATTTGCCAGTTAAGGAGGATTATTGTTTGCTAAATGCTTTGTTGACAACCTTACTCACCTCATTAATATTCTGCTTTCTAGCTTGCTAGACTCACCTTGAGAAAAGCGGATAAGGAAACTAGAGTGGTATCTGGCAGATTCAGTTTGCTCCTTGTTCTGAATGACCTCCCTGTGGCACTCAATCAAATTTGCAGTCAAGGGCATAATCTATAGGCACTGGCTGTACAACCCGCTCAAATACAGTCATTAGTATTCCGCATTTGCCAATCTTTCACAATCATCATTACACCTCTCCAACACACTGGCAGGGCAGTCTGGAAGCACAGACTTGGATTGCAGGGTGGACCAGCAACTAACATTAGAAGGCTGCAAAGGGACACCTTGTGCATACAGACAGGTACCCAGGCCACAGATTGAACCACGTTGCATCCTCAGTTGAGGGGCGTACAACTTGTATGGCAGTGTACTGTCTCATAAGTGTACCACAATAGCTGCTTACCAAGGCGAACACACTGCAAGTGAAGTAAGCAATCAGCCATGTACCAAAATCTTGGTGAGTAGTCTTCACTTAAATCCAAAGGTGTGTCCATCCATCAGGCGATTCTGGCACAGAAAGTCAAAGTCTGGGCACTTCTCAACTGGGGCTATTCAGATAGGTTACTCAAGAGGTGGGACATAGTATCGAGCCAACAGATGGACTATCTGCAAGGGGGTTATATGACAAAGATGATTGGGAATGGGATCATGCAGGAGCGGGTTGGTCCATGTTCAGGAGCACACTGGCTTCAAGTGGCGGGGCGGGGTTGGGGGGGGTGGGGGGCGTGTGGAATCGGTGAATGACCACATCTGGAATGGCCACCTCCTATGCCAGGGTTGAGTGGGAAAGGTAGGTAAGTGCAGGTGCAAGTGCATACAGACATCTTGTGTGAGAACCTGTAGAAGTGCAAAGCCTATGGGTTTTACAATTTTTGGCTACTAGGATGTGAATTTGGATGTTCAGGACTTACTGATATATTCAGGTATAGGTTGGAAATCAAAACTGAGCAATGGGGAGGAAAATTACTGTACCCACACTTGGAATGGATGGGGTACGCGACTCAATGAGTGAGGGAGGGAGTTGCTGGATCCAACAACGGTAGAGCTTTTAAAGGGAAAGAACTTTGCACACAGACCCATGTTCTGCGCTTGACACAGATCTGTGGGGTTCCAATTTACTGGCCACCCATATTCATTGCTCCCCTTTGAGAGAGTTCCTGGACCTCTCTCCTGCAGATGTTGCTGAACAACTCATGGACAACTGGATGCTTGCATACAGTGGCAGTTAAAGAATAGGGATGTTGTAGCAGGACGGCCAAAAATGTCAGTATGACCTAGTGACATGAAAAAGTATTGTACCTCTTGTTTGTAGACAATTTGGCAGAATCTCAGCACAGACCTCCATCCATGGAACTTCATCTGTGGCCATGAAGCGATGCCTGACGCTGCCACCATGCCATTCAGGCCTAACAACCAGATGTAAGTAAAACAGTGAACTTTATACAAAAGTGGAAAATTGATTCCAACCCATTATCACCAAAGAGACCTCTATAGGTCTTCCTGCTCTCTCTCCCACCACACCTTAGTGTACTTCCCTGGTTTCACAGCTGGGATGGAGGGAGCTTTCTCAGCAGCAGAGTACATTGACTCTAAAGGTTTGGTCAGGCGAGCTCAGGGGCCAGACATGCTGAGGTTCCTCTAGCCAGATTCAACACTTGCACAGGATCTCCAGGTCCTTTTGGGAGATTCAAAGTGATGTTTTCCCCTTTCTGACAATTATCTTGGGCAAGGTGAGCAGCTTTGGAACGCTAGTGTTCATTTGGCTGCATAATGGCCTTTTAAACATGGTGTGGGTACAAGGTATGTCAATTTTCTAGCAGTTTTCCAATGAGTGAGAAGTTATTCTGCGAATGGACCATGGTATGACAGGGCCAACATTGAATGTTAGGGATGCCATAGAGGAAGGATTGATTGTTAATGTGGCAAGTTTGGTAAAATACAGCGAGAGAATTCACTCGGCCTTACAGTGGAAATCCTTCCAGTAAACTTGACACAACTTGTACACAGCCAAAAACACATAACAGTCAGCCTGTAATCTTGATAGGATTGTCTGTTTATAAAGGTTGTTCAATATGAATTAATTTCATAAACTGGTGGAGTCTTGGGAGCTACATAGCTCAATTGTTTAGATTGTTGGTTTGTGGTTCAGAATATTACTGACAGTGCAGTTTTGATTCTTGTTCCAGCTGCGGCTAACTTTGTCCTGTTCCTGAATGTGGAGGCAAATCACCAAGACAGCAATGTGGGGTGAAGCATCAGAAGATAATGGGGAAAGAATCTGCCTTTAGGCCTAGCACATGTAAAGATTGTTATGGATCTCACTAATCTAAGAAATTAAAGTGTCACCTTGGCTCCTAGCATACATCCTTACAGCATTAATTGGACAACTACGGCAGTAGTTTTTGTTTGCTGGAGCAATCCAAAACCAATCGCTCTGTTTTCTCTTCTCCCAATCTCATGTTAGCTTTCACAATTTCTGACGTACTGACTTTCCAAAAAAAATTAGTATGTTTTTCTAATCAACCTGTTCTGAGATATTATTACACATCTCTGGTACAGGTGGTACTTCAACCTGGGCCACCCTGTCCAGGGATAAGGACACTACTACTGTACCACAAGCACCCCCTCTGATGTACTCAAATGATGATTTCTAACTTAATGGGATGTGTTATGGACCAGACCAAATCTCCTCAAAACACATCAAGGGGATAGCCTAGACCTTCACTTTTTTTTGTTTAAAAGGCAAATGCCAGGAGTTGCATTCCAGATGCAATTCAATTGGTCAAACTACCAGGCTTGAAGCAAAACACACTTTATTCAAACACTACAGTTAAAATATAGACAAAATAAAAATAAAAGAATTGGCTTAACAGTAACTAACAAAATAATAAACTACTCATTAACTGTTCCAGTATAGTAACATCCCATAAGCACTCTCTGGGCAAAAACAAAGTCAGTAAAATACATTGTTTCACATGCAAATCTAGCAGTAAGATGATAACTCAAGCTTTTAGCTGTAACAGCTTCCACATCCAGCTTCAAGACCCTAGCAACTGTTACTGAAAGCTAAAACTAAAATCGTACTTCTGCGGGAGCTTGACCCCACCCATTCAGCCTGTTTCTACTGTTGCAATCTAGAAAAAAAAAAAAATCACCAAGGCATCACAAACTGTTTACTTTATTGGTTTAAAGCAGACCACTTGGTACCTCTATCTTAATCTCTCTTCTCAAAAAAAAGACAAAACATAGCTCTTAAAGCCATAGTACTGTCACAGATAAAAGGAAATGTAGATCAAATCTCGACAAGCCAGTTTGTGAAATTATGTCTTTCAAGACTTTGGGAATTAAATTTTTAATGACTGACCATCATAATCGTGAAACAGACAGTTAAGCTAATTAAAATTGGTCATTGGAGTGCACCTCAATCAGCCATTAACATCCAAGACTAGGCTGATAACATTTTCAGGCAAGCTTGTAAATAGGAGACCAATCTGCACAGAAGTAGCAAATAGGCTATTTAAATATTCAAATCAGAAACCTATGCCAGATGTGGACTCAATTACAATTTTCAGGTACAATTAAGCAGACCTGGACCCTTTCATTCCCTCTAATTAAATAATTCCCTCTAAGAAAGGGGAAATGTAGGCTTACAAAACAAGAGGATATGGCAGTATTTGGATAACAATACACAGAATGGGCAGGAAGGGACAGGGTATACAAACATAGGTAGACTGCAGGGAAAAGGGTGTATGGGAGAAATTTTGTAGAAAGGCAAAATTAATGGGTCATTATTTGAGTGTAGATAGCATTCAGAACAAAATAAATTAATTAATGGCAAAAATGCAGGTTAACAGGTATAGTCCGAGAGCCATTATGGAGACATGGGTACAAGGCGATCAAAGCTGGGAACTAAATATTCAAGGGTATGTGATGTTTTGAGAGAATTGGCAGGAAGGAAAGGATGGTGGGGTAGAATGGTTGGTACAGAATTGAATAAAAACAAATGTGAGTAATGATTTTGGCTTGGAAGATGTAGAATCCATATGGGTGGAGATAAAAAAAATAAGAAAAGACACTGGTCAGCATACTCTATATGTCCCTTGATGGTAGCTGTATGGTGGGTCAGGCAATAAATCAAGAGGGCATGTAACAAAGGCAGTACATTAATCATGGGTGTTAGGGTGGGGATATTGAACCTCTCTGATAATTAAAAATTGAAACACAAATCCCAATCTGTTATGGCAAGAGTACAGATCTCCTTCTAATAATTAAACCTGAAACACTCAAAGATCGCCTCACCTCGCCTGATCTGTTAAACTGTTAATAGAGAAGGGCAGGTTAAATGAAAGAAAACCCCTGATTTTATAAGTAACAAGTAACAAGTTATTTATTTAACCCTAACAGTTAACAAATTAACAGAACTACTAACAAACTGAACAATTCCCTCCAACTCCTGTCTATTTTCTAACTGAACATAATTCTACTGGTATGCTATTCCAATAAACAAAGTCCCACTTATATAACCCAAGTAGTAAGAAAAAAATAAATTAAAACTAAGTCTCTCAAAGTCCACACAGAATGTCTCTTCTGGAATGCTTTACCTTCTCCACTGTCTCCAGTCATAAAGGCCTTTCTTCTGCTGTTCTCAAGTCATAAATGCCTTTCATCCACTGATCCCTGCTGTCAGGGATGGTTTCTCTGTGAAGACTCTTAGTTAGAAGTCCCATGGTACCTTTTATGGATAAGATGGTGCTCTCTTAGAAAGCTTAGCGATTTCTTGTGAGAGTTGGTGTTTATTTCTCAGATGGCAGTTTGCTCTCACACAGATTTTCAAAAACCCTCTCCTTATATCTCTTGGATGACATATCAATTTTCTTACAAAAGCATTGGTCCAAGGCTGTCAAAACCATTAGATTTAAATTCAATTGGCTTTCAATTGCTAAGTGCTTGGCTTAACTTAATTGGCTAATTCCAGCTCATTGCCTAAACAGCAAAACATGCTTAAGGTTTCCAATCACACAGCCAATTGATACATGTTTCCATTTTAGAACTGGCTGTACATCCTCAGCTACATGCAGATACTTTTTTTGTCTATCAATCTCTAAGCTTAGAAAAGCACTTTATCTCTTAAAGGAACCACACACACTACACAACTTTGTTACACACCCCTCCTTAAGAAAACAAAACCACCATTATAAAAAGGGGTTCAAGCTTCAAGCTTCAAAATCTCCCCTCACCCGACCGCATCCCAAAACCAGCCCAGCGCGTCCCCGCCTCCCTAACCTGTCCGTCCTTCCTCCCACCTATCCACTCCTCCCACCTCAAGCCCCAGCCCCACCTCCTACTGACCAGCCTCATCCCGCCTCCTTGGCCTGTCTGTCCTCCCTGGACTCACCTATCCCCACCCTAATTCCCCACCCTAACTCCCCACCTACACTCACCTTTACTGGCTCCATCCCCGCCTCCTGTCTGTCTCCTCTCCACCTATCTGTTCCTTCATCCATCTTCCATCCGCCTCCCCCTCTCTTTCTATTTATTTCAGAATCCCCTTCCCCTCCCCCATTTCTGAAGAAGGGTCCAGACCCGAAATGTCAGCTTTCCTGCTCCTCTGATGCTGCTTGGCCTGCTGTGTTCATCCAGCTCTACACCTTGTTATCTCATCATTATCTCATCATCTTTAAATCTTAATACCATTATCATGAGATACATAGGTCAGTAACCTAAAGTTCCACCCTTCATACTAATTCTGCATACATATGTAACATTGGACAGTACCGGTTCTATCTTATCTACACATTTTCTTTTAAATGCGATAATGCATCTGCAGTAACATTTTTACAATGTGCAACATGTACAATCTGTAAATTAAAAGCCTGTAACTTAAGACTCCAATGAAACAGTCTCGTCTTCTTGTCCTTAAATCTTTCTAAAAAGGAGAAGTGGGTTGTGGTCCATATACACAACTGTCTCCGAAGCATTGTTTGTAACATAAACACAAAAATTTTGTAAGGCCAGTACCAAACTCAATAACTCTTTTCCAATAATGGAGTATTTTCCCTGCTGGATATTGAGTTTCCTTGAAAAATAACCAATTGGCTTTTCAATTTCGCCATCATCCTCCTGTATCAACACTGCTCCAACCCCAACATTGCTGGCATCGATTGTGACTTTAGAGGGTTTCAAGAAATTTTGGTGTGGCTAAAACTGGTGAGGTGGTTAACACGGCTTTTACGTTCTCAAATGCCTCCTGGCATTGTTCTGTCCACCGAAATCTAATATTCTTCTTTAGCAAATCTGTCAGCGGTGCCTCCACACTACTAAAGTTTGGTACAAACTTCAGGTAGAATCCGTCCAGTCCCAAAAATCAAACCTCTTTCTTCAAGGATGGTCTTGGAAATTCCTCAATGGTCTTTGTCTTCACGTTCCTCAGTGTCATCCTTCCATGTCCGATGTTATGTCCCAAGAACGTCACTTCTGCCTTCACAAATTCAGTTTTTGTTAAATTTTTAACCAGTTTTGCCTTCCGTAGTCTTTCAAAGAGCTCTGTCAAATGTACCATGTGATCTTTCCATGAATGGCTAAAAATCACTAAGTCATCTATATAGACAGCACAATTAGTCAATCCTGCCATAACTCTGTTCATAAGTCTTTGAAATGTGACTGGTTCATTCTTCATTCCAAAGGGCATTACTTTAAATTGATACAGCCCATTTGGGGTTACAAATGTAGAAACTCCTTTCGCTTTCCCCGACAAATGTAGTTGCCAGTAACCATGAAGTAAGTCCAACTTTATGATGTAAGTGGCTTGTCCAACTTTTTCCATACAGTCTCACAGCCTTAGAATTGGGTATGAATCTGATTTAGTTATGGCATTGACCTTCCAATAATCCACGCAGAATTACTGAGTACCATCAGGTTTAGGAACCAACACAATTGGCGAACTCCACTCACTTTGACTTGGGTCGATGATGTCTTCTTGGAGCATTGCTTCTACTTCCTTCTGTACCTGTGCAGTTTTGAGAGGATTAAGCCTGTAGGGTGTTGTTTTATCAGAACAGCATTCCCTACTTCAACCTCATGTACTATAATATTAGTGCTCTCCATTCTATTCCTACGTTTGTCCTCATATCACTGCAACAAGCCTTTCGATTCAGTTCTCTGTTCCTAAGACAGATAGCTCACTATCCTATCCCATTCTCCAGGGACTTCCTCATTATTTAACTTATATTGAGACCCATCAAAATCCAAATCATCTGGTTTTGATTGCTAACTCTGAGGGACAGTAACTAATACCTGTTTCTCCGGTTCGCTGTCCCTGTCATAGTAAGCATATTCACATGACATAACCGATAAAAGTTATTTCCTATCTGGCAACTTTACCAGAAACTTCACCTGACTCAACTTCTTCCCAATCTGATAAGGACTACTAAACTCTGCTTTGAAGGGATCTCCTACCACTGGTAACAGCACAAATACTTTATCCCCATGGGTAAATGTACAAATTTTAGATTTTTTTATCTGCTTCTTGCTTCATTAGATGCTGTGCCAACTTCAGATGTTGTCTAGCTAATTCACCTACTTTGTTTAATCTTTCCCTCCCCTCAGATACATAATCCAACCGTGAGATCTCTGACTTCGGATTTCTCAACTTTTCCTTAATTAATTTTAAAGGCCGTCTTACTTCATGTCCAAATATCAATTCAAATGGAGTAAACTGAGTCAATTCATTTGGGGCATCTCTAATGGCAAACAATATAAATGGGATACCTTTATCCAAATCATTTGGGTAATCTTGGCAATAAGCCCTCAGCATGGTCTTTAGGGTCTGATGTCACCTTTCCAATGTTCCCTGGGATTCAGGATGATATGCACTTGATTTACACTGTTGGATGTCTAAACTATCCATGACATCCTTAAATAATTTGGCAGTAAAACTGGATGCTTGGTCTGACTGAATCTCCCTGGGTAATCCATAATAGGTAAAGAAAGCAAGCAACTCCTCCACAACCGTTTTTGCCTTAACATTCCGTCATGGAATTGCCTCTGGAAATCTGGCAGACACATCCAATATGGTTAACAAATATTGGTTTCCACTTTTCGTTTTAGGGAGGAGACCTACACAATCAATGATAACCCGTGTGGAAGGCTCTTCAAATATGGGAGTTGGCATCAAAGGTGGTGGTTTTATTACTGCCTGTGGTTTTCCCACCATTTGACAGCATGACAGGTACAGCAAAATTCAACCACATCCTTATGTAATCCAGGCCAATGGAAATGCTTTTGTACTTTAGCCTGAGTCTTCCTCACTCCTGCAGGTAATTCATGTGCTGTCCGCAATACTTCCTGTCTATATTCTACCAGCAACACAATCTGGTGAACTTCCACCCATTTCTCCTCTGCGCTAACCTGCATCCATCGCCACATTTGCCTTAGAATTCTATCCTTAAAGATAATTACATTCAGGAATACATTCTGATTCCTTTTCCAAGTAGGCTTTATGATATAAATCTTTTATTGTCTCATCTTTTTGTTGTAACTCCATTAAACTTGCAGAACTAAACATCTGTGCCTGATCCTCTACCTGTTCAGGTTTTTCCTTTACCATTTCATCAAACAGGGTGTCAACTAAGTGGACCTCAATTCCTTCATCTCTCTCTTTGGTTTTTCCTTCTAGCTGTAACTTATGACTGTGGATCTTGTTACCACACAGTCCAGAAAAATTTCAGGGTATTTTTCTTTTAACTCCTCAGTTCCCTGGTTTTCCTTCGGCTTCTCCGGTACAAGGAGCATCACTCCCATCTTTGATCTGCTAGGTCGTTTCCAAGAACAAACCGTATTCCTGGAATAGACACTCTTTTAATCATTCCCTCTGTCACTTCCCCAGTCTTGATTGGACTTTCCAACCTGATCTTACACAGGGAACACTGTATCTCCATCCATTTATTCCATAGATTATCACTCTCTTGGGTAACATTTCAGAAGAAGTGTAAATACTTTCATCTCTTACTATTACAGACTGGTTAGCTCCTGTATCTCTCAATATTTTAACTTTTTTACCTTCTCCCCCTGTTCTTCCTGAGTAAACCTCACCCATGCAGGTGAAGTCTTTGTAGAGATCAGACACCATCTTACTATCCAGCCTGTGACTAGCCTTTGCACTGTCCTGCAGCTCCTCAACTTCCTCTGGGATTTCCTTCACCAGCTCAACTAATCCCACTGGTTTAGCCTCTTTTACCACATCCTTTTTCCCCAGTACCTTTCTTAAACCACTGGCACTGTCACTTTATGTGTACCACGCTTTACAATGAAAACACCTGAGGCCTTTCATCTCCTTTTCACTCTCTTGAGTTTATTTTTTCACCTGTGGTAAACTGTTCCCAGTGTGATCTACTTTTTGTTTTTCATTGAAGGATCTCCCTTTTTCCCAATTTTTATCCTTCATGAAATGAAATTGCTGTCAGAAGCTAAACTTTGATTTATGCATTAATGTGTATTCATCTGCCATCTCTGCAGCTCTTCTCGCTGTTTGAACTTCGTGTTCCTCAGCATGAGTTCTTATCATTTCTGGAAGTGAGTTTTCAAACTTCTACAGCAGAATAATCTCTGTAAGATCCTCATATGTCTTTTCGATCTTTAGTGCTCTCACCCATCTATCGAAGTTGCTATGTTTAGTTCTTTCAAATTGGACATAAGTCTGACCTTGCTCCTTCCTTATATTTCTGAACCGTTGTCCATATGCTTCTGGTACGAATTTGTAGGCACTCAAAATAGCCTGTTTAACATGTTTGTAATCTCTTAACATCTCATCTGACAGCACTGCAAACACTTCACTAGCCCTGTGTACCAACTTGGTCTGAATTAACCTTACCCACGCAATCTGTGGCCAATTCATCTTCCTAGCCAGTTTCTCAAAGGAAATGAAAAAGGCTTCTATGTGTTTGTCATCAAATTTTGGCAATGTTTTGACATATTTGTATATATCCCTATCAGGTCTTTGGCTACAATGGATCTGCTCATCATCACTCTCCTCACTAAACCTATCTTCTGCCTTCATTTCCATTCTTTTACATCGGTTATCCCATTTCATTTTCAACTTTCGAAGTTCAAACTCTCTCTCTTTTATCCTCTCCTCTTTTCCCCTTTCTTCTCTCTCTCTCTTTTCGTTCGGCCTGCAATTCTTTCCTTTTCTTTTTCCTCTGCTCGTAACTGTAATTCAAACCGTTTCAGTTCCCTTTCCTCCTCTCCTGCCCTGGCTCTTCTTTCCTTTTCTTTATCTTCTAACTCCAATTGTCTAATTTCGATTTAAGTCTTTCTAACTCCACTGCACTTGCCTGTTTCTCTGATATCTCGAAATGCTTGCCCAAATCCATTGCAATTTCAGTTTTCCTATTATCCCTAGTTAAACCAAATTCTCGGGCATTTGCCACGTCTAAAAGTAGATCCTTTCTTTATTTTTCTAAACTTTCTTGGCAAATTTGGGAAGCATCTTCAAACCCCAGAACCTCTTTAGCAATGTTAAGAGCCATATCTCTCACTTTTAACTTAACCAGCCACAAGTAACCGAATTTAAACAGATTTTTCTCACCTAGGTTTTAATTAACAATCTAGGACACTAATCACCAACTCTGCTTAAATCTGCCCAAATCCATTTAGATCCGTTCAGATCCCATGCATGAACCAGCCAGATTCCGGACCTGAGCCCCCAAACTGTTATGGAGGGGAGGTTGAACCCCTCTGTTAGTTAAAATTGAAACACAAGCCCCCAGTCTGTTACGGTGGGAGTAGAGGTTCCCTTCAAAGAATTAAACCCAAAACACCCAGAGAAGCTCACCTAACCTCGCCTAATCTGTTAAACTGTTAAGGAGAAGGGCAGGTTAAATGAAAGAAAACCCCTGATATTCATTTTATAAGTAACAAGTAACAATTTGTTTATTTAACTCTAACAGAGAACACATTAACATATTAACAGAACTACCAAACCAAACAATTCACCATTAACTCCCAACTACTCTCTAACTGAACAAAATTCTACTAGTATGCTATTCCAATAAACACAAGTCCCACTTATACAACCCAAGAAGTAAGAAAAAAAATTAAAACTTAGTCTCTCAAAGTCCACACAGAATGCATCTTCTGGAATGCTCTGCCTTCTCCACTGTCTCTCCAGTCTCAAGTCATAAACAAAAACCGAAAGAACTGCGGATGCTGTAAATCAGGAAAAATACAAAGTTGCTGGAAAAGCTCAGCAGGTCTGGCAGCATCTGTGAAGGAAAAAACAGAGTTAACATTTCGGGTCCGGTGATCCTTCCTCAGATTCTTCCTCGAGTCATAAACACCTTCCTTCTGCTGATCCTGCTGTTAGGGATGGTTTCTCTGAGAAGACTCTTAGTCAGAAGTGCTGTGGTGCCTTTTATGGATAAGATGGTGCTTTCTTAGAGAGCTTAGTGATTTCTTGCGAGAGCTAGGTGCTTATTTCTCAGATGGTGGTTCGCTGTCACACCGATTTTCAAAAACCCACTCCTTATATACCTTGGATGACATATCAATTTTCTTACAAAAGCATTCGTCCGTGGTTGTCAAAACCATCAGATTTAAATTCAATTGGCTTTCAATTGCTAAGTGCTTTGTTTAAATTATTTGGCCAATTCCAGCTTTTTCTTTATTCATTCACGAGATGAGGGTGTCACTGGCAAGGCCCATCCCTAATTGCCCAGATGGCAGTTAAGTATCAACCACATTGCTGTGGGTCTGGAGTCACATGTAGGCCAGATCAGGTAAGGATGGCAGTTTCCTCCCCTAAAGGACATTAGTGAACCAGATGCGTTTTTCCTGACAATCAGCAATGGATTCACAGTCATCGTTACACTCATAATTTTAGATATTTATTGAATTCAAATTCCACCAGCTGCCATGGCGGGATTCGAACCCGGGTTCCCAGAACATTGCCAAAACATTAAAACAAGCCTAAGGTGTCCAATCACACAGCCAATTGACACACGTTTCCATTTTAGAACTGGCGGTACATCTTCAGCTACATGCAGACACTTCTTTTTCTATATAAATCTCTAAGCTTAAAAAACACTTTATCTCTTAAATGAACCACACACACCACACAGGGTGATCTACTGTCATGTAGATGGGATTGTCGGATTGGCAGAGGTAACCATAAGAAATCATACAGTGTATTCTGGTTGCTGACAGCAATATGTTGTGAATCCAACCAGGGACCAGGTTATTTTATATTTGGTGATGAGTAATGAGGCAGGTTTAATAAATGATGAGAGAGCCTGCTTGATTGGCACCACATCCACAAACATCCACTCTCTCCACTACCAATGCTCAGTTGCAACAGTATATATAATCTATAAGATGCACCACAGAAATTCAACAAAGATCCTACAATAGCACCTTCCAAATCCACATGCACACCCTTCCAGAAGGACAGGGCAACAGATACATGGGATCACCGCCATCTTCAAGTTTCCCTCCAAGCTACTCACCATCTTGACTATATTGCCAGTACTTCACTATTGCTGGGTCAAAATCCTGGAATTCCCTCCCTAAGGGCATTGTGGGTCTATCTTCAGCACATGGACTCTAATGGTCCAAGAAAGAAGCTCATCACCATCTTCTCAAGGGCAACTAAGGACGGGCAATAAATGGTGGCCAGCCAGTGCCGCCATGTGGCATGAATGATGTACAAAGAACAAGCAGGATAGATAAAGATGAAGCATTGGATATACTATATTTGGATTTCAGAAGGTATTAGTCAAGAAAGCACACATTATTTAGATAAGAGCACATGATATTATAAGCAGGAAAGAGAATTAGCTAACCAATGAAAGACAGAGTTGAGATAAGGGGAGGTATTTTCAGGATGGCTGCCCATCACAAGTGCCACAGGGATCGGTGCTGGGGCTACAATTATTTACAATATTCAATATGACTCGGATGAAGAAAGTGAATGTACTATAGCCACCTTTGCGGATATCACAAAAATATATGAGAAGGTAAGTGGCGAGGGTGACACAAAGAGTTTGCAGAAGGATATGGGCAAGTTGAATGAGTAGGCTGAAATTTGGCAGATGGAATATTATGGAAAATGTGAGGTTATGCACTTTGGCAGGAGGAATAGAGGAGCTGAATATTATTTAAATGGAGAAATACTGAAGAAAACTACAGATCAGAGAGATTTGGGAGTCCTTGTCCACGAATCACAAAAAGCTAGAAACCAAGTACAAGAAGTACCAGGGAAGGAAAAAGGTTTGCTTTCCTTCATTTACAGTACAAAAGTGGAGAGGTTTTGCTAAAACTCTCGATACACTAGTGAGACCACAGTTGGAATACTACAAATAGTTTTGAGCATCTAGTTTAAAGAAAGAGAAACTGGCATTGGAGGCAGTCAAGATAAAGTTCACTAGGCTGATACCAGGTATGGGTGACTGTCTAATTAGACGAGGTTGAATAGTTGGGTCTCATTGGAACTTTAAAGAATGAGAGGTGACCTTATTGAAATATACTGGACACTTAATGGACCTGACAAGGTAGATGTGGAAAGGTTGTTCCCCCTTGTGGGACAGTCAAGGTCCAGAGTGTATAATCTCACAATAAGGAATCACTCATTTAAGGCAGAGATGAGGAGGAATTTCTTCTCTCAGAGAGTAGTGAATCTATGGAATTCTTTACCACTGTTGAGGGCTGGTAAGGCTGTGTTGTTAAGCGTATTTCATGGCTGAGATAGACAGATCTTTAATCAGTAAATGATTCAAGGTTTACAGTGAAAAGGCAGGAAAGTGGCATTGATCTTTATCAGATCAGCCATGATCTCACTGAGTTTGCTATGACAATCAATGGGCTGAATGGCCAACTTCAGCTCCTACATCTTATGATCTCTGCTCATTAATAACAAGCATTCAATAGCCTAACTAGCAGTTCTTAGAAGTACGACTGATTGCTACTTATATTGATCCAAGGGATTTTTAACATATTTTTTGCTGGGCTCAGTTGAATGAAGAAGGATCCTTGTACAGGAAATTATAAAGAAAGACAGAAATTCTTGCACTCACTGTAATTTTCTCAGGCTGCCTTAATGTTTTAAAGTGAAAGAAGTACCTTTAAAGTATAATCACCAGAGATGACTGGTGAGATAAAATAATCTGCAGCTGATGTTATAGTTAATGAACTGATTCGTGGATAAGTCAGGTCATAAAAACAGAAAATAGTAAGTGGCAGCCAAAGTAACAGATGTTAGTTTACACCATATGAAAAACTTGAGAAGCTTTTTAACAATGGTAAATTACTGATACAACGTTAACCTACAATAATTCAACTGAAAACTGGATAGTTGCTTGGTCAAGTGCTATTGCTTTCCAACGCTTTCACCTGTTAAATAATAAAATCAAAGCTCATATTAATAATATATTTTAACAGAATATAATTGAATGGGAAAGACTTTGTAATTGGCAAAAAGCGTTATAACTACTGCCAAGTAAGCCCAGAAAATATTGCAGAGCTAGACCATTCAATCCATCAGGTCAGCTTTGCCATTCAGTCATGGCTCATATGTTTCTCCACCCCATTCTCCTGCCTTAGAAGAAGAATCATAGAATCCCACAGTGTGTAAACAGGTCCTTCGGCCCAACAAGTCCACACCGACACTCAGAGCACCCACCCAAACCCATCCCCTTATAACCCAGCTAATCTACACATCCCTGAACACTACAGGCAATTTAGCATGGCCAATCCACCTAGCCTGCACATCTTTGGACTGTGGGAGGAAACCGGAGCACCTGGAGGAAACCAACCCAGACATGGGGAGAACATGCAAACTCCACACAGACAGTCGCCCAAGGGTGGAATTGAACCCGGGTCCCTGATGCTGTGCGGCAGCAGTGCTAACCACTGTGCCTTCTCCCTGTAACCTTTGATTCCATTCCTAATCAAGAACCTATCTACCTCAGTTCTTAATACACTGAATGAGTTGGCCTCCACAGCCTTTTGTACCAATGAGTGCCACAGATTCACCACCCCTGGCTGAAGAAATCGTCCTCATCTTGGTTCTAAAGGATTGTCCCTTCACTCTGAGTCTGAGCTCGTACTAGTAGAAACATCTTGCCCGCATCCACTCCATCCAGGCTTCTCACTATTCTATAATTTCAATGAGATGCCCCCCATATCTTTCTAAACTCCATTGCATAATGACCCGTAGTCCTTATCACACCTCATATGACAAGCACTTAATTTCCAGGATTATTACCGAGTTATAGAGTCAAACAGCATGGAAACAGACCCTTTGGTCCAACCGTCCATGCTGACCAACTTCCCCAAGCTAAAGTAGTCCTATTTGCCTGCATTTGGCCCATATCCATCTAAACCTTTTGTATTTATGTAATTGTCCAAATTTTGTAACTGTACCTGCATCTACCACTTCCTCTAACCGCTCATTCCACATACGAACCACACTTTGTGTGAAAAAGTTGCCCCTCAGGTGCCTTTTAAATCGTTCTCCTCTCACCCTAAAAGTACACCCTCTAGTTTTCAACTTCCCTACCCAAGGGAAAAGACCTTTGCTATTCACCTCATCTGTGCCCCTCATGATTTTAAAAACCTCTATAAGGTTACCCCTCAACCTCCTATGCTCCTATGAACCTCCTCTGGATCCCCTCTAAGGCTAAAGCATCCTTTCTTAGATACATAAGAGACTCCTGAACGAAGATTCTGAACTAAACATTATCACAAGTAAATCACTATCTGATTCTGTTTCAACATTATGAAAAGTTGGGGAGAAATTAGTTCTGCAAAACTAGAAGTGAATGGAGCTGGGATGTGACTGTTTTTGGCAAATAATTCTCTAACTAGCAAACAAGGCATTATGCAGGGGGGTTGGAACACTTTTAACAACATCAGCATTAAGTGTTTCCAATGCAGATATACAAAATTTAAAGTGGACAGAGACTTTTTGCAAACATTCAAAAATAAAATGAATATACTTTTCATTCAAGGGGTGTTAGCAAAGATGGGATTATTGCTAAGGAACACAGGTGAAATACGGCATTTTAGAAATACCTTTCAGTTTGATGATGTGTATTATACTAGTTTTCAGAATACTGAAAATGTACTATGATTGTGTAAATATCTGTCAGAAATTAATTCTTTATTGAAAACAACATATGATTAACGGATTTTAATAAATGCGGTTGTTGACTTGCTTGCTGAGCTAGTATGTTTGTTCGTAAACATTTCACACAGCGTCTTTAGAAACAACAGTTACCCAAAAAGTGTAGTCCGTCAATACCTACACAATAGACCACAACAGGAAGGCACAATACATCCAGAGACACTAGTCACCCTACCATACATTAAGGACATATCTGAATTGACCACCAGATTACTCCGCCCCGTAGGAATCCTGGTAGTCCACAAACCAACAGCTAAACTGTGGCAGCTACTGACGAGAATAAAGGATCTGACAACCACAACTAACAGAACCAACGTTATTTACAAGATACCATGCAAAGACTGTCAAAAACATTGCATAGGGCAAACCAGAAAGAAACTAGCCATCAGGATTCATGAACACTGACTAGCTACCAAGAGACATGACCAACTATCACTCATTTCAATACACATGGCTAAACAGGGACACCAATTCGAGTGGGACAACGTAGCCATCCTCTACAAGCCAAGCAAAGACATGCACGAGAATTCCTGGAAACCTGGCACTCAAACTGGAACTCCATTAACAAACATGTAGAGCTGGACCCCATATACCAACCACCAAGAAACAAATCCGGAAATGATTCCACCCAACCCAACAAACCAAGACACATAAATAGCAAGTGAAACAGGACACCAACACTTCACCGGAGGTGCACTGATGATGTTACTTAGCATGGTGACAAAACATCTACAAACAAGCTTACCAGCTTGGTGAGCAAGTCAACAACTGTATCAACAAGCCAAGCAACAAATCATCTCAAAATCTTGGATTTTAATTAAACTTGTACCCTCTGAATTAAAAAAAGTCCCCAACAAAAGAAATGCCCATGTAATCTATTTTCATGGTGGTAGTGATCCTGCTGCTTGTTGCTACGTCTGCAAGGAGATCTGCTTTCATAGAATGCTACTCTTGCCTCTCCTGCATTATCCTCACAAATGCATTTTAGCTCATCTGCAACTGCTCTGACATCTGTTATCCAACTAATCCTAAGTTGATCCCTTTCCTGGTGCTCCATTTCACCCTCTAGAAGAGAGTTGATATTAACTGAGAATTAAATATAGGTTAGGAGACCAGGATAAGGTCTCTTCTTTGAATACTATTCAATTTTGGTAATGCCTTGTTTGAAAGAAAGATCTTCCAAAATGGATTGCTGTATCAAGATTATATTATAGATTAGATTATATACTCAAATTCCTTAAGAAGGGCAGGTATCTCCAATCCTCGAATTTGCAATTTTGCCAAAATATTTATTTGTCATTTTATTACTGTTACTACTTCCTGGAATTAGTCTCCAGCAGCAACTGGAATGTAAATCACTCAGTAAAGTACTCTCTCCTAATATTTAACATATACACTATACCTTTTTAGCCATATATGCAGGTTTTGTACTTTATATTACCTCATCTCCTTTAAACCTCTACTCAGTACTTACAAATATTCGTCAGCAGTACAGTGGAATATTCACGACGTACCTTGATGGGTGCAGCTACAAGAGTGCCCAAACAGCTTGATATCATTCATGGTGGAGATGTCTGTTTGATCAGTGTCCTTGTCACTGAACTTAATATCCCCGGACTATAAGTGTACCATTGTTTACAGTACAATTTTAAAGATGTTGTGCAGCAACATACCAATGTTATTTCAACAGCACCTCCATTTCCTACAATTTGTATGGTGAAGAAAGACAAAAATATAAATATTGTGGGGATGTCATTTGTTGATGCTGATTTGGACATGTATTGTAATTTCTTCATGTTGCTGGGAGGAATACACCGTAATTTCCTACCTGACAGCATTGTAGTTGCACTATCACCTCAATAAAGAGGCTCATCATCATCTCTTTAGGAAACTGTTAGGGGGAAATGATGGTTCAGCGGTACTGTGACTGGACTAGTAAAGCAGAGGACTGGACTAATACTGGGCTCAAATCCCTTGACGACAGTTGGAAGAATTTAAATTCAAATAATGTCATGAAACTGCTAGCAATAGTTCTTAAAACCTATATGGTTCACTAATATCCTGAGGGAAGGAAACCAACTACTCTTACCTGGTCTGGCTGAGATGTGACTGTAGATCCACAACGCGGTTGACTCCCATCTGGTCTCTGAAATGGCCTAGCAAACCATTCAGTTCAAGGGCAGTTGGGTATGGGTGGAAATGTTGGCCTTGGCAGCGATTCTAAGTGCCACGTTCAAATCAATAAAATATAATGTATACTTTGAATCTAATACATGATGATTTATCATAATTGAATAATAGTTCAAATAAAATTTTAAAGATTTAGCCCATTAAAATCCTAATTAGATCACCAAACAGATAAGATGATTATATATTGTTACTTGCTTAGGATAATAAAGTCATCACACATATTACTAAATTGCCTTACAATAATATACTTTACCAACTTTGTTTTTTTATCCAGCTAGATTCACTGATTCTAGAAAAATACAGACATCACAATTACACATTCTTAAATGTGAGGCATAGCTGCCAACAGTGCCAATATACTTACAACTAACTGATAAATACACCTGACTCTATCTAAACATGGTCATCAAATCCTTTTCCTATATTCAGGAGTCAGTTTTCTGAAAAAAAATACCTTTTTCATTCATTCACAGCTGTTTCAGATGCTCTCTGTTGCAAATTTGACTTTGAGTGAGAACACTCAGTTGCTTACAAGCTAGCCATTGATTCATGAAGAATATTAGCAGACATTAAAGTTTAATACGCCCTGATGTAGACATATCTGTAGAAGAAAGCATATTGATACAAAATTTAAAGAAATAAAATATCTCTACAAATATATATTTCTTTGAGCATAAAAGCTCTACTGAAATATTGGTAACATCATGACTAATGAGAATAAAATAAGGACATTACTAGATTATAACAAGAGGCTTACAATGTCACCAAAAACAGTAGTAAGCCCGAAGATTGGATGAAATTCATGACAGAAGAAATTTGCAAAGAGGGAGAGTAAATTAGCAAGAACTACAAAAATAGAAAATAAGCGATTTTAGATGTAAAATAGGAAGGGACTAAAAATGTAAACAAAGGTTCTTTAGAGTAGCACTTTTCAAATGCTTTCCCATTGTAACCTAATTATTCAGCTGTTTGAAAATTACCATGAACCTAAGCCTGTGAGAGTTGGTGGGGCTGCTGTGAGAAACTTACGACTGCCTTCCATATTCGGGTGAAGTTCTACAGCTCTCATTGCAGTTCTTGGAGCTCATAACCCCAAAATTCTGATTCACAAACCTATGGGAATCCTGGCCCAAAATTTGGGAGGCCCTGCCTTGGAGGCATTGACAGGAGAAATCATGAAGGGGAAGGAGGACACTGCAAACGTACTTACACAAACATTACCTCCATCTTCACAGTAGAGGACACAAAGAATATAGTGAAAATTGTGAGGAATCAATGGTCAAATGAAAGTGAGGAACTTAAAAGTAATTTATGGCAATAAAGAAAAAGTAGTGGATAAATCAATAGCTTTAATAGCTTAAAAATATCCTGCACCTTAGGTTTTTCAGTGGTGCTGCAGGGATAGTGAATGTCTTGATTTTTGTTCTTCCAGAATTTTCTAAATTATTGACTGGAAGTATGAATTGAAACCCTGCTCTTCAACAGAAGGAAAAGGGAGAACCAAAGACCAGTTAGCTGACATCAGTCGTAAGGAAAATGCTAGAATTGATTACTAAAGATACAGTAACAGGCGACTAGGAAAATTACAATTTAGCAGGGCCAACAAAGTTTTATAAAAGGGAAAGCATGTTCAAGAAACGTATTAGTGTTTTGAGAGTGCATATAACAGGCAGAACTAGCCGATGCACCCATTTGAATTTCCAGAAGTTACTCAATCAGATGTTACACAAGGTTGTTACAGAAGATTGGGATTTAAGAGACAGGGGTAATATGGATTGAAGATTGGTTCAAAGGTAGAAAACAAAGAATTGTTACAAATGATTCCATTCTGGATAGTAGGGTGCAACTAGTGAAATACCACAGGAATCAGTAGTTAGGCCTCAGCAACTTACAACCTGTTAAAATAACAGGTATAATGACTGATTCAGTAATTGGACAAAAGGGAAGGAGATAAGCACAATGTGATGGTGTAAAATTATGGACTTTGAAAAGGAGAATGGAAAAGCACAACATCTTTAAAGCTGTGAAATTAGATAATGTCAATATGCGGAAAGATTGGGTGAGAATACACATAGATCACATGGAAAAGTTAACCTGCAGACACCGTGAACAAATGGAAGGAGAATAAGAAGAGAAACATTAAAAAAAGGAACAGAGGTAGAGTTTTCAGCCCTTTAACCTGCTCTACCATTCCTTATATCTGATCATCCAACTCATTAGCTAGTTCCCATTATTCCCTCATATCCTTTGATCCCTTTAGGTCCCAGTGCTACATTCAACTCCTTAAAATGTTTGGCCTTGACTGTTTTCTGTGCTGGTGAATTTCACAGGCTTACCACTTTCTGCTGAAAAGATTTCTCGTCACTTCAGTCCTAAAATGGCCTATCTCATGCCCTTAGACTCTGACTCCTGGTTCTGGATTCACCTGTCATTGGGAGCATCTTTCCTGCATCGTCCAAATCATACTGAGCATTTTGCATCCTCATCACAGTTTATCCTCCTACATGTCTTTGTGTCACGGTATCTTGGCCTTTGTTACCCAGGCAGATGGAGTATAAAAGTAAGCAAGTTTTGTACAATTACATAGGGTTTTGAAAAGACCACACCTGAAGCTGTGTTCACAGTTTTGATCTCCACAGAATTTAGTTATTTTAGAGGGATCTTGTGGTGCAGTGGCACTGTCCCTACCTTTGGGCAAAATGTTCCCGGTTCAAGTCGCATCTACTTCAGAGGTTCACTTCATTGAACCCTCAGTTAGAGAGAAATAGAAGAGTACCATGTAGAAGCAGGAGTAGGTCATTTTGATCTTCGAGCTTCTCTGTCATTTGACATGATCATGGCTAATAGTCTAACTCAGTACCCTGTTGCTGCTGTCTCTTCACACTCTTCAATCCCTTTAGCCCCCAAGAATTATATCTCCTTCTTGAAAATATTCTATGCTTTGACTTCAAACACTTTCTGTGGAAGAGAATTCTACAAGTTCACCCACTCTCTAGGTGAATAAATTTCTAATCTCACTTCTAAATAGCTATTACATACCCTAAACTGTGATCCCTGGTTCTGGACTCCTTGATCATCAGGAACATTCTTCCTCTGTTTACCCTGCCTAGCCCTGTTAGAATTTGATACCTTTAAATTTGCTATGAAATTCCTTCAGAATTTGATGGGACAAATGCTGAAAATCCACCTCCCATGGGTAGACTGTCTAAAGGACCACGGTCTCAGGATAAAGTTGAGCCATTTAAGACTGGGCTGAGGAGATATTTCTTAATAAAAGAGGGGTTGGATCTTTGGAATGCTCTAATCTGGAAGAGGATGGATGCTTGCGTTATGACTATGTTCAAGACAGAGTCAATACAATGTGGAGCTGGAGGAAACCAGCAGGTCAGGCAGCATCAGAGAAGCAGGAGTCAACGTTTCAGGTCAAGACCCTTCTTCAGGCATGGAAAAGGGTAGGGGGTTGGGAAATAAATAGAGGGGGGAGGGGAAGGTAGGTGGGCTGGCGATAAGTAGATGCAGGTAAGGGGTGGTGGGGATTGGTCAGTAGGAAGGGTGGGGAAGAGGGACAGGTTGCATCAGGTCAAGGAGGTAGAGATGAGAAAGAGGGTTGGACCTGGGATGAAGCTGGCAGTGGGAAGATATTGAAACAGGCGAAGTTATTTCCCAGCTCCCCTCCCTCTCCTCAGTCCTGATCCGACACGTCGACTTTCCTGCTCCTCTGATGTTGCCTGACCTGCTGTGTTCGTCCAGCTCCACACTGTATTGATTCCGACTCCAGCAATTGCAGTTCTTGCTATCTCCTATGTTCAAGACAGAGATCGTTAAGACTCTAGAGTACCACGTAAATCAAGAAAATGAGGAACATTTGATGGGGACGTTCCGCCAATATTTATTGAATATGGAAGCAAATATGATGGCCAAGTGGTTCGCTCTTGCTTTATGTTCTCAAAATGTTCTTAATTTTGATAACCAGAAATAATGCTCGAGATATAGGTTACATTCAAGCACGTCTTTATTCATTTGCAGGATGTGGGCATCATGCTAGGCTGACCATCCCCAATCTCTTGAGAAGCTGGTAGTGGGCCACTTTCTCGAACCAAAATTTACAGGGATTACCACAAATCCTCGCGTTTTGCTCCACTTATCGGAATACCGACTCGAAATTGTAAATTGAGAATATTTGGTTGGTTGGACACGACAAACGAAACCACAATTTTATGGGAGCGAACTGCTTCCTTCTGAACACGTTAAAAAAAAGTTTAACATCAGAGGAGCAGGAAAATGGACGTTTCGCGTCGAGACCTTTCTTCGGGGGAGGGGGGGGGGGGAGAAAAGTTTTACGTGTCTTTATTTATGGGGGCATCAACAGTGCCGAAGTGGTAAAGTTAGTTCACCATATGGTCTTTTAAAAAGAGGTACAGCTGGCAAAGCCAGTTTTACAGGGGATTGCGCTGCTCGTGCGTGGACGTCCACGCGCACGTTCTCCGCTTTACGCAACCGTGCGCGAGCTCCAGCCGAGGGAAGGAAAGTAAAAGCTCACCGAGACGGGAGAGGGAGTCAGTGTCTCCAGGAATTCCGGACTCCAGAACGGAATGGGAAGGGCTGCTGTGGACTGTTACGGGGGAGAGGATCACGAGGAAGCCAAGGCCATCCAGCACCCTCCGGGCACGGTGACAGGGCAGTGGAGAGCTGTACCCTTGTCAGGACTCAATATGCGTTCGTGAGAGGGAGACCCTCCTGACTGGGAAGGGAGAAAGTACCAGACGAGACGTCTCCTGGACGCGTATGCGCCACCGAGACGGGGCACCACGTCACTGGCAGCGAGAAGTCAGCAGATTTGATGAAGGAGGGACTCGTAGCGACTACCTGACAGAAAAGGGGTGGGGAGGAGGGGCAGCTGCGGGGAGGGGAGCTAGCCCGCTGGTTTAACTCACTGACAGCGGCGGCGGCGACAGCAGCAGCAGAGTATTTCTCTCGGTCGCCTTACGCCTTCGGACGGTGTGGCTCGAGCACCGGACGTTCGTAATTCGGAGCGTTCCATCGAACGCGCGCGACCCACCCCGCCCCCCCTCTTCCCCTGCCCTGTGCCGCGAGCTGGCTGCACATCCTGGCCGCCGCGGTGCGAACTCTGTCCGTCTGTCACACTTTTTATTTTCGCGTTGTTGTTGTTGTTTATAAACCCATCCCGTCCCCTTCCTTTTACTCTTTCCTCCTAAAAGAAAACGACAGCCAGCTTTTGTCGCGGTAAATGTTTAACACTGAGAAAGTGGCTCCTGGCGGCGCTGCTGCTGGTGGCGGTGGTGGGAGAAGGCTGTCTGGTTCTACGGGGGAAAGGGGATCGTTGGCGCTGAAAGCAAATACCCAGGATAGGGCAAAGACCAACTGCAGCAGCCCAACCTCAGCAGCTGCAGACGCGGATTCGGTGCGGATAGTCCGCGAGGACCAGCAGAACCACCACCGTCATCCGGAAGCTGGCAAGGTTGTGGAGGGTTTACTCAGCAAGTACACCAATCTGATCCAGGGCTGGCAGCACAGGTACGAAATTAGGGAGTATGTATATACGACTTCGTTTGGGAAATACGTTAGTAGCAAACTGCGCTTGTCGTTAATTGCATGAAATACACTCACAACTTGAGTAATTCACCCGTTATCTCTCGACATAGTGGCGAATGCGGTATAAATTGTGCTGGGAGACTGGAAGAACTGCAGATGCTGGATTGACAGTGTTCCGAAATGTTAACGTTCCTGCTTGTTGTAATATGAGCTAAAATAGATTGATCTTCACAGAGCTCGTTGGACAAATAATTGAATTCGTGCCTCAAATAGCTATGTTTAAATAATACATCAAGCCCAAGTGACCTTTTGTTTTAGATAATCATTTTGTACGTTCTCTAATGGGTACCCTGTGCTGATTAAAACCACTTTCCTGGTTGGTACAATATAATGAGACGCAAAATTGATACCTCAAATCTCCTCATCGGCTTGTACTCATGAGGCATTGTTTGAATAGAAAAATGGAAAAACTATAGTGAATTACATGGAGATGACGTACTGTGAATTTCCGAGATTGAAAGTAGTAATCTGAAATCTGTATCAATTTAACATATCAAATAGTTTAATTAGTAACCTTTCCACCTTCATTTCGTAATGTCTTCTGTGATCACTACACATTGACGTAGGTTTATTCTCTGCTTCGTACAGTGTTCCAGCAATGCTCAATATATAATGGGATTGAAACTTAATTTTAAGTTCACTGTTTTACAATGGCAGGTAACTACTTTAAGGCTGTGTTTCCAGGCTGTTGAGTACGGATCGTAAACAGTCTGAACTTTGCTTATGCTTGTCAAACAACTTTACACCAGCCAACAGTCCTTTGGTATTTCTCGGCTGACAAAAGAAAGAATAAGGTATCACATCATTCGCTGTTCTTGGAGTCTGTTTAAATAGTCATACAGCATGGAAACAAGTCCTTTGGCCCAACTTGTCCATGCTGACTAGGTTTCCTAAATTAACTAGTCCCATTTGCCTAAGTTTGGCACATATCCCTCTAAACATTTTACCTGTCCAAATGTCTTGTAAATGTTGTAATTGCATCCACCTCTACCATGTCCTCTAGCTGCTCGTTTCTTATGCACAAGCCGTTATGTGGAAAAAGTTGCCCCTCAGGTCCATCGGCATCAAAACCTTTTTAATAAGGCAGATGAAAGTTTTACCAAATGTCTTCTGGTTGTGGGAAAGCACTTCAAACTCCATTATATAAGTGTTAATTTAATTATAGGGATCTATTGTTTCAGAAGTGCCACTATTTTAGATACTCTGATTCTGTGCAATGAGAAGACTGAGGATTTTCTTGCACTATAGAGATCTCATATCAATTTTTGGTGCGAGCGAACAGTCGCTGCTTACTTTAACAATGTCCACCATTTGTAACTCTCAGAAGATCTTTTTGTTGGATTCTCTTGTCAATTTTAGACCATTAGACCATGGTCTGTCTGCAGTTTTCTGCTTTACTAGCTGCTGATTTGTCAAGTACAACTACTTGCTTTAAGAAAGCATGAAATTCACTTTAAAATAGTGGTAGTGCCATCAAGGCATGCTATTTTTGTAACATACAATGCAATTTAACTTAACTTGTTGTGCATTTGCCCTTGTTTCAGTTGAACCTTTGTATATTAAGAGTTTCTAAAACTTCTGATTTATCCTAACTTGGTGATGTTCTAATAATAAGTTCCACAACGAAATTTGTTTGCAGACTACTTCAAAGTAGCAATTTGTGAAGTGAAGTTGAGCAAACAGGAAATGAATGTGTGTAAATCTCTATAAAGCATTCTTGAAACAAAATGGATTAATGCAGTCTACTTTAACTGGAAAAACATTATTTACTTGTTGGAAGTGAGTGGCAAGTAAATAGTTACCAGCTAAAGAACCAAAATCACCCTAAATTTTATGTATGCATATACATATTAAGAAATATTTTATGTAGAATAACCTAATTTTTTAAAAGGGAAGAAGAAAAGTATTCCTTCCTTGCTGAGGGCATCCTAGAAGTAGGGATAATATTTAGATATCATAGTTCAATTTTATTGAAGGGATAACTTCATTTGCACTCTGGCAGTTTCAGAATATAAAACTATATTCTTAAAAGCAGCATTCTACTATTTAATTTTTTGAACACTTTTTTTTAAAAAGTGGAATGTTCTTCTAGTTTGTAGTGTAATTCCTTACTAGGAAATAAGGAAGCACAGTCTGAAAATCTAGTTTTTTTTTTTTTCCCTTGTTTTTTTAATTGTTAATTTCCAGATTATTTTGTTTTTCTCTTCAACCTGCAAAAGAATTGACTCTGCTTGGTGTCTGTTGTAATCAATAATCTGTTAGAAAATCCAACATTGTTTGGAGCCTGTTCTCTTGCCAAATGGTCATTTGCTAGGTAACTAGAATGTTCTATCATTTGGAAGTGTTTTAATAATTTTTGGAAATTAATGTTACTATCCAGTATGGGAATGGTTTCATCTTATGCCATTGGCTAGATTTGTTTTAGGAAAAAATCATTTTGTAAAATGATACCTCCACTGTTTTGATCATTTTCATGTTCCTACCAAATTAAGCTTTGAACTCTTGCATAAGGGAGATCTGCGAAAATCTCTTGAGTGAATTGTTCAGATTGATGTTACGCATTAATGAGATTTGCAAGTGAATGTTGAAGTAGTATTTGGCTGAGGGTGCATCACTTCCATGTTTGATGTTTGTTTGTGCACTCTTGCAACACTCCACAAAGGCAGTCTTCTAATTGTTACAGGTTTGTGATTGAGAAGGGGAATTTGTCTTGCTTTTTCATCCAGAGACCAATTACAATAGTTGAGCTTTTATATCACCTGAATTTTACCAATGGAACACATCGCTGCTACTTGGAAGTTTTCTGATTTGAGAGATAACCATGGTCTTTCAATGTTTTCTGCAAAATGAATTCTGTGTAAATTGACATATTCCCATTAATCCCATGTTCAGTGTTAGATGGCCAAAAGAAAATTCTTCAATTTGGAGATGAATAACAAGATCAAAAGCATGCACATCTACATATTAGTCTATTCAAAACTGGGGATTGTATACAAGTAACTAATTTTACACACACAACAGCAAAATGGATACCAATTTTTACCCCAGTATGTTCAGATAATTTTTGGCTAAATGTAGCCTTTGCCAAGCATCAGGATACTGCATTAGGTCCCTCACAGCCTGTGTTTGACATTTCTGTTAGAGGCATGTCTTCATTTGGCTTCTCCTCCTAACTGGTTTCGTGATGTGGAGGTGCTGGAGTTGGACTGGGGTGGAGAGTCAGAAGTCACATGACACCAGGTTATAGCCCAACAAGCTATTTGAAATCACAAGCTTTGGGAACGCGGCTGCTTTGTCAGGTGAAGTGATGTTTCTGAAAGATTTGATTTCAAATAAACCTGTTGAACTGTCATCTGGTGTCATGTGACTTCTAACTTAGTTGAAGCACGGGGTATTAGCAAGTATTAATCTACGTGCCACAGTTCCATTGTACTGCACGGTGTGCTTAATAAAAAGAATTGTTCAAATTCATTGAAAAGTTCTTAGTGAAATAATTAAACTAAAATAATGGTATTAGACAAATCCATGATAATTGAATAAACTTAAGGCAATGAATTGTGTGTCAACCACATCCACCTATGGTTTAAGAAATCGTAATGTTTTATTGTAACAATGTGACTAATCATCCATAGTACAGGATATGCACAGGATTCACTCATGATTGATTCAACCTTGGCAAGTTGCTCTATGACAAGTAAATTACACCAACTTTTTCCTACATGTAGGCACTCTAATACAATGTATCAGAAGATGGATTTTCATCCATAATTTATCAAATGACAGCTCAAAATTTCAGCTGTGCAATGAAAAGCAGTAGCTGACTGAAGCCTTAAGGCCTGATTTGGGCATTTCCCTGTGTAAGTGAAAAATGGAATACATCTTGCAGTGTGTTGGGAACAGCCACCTGTTTGTCCAGTTAGGGAAAAGTGCATCAAACAAGAAACTAAATAAACGTTCATTGAATTAGTGCAGCATTAAGATCAATAATAATAGTTTGTCATTGGGATTACTGTCTCTGGCTGTTTTAAGGTGCTAAATGGTATATGATGCTTAATTATCTCTAATCATCTGAAAATGCAAAAGGGATTTACTCTACATGCAGTACTGTAAATGTTTCTTTATTAAACCAATAGCTTTCGTTTCATAATTCTAATGGAAATCTTAAAGAATGTAAGTTAGCAAATGACTCTTATCTAATTGGCACTTTACTTGGATTCAGTAAACCATTGGTTCCCAGAATATTACACCAGGTCAGGTAGTTGGATTAGAATTGAAATGTAGAGATATCTGATCATTTATGTAGTTTCCAATTTCAAAGTGGTGTCAACAGAGCTATATCAACTATAAAGAGGCACCTCCAGGGTATTTGACTGTGAACAATGTTGTTGTTCTAATTTAATTTGCATCACTGGTTTGCCATAGAACACGCTTCAGGCACTTTTCCTTCAAATAAACCAATTTGTTACAAAGTCTAAAACAAAAATAACAATGATTCTGCAACATGGCTGAATTCAACAAAACCTTATTGAAGAAGAGGATGAAGAAGTAGGGTTAAATGCTCAGCCAAAAGTGGTAACTTAATCACTTTAAAACAAAACTTCACGTTGCGGTTTCCCCTCTTACATTAGTAGCTATATGGACAGGACAGCAATAAAATGGTTCAACTAAATTTTCATTAATTCCATTCCAAATTATTATTTAAAGTAAAGGGGTTGGGGGAGGAAATGTTGCAGGTGGTCAGGGAATCATTACAATTTATTTTCAGGACATTAATTGCTGCAGCAAAAGTAAGTGGTAAACATAGTAATCCATTGTATAGGGTTAGAATGTCCAACTTGCGATTTCTTGATTTGTTCTTTTCATGAAAATGTGTTGAGACTTGGTCACTTAGTTAATGTAAGTGATCAATTTTTAATTCCCATCTTAAAGCATTCAAAGAACAGAATTATCAATTTGATTAAAAACAATTTAAAATTCTGCAAGCTTACTTAATAATCCAGAAATCTCAGGTTAGATACTTGATACTCATTAGCCCAAACCTGAATGTTGTCCATGTCTTTTTGCATAAGCGCTGTTGGATTGACTATTACTTAGTCTAGATTTTGATTACCATCAACCTAGCCCAAAAGTGGCAGTGGCAGCAGAAGTACTCCTGTGGCAAATTCAAAACTGATGACTCGAGAACCCTGCAGAAAGATCGACTTGATCAGTGCCTCTTCACCATCTTGATGGTGATCAATGGGCAGGAACCATGGGATGGTCAAAATGCATGTCTGCCCTCAAATCCATTTTAACACTAATGGAGAATGCTATTGATTTCTTTATCTACTGGGGAATATCAAGACTGATTTGACAAAGTCCAGGAGCTAATAGATCACAAGCCCAAAGTATGATTCAAGTGGAATCACCTCTGAAATTTAAGGAAAAGAAAGCATGCCTTCAGACAAATCTTCCTTTTATGTTATGTGTGATTGTAACCAGTGGAGGGTTTCCCTGATGCCTGTTAGCTTCCGTTTTACTAGGTCTCCTTGATGCTCATGGTAGTGTCTCTCTCTTCATCTCTGGAATTTATCTATCTTGTTCATCTTAGGATGAAGGTTATAATGAGGTTTGGTGAAACAAGTGGTCTGGGCAGAACCTGAGAATAAGCATTGATCGTGTTATTGATAATGAAATGCCTCTTGGTAGCAGCGTCAGTGACACTTTGCATCGTTGCGCATGTTAGGCGGGAGAGGTTGAACCCCTCTGATAATTAAAATTGAAACACAAGCTCCTGTCTGTTGTGGCAGGAGTCGAGGTACCCCTCTAATAATTAAACCCAAAACATCCAGAGAAGCTTGCCTAATCTGCTTAAAAAGGAATGGTTAAATGAAAGAAAATGCCTGATATTCATTTTATAAGCAACAAGTAACAATTTTTATTTATTTATTTAACCTTTAAACGTGAACAAATTAACAGAACTACTAACAAATTGAACAATTCCCCCTTTTAACTACTAACTATTCCATAACTAAACAAAATTCTACTGGTATGCTGTTCCAATAAATACAATTCCCACTTACATAAACCCAGTAATAAGAAAACTAAATTAAAACTTAGACTCTCAACATCCATACAGGGTGTGTCTTCTGGAATGTTCTACTTTCTCCACTGTCTCTCCAGTCATAAATGCCTTTCTTCCGCTGATCTTTCTGTCAGAAATGTTTTCTCTGTGAATTCTTCTGTTAGGAACCTTAGCTAAGAGTGCCATGGTACCTTTATGAATAGGTGGTGCTTTCTCAGCGAGCTTAGAGATTTCTTGAGACAGATATTTACTCTTCAGACGGCAGTTTGCACGCTTGACGATTTTCAAAAACCGTTCTTATATACCCCTGATGACCTGTGACCTGTCAATTTTCTTATAACAGGATTGATATGAGTTGTCAAAACCATCAAATTTAAATTCAATTGGTTTTCATTCTCTAAGTGCTTTGTTTAAATTAATTAGCTGGTCTTCAAGCTAGTTACTAAAACGTCAAAACAAGTTTAAGGTTTCTAATCACGCAGCCAACTGTTACATGTTTCAATTTCAGAACTGTCTGTACCTCTTCAATCTCCAAACTTGGAACAGTACATCACCTCTTAAAGGGACTACACTCTCTTTCTCTTCCCCCACTATCGTTTTTACAAACAAATCCTAACTTTCTGACTTCCGATTCACAAGTACTCTACACAACTTCACAACAGTGCAAAAGACTGAGTGGCTGATTACAAAATTGCATTTGCTCTACTATTTTGTGGACAGGATGTAACTGGATAATCTTTTATACTCTGATAGATGCCAGTAATGTAGCTGTATCAAAACAGCTTGGTTAGGAGTTTGGTAAGCCCTGGAGAACAAGTCTTCAGCACCATAGCTTGTGCTGTGTCTAATGTGTTCAGCTGGTTTTTTTTTTGATATCACATGGAATGAATTGAATTTCCTCAAGATGGCTTCTTGAGGCTGAGATGGATTATCTACTTAGCACTTTGTAGCAGATGGTTGCAAATACTTTAGCCTGATTTGTGTTGGGCTCTACTTTTTATGGAGGATGGAGATGTTTGTGGAGCTTCCTCTTTCTCAAGTTATTTGTTTCATTGAGTGTCACAATTGACGATTGGGTGCAGCTTCCTTGCACCTTTAGTATGACCATATATGATATGGGGAAACCTTGCAAAAATGGAAACTTAGAAAATACTCGCGAATCCAGAGGTTTTGATCTATTGTGCACAACTTTATTGTGAAGCTGTACATTATTCTGTCTTGATAGTTGTCCTAAAGATAGTTGTAGGAAATGAGAATATCCAATTGCATTTGGATAGTTTTCAAGAGTTGGGATTGAATAATACTGTTTACTTTGTGGTTGCCTTTTCACTAAATTGAAAGCTTGATGCAGCCAGTAAAATAAGCTTTTAGAAAGTATGGGTAGAGAAAGAAAAAGGATGAAACATCAAAAATGGAGGTTGTGAGATGAGGTGGAAGGCAGATGATTGTAAATGAGCTATAAAATTATTATTAGAACTTAATGTAAAATTATGATTTGAATTTTTTGAACCGAGTCTGGAATGTTGTGAAGTCTCTCACTAACTAAATAATGTAGTGTTTAAGTTTCATTTGAACACTTTCGGAATGTGAACACTGAAATGGTAGTGGGGCAGAATTAAAATGGCATGTGACCAGAAGTTTAAGGCTTAGAGGGTGAAGCGAGGTGTTTACTAATTTTTGTTTTGCTTCTCCAATTTAAAGGAGACTGAATTGTCAGCAGTGAATTTAGTATATTAAATAAAATTAAATTTTAAAGAAGTATTTGAGCTTCTGGCTGTAGGAAGGAGATGAATGAGCAGGTGTTGCATCTCCAGTATTAGGGGTAATTACTGTGGGAAGGAAAGCATCTTTTTCAGTGACAAAGAAATGGATCAGAGTATTGTGGAACAGCATGCATAACGGATGGAGGTGCAAGTGGATTTGCCCTGAAATCTCCAAATTGCTTAGGAAAATCCAGTCATGGGAGTGACTCATAAGATAAAAGGCTGCTCCGTGTATTTAATATATAGCTATTCTTTGACGAAGTAAATGTATGATGGGTAAAGGGGAACTAGTGGATATATTGTACTTAAATTTCCAGAAGGCCTTGGTGAGGTGCCACATCATAGGTTATTGTCGAAAATAAAATCCATCAGTATAGGATCATATAATCCTTGGCAACAGGCCATTTGGTCCAACAAGTCCACACCAATCCTCCAAAGAGCATCCCACCCAGACCAACCCCCACCTCATGCCCGTAACCCTGTATTTGCCATGTATTAACACACCTACAAATCCCACAACACTATGGATAAATTTTAGCATGGCCAATCCACTCAACTTGCACATCTTTGCACTGTGGGAGTAAACTGCAGTACCCAGTGGATGCAGGGAGAATGTGCAAACTCTGCACAGACAGTCGCCCGAGGCTAGAATCGAACCTGGGTCCCTGGTGTTGTGAAGTAGCAGTGCTAACCACTGAGCCGCTCTGTATATTGGCATAACTAGAAGATTAGTGAGCTAATAGGAAATGGCAGGCATAAATAGGTCATTTTCTGGTTGCGAAGATAAAGTGAGTGGTATGCTGTAGGGATTGGCTTCAACTTCTTAAAATTTGTATTGTTTTGATGAAGAGATGAAAGGTATGGTTGCTAAATTTGGTGATTGGTAGGAAAGTAGGTTGAGAGATGAGGCTGCAAAGAATGGGTAAAGATCTGACATGCATTATATTGTGTGCAAATCTGAAGTTGCTATTTAAATGCTGATAAATTTCAGAGTTCTGAGATGCAGGGGAAATCACGAAAGATAAGCATGCATGTACAACAAGTAATCAGGAAAGCTAATAAAATGTTGCTTTTTATTGCAAAGGGGAATTGAATACACAAGAAGGGTGGTAAAGACAGAATGTGCGAACTGAGCAAATCTGGTAGCATTTGTGGGGAGAGAAACATAGTCAATATTGAGTGCAATATGACTTCTGAGCCCCAAAAATAGGGAGATTATTCTTCAGTTATACAGGGTATTGGTAAAAATACATTTTGTTTTCTCTGTACAATATGGTTCGCCTTTTGAGGAATGCTGTAAATATGTTAGAGGCAGTTTAGAGAAGGCTTACCAAACTAATACCTTGAATGGGTGAGTTTTTTTCTGCTGAAAGGCTGGGCAGGATAGGCTTATCGGTTGGAGATGAGCAGAATATGAAGCAACATGATTGCTCAAGATCATGTATTTCAGACTTGGAGATGAAGGATTCTCAGGGCCGTCGCTTTGGGCCCAGTTGAGTGGATCAGAAGAACCCTGTTGATCCATTTTATGCAAAAATGAACTTAAGACTTCATCGTCTGGAGCAGATGGCTTGCAGACAGAAGCTACAAGAATCAATTGATCAATGCCATTAGTGAATTTGTGACAAGGGCATGGATGTGACTTCTTGGAGCTGTCCAAGTGGATAATGCAGCTGGTGAAAATTTCAATGCAGCCCAAAAAGAGCTTTTGAAGAATAACTGTCAATATCATAACTTTTAAAAGATGAAAAGAAAAATTATTCCATTGTTGCTGAACAATAATACCTGCAAACAGTAAGTGCAGTGCAGTTATCAGCATTGGTGTGGTAGCTAGGGCCAGAAAGCAACTGTATAAGCTGAGCAGCAAGTGTACGCTGCTGCACCTGCCACAAAGTTGTTCTGTGTTCCAGGATCTTTGCATAGCAAGCAGTATAAAAGGATGTTTGCCTTCATAGCTGAGTCAGCCTAGTTTTGGAAGCGTGACCCAAATTTACTATGCAATATTAAAATAAAACAAAACTCCTGGTTTTATTTCAGATCCAGCATCCAAACTGCTTGTGAAACTCAGCAGGTCTGGCAGTATCTGTGGAGAAAAAGGAGAGTTAACCTTTTCTGGAGAAGGGTCATTGGTCACGAAACATTATCATTGCTTTCTCTCCACAGATGTTGCCAGACCTGATGAGTTCCTTTAGGAATTTCAGTTTTTGTTACTATATAATGCTGGTTGTATGTGTACCATACTGGCAGCAACAGCAGGGTGTGCGCAAGTGCAGGCACATACAGAAGCTGATTGGCCAGCCAAACCAGGGTGAAATTTCAGCATGGAAAATGTTCAGTTGTAACACTAGGCTTTCCACATCAACTTCATCCACCTAATCATTTGTGCATCTGGCACCTTTATAAGTTTATGCTACTATCATTTCAAATGCCTGAAGAAAAGTGACAAGCTTAGGCTTATAGCCAGTGTTGAAACGGAAGTGAGCGCAAACGTCTTGCTAGTCAGAACCTTGTAGAACATGTATCTGACTCATTTGGAAGCCAATGAGTTGCAATCTGTGACAGCCAAATTAACTGTAATTGGTCATCCATTAGTTTTATAAGTGCATGTACATTGAAATGGAGCTATATCAATCCTGTGTGGAAACCTCAAGTATTCTACCTACTGGGCAGCAGTGCACCAGCAGTAGCAGGGTTAATATGTATGGAATTCAACATTAGTATGTTGGTGATTTTATGAATGGTCACAATCACAGAAGAAGTGAAGAATAACCATGAGTTAGTCCACAACCTACCCAGAGAGCTACAACACCAGATGAAGATGCAGTTTTGTCATTTGGCTCTCCTAGAAAGTGAGGTGTACACTTACAGGAGAAACTTGAGATTTAATTGGATGGCATGGACAGCAACGGTATTATTCAGCTGCACACACTTTGAAAATTAGAGGAATTAAATACCAAATTTACAGCAGCTAAGTTCTTTGCTCATTGGATATCAATCATACATACTGGTTGATTTGTCAGAGGAATGTTGAGAAATTGTGACCTTTCCTCCATCATTTGGAAGATGTTGCTTGCACTCTTTGATTTATCCATCCATCAAGATCCCTTTAAGCAGCACATGGATAGACTTACAGGAAAAAAAACAAGATATTCTCAGATGTGTATACACTGGTGATATTTGGATGGGCAAAGCAAAATCTACACTCACTAATGGCAGTTTGTTGTGAACAGCTTGCTGTAACAGCAAGACATGCCACATTATAGTTTGAGGCAAACAAACGTTAGAATTTAGGAAATCGTGTTGAACCACTCAAACTCTTAAGATATATGGCACATGCCAACTCCCTAGGATAAAGAGGACCGGCAAAGCTGCCTCACATTTCTTGACTTCTCGCACCATATATACGACCTCTTTTGCTAAGAGCATATAAGGAAGGGCATTTCATTTTGGACAGGGGGGCTGTCAAAATGTACTTGATGTTGTCAGAGACATGTTCTACAGTGCAGGTAATCAGGAAGGCAAATAGAATATTGACCCTTATTTCAAGGAGTTTGGGAGTAGGGAGGTCTTATTGGGAAGGTTCACTAGGATGATCCTTGGTATGGAGGGATTATCTTGGCAAAGGCTGCAAAAGTTGGGACTCTCCTCATTGGAGGTTAAAAGAATGAGGGGTGATTTCATTGAAACATGTAAGATTCTTAGGGGCTTGACAAGGTAAATGCTGGGAGGATGGTTCCCCATATGGAACAGTGTGGAACCAGAGGGAATCATTTCAGAATGAAGGGGTTCCAATTTAAACTCCTGAGGACAAATTTCTTCTGAGGGTTATGTCTTTGGAACTCATTACCATGGAAAGCTGTGGAGGCGGAGTCCTTTTGTATATTTAAGGCTGAGATAAATTCTCGAATGGTAGGAGATTCAAAGGTCACAGGGAAAAGGCAGTAGATGCGAGGAATGTTCAGCCACAATTCTGTTGAATGGCAGAGCAGGCTTGAGGGGCTGATCAGCTTACTCGTGTTACAATTTCTTATGGCCTTGTGGTTTGATACTAAAACTTTAGGAAAGAGACCGTCGTGGAGCCTAGCCCTTCTGAAAATGTTAGGAGTATGCATCATTCAAAATGACAGAATAATAATGACAAAATAACTTGGTTGTCTAAGTTTGCAGGCATATTCAATTACTCAGACGTAGTGTGTGGCATTTGTTTTGGTAATCAGTTTCATAAGATTCCACATTTTAATATGATTAATTGTAGAAACTCACCACAAACCATTAGAAATGATTTGGCACAAGCTGAGTGTACCACCATGACCAGACCAATTTCTTGTAAGAATACAAGAATGACATTGACGTCTGTTAGAAAACGCATTGCAAAACAGGTACTTCAGGTGCATTCAGCATGTTACCAAATCTGCAGAAACTGGTTTTCACTAGACTTGCAAGAAAGTGGCATAGATATCGAAGAAGATGTACTTTGTCTGAGTTTTGGTCCATACAACTGTAGCCAACTTCAAAATAAAGTAGCAAATGATCCATGACTGCATTATGGAGAGTTATTTTTAGAAGGCTAGCCAGATACAATAGAACAGATGTCACACAGAAACACACTGATACCCTAAGCTATACAGAGGTGAACTAGGTGTTTCAAAATGGGTGATTTTCCAAAGAAAAGTTAGTGCTTCTACTTTGAAGCTTTTCACCAGGGCATGATTATAGTTACACCAGGGGCATCTAGGTAGAGAGTATACAAGACACTTAGCAAGCATAACACTATTATTGTTGATCCCTGGCTAATATGGAATACAGTAAGGATGTGCAGGGCATGCCAGAGCCACTAACCAGGTTAACGCATAGAACTACCTCCTGAAGAAGTCCCATCATCATCTTGGTCTAAAATTTGAACTGATTTACTCATTATCCATACTGATGACTTTTTTCTAACTGGGTAATTTTCCAAGCTTCCAATCATGAGATCATTGAAGGCTGTCTTGAGTACATCTGTAGCTGACACAAGTACAATGTTCAATATGTTCTGTACTCCTAAAGGGATCATAATTGACTATGCTATACTGGCAATCCTTTGCAGGGAGGTTGGCGAGTTGGAATATAAACCATGTGACAGCCGAGCCGACATATCTCTATCTTGTGGTCTTGCCAAACAAATGATTTGCATCATTGAGGCTAAACTAGGTCTGTGTTGCTGTGTTATTCCACGCCTATAGCTGTGGATCAACCACCAACAAAGTGTTCAGAAGGCAGTTTTAAAACAACCTTACGAAACCATCACCTGTCCAAATTCTTGAAATACAGAATAAATGTCCAAAAATAACAGGAGAATTAAGTGGCACTCAACTGACATGCATGTGCAGAACTGCCTAGTTTGTGCACAAGACAAAAGGTTCTGGTTATGCATTGAATTTGTTTTTGTTTTTTGAACTTCACCAAGTTTGTGTAGTTGAGGACAGGGTGAGATCTTGAGCAGCTGGATTTCTCCCTTGTTAGAAGGAACACAGGAATAAGTTCTAGAAATTAGTACACAGCTAAGTGCAACTCAGGACTTGAACTAGGGAAAGTGGGAAATTTTCTGTCTGTGTTGGGGTAGGTAATGAGGGCTTCTGAACGTCAGTGTAGTTGAGATAGTGTATTTGAAAGCTCACAAGCACTGTTGTTTGGTATAATTGAGCATTGGAGCACGGGAGGAAACACCTAGGCAAAGGACAACTTGGTGAAGCTAGCAGTCAATGAAGAACTGGAGTTATGTTTTCGCTCTTTGGAGTCCAGAGCATGTGGACCCAGGGTAAGAGTGTAATTGACGCAAACAGGAACAGTCATTGAGCCTATGGCAATGGAGTTGCTCTGAGGTTTCAAAGCTGAATCAGCAAAAGTGAAGAATTGTAATCCTGTTTGAAATTTCACGATGAGATTTGAGATGACCTGTTGTGTCATTAAAATCAGTAAGATTCCATGGGATGTATCTTGATTACATTTGTTGTTTAATGTCTGCTGAAGGGTGTTCGATTACAAGGTATTATCAGTGTTTACCACTTGTTAATTTGGGGTCTTAAACATAAATTGTGCATGCACTGCAGATTGTACTACTCTTCTAACTTGTGCAACCGTAGAATTTTGTGGCTTTATTTTGCAAGTCTCCTGAATCTTGTCATTTTTACTGTGTTTTATAAATTTTCTTTTGTCCCTAAACATTTCATAAAATAATTTGGCTTTTGTGGGATTTGTCATCCACAGACAAATGAGTGCTGGGACTTGCTGAGATTAAGATAGATAAAGCCATTCTAGTTTTCAACTTGTATAGAAAATTTTATCAGTTGCTGCAACTTGTCTGGAAAGGGAAGATTAATTGCTTTATTGTTTGCAAACATAAAATCATAGTATTTTACAATCCTGAAGGAGGCCATTTGACCTGTTGTGTCTGCACTGGTTCTTGAAAGAGCTATCCAGTTAGTCCCATTCTTCAGCCCTGTCTCCATAGCTCTGTAAAACTAATAACTTTCAAATATATATCCAGCTGTCTTTTGAAACCTTCTTTGGAATCCACCTCCACCACTCTCCCAGGCAGCACGTTCCAAATCCTAATAAGAGTAAAAACGTCTCTCCCTCCTAGCTCTGCTGACCATCTTGAAATTGTGACCCCAAGTTACTGACATACCAATCAGTGGAAACAGAACATCTTTCTTTACCTTGTAAGAATTGTTCAAAATTTTGAACACCTCTATAAGGTCACCTCTTAATCTCCACTCCAAAGAGAATAAGTTCAATTTCTCTAATCTTTGATTGTATCTAAAATTCCTCATTCAAAGTATAATTCTAGTGAATCTCCTTTAAACTTGCTCCAGTGCTTTAACATTCTTTAAGGTGCCCCTTCTCAGTTATGCTGACTGAGCTGACTTCTCCCAGAATGAGTAGTGAATTACCTTGACTTGTATCAGAGATAGTAGGAACTGCAGATGCTGGAGAATCTGAGATAACAAGGTGTAGAGCTGGATGAACACAGCAGGCCAAGCAGCAGCATAGGAGCAGGAAGGCTGACGTTTTGGGCCTAGACCCTTCATCAGAAATGAGGGAGGGGAAGGGGGTTCTGAAATAAATAGGGAGAGAGGGGGAGGCGGAGGCGGATAGAAGATGGATAAAGGAGAAGATAGGTGGAGAGGAAACAGACAGGTCAAAGAGGCGGGGATGGAGCCAGTAAAGGTGAATGTAGGTGGGGAGATAGGGAGGACGGACAGGTCAAGGGGGCGGGATGAGGTTAGTAGGTAGGAAATGGGGGTGCGGCTTGAGGTGGGAGGTGGGGATAGGTGGGAGGAAGAACAGGTTAGGGAGGCAGGGATGAGCTGGGCTGGTTTTGGGATGTGGTAGGGGGAGGGGAGATTTTGAAGCTTGTGAAATCCACATTGATACCATTGGGCTGCAGGGTTCCCAAGCGGAATGAGTTGCTGTTCCTGCAACCTTCGGGTGGCATCGTTGTGGCACTGCAGGGGGCCCAGGATGGACATGTCGTCTGAGGAATTGGAGGGGGAGTTGAAATGGTTCGCGACTGGGAGGTGCAGTTGTTTCTTGCGAACCGAGCGTAGGTGTTCTGCAAAGCAGTCCCCAAGCCTCCGCTTGGTTTCCCCGATGTAGAGGCCGCCACAACGGGTACAGCGGATGCCGTATACCACATTAGCAGATGTGCAGGTGAACATCTGCTTGATGTGGAAAGTCTTCTTGGGGCCTGGGATGGGGGTGAGGGACGTGGTGTGGGGGCAAGGGAGGTAGTGTGGGGGCAGGTGTAGCACTTCCTGCGGTTGCAGGGAAAAGTGCTGGGTGTGGTGGGGCTGGAGGGGAGCGTGGAGCGGACAAGGGAGTCACGGAGAGTGTGGTTCCTCCGGAAAGTAGAAAAGGATGGGGAGGGAAAAATGTCTTTGGTGGTGGGGTCGGATTGCAGATGGCGGAAGTGTCGGAGGATGATGCGCTGGATCCGGAGGTTGGTGGGGTGGTACGTGAGGACGAGGGGGATTCTTTTTTGGTTATTGCGGGGACGGCGTGAGAGGGATGAGTTGCATACCCAATGGTATCAATGTGGATTTCACAAGCTTCAAAATCTCCCCTCCCCCTACCGCATCCCAAAACCAGCCCAGCTCGTCCCCGCCTCCCTAACTTGTTCTTCCTCCCACCTCAAGCTGCACCCCCATTTCCTACCTACTAACCTCATCCCGCCCCCTTGACCTGTCCGTCCTCCCTATCTCCCCACCTACATTCACCTTTACTGGCTCCATCCCCGCCTCTTTGACCTGTCTGTTTCCTCTCCACCTATCTTCTCCTTTATCCATCTTCTATCCGCCTCCGCCTCCCCCTCTCTCCCTATTTATTTCAGAACCCCCTTCCCCTCCCTCATTTCTGATGAAGGGTCTAGGCCCAAAACATCAGCCTTCCTGCTCCTGATGCTGCTTGGCCTGCTGTGTTCATCCAGCTCTACACCTTGTTATCTCAAATTACCTTGACTTGATGGTTTCCACCCAAGGAAGTAGGGGAGCACATTGTAGCTACCCTAACTGTAATCTTTGAGTCCCCTAGATTTGTTGTCCCTCTGTAATGGAAAATTGCACCTATCGCTACTTTTTAAGATGACCAAAAGAGGAAATCTAGGGAATTACGGATTAGTTAACCTAAGATTGTTGTGAGAAAATTGTTGGAGTCTGTAATCGAGGATGGGATAAATAAACACCTCACACATTTTCAGTTAATTAGGGAGAGCTAGCATGGATTCGTGACAAGTAGGTTGTGCCTGACAGACCTTCTTGAATTTTTTGAAGAGATGACTAAGGTAGTGGATAAAGGAATGTCTGTGGATGTTCCCTTTTGAACTTCCAAAAGGCATTTGATAGGTTCCCACATAAGAGACTGTTAACAAAGGTAGAACACGACAGAACTGAGGGCAAATTACTGACGGCTAGAATTTGGTTGAATTGCTGGTGACAGAAAGTAGGGATAATGAATACTTAAATTGGCAGGATGTGACTAGTGGTGTCCAACAAGGATATGTGTAAAGGCCTCAATTATTCATATTATTTATTAATAAGTTGGATAATTACATAGGAAGTAATTTTTCCAAATTTGCTGCTGATATCAAGTTGGGCAGCATTGGAGTGTAGATGATAGCATAACATTAGAGATATTGGTAGACTAGATAAATATGCAAAACTGTGGCAGATAGACTTCATCGTAAGCGACCTGAGGTTATCCGTTTTGCATGGAAAAAGGATAGATCATAGTAGTTGCTACATGGTATGAAGTTAAACGCAGTATGTGACCAAAGAGAGTTGAGTTCAGGCACATGGATCTTTTAAAAAGCCATGTTGCAGAAAATAATCAAGGCTAATGGGACGTTGGTCTTTATTTCTAGAGGACTTGACTATAAGGATGTGAAGATATACTGCAGCTATAGAAAATCCTGTTTAGTCCTCAGTTGGAGTCTGAGCAGATCTGGGCACTGCGCCTTAGGAAGGATATATTAATCTGGAAGGGTGTACAATGTATGTTTACAACAATGATACATAGATTTCAGTGGTATGTTAGGAGGAGAGAATATACAAATTAGGCCTGTTTTCTCGAGTCTAGAAGGCTAAGGGGTGATCTGATCGAGTGGATGTGATCATCAATGATCTGTGGATTTATACCCTGTGGAAGAAGCCATCTCAGATCATGATTGAAAACTAGTAGTTGCTGGAGACAGTTTGCCCAGATGAGCTTGTGGTTTTGAATTTGTTCAGCATCAAATAAAAATGACTAAATTCAGGTACCCAGATCATGTATGTGGAGCTAAAGGTCTCTGCCCTGATCCCGATTGTGAGATGCAGCAAACAACACATGCCAAGGTATCACTAACTTGCTAAGATCTTGCCCAATTTTCTATCTGAACATACATCTCCTGGGCAAGCTTACTGCAAAGGATATTTGTGCTACTTGGGGTACTGAACAAGGAACAGTTTTCAGTGCCAGTGCTGAAGTATGATGTCAATGATTATCTGATACTGTATGTGATGCAAGCATATAAAAGACTTGGATCAACCCCTCACGTAGCAATGATAACCAAGTTTAATTTGCATCCAGAATGTCATTCTGAAGGATGCCGCACACAGATTAGCGTAGAATTGGCCATTTCTTTGTATTTCAACTTGTGCCCGTAGAATATGATATGAGCCACTTCAAAACATCTTTCTCAAACTATTTATACCTGTTTCAAAGCACTCGCAAAGGATGTTAGTTCATTTTTAGAGCTAATTTCGGAAATTGCAATACAAACAACAAAAAAAAAAGCACTGCTGATATGTGGTCAAGAGTTGTACTCCCCTTTGAAGAAAGTTAATGTCAGGATAGTGTGAGCATTTTTCCAAATTGAACAAGAATTCAAAGTGTGATGTGCTCTGTAAATTTCCTTTCAAGATGGTGGCAGAGTAGGACTCCTGTGCTCGGAGCTCATCCGCTCGGTCTGCTTTTCTTTTCATTTTTTTCTATTTTGTTTTTCATTTTGTTCCCTCTCTTTTACTTACCCTTTGCTTTACTCATTTACTGTGAAGAGTTTGGATGGCATCCGTGGTGGCAAGTTATCCTGGTGCGGACTCAAGGAGGGAGAGCGAGCCCTTACTTTTCCAGGGTGTGCATGGGACCCCAGAATCTGTGACTGTGACTGCTACATCTGGGGAGGTGACATTGGTGATGTAGGCCCAGAGGTGAAAAATGGTGTCTAAGGATCAGTGACATTTTTTGTTGGTTGGGTCTAGCGCTGGTGGCAGCAAAACAGTAGCCGAGGGGCATTGAGGTGACATCCAGCTGGGCTGTGGCGAGAGCCATGACTTGGATGTTTGTGGGGGCAGTGAGGTGGTGGTGAAGGTGAATTGGCCCAGCAGTGAAAGATGGTGCCTCAGGATTGGTGACTTTGACGTTAGTTCGGTCCAGCGCAGATGGCGGTAAGGCGGTGATGGTTCTGTACTGGCTCAGAACTTGAATGTAGATGGACTTCTCTTTAAGCTGTACCTTTTCCATTTTCCCCTTATTCTCAAAACTATCAAAATGGTGCAATATTGTGGTGTCGAATGATCACTTTCTGCTGTATTTTGCACTGTAAAATGGTTGAGAATAAAATCATTCATTTGTTCATTTATATAATCAACCCAACAGAAGTTTTGAATCTGATGGACAAGTGTCTTGCTCAGATCAAGTAAACTACATAATGAGATGTAACTTTTCACACGTTACAGGATGTCCTAATGAAAGGTGACCTGAAACCATAGGGGACACACTGTTCCTTTTTAGGGAAATTCATTCAAGCTGAAGGGACCACTGAAAGGTGGCATCTAGTATGAAAGGACTATAGTTTTTATCTCTAAGGATATGATGAGAGACTGAAGTGCACCCACATATTACATCAAGTAATTGAGTCTAGTCTGAGGGATGCAAGAAAAATGCTCTACTGTCTAAATATGAGCAATGAGATTCAGGGCCATGTCAGCCAGTGCAGTGGTTGTAGTGAATATCCTGCTGAGCAAGCTGAAGAACTAATTTTGACATTATAGACAGACTATAGATAAAATTGGATTGATAATTTGATTCTAACCCGAACTAATTATCTCATTAGTCAATTCTGGGAATTGGATCATCCAATATCAATGTCAGTAAGATCTTAGAATGGTTAAAAGAATTTCTCGGTGGTCATGACATTCCTGATATTTGTGAGGCTATCGTAGCTTGGACAGTTAACTATCCAACTTAGAGAACTGTTTAATCGGTTAGAGTAAGAAGTACTCTAGGAACTGAGTCACTTAGCTTCAGACCTGTGTAGAGAAGTTGTCACCTAAATCATGCATGGTGAAAGTGAATGACCCACTTTATTGTCACAGGCATCTATGTGCAACTGGAGAAGCTTCTCCTTAGTAGGTAGCTGATTTTTTTTTTCTGGCATCTGTGCAAGGAACCAAATCAAGAGTCCCAAAAGTCAACTGCTCCCCAATAACTACAATGGATCAGCAGCAACAATTAATTAAAGCAGCAGCTCTTGCCACAGCAACAGCATTCCCTACAGAGGAAATGTTGCCCCAGAAACCATAAGACGTCAGATGACAAAGTCAACAACAACTCGCTCACTAGAAGACCTGAATGCTTCAAGGACTAACTTTTTTGCATTAGACCAGACAGAATAAGTAGAGAGAAACTAGGAAGAATTTTGTTTGCTTTTTGTTGAACTGTGTATGTGGAATACCTTTCATTGTGCATCATCCTTTTTTGTTTCCATTATACTAAAACTGGGGTGTTTGGATCGTTACCTTTTGTACATTGGCTTGCCAAGCGTGACCTCTGATCATCAAAATATAAAGATTTTTTTTTTTGGGATGTTCCTACTTTACACCACAATGGAGCAACGCTTCAGAATACTGTAAGATGAGGGGACACAAAACACTGGGTGAAGTGTTTACTGCAGATAGTCAGAAACTTGGGCAGTGATATAAATCCCTGATAATGTGTCTATAATTTTGAGAACGACAATCTCAACTTGAAGTGATTGCAGTTTAATAATCAAGAATCTCACTTGGCGTTGTGTACTTGAAGCATGACTATTATTTTGTTTTTCTGTTTGAACAGTATTCAGTGTTTTAACATCAGCCCAATCATATTTGCCAAGTACTCCATCTAATGAGTACTCTGCCTAGGGACTGAAGGTACATATGGGAATTAATCTAGTACATTTGGCACTAGTTCAAAAGTTTGATATAATGTGACCTTGCAAAGTTGGCTTATATAGCTTGGAGCGATACTTTTTTAAAAAAGTATCGCTATACGTAGTAAGTCTATCGGAGTAAGAACTTTGAGCTAACAAATGAAATGACCTGATTGCACTTACACTATTGTTAATTTAGTTCTCTCAATAGCCTCAGTCCCTTTTCCAAACTGATTTCCATGATATTTCACTGAAAGGAATTGAAGACATTCCTTTCAGGGCCTGAAGACCCTCTGTTATTTAAAAACAAATCTACTCACCTTGCTAGTATTATTACATGACTGATTGTGGAAAATGCTGCAGCTGTTAAAATGGCACATTTTCTTAAATTAGATTTTATTGCCTGAAAAGAGATTCATAATGAATGCTAAATATTTCTATCTTACACTCATTCTCTTTGTATGAGAGAACTACATAGCTCATGTTAATTGCAGATTTTGTTTCGATGCTAGAATTGTTCTAGCATCCAAATCAGAACAGTAATTCAAATATTTAACCTCCGATTTATTGGTCTTCTGTGTGCATATTCAAAGAGATTGTGTTAGCAAAATCTATTTGGTTGGGAAAACCTATCCCATCCAGACCTATAACTGCCAGGTATACTCTACTAATTTCTTAATTTATAGAAAATCAAGCTACTTGTTTCAATTTAGGTAAAGAAACTGGGAAACTTTATTTGTCTCCAAGATACTCAAATTTCCAACATAATTTTTATCTGCAATATACCTGTAAGAATTCTTACCCCACTTGTGCACTTTTTGGTCTCCCTTTCTTGGAAGAAAGGTTAAAATGCAGGACCTCAAAGGTAGGGATTTCTGGACTACTAATGCTACGTGTTAGTGAGAATAAAAATGAGGATTTGGCAAATGAATGTGTGGCTTGCAAGCTAGTGTAGGGGTTCAGATTCTTGGATCATTGGGAACTTTTCTGGGGTAGAGGTGACCGTTGCACCTCAAGTAGAGGGTGCCAAATATACTGGTGGAGAGATTTGCTAGAACCACATGGGAGTGTTTAAACCAGTCTGGCGGGAGGTGGGATCCAAAACAGTAAGGAGACGAAAGAGTTCAGGACAACAGAGAAGTTGATGAGGAAGTTAAATCGTAAAGGCACTGTTGGTAATCCTAGTACAAGACGAGGTAGGCAAAAGCACGGTGGGAAGTAAGGGAAGTCTGGGTTAAACTATGTTTATTTCATTGCAAGAGGTCTGATAGTTAAGGCAAATGAACTTGGACATTATAGTTATAATAGTTATTATAGAAGCGTGGCTGAGCGAGGGACAGGATTGACAGCTCAATGTTCCAGGATCTAGATGCTATAGGAAGGATAGAAGGGGAGGCAAGAGAGGAGGGGGCATTACGTTTTTGATAAGGGAGAACATCACGGCGGTACTGAGAGAGGACATTCTTGAAGGTTCGTCCACTGAGTCTATATGGATAGAACTGAGAAATAAAAATGGGAAGATCACTTTGATAGCATTGTTCTGTAGGACCCCCAACAGTCAGCAGGAGATTGAAGAACAAATATGTAAGGAGATTGCACATAGCTTCAAGAATAATGGGGTTGTAAGAGTGGGGGTTTCTAACATTCCCAACAATGACTGGAACTGCCGTGGTGTTAAGGGCTTGGATGGACAAATTTAATTGTGTTCAGCAAGGATTTTTCATGCAGTATGTAGATGGCCCTACGAGAGAAGGGGCAAAACTTGACGACCTCTTGGAAAAGTGTTAGTGGGGAACACTTTTTGGGATTAGTGACCATAATTTCATTAGTTTTAAAATAGCTATCGAAAAGGATATGTCTGGTCTACAAGTTAAAGTTCTAAATTGTCGTCTATTTTGGTCTTAGACAAGAACTTTCAAAAATTGATTGGGGAGACTGTTTGCAGGCAAAGGGATATCTGGTAAGTGGGAGGCTTTCAAAAGTGAGTTAATGAGGGTTTTGGGGCCAGCATATTCCTGTTAATGACGGGTAAAGCTGGCAGGAGTCGAGAACCCTGGATGCCTAGAGTTATTGAGGCCCTGGCCTTGAAAAGGAGCCATATAACGTGTAGGCAGCTGGGATCAAGTGAATCCCTTGAGGAATATAGAGGATATTGAAGTACACTTGAGAGAAATCAGGAGTGCTAAAAGGGGACATGAGATGGCTTTGGCAGATAAGGTAAAGGAGAATCCAAAGAGATTTTACAAGTCCATGAAGGGCAAAAGAATAACTAGGGAGAGAATAGGGTCTCTTAAAGATCAACAAGGTCATCTATGTGTGGAGCCACAAACTGGATGAGATCCTAAATGAATATTTATTGTCAGTATTTATTGTCGATAAGGACATGGGATGCTAGGGACCTCGGGGAAATAAATAGTGATGCCTTGAACAGAGTCCACATTACGAAAGAGGAGGCACTAGAAGCCTTAAAACGAGTTAAGGTAAATCCCTGGAACCGGATGAAGTGTATCTCAGGACTTTGTGGGACCCCTAGCAGAGATATCTGTATCACCGACAGCCATTTGTGAAGTGCCTGAAGATTGGAGGGTGGTTAAAGTTGTGCCATTATTTAAGAAAGGCTGCAGGGAAATGCCTTGGAACTACAGAGCAGCAAGCCTAATGTTTGTGGTGGGTAAGGTGTTAGAGGGGATTCTAAAAGATTGCCTCTCCAAATGTCTGTAGATCCTATGATTCACTTGGGATAGTCAGCATAGCTTTGTGTGTGGGAACTCATGTCTCTCAAATTTGATTGCAGTTTTTTTGAGGGGTGACCAAGAAAGTAGAAGAGGCAGTGCAGTAGACATTGTCTATATGGACTTTTTAGCAAGGCCTTTGTCAAGGTATTGTATTGTAGCTTGAGTAATGTTAAATCCCGTGATATCCAGGGAGATTTAGCCAATTGGATACAAAATTGGCTTGAAGACAGAGGGTGATGGTAGAGGGTTTTTTTTTTTGGACTGGAGATCTGTGACCAGCAGTGTGCCACAGGGATCTGTGTTTGGTCCACTATTATTCTTCTTTTATATAACTGATTTGGATGAGACTTTAGCAGGTATGGTTAGTAAATTTGCAGATGATACCAAGATTGGTGATACAGTGGACAATGAAGGTTATCTGGGAATACAGTGAGATTTTGATCAACTGGGCCAGTGGGTTGAGGAATGGCAGATGAGATTTGATTGAAATAAATGGGAGATATTGCAGTTTGGTAGGTCAAACCAGGGCAGGACTTACACAGTCAAATGGTAGGGCCCTGCTAAGTGTTATAGGACACAGATCGAGGGGTACACGTTCATAGCTCCTTGCAACTGGAGTCACAAGTAGACAGGGTGGTGAAGAAGGCTTTTCGCATGCTTGCTTTCATTGGTCAGAGCGTTGAGTATAGGAATTGGGATGTCTTACAGCTTACAAGATGGTGGTAAGACCACATTTGGAATACTGTGTGCAGTTCTGATTGCACTCCTATAGAAAGGATTTTATTAAACTAGAAAGAGTGCAGAAAAGATTTACTAGGATGCTACCTGTACTGGAAGGTTTGAGCTATATGGATAGCCTGGGACTTTATTCCCTGGGGCGTAGGAGACTGAGGGGTGATCCTAGAGAGGTCTATAAAATCATGAGACACATAGGTAAGGTAGATAGCCAACAGCTTTTACCCCTTGGTAAGGGAGTCTAAAACTAGAGAGCATAGGTTTAAAGTGAGAGGGGAGAGGTACAAAAGGGTCCAGAGGGTGGTGAGTTTCTGGAATGGGCTGCCAGAGGTAGTGTTGGAGGCGAGTGCAATCTCATCATTTGAGAAATATTTGGTTAGGTATATGGATGGGAGAGGTATGGGGGGATACACACCAATTGCAGGCAACCGGGACTAATTTAATTGTTAAAACTGGATGACCTGGACAAGTTGGGCCAAAGGGCCTGTTTCCATGCTGAAAACCTCCATGACTCAACATTCAGAAACCCATACCTGACGCGTGCTTTGGCAATCTGTTCAAAAGATTGATTGACTAAATTATACAAGTTTAATGGAGGCTTGCATGCACCAAGTCTTTGAAGCATTCAGAATAAATTGAGGACTAAATTGAAGGCACATGAGATGTTAGGCTTCAATTTTAAAAAAAGGGGATAAAACCAAGAAAGTTGTAGTGAAAATGGATACAACACTGGCATTCCCAGCTGGAATCTGGTATTTATTTCTAGATACCACACTTTCAAAACTGTTAACACCTTTTGAGAGGATGTTGGGATTTACTAAAATGGCACCAGGAATGAAAGATTTCACTTTGGATGGAGAGATTGGAATGTTCTCTTTGGAGCAAAGCCGTGATCTACTAACAGGACTGTTCTAGTAGGCCAATTATTTCAGCACATTTCTACCCTACTGAACTTGTTTCTTTCTTTCTTTCTTGCATTTAATGTTTTTGCTCTCTGATAGTCTGTCTCCACTGTCGTCCACGACTTTTCTGAATGCTCGACACCAATGTGTAATGCTTTTCAAATTATTGCATTAACTATTCCCTATTCACCACAGGACTTATACGTTTAATGGTAACTTCCTGGGGAGTGTTGCTGAACAAAGAGACCTTGGTGTGCAGGTTCATAGTTCCTTGAAAATGGAGTCACAGGTAGACAGGATAGTGAAAAAGGATTTGGTATGCTTGCCTTCATTGGTCAGTGCATTGATTATGAGTTGGGAGGTCATGTTGCAGCAGTACATGATATTGGTTAGGCCATTTTTTTTGGAATACTGTGTTCAATTCTGGCCTTGCTGCCAAAGGAAGGATGTTGTTAAACTTAATGGGTTCAGAAAAGATTTACAAGGATGTTGCCAGGGTTGGAGGGTTTGAGCTATATTGAGAGACTGAATAGGCTGGGGCTATTTTCCCTGTAGCATCGGATGATGAGGGGTGACTTTACAAGCTCATAAAATCATGAGGGGCACGGATAGGGTGAACAGCCAAGGTCTTTTCCCCATGGTAGGACAGTCCAGAACTAGAGGATGTAGGTTTGAAGTGAGAGGGGAAACATTTAAAAGTGACCTAAGGAGCAACTTTTTCACACACGGTGGTGCATGTATGGTATGGGCTGCCAGTGGAAGTGGTGGAGACTGGTACAATTACAACATTGAAAAGGCATCTGGATGGTTATATGAATAAGAAGGGTTTAGAGGGGTATGGGCCAAACACTGGCAAATGGGACTAGATAAAACATAGAACATAGAACTGTACAGCAGAGGAATGGGCCTTTTGGCCCCCGATGTGCCATATATGATGTCAAGTCTGTCTAATCCCTTCTGCCTGTCCTTGATCCATATCCCTTCATTCCTTGCATATTCACGTGTCTGTCTAAAAGTCTCTTAAACGCTTGTGTCGTATCTGCCTCCTCCACCACCCCGGTAGTATATTCCAGACTCCTACCATTTTGTGTTTAAAACAAAAAATGCCCTTCATATCTCCTTTGAACTTCTCCATCTCACCTTTGTATGCATGCTCCGTAGTGTTAGATGTTTTCACTCTCTGAAAAAGTTTCTGACGGTCAACCCTGTCTCTGCATCTCATAATTTAATACACTTCTATCAAGTCTTCTCTCGGCCTTCACTGCTCCAGAGAGAACAACCTGAGTTTTTCTAGCCTGTCCTCATAGTTCATAGTCCAGGTAGCATCCTGGTAAACCTCTTCTGCACCCTCTCCAAAGCCTCCATATCCTTCTTGTAATATGGTGACCAGAACTGTGAACGCAGTACTCAAGTGTGGCCGAGCCAAAGTCTTCTAAAGCTGCAACATGACATCCTGACTCTCTCTTACTCAATTCCCTGACCAATAAAGGCAAGCATGCTATACACTGCCTTTACCACCTTATCTACTTGCCTGGTTGCTTTCAGGGAGATATGGACTTGAACCCCAAGATCCCTCTGTAATCCATGCTGTTCAGGGTCCTACCATTAAATGTATACTTTTCCTTAACATTTGATCTCCCAAAGTGCGGCACCTCACACTTACCTGGATTAATCTCCATCTGCCATTTCTCTGTCCATTT
>NC_063333.1:124400645-124478892 GCF_021869965.1 Rhincodon typus
GGCCCGAAACATCAGCCTTCCTGCTCCTCTGATGCTGCTTGGCCCACAATATTCTCTGGCGTGGTCTCACCAAGGCCCTGTACAATTGATCCCTAATCCTGTACTGGAATCCTTTCACTGTGATGATCAACATAACATTTGCGTTCTTAACCATTTGTTGTACCTGCATGTTTACTTTCAGTAACTGGTGTACAATGACACCCAGATCTCAATGCACCTCCCCCTTTCCCACTCCCTTACTGAGGTTACGACCAACATATCCAGTATTTGTAGGGCCACTTCCTTAAGTTACATAAGAACATAAGAACTAGGAGCAGGAGTAGGCCATCTGGCCCCTCGAGCCTGCTCCGCCATTTAATAAGATCATGGCTGATCTTTTAGACTCAGCTCCACTTACCTGCCCACTCACCATAACCTTTAATTCCTTTACTGGTCAAAAATTTATCTAGCCTTGCCTTAAAAACATTCAGTGAAGTAGCTTCAACCACTTCACTGGGCAGGGAATTCCACAGATTCAGAACCCTTTGAGTGAAGAAGTTCCTCCTGACCTCAGTCCTACATCTGCTTCCCTTCATTTTGAGGCGATGCCCTCTAGTCCTAGTTTCACCTGCTAGTGGAAACGACCTCCCTGCCTCCACCTTATCTATTCCCTTCATAATCTTATGTTTCTATAAGATCTCCCCTCATTCTTCTGAATTCCAATGAGTATAAGCCCAGTCTACTCAGTCTCTCCTCATAATCCAACCCTCTCAACTCTGGAATCAACCGAGTGAATCTCCACTGGACCCCCTCCAGTGCTAGTATATCCCTTCTCAAGTAAGGAGACCAAAACTGCACACAGTACTCCAGGTGTGGCCTCACCAGGACCCTAAGTATGTTAGCCATTATTGGAAGAGGATTTGAATACTTGACTAGTGAAGTCTTGTTTCTATCAACACAACCTTGCTCAGATTACATCTGGAATTGTGTGTGTGCATTTTCTTTTTTTTTAAATCCCTACTGTGGAAACAGGCCCTTCGGCCCAACAAGTCCACACCGACCATTGGAGCATCCCACCTAGACCCATCCCCTTATAACCCACCTAATCTACACATCCCTGGACACTACAGGGCAATTTAGCATGGCCAATCCACCTAGCCCGCACATCTTTGGACTGTGGGAGGAAACCGGAGCACCTGGAGGAAACCCATGCGGACATGGGGAGAATGTGCAAACTCCACACAGGCAGTCGCCCAAGGGTGTAATTGAACCCGGGTGCCTGGTCCTGGGAGGCACCAGTGCTAACCACTGAGCCACCGTGCTGCCTCTTTTGTACCCTTGCCTTAAAAGGATATATTGCCATAGAGGGAATGCAACAAAGTTCACCAAGCATGTTCCTGGGATTAAGAACTGTCTGATGTGGCAAAATTGGTCAAACTACACCTGTATTCCACAGAATTTCAAAGAATAAGAAGTGATGCAATTGGAGCTGACAAAATCGCCGTAAGGAATAGACAGAGTAGATACCGATAAGATGTTTTCCCTGTTTGGATAATCTCTGATTAGGGGACACAATTTCTCAGTTAGGGGTAGACCATTCTTAGCCAAGATGAGGAGACTTAGTCTGGAGTAAACAATTCCAAAGACACTCAACCTTGAGGGCTGTAAGAGCTCAGCCATTACATTTAAAGTAGAGATTGACAGATTTCTAAATAACATGACGTAAAGGGATATGGGCATAGTGAGAGGTATAAAAGGCATTGAAATGTTGAGCAGACATGACCATATTGAATGCTGAAGCAGGGTCAATAGACTGAATGGCCAAATGCTCCTATGTTTTCCCTTCAGCTGCACCCCTAACAAGAATGGTGTGAAGGTCTTCATGAATGGAAATTCAGCCAGTTTACATTCATCATAACCCTCCTTCTGCCTGGCTGAACTTGTCTCATTGAACAACTTCTGCTATCACTCCCTGCAAATGGTAGTGATATGGGTGCTCACATGAGTCCTAGCTGTGTCTCATTTCATTTGGGCACAAAATATTTTGTTCCAATCCTACTTGTGGCTTGGTCCCCTCCAGTTCACCTGTGTAAATTATTCCCTCCTTTCAAAGTTTAGTAATTTACTGATCTAAGATAGAAATTTGAATCATCTTTAATAATCAAAAATGACCCCTTTCAATTCCTGTTTAAACAAATTAGAAAGTAAGCATTTTTTGCTACATTCTCTTTAGAATGGCTTTCATTTCTGTGGCTTGTTCAGACAAATGAAAGAAACATAAGGAAAAGATGGATGAGGGGAGCAGGGGAATGTCTGAAGTAATATCTGATTTTCTGTAACTTCCATTTTCCTGTAAAGAGATTAAATATGTTCGCTTTACCAAATTGTTTTCATAATTTCATTTATTATGGGAGCTGGTACTTGTTTTTAACTATTCATTAATATGGCTGTGAGTAACAAATTTGAAGTCTGTCTGTCTGTCATTAGTAAAACCAATTGAGAGTAATTTTAAATATCATTTTTGCCTGAGTTAACTGTTAAAATGAGAAAGATGTTGTGACATTGAGCCAAGTGTAGTTTATGTAAATTTCCAGAGGGGAAAATAACAAGTGTACAAGTCTCCTTATTTTTGTTTTTGTTAAAGCTGTCTGTGCATGACTCTTGTTTTGCATCATTTGCTCTGTATTTTTGACATTTTCCCTCACACAATATTTGGATAATTATTTATTTGCAGATGGGCATTCAAGTATTGTTTATCTGATGTTATAATTTGTTACTTTTTAAAGTTAACACCCAACAAAAAATTTCAAATTTTGTTTCATTATGTCTGTGCCTCTTAATTTTGTGAATTTGATCTTCCTTTAGCAGCTTCTTTACTGTATTAGTTGCAACTCTGTCTTTATAGGTTAAGGTTAGACACCAAAAATATTGAGCTGAAGATTTAGGAGTAGACCTTGAACTGCTAATTTTTGGATTCTGAGCAAATTTCTGGAGACCAGAACAATGCGTAATACTACTCTGAAACCGCAAATATGATTAGCAAGTATGTTTCTCTCATCTGTTTTAGTTCCCAAGTTTTCCCTTAATGTCTGGCAGAGTTTTTTATTTGAATTTTCCAGTTTAATTTCAATTTTCCTTTTCTAAAAGTATTTTCTTAATGAAATATTTTCTTCCAATTTGTGCATGTTGGACACTGGTGTAAAGACAGATGAATTAACTCATCTGGTTTATGTAGCAAGTTTATGCATTTGTCCTGTGTCAGAATAATATAGAACAGCACAGTACAGGCCCTTCGGCCCACGATGTTGTGCTGACCTAGTATCCTACTCGAAGATCAAACTACCTCAATACCCTGTATTTTACTGTCATCCACGTGCCTATCATTCTTCCTCCATCATAAGGTCAGGAGTGGGGATGTTTGCCGATAATTGCACAGTGTTCAGCACCATTCATGACTCCTCAGAAACAGAAGCAGTCCATGTTCCACTGCATCAAGATCTGGATAATATCCAGGCTTGGGCTGACAAGTGGTAAGTGACATTCGCGCCACACAAATGCCAGGCTATGACCATTTCCAATAAGAGACGACCTAACCACCGTCCCTTGACATGCAATGGAGTTACCATCACTGAATCCCACACAATCAACATACTGGGTGTTATCTTGGACCAGACACTCAACTGGACTCACCACGTAAACACAGTGGCTACAAGAGCAGGCCAGAAGCTATGAATACTGCAGTGAGGAACTTACCTCCTCACTCCTCAAAGCCTGTTCACCATCTACAAAGCACAAGTCAGGAGTGTGATGGAATACTCCCCACTTGCCTGGATGAGTTCAGCCCCAACAGCGCTCAAGAAACTTGACACCATCCAGGACAAAGCAGCCCACTTGAATGGCACTACATACACAAGCACCCACTCCTTCCACCACTGACACTCATTAGCAGCAGTACGTTCTATCTACAAGATGCACTGCAGAAATTCTCCAAAGATCCTCAAACAGCACCTTCCAAACCCATGACCACTTTCATCTAGAAGGACAAGGGCAGCAGACATATGGGAACACAACCGCCTCCAAGTTCCCCTCCAAGCCACTCCCTGTCTTGACTTGGAAATATATCGCTGTTTCTTCACTGTCACTGGGTCAAAATCCTGGAATTCCCTCCCTAATAGCAATGTGGGCCGACCTACAGCAGGTGGACTGCAGCAGATCAAGAAGGCAGCTCACCACCACCTTCTCAAGGGCAGTTAGGGGTGGGTATGAAATGCTGGCCAGCCAGCGATGCCCACAAACGAGTAGAAAAAAAAAATGTGATTGATTCTGAAGTGTCCAGTGAAATGGCTGAGCAGATCAATCAGTTGTACTAAGCTCTACAAAACTTGAAAAAATAAAATTGAACCAGATGGCATCTTAGGAACCAGAAACAACAATGTCAAAAATATAGTGCTGTTGACCCTGAAACTCCTCCTTACTAACATCTGGGAGCTAGTACAAAAATGGGCAGAGCCGTCTCACAGATAGTCATACTCACGGAATCATAGCTTGCAATGTCCCAGGCACCACCATTACCATCCCTGGCTGTGACCTGTCCAACCGGCAGAGTCAGGAGGGGGTTTTCCGAGCAGTCCTCAACATTGACTCTGGGCCCCATCAATTCTAACGGTGTCAGGTTAAGGATGTGGCACAGTTGTGCCCTTGATAAAACCTTACTATTTGTTACTATTTAAAACACCTGGAATCCTGTTAGACAACTTTGCTGACTTCAAAGTTTCTTTCTAATGATGTTGCTTCCCTCCTGTGCCTCTCTTGATATCCTTTTGAAGGGCTAATTACTGGCACTTGGCCCTGGCTGATTGTGAGCAGTGACTTGAATTGCCACATCCTACCCTTTTTGCCAAACCTTCTGCCCAGTCTGCTCACTGGGATCTGATCTTATATTTTTTCATCCTTATTGCTGAGCCAGTAGAATTGGCAAACACAAACTCCCATTGACTCTTTACACATCCCAATGCAGAATTCATGTTCACTTTAAAACTAGAGGTTTGAGATGTTTATGAATGTATTGTGAATGATGGCATTGACACTGCGGTCTTGATGGAAGCCTTGGTAAGGGGTTAATGAAGTCACCACATTGACTGACTGTATCTTCTGCCAGTTACTCTGTTCATGCTGACATAGGCAGTATGGCATTTTACACCAGATCACACCCTTGGATGATTGCCTACACCTCTGGCACTTTTTCCTTTGAGTGTCTCTGAATGTTCTGCTTCATCACCTTTTCATTAAAAATCATTGTTCTGAACTGTCCTCCCAAGTGTGGTGAATGTTGTCACTGAGATATCCGAGATGTTTTCCTCCCTCAGTCTCTGCAATGAATGACAACTCCGCCATTGGTTATTTTAATTGCCCTCCCAACTCATCTTGCTCCCTCTCTTCCACAGTATTCACTGTCATATTATCTCTCTTAAATTTAACCCTTCACATAAATTCCCCAATCCATATTCATGGTCACCCGTTTGGGTTTTCTAGTCTCATTGTATCGTTCACAGCTAAGGCCATCTCTGAACTTCACCTTGCATTACATCCCCTTCAACGCCCAAACCCTGCCTCTATTTGCCCTGGAAAATACTAACTCCAGTTTACTAACATCTCCCCTTTCAAAATCCCTTCTATCTAGCCTTTGATCCTCTGAGCACCATGAAGCTCCACTATTCCTGGAATCTTCACAAAAGTTAAGTATTTTAAAGTGTACAAAATTGCCCAATTTACTTGTCTTTTTAGACCCAGTTTAACAGAAACCATGGATCAGGTTTTTGTATTTAGCAAGAATACCTATTTATTGTAAGTAAGTAGATTCTAATTACAGATTAACAACAGAACTGTCCACATATACTTGACTAGTTAAAAGTCTAACCCCTTTATAAACTCCCTCTAGTTATAGATACAGGCAAACAATAAAAGATTGGTGTTACAGGTGGAAGGAAAAAATGGGGATAGCAGTTCGATTGCCCACAGGGTTTGCCAAGATGATCCTTTTGCTTGCCAGGGCTTGCTGTCCTTTAATCTTCCTTCAGGTTTTTTCACTTTGCAGGAGGTACAGGTAACTAGTACGTTAGCTGCACAGTCTCTTAGTTAATAATTAAAAGCCACATCTTGCAGCAACTGGTGAAGGAAAATAAAACTGGCTTTCTTCAGGCTGTAGCTATTTCTATACTGCACAGAGAAACATGCCATCTCCTTTTTGGAGGTCCAAAGTCTTGTCAATATTATTCACACCCACAAGCATTTCAGTTGGCTATGAGCCAATCTGTTGTTGTCAGGCTGATGATCTTAGTCAACCAAAACTGGTCACAGCTCCATAAATCACCTACTCGTTGCTGGCCAGATCTCACTTGTGTACACACCTGTTGGTCCCAGCATGTTTGCAAAATGTCTGCCCCACTGCTTGGAAAAAAAAAAGCAGACTAAACATTACTTAAAATGATTTTTGGTAATTTATAAAAATGCAGTAATTCATTCCACGATTCTTGGTTTTAAAACAGTTCTTTTCCACAATTGAAGATGCAGAAAAATAAGAAGACGGAGTCTTTACATGCCTCCCTCCAGCTATATAAGATGCAATGCTGTATGAAAAGTGCATTTCACCACAAGATATGTGATACACAAATAAGAAAACACAAGAATCGGATCTGTTTGTCCTTCCTTGTACTTGTACTTGTTCTTGTACAACCTTAGCATTTCTTAAACCTTTAATTTGTCACAAGTTTAAAAACTCTGGACTATGCATCTGCAATTACATTATTTTCCAGAAATGTGAATAATCCTACATTAAATGGGTGAAAAGAAAGATTTCCTCTGAATGGTCTAACATGTTGAGTTTTAAACTTTCCAATGAATGCCAGTGGTTTATGAATAATATAGATTTATGTTTCTCTTTACTATGTCAGGCGTAGATTTCAAAGCGTAGAAGAGCTAGTAATAGAGTCGTAGAGTCATATAGCATGGAAACAGACTTTTTCAGTCCAATGGTCAACCAGACATCCAGGTCTGACCTGGTCCTCCTTGCCAACATTTGGCCCATATCCCCTCTAAACGCTTCCTTTTCACATACCCGTCCAGATGCCTTTTTAAATGTTGTAATTGTACCCGCCTCCAGCACTTCCTCTGACAGCTTGTTCCATAAACACACCACCCTCTGCAACAAAGTTACCCCTCGGGTCCCTTTTTAAATCTTTCCTCTCACGTTAAACCTGTGCCCTCTGGTTTTGGACTCTCCTACCCTGGGAAAAAGACCTTAGCTATTCACCCTATCCATGCCTCTCATGATTTTATAAAACTCTATAACATCACCCCTCAGTCTCCAATACTCTAGGGGGAAAAAAGTCCCAGCCTATTCAGCCTCTCCCTATAACTCAAACCCTCTGGTCCCACCAACATCCTTGTAAATCTTTTCAGCACCCTTTCAAGTTTAATGACATTTTTCCTATGAAGGGCTTCAAGAATTATACGCAGTAATCTAAAAGTGGCCTAACCAATGTCCTGTACAGCCGAAACATGATGTTCCAAGTCCTGCGCTCAAAGTCTAACCAATGATGTGTATTTGCAGAATTATTTTGTTTTCATTTTGGAGGTTCAGCTCCTGGCTTTTTTTCTAAATCCATACTGTCTCGAAGCCATTTGACAATCACAACCAAACTTTTTGTCCTCTGCTAGTATCCAGACGCGACACACACATTTGGTTGCTTCCCAGAAGTGACTACGATAGCTCTCCAGTGCAAGGATCCTGGCTACGTTTATTTTTCCATGGCTTAAATTGCTATAGAAACATATCATCACGTCAGTATTGAGTCAGCTAACTAGAAAAGAATTAAAATTGATTCTGGGTCCTTCCTGATGTCAGACTCAACCACAGCAAGTTCACTGAAGTATCAACCTGACTGATTGGGGACCCATGTATTGTTTATTGAATCTGAAATTGACAAACCATCTACCACACTAAATAGCTTTCTTCCCACTTTTAATGTGTAACATGGATGCTAACTTAAGCCTCTAAAACATCTACAAGTAAAAGATCAATCAAGGATGAAAACGCATGCACCATTGTTACCATGATGATGATGACATGTCTACAAATATCTCAAACAATTGTTTTCAAATTTGTGTTGGAACAACGTGCTGTGCAGTTTTTCATTTATTTGCTTCCTACCCTTCTAACCACAAGCTCAAAAACAATGGTTATGGAGTAACATATACAGCCTTCACACAAGCACTTCTGATAAAGCCGCTAACTGCTTTGGAGAGAAACTGATTACTTCAGTTGGATATGCCCAGGTGTAACTAGGCTATCCTGATTGTGGAGGACAACACAGTGCAGTTGACATATGATTCCTCTTATTGCCTTTAATCTCCTTTTGTATAGGTCTGATATGGGTATAATATTTTAGCAATGTACTTCTCTGTTCCTCACTCATTTTTCTGCAACAAGATTGTACCCACCCCTCAGTCGCTAGCATCAATTGCTATTTTCTAAGCTTGTAAGTTATACAAGCCTACAGCACCGAAAAAGCCCTTCGCATCAAGTCTGTGCCGTTGAAAAACAGACGCCTAACTGTTTTAATCCCATTTTCCAGTACTTGGCTTATATCCTTGTATGCATTGGCATTGCAAGAGTGCGTCTAAACACTTTAAAAATCTGGAAAAAGCAACATCTTGTGAAGAAAAATCGGAGTTAACAGACCTGTTGAGCTTTTCCAGCAACTTCTCGTTGTGTTCCTGATTTACAGCATCCACAGTTCTTTCAGTTTTTGTTTAGAATATGAGCGACAACTGACTCAATTGTACAGTGTTATATCTGTCTGATTTACACAGCCATTGGGTCCTGCTGTCAATTGCTAAAACCGCTCAGTGTATAAAGATCATCTTGGAAGGCAAAAGCCATGTCCTTGTTTTTGTTTCTCCCCACCACCTTCTCCCTCCCCCCCCCCCCCCACAGAAAACAATCCTCTTTCATTGCTGTTTTCAGCATCTCCCCTGTAACAATGTATGAGGAGCGTATGGACCTTTTTGGTGCTAATGTTGAGACCATCTGATCAGCTGCCTCTGACACATGTCTTCCATTAGTCTACCTGCCAAATACTTACTACATAATCTTGTGCCTTCTCTGAACTCCATTGGAGCACTTTTGTCAGCCCTGTCTGTTTCCGCTTCTTAATGTTTGACTTTGTCCCTGATGCAGTTCATCCACTTCTCCATGAGACCCATTGTATGGTCCCCATGTTGACCAATATTAGTAATAGCTCCTCTACTCCTCTTTAGATCTGCTGTTATCGCTGCTCTCTTCAAAACAGCTCTGATCAATTTATTCTTGCACATCACTCTTGCATCCAGAACCTCCTTTTTAATTCTCAAATTCTTGAATGTGTAGTGGCTGTTAAAATCACTTACATTCTTTCCCAGAACTCCATGTTCAAATCCCTTCAACTAGCTTTGTGCCCTGCTATGTGCCAAAATGCTGTTCATGTCACAAATGACACCTCATCTAACATTACAAAAGCTAATTGTCCTTCTGCATTCTTTTTGACCTATCTATAGCCTTTGATATGGTTGATCACACTGTGCCTTTCCAACATTACTTGTTGCCCAGCTGGATGGAGCTGCTTATTATATGGTTTCATCTTTATCTACCTAAATGTAGGCAGAACATCATTTCCAAACCCTTTTCTTGCTCTTACTCCATTTGAATGTGGTACCTCCTAAGGATCTATCCCTTGCCTGTTCCTATTTCTCCTCCACGTGCTGCTCCTCTGTATTGTCATCTGAAAGCACAGTATTAGTTTTGACATATTTTGTTACCCAACTTCACATTTTTCAACTCCTGTACTGTTGTTAAATTTAGACCTGCTTATTTGATAACTGAATTTTAAGACTGAAGCCATTGTCTTCGATGTCTGCTGAACACATTCCTTTGTTAATGACTCCATCCCATTCTCTGTCAACTGTCTGAATCAGCCTATTCACAACCTTGATGTCCACAACAAGCTTCTAATCTCTTTGCACCATTACTTCCATTTACTGTTTCTAGCTAAAATCATACAGTACAGAAGAAAACTTTTTTAACATTTCTAGACTTTGTCCATTCCAGAACTCCTTCATGCCTTTGCAAACTGCTGCCTTTGACTACTCCAGCACATTCCTTGCTTGTCTTCCACATTTTTAAACTTGAGGTAATCTAAAACTCTACCTGTGTCCCAACTTGCACCAAGTTCTGTTCACTTTTTTTTAAAATTCCTGTACTTATTGATCTAAATGGTTCCTGGTTAAGCAGTGCTGATTTTGTAATTCTCCTACTTAATTTCAAATCCCACAGTGGCCTTGACAGTTCCTATCTTTGTAGTTTCTGACCGCTCCACAATCCTATAAAATATCTGCATTCATCTAATTCTGACCTCTTGTATATCACCATTTTTACTTGCTCCCCCATTTTGTGGCAGTGCCTTCAGCTGCCTTATTTTAAGCTCTGGAATTCATAACCTACACCTCTCTGCTCTCTACGCTCCTTGTGTTTCTCACGCTCTTTTAAAATGACTTGTTTGGCCAACCTTTGGTAATCTGACCTAACAGGCTGAATCTTACATTTTTTTTCTAACTAAACATGAGTTGTTCCATGAGGTCTAGTGAGTTTTCTTGCCATGCCTTGCAATATTTTCTCATTATCTACTTATCAATCTCCTATGGCATTCTTCGCATTTGATTTGATCCCCTCTTATCATTCACTGCTCTTGGAACAATTTGCCAATGCCCAGATATTTTGGAATTAGTTAGTATCCCTTGTGACTGTGCTATCTCTAAAATCCTGTTGTACACTTGATAAGCACTGTCAGGCTGGAGCTGTCCTGCACGATTCCTTATATGGCAGAGGGTAAAATTGCTTTGTGGGCTGCATCCTGCAGGTCCTGCTGGACGGGTGGTACACAGCTAAGACTGCCTGTTCCCCCAGGGCCAGTAGAGGAGGCCATGACACCAAACCTTGCCAGGCTGGTGGTCAGAGGTTGGTTATAGGAAGAAGATCTATAAATTCCACCAGCCTAAGTACCACCATCTTTCTCCAGTATCTCTCAATCACTCTATTGCTGCTACTGTACACTTCTCCCACCAAGGCTTGTGTTGTACCATTCTCGCTATTGCCTGCAATGCTTTTTAATGGTTATATTTAATGGTTAGTTTTTGGCAAAGTGATCTCGAATCTTTGTCCCGAAGATGGTGCCACAGGTGGGTGAAGAAACCAAAAATATTTTTCTTGCAAATAGCATCTGGTTTGAAAAAGATAACCAGAAAGAATAGCAAAACTCAAATTATTTACTGGAAATTCATGTTATACTTTACTTTGGTTGGACAAAATTTAAATGAGATTAGAATTCTTGGCTGAAAGTGAGCAAATAAGATGACATTATATAAAGACTCAGGCTTGCATTTAATATACTGCATAGTCCTATTGCATTTGGTTTTACCTTGCCATGTATTTGAGCATCTGAGCTTAGCATGTATTTGGGCCCAGTTTGAAGAAGACCATATTAGAGTCATAACAGGGAAACCAGACCTTTTGGTCCAACTTGTTCATGCCGACCAGTTATCCTAGATAAATCGAGTCCCATTTGCCAGCATTTGGCCCAATCCCTCTAAACCTTTCCTATTCGTATACCTTTTTCAGATTCCTTTTAAATGTTGTAATTGTATCCGCCTCCTCCACATCCTCTGGCAGCTCATTCCATACATGCACCACCTTTTCTGTGAAAAGGTTGACCCGGAGGTCCCTTTTAAATCTTTCCCCTCTCACTTTAAACCTTTGCCCTCTAGTTTTGGGCTCCTACACCCTCGGAAAAAGACCTCATCTGTTCCCCCCTCCATGCCCTTCTTGATTTTGTAAACCTCTATAAGGTCACCCCTCAGCCTCAGAAGCTATTCTTGTAAAGCATCATGAAGTTCACTCAAATTCAGTTTGGAACTACCAGAGACCAAGTAAACCTTTAGATGGCAGCCATGACTGAGTATCCGTATTCTTTTAATGGTACAGGCTATATTTGGTTATCTTGCAAGAATCTGAACTGCAAGCAAACTGTTGGAACTTTAGACTTTTGCTGAGGTGTAGAATTGCACTGTGTGGTTATCATTTGACTATGCTTTCTTAGAATATTAGTCAAGTATTAATTGTTCTCTACCATTGGAACTACATTCCTCACTGAAGAGTCATCAGTTGACTGCATTATATTCTAGTTTTACAGGTTACACGGTGCCTGACAATAGGTCTGCACAATTCTTTTGTAGTCTGTACTTTGTAGCCCTGTAGTTAGTGATGTGTATGTACACTAATATAAAATGTTTTTATGATGCAGGTATTTTGTTCTGAATTGCGAGTTGGGCGTTCTGCAGTACTTTGTAAACGAACAATGCAAAGGTCAGAAGCCACGAGGAGTTCTACATTTGTCTGGTGCATTGATCTCTCCCAGTGATGAGGTTTCCCACATGTTTATAGTCCAAGCTGCCAGTGGTGAACTGTATAAACTCCGAGGTACTGAAATAACTACATTTTTACTCACTAAGATGCTGCATAAGCTTTAAGCTGTTAGGAAAAGATTCACTATTTTTACGAAGCCCACTTAGTGATGATCAAAATAATATTTGTCTTGAATTTTGTCAAATTGGCCTCATTCGGGATTAGAATTGAATTTGTTACATTGGAAGGTAATCGTAGCAGTTCACTTAGTTTATCCAACATGAAGGCCATAGGTTTGAATTCCATAGTATCATCTTGAAACATCATTTGTTGAATCTTCTTTGAATGGAGCATCCAAGAACAATGGGAGCAGGTTTGGAATTGCATGCTGTAGATAAATCTCTTGGAAGGGAAAAAGTACAACAGGCAGAAATTACGTTCTGCTGAATACCAGTGTCTGATGGCCTAGTAGATTGGTTAACAGACAGGAAACAGTAGGGATAAATGAGGCACTCTAAATTTGATGGGCTATGACAAGTGGAATATTGCAGCCTTGTCTTTATGTTCTGAATTGCTTGACTAATTTGGAGAAATAAGATTGTTCATTTCAAGTCATAGTGTAATGAAATCAGTTTTCCTTTTTGGCTCGATGTCCACAGCTAGTCAGAGCACAATGATAGTGGATTAATTAGAAGTTGTAACATTTTAAGGTACAGATTGTTCCATTGGCTACTACATTTGAGTTTGCCGAAGAACAGAAGTGGGACCCTGTGGGAATATTTTAATCAGTCACACTAGTCAGTTAAAGGTCAGTAAACAGCGATATCCAATGAACAGTTAGTCAGAGGCAAAGATGAATGTGACTAATCCATGGAGCTGAAGAGCTGGAGTCTCAGTGAGGCCTAGGAGCTGTTTGGTAGCTCGATTGTGTTTTGGTGTTTGTGCAGTTTTGGTGGTCTTAGAGGATGGATATTCTGGCTGTGGAGGGGTTTCAACGAAGATTTACCAGACTGATTCCTGAGATGGCAGCACTGATGTACGCAGAAAGACTGGATTGGTTAAGACAATATTGAGAGAAGTTGAGAAGAATGAGGGGGAAATTTCATAGAAACCTTTACAGTTCTAACCAGAGTAGATAGGGTAAATGCTGAAAGGATGTTCCTGCTAATCAGCTGTTCAGAACTAGGGGTTACAGTTTCAGAATGCAGGAGATGCCATTTAGGACTGAGATGAGGAGAAATTTCTTCACTCAGATTATGAACCTATGGAATTGTATGCCACAGAAGTGGTTGAGGCCAAAACATTGAATTTTTTTTTTAAGAAGCAATTATATATAGTTGGTTAGTGTCTTAGAGATCCACAGCATAGAAAAAAGGCCCTTTGGCCCATCCAGTCTGCACCAGTCAAAAACAGCCACCTAATTATTCTAATTCTATTTTCCAGCACTTGGTCAATAGCCTTGAATGCCTTGATATCGCGAATGCACATTTAATACTACTTAAATGTCTGAGGTTTCTGCCTATACCGCCGTAACAGGCAGAGAGTTCAAAAATGGGTGAAAAATTTTTTCCTCACATCTACTCTAAATCTCCTGTCCCTTAAATCTATGTCCCCCTAGTTATTGATGCCTTCACCAAGGGGAAAAGTTCCTTCCTGTCTACACTACCTATGGCCCTCATAATTTTATACATCTCAATCATGTCCCCACTCCCCTCTGTTTTCTCTGGTCCAAGGAAGACTACTTCAGGCTTTCCAAACTTTCTTCATAACTAAAACCCTTCAGCTCAGAAAACATCCTGGTAAATCTCCTCTATCCTCTCCAGTGCAATCACATCCTGCCTATAATATGGATTCCAGAACTTCACACTCTTCTGTGGACTAACCAATGCTTAATTCAGCTCCAGTGTAACCTTCCTGCTCTTAAACTCTTGTGCTTCAGCTAAAGGCAAGTTTCCCATATGCTGGTTGGCCATTTTATCTACCTGTCCTGCTACCTTAAGGGACTGATGGACCCTCTGATCTTTGGCACTTATATCCTCACACATTCTCTTCCATGGGAAGACAAAAAACTGACTGGTTGACCAATTTGCGGAACACCTACTTTTCAGTTTGTAAAAATGACTCCGAGCTTCCAGTTGTCAGCCACTTCAACACACCGCACCATTATGTTCCCATGCCAACGTTTCTGCTCAGGCCTGTTAAAGTGCTCGAGCCAGAGTCAATGCAAGCTGGAAGAACAACATCTCATCTTCTGCTTTGGTATATCACCAGCCTTCAGGACTCAACATTGAGTTTCATAATTTCAGAGCATGAATACCTCCTTTCATGTCCATTACTTAGCTCACACTCCAGGTCTGTCATTAAATGGGTTGCCTTCAGCACAAGACAAAAAAAAACTGCCAAAGTAACACTATTGTTCAAAAAGGGTGGGAGATAAAAAGGATGGGTAATTATTGCCAGTTAGCTTAGCATCTCTTATTGGGGAATGTTAGGATAAAGGATGTAATATCAGAGCATTTAGTAACGTAATCAAGCAAAATCAACATGGTGAGTGGGCATAAAGAAGAAATCATGCTTGTTACTTTGTGCGTTAAGTGGGGTTCCCTTACCTTCAGTAGGCACTGTATAAGCATTTAGGAATTGGTCAGCTAGTTAGTAAATAGATAATCTCCAAGTGACATACTTTAAAATTTTGCTAATTCATCATTGTTGCTAAACTTAAAAGGCTGGAACTCTGTGGATAATGCCATCGCCTTAATTTCACAAACTGCAGTGGCTCAAGAAGATGTCTCTTCATTGGCTTGTACAAGTATAAGAGGGTAATAGATGGTGGCTCTTTCCAACAGTGACTGCATCCCATTCAATTTGCGGTAAATGATGCAAAAGAAAATGTAGCCCAGATTGAAAGTTGATAACAGGAGACAAATGATGGGTTTGGAGCTGGATTGAAAATGGTGTATAATGGGAATGCATGCTGAGTTTATAATTTACTGTCCATGTATACGTGCTTTGGATACGCACCATATATTTGTTTCAGAAGTTATATGGGTTGAATAATGGAAGACTTAGATGCAGGCAATTTTGCAGAATGCATACCCATTTGGCAAACATAATCTAGTGTAGAGAAGTATGTAGTGATGCAATATGGGAGTACATGTTTAATAGATGCAAACTGAAAAGTTCAATAGAGATGATTGTTGTGTGAAAATGTCTAACTCTTTTTAAGAATGCAAATTAAGATATCTAAAACAAAGTCCCAGATCAGAGAAGCAATTTAATGATGGATTTGTCTAAGGCAACAGTTAGGGTATGTGTGCAGTTGCAGGTTCTGAATTACAGAAAGGCTGTTAAAACCAAAGATCTTACACAGATGTGTAAGCTGCTGATGTTACTGGACATGTCAGATTCCAGACTGAAATCTGGCTTGTTAGATCATATTTTGGTTTCGATTTTACAAGGTGATCTTTACTGAAAAATAAGCATCCAACTGGTTTTAACCATGTGACAAGTTTATTGTGCAGAATAAAATAGCATATGTATTGTTATATGCATTGAAAGCAATTTGAAAAATTTTGAAACCTAGTTTTAAAAAAAAAGCCCATCTATCCCAAGACTATCACTTTGCAGTACTCTACGTAAGAGGGTGTTCCCTACATATATAGGTTTATCTTAACTATTTCAACTTTCGACTCCCAACTTTGAGTTTTGTGGCCGTTTCTTTGATTTGTCACTAAACTGATCCTACGCCCCCCTCATCTTGGATGAACCCTTTCTAACCCGTTCTAACCAAACATCTGCAGCACAGAGAAAGGCCCTTTACCCATCACATCTGTGCCAGTCAGAAACAACCACTCAACTATTTTAATCCCATTTTCTACCACTTCGCCCAGAGCCATGGATGCCTGGGCATCACAAGTATACATCTAAATACTTCCTGAATATTATTAATATCATCCTGCCTTTGCCACCATTTCCTGGAAGTGAGTTCCAGATATCCACCATCCTCTGGGTGAAAAAGATTTTCCTCCCAACTTCTTTAATCGTTTTATCCCTTACCTTTAAATCTATGCCCCTGGTCACTGTTGTCCAAGTGCAAAAGTTTCTTCCTGTCTACCCTACCTATGTCGCTCATAATTTTATACATCTCAGTTGCCTTCTCTCAATCTCCTCTGCTCTAAGGAAAATGACCCAGTCTGACCGATCTGTCTTCGTAACTAAAACTCGCTAGCCCCAGCAACATCTGGTCAATCTCCTCTATGCCATCTCCAGTATTATCACTTCTCTCCTGTGATGTGGATTTCGGAACTGCCCGCAAAGATTTAGCTGTGGTCTCACCAATGTTTATACAGTTCCAATATAACCACCTTGCTCTTAACTCTATGCCTCAACTGATAAAAGCAGGTATCCTGTATGCTGCTTTAACCACTTTGTCCACTTGTCCTGCTATCTTAAGGGATCTATGGACGTGAAACCAAGGTGGTGCTGCCCAGGATCCTGCCATTCACCATGTATTTCCTTACCTTGTTTATCTTGACAAGTGCATCACCTCACATGTATGAAAATTGAATTCCATTTGCCACTGATCAGCCTATTTGACCAGCCCACGTATATATTATTGTAATCTTAAAGCTACCGTTCTCACTATTTATACCCCATCAATTCTGCACGTTTACTAATCAACCCTCCTACATTCAAGTCTAAATCATTTATGCAAACCATAAACCGTAAGGGCTCCAACATGGACCCCTGTGGGACCTCAGTGGATGCAGACCTCCAGTCGGATAAGCATCTTTCAACCATCACCCTCTGCTTCTTGCTACAAAGCCAATTGTGGATCTGATTTGCTAAACTTCCTTGGATCCCATGGACTATTACGTTTTCTGTTAATCTCCAAAGTGGGGCCTTTATCTAAAGCCTTGCTAAGGCCAAGTAGACCATCTCAAAAGCATTGCCCTTATCTACATTCCTGGTCACCTCTTCGCAAAATTCATTTAACAAAATCATGTTGACTTTCCTTGATTAATCCCTTTCTCTCCAAATCCAGACTCATTCTATACCTCAGAATTGCTTCCAATAGATTCCCCACCACTGAGGTTAGACTGACAGGCTTGTAGCTTCCTAGTTTATCCCTTGCTTCCTTCTTGAATAACAATACCTGTCCTGCAATCCTTGGCACCTCTTCTATGGAAAAACTGAAAATTTTTGCACGCACCAATGTTGTTTTCTCCTTTATTTTGCTTTACAGCCTGGGATAACATTTCATCCCTCTCTGGACACCTGTCTACTTTGGGTCTGAACTCTCAAATTAAGATCCCTTAAACTGAGGTTACCATTCTTAATTATCCTCTGTCTTTGGAGAAACTAATTCACATCTCTAACTTTCACCAGCACGTCTGCGAACTGAAAAACACAAGCTTTCCAAGGTGTGGGTTTTTCCCCTAAGCAAACAAAATTCTAGTTCTTTGAAAATGAAAGTAAGCTGCTGTGCCTCAATGTCTATTTTGTCCTGTCATAAAACACTCGCAATACAAACAAATCCCCATTGGCACCCCAGGGAATCCACGCTGGTTTTAAAAAAAAATGGCTCCAGAAATACTGACCAGTTGATTACTAACCCCCTTATACATGTGACCAAAACCTACATGCCACTAGTTCAAAATCCAAACTCTAAAGTAAATGATATAAATGTGGACATACCACACACTTTTTGCATCACATTGTATAATACAAAGAAGTAGCCAGTCATTCTCTATGCTGTATCCATTCAAGGATTCAAGAGTAACTTGAAATTTTCAGACTATTTTGCTGTGCCAGTTAGCCACAAGGTGATTTTCCAAATGCTCCAATGAACAGTTTGATGGAGAGGGGTGTGATCCTCCAGTGACAGAGTTGATGAGGGATCATTTAATATACAATATTTAGTAAGAGTAAGGAGAGTTGTTCAATGAAATTTGTTTGTGCAGGAAATTATTACGATAAGAAAACACTTTTCCACAGTGAATCATTGAAATGTATATGATTGCACTCGAGGGAAAAATAGCTAAGTATTGTAAGTGGTGAAAAATGTAAGGTTACAGAGAGCATGGGTTAGTACAATTGATTGAATTGCTTTAGCAAAGAGTGGATGCAGATAAAATTGGATGAAAACTCTCCTTTTCAGTGGAGACTTTAATGGTTTTGTGGCATATGTATAAACAGGAATGAAATATAAATCGCCCATGGGTACATTATTGACAACATGCTGTTTTTATTTCACCCTCGTACAGGTTGAGAGTCTAACCAAGCTGATGAAACTTTTGGTCTTTTCTTTGAATTTAGGGGCATAACCGAGATTTTGTTTGTAGAAATGTCAACTATCACAGCCGAAGTGAATTCTCCAGTATAATTATTCTTTACGTTTATTTTGCTCCAGAGCTGTATTATGCAAACACCTGCAATTTAAACGGGTGATTTGGATTCTTGGAGTTCAAAATAGCTAAACATATAAAACCTATTTGCATTGCCTTGTGATTATTGGGCATTTGAGGTATTGCTATGTTTAACTTCTACCAATAATTTTTGGTTTATGATGAAAGGACTCTAAAACATAAGTGGAATTAAGAATTATGGAGTTAAGGATTTTATCTACTTTGTCACTATGCTGTAACTGTTGTTTTTGGTCTCAAATTGCATAGATTACTTAAATCATGTTTCTGTACAATGACTTACCTGTATTTGGTTTTCTCCCTAGCATTTCCCATAAATAGAGTGCAATTTGATTTATCAAATTTGACTTTTAAGTACTACGATTGCCTTCATTTTTGATTTGTGTATTCTTGTTAGACTTAGCATCTAGTGATCTATTTTTCCATTTATTCGTTGGTATTAAACTACCTATAAGCAAAGCAGCAACTCGCAGAAATCTGTTTAATAAACTTTAGCACATATACTTCCAGATCAAATTATTGGAAAAGAAAGAAATTAAGCTGTCATATACTCTCCAGATTTAAAAAATGGCCCAGGAGGCTTATGTTAGGGATGATGGTGTAGCAGAAGGATTGATTTTTGATGCTGCAATTAAACAGAAAATTAAATATCATGTGTAACAGAACTTAGAACATGTTTGATACTTCTGAACATTTGATGAATGGGTTAACTTAGAGAAACTTTGAAATGGACCAGATAGCAGTAGTAGATGTCTCCCTTTCATTGTAAAGTACTTGAAAGCTTTTAGATAAAATGATGTTTAGCCAAAAAAGGAGGATTATCAAGCTTGCGAAAAATAATGAATGAATGTCTATACCATAAAATTTAGGAGCAGAAATGGGTCATTCAGGTCTTGGAGTCTGCTCTGCCATTCAATGAAATCATGGCTGATCTGATAACCCTTTTTTTTTTCTCCCATTTTCCTGCCTTTTCCTAATATTCCTTGATTCTCTTACTAATTAGAAATCTATCTACTCTCAGCCTTGAATATATTTAATGATCCACCTTCGACTGTTCTCTGCGGTAAAGAATTCTATAGATTCATTATCCTCTGAAGAAGTTGCTCCTCATCTTTGTCTTAAATACACATTGAGATTATGCCCTCTGGTCCTAGATTGTCCCACAAGGACAAACAACATTTCCCTATTTACCCTGTCAAGTTCTCTAAGAATCTTGTTTGATTCAATATGGTCACTTCTTATTAGTCTATATTCAATGAGTACAGGTCCAACCTGCTTAACCTCTATAACACTGCCACCATACCTGATATCAACATAGTGAATAGGGATTACCTCCAGCGCTGTTATATATCCCTTTTTTAGATAAGAGACCCAGAACTGTTCACAGTATTCCAACTGTGGTCTAACTATTGCCTTGTATAGTTTGAGCATAGTATAGTTTTATACTCCATTCTCTTTGGGAACATTTCATTTGTCTTCCCTATTAACTGCTGACTGTGGATACTAGCTTTCTGTGATTCATTGACAAGCATTCCCAAATCCCTCTTCTATAGTTTTCTGCAGTCTTTCTTCATATAAATAATATTCTTCCATACTTCATGCCACTGTGCATAACCACACATTTTCCCACATTATATTCCATTTGTCATCTTACCAAATCGCTTTACATGTGTATATCACTCTGCAAACACTTTGTGCCTCCTTCATCACGTGCCACCCTACCCTTTTTAGTGTTATCTTCAAACTTGGCTGTAGTATCTTCGTTCACTTCATCCGAGGCATTTAATATACATTGCAAATAATCCTAGCTCCAGTACTCTGGAAATGTCCTCCTTATTCCAACTCGGTTTTCTATTATCAGGCCAGTCCTCTATCCATACTATCATACTACCTGCAACACCATGGGATTTTGCCTTGTGTAGCATAATAGATGGTACCTTATTGGATGTCATATTGCAACTTTATAAGACTTTGGTTTGGCCACACTTAGCGCATTTCGTTCAAGACTGGTGGCTGTATTACAGGAAGGATGTGGAGACTTTGGAGAGGCTAGAAAAACTTGGCTTGTTTTCTCTGGAGCAGCAGAGGCTGAGGGGAGACTTGATAAAAGTCTCTAAAATTATGAGATGCATAGATAAGGTTGACAGTCAGAATCTTTTTCCCAGAGTTGAAAAGCCTAAAACTAGGGAGTATGCATTTAAGAAGGGCAAAGTTTAAGGGAGATGTGAGGGAGAAGTTTTTTACCCAGAGATTGGAACGTGCTGGTAGTGGAAGCAGATACGACAGGGTTGTTTAAGAGACTTTTAGATAAGCACATGAATATGCAAAGAATGGAGGGGTATGGACCAAGGGCTGTCAGAAGGGATTAGTTTAATTTGGTGTCATGTTCAGCACAACAATTTGGGCTGAAGGGCCTCTTCCTGCGCTGTACAGTTTCTATGTTCTATTGTTCCAAAATTGAAATATATTGCATCCACTGCTTCCCCTTTATCTGTCTTGCATGTTACCTTGTCAAAGAATTCTTGTAAATTTGTTGGGCATGATTTCTCCTTCATGAAGCCATGCTGAATTTGCTTGAATTTATTATGTATTTTGAAATTCTCTGCTATTACACCCTTTATAAAAGACTCGAACATTTCCCCAATGTGTCTCCCTCCCTTTTTTGTATAAAGGTGTTACATTGGCAGTTTTCCAATCTAGTTTTATGTTTTTAAAACCATTCTCATTGTCCGGCCTGATATTACTTAAAACTTTATCCTTAACGTTCATTTTCAACCTGTATTATATTTTTGCTTATCTTTTGTCAGTGTTTAAAACATTCCCAATCTTCTGGCTTACCACTAATCTTTTGCCACATTTCATGTTTTTTCCTTCAATCTGATGCTATACTTACCTTGGTTAACCATGGTTGTCTTCTCATTCACTCAGATGTATCTTTGCCGTGAGCTATGAACTATGTTCTTAAACGTATGCCATTGTTCAACCATCTTTTCTGCTAAAGTCCATTCTTGGTCCACTCCAGCCAGCTTTGCCCTCATTCCTTTGTAATTATTCTTATTTAAGTTTAGTGCATTTGTTTGTGAGCCGAGTTGCTTTCCCCCTCAAACTGAATGCTGAATTCTACTATTCACTGTTTCATGGGGGATCTTTTATTTTGGCATGATTTATTAAACCTGCTTCATTACACACCATCAGATCCACAACATATTGATCTGGAAAATGTCCCAAATTAGGTTCTTCCTTCTGATTTCCTTTGCCAATCTATCTCGATCCACGTGAAGATAGAATTCATTCATGAGCAATGTACTGGCTTTGTTACATTTCCTCATTATCTCCTGATCTCCTTATCTGTCCCACTGTACAGTTAATGTTACAGTGCCTATGGATTATTCCTGCCAGTGTTTTCTTTCCCTTTTAATTTCTTCACTCTGCTCATAGGGATTCTAGGTCTTTCTATCCGGGATTATTTCTTGCTTTTGTACTTATTCCATCCAGTGCTAAGAATACAACCCCACCATCCTCTCCTCCTTGCCTGACCTTTCAAAAAGTTACACCTCCTGAATATTTAGTTCCTAGTTTTGAACTCCTTATAACCATATCTCTAATGCCTGTAAGATCATATCACTTAAAGTGTGTTTGTGCTGTTAACTTGTTTATTTTGACCCAAATACTACGCACACTCAAGTAAAGATCTCTCTTTTCTTCCCTGCGCCCCCACCACAATTAGTTAAAAGCCCTATCCAGAGCCCTAGTTATTCAATTTGCCAGATATTGATCTCAGCCCATCCCGATAGAACACCTCCCTTCTACCCCATGACTGGTACTGGTGCCCCATGAACTGAAATCCATTCCACACACACCAATCTTTTGATTCTCTCAGTTAACTCCTTGACTTTATGCCAGTGAATTCCAGGGGTCGAAATTTATCCCTCCTGGAACTTTTCAGAGATTTTTTTTTTCAGGGCCTTTCTTTTTCATTTTCATAACTTTTTTGCTTTATGGATTTATGAATTTTAAGGTTTCTGCCTATTGATAATGTAGTACATTTCCGGAAGACTATATATTATTAGGTCTTTAAATATTTTGTGTACTGTCCAGAATAAAATTGAAGTGACTTGGCACAAGGTTAACTTGGCTTAGCTCAGCAGTACCTTTTATAAAATTTAATTATCAGCCGTTAAAACTAGGCAATATTCTTTTATTTTTGTTATATTAATTTTAAGTTTCTTTTGCTTCAATAATTGTCTTTAGTGAATGATACATTAAGATTCTAACTTTGAGGTCCACCTGTGTAACACACAAGTACCCAACTGAGTTGTGCAATACCAATCATCAAATAATGCACAGTTTACTTCATATTTCAGTGATTTTTTTCTTCCCCAGGTTGGGGGTAGATTGGATTGGCTGAAGGAACATTAATTATGGTTCTTTGTACCTATGTTTAAAAATGAGCCATGATATTGAGATTTTTTCTTCATAATCCATTTTATTGAATTTTTTAGATTTTCTCTGTAGACTAGACTAAACTAGATATAGCCCTTGGGGCAAATGGGATCAAAGGTCATGAGAAAGCAGGATTTGGCTATTGAGTTGGGTGATCAGCCATGATCGTGAAGAATGGCACAGCAGGCTCGAAGGGCCTAGTAGCCGCCTTCTGCTCCTATCATCTTTGTTTCTATATTATCGATTCATTTTATCAGTAGCATTTTAGGATGTTTGAATCAGATGTTGGGATCATGGAAGAACCTGAATTGACATTTGAGGTTGAAATATTCAAGTTTAGCAGATAAACTAGAGTTTCCATTTGAAAATGTGACAACTAAAGATTGATTGAATGGATTCCAAATATTTTCTCAGGTGTAAAATATCAAATAAACATTAATCCTGCTGCTTCACAGCAATACACAAATTGTAATCACCTCCAGCTAACCATATGAATTTTTGTCCTTCTCAGCAATGTCTCACTTTATCTACATGTGACTACAGACCCATAGCAATGTTGTTAACTCTTCACTGACCTATAAAGTGATTGCACAAGCCATTCAATTCAAGGGTAATTAGGAATGGGCAACAGATGGTGGTCTGGCCAATGGTGCCCTTATCCAAAGGAAAAAATGAAGAAAGTATTATCAGAGAGAAAGCATGAATGCACCTATTACAATTAAAAAGCCAAGACAAAAGAGTGTCATAGGAATGTTAGGTGTGTTAGCCATGGTATAAACTCCATGTGGGGTTATGGGGATGGTGTGGGGGTAGGAGGGTGGTCCTGGGTGTGATGCTGTTTGAATGGCCTTTTTCTGCACTGTAGGGATTCTATGATTCTTGATTCCATGAAATATGTTTAAATATTCATCTGTGAATGTGGGATTAAAATTTTTAGGCCTGCGAATCTTCATGAGACATTCTAAGGTTTTACAGATGCGTCAGGTGGGCAGAACTTTGAATGTACATACATACAAATATATGAATCGAGGGAAATAGTAGGCTACTCAGCTATTTTGATTTCCAAAGTAAAGTGATGCTGTATCTGAAATGTTACCTCTCTTTCTCTCTCTCTCTCCACTGATCCTGCTATACCTTTTGAGTTTCTCCAGCACTTTGCATGGAGGAGCAGAAATAAATACAGTAAGGTCATGGCTGATCTGATTGTAATCTCAAATCTGCAATCCTGCCAACTCCTAATCGTTCCTTGCCTCTCCAAATGCGCATAAATCCTGTCTTTCAGAATCACTTCCCACAATTTACCCACTACCGAAGTCAGACTCACAGGTCAATAGTTCCCAGGTTTCTCCTAACATCCCTTTTTAAACAAAGCCACAACATCTCTAGTCATTTGGCAGCTCGCCTGTATTTTTGCAAGGAGCCCCGCAGTTTCCTCCCTAACTTCCCACAAAGTTCTGGGATACACTAGATCACTAGATGGACATTTATCCATCTTTGTTTTCTAAGACCTCCAGCACTTCCTCTTCTGTAACGTGAACTGTGTTCAAAACAGCGATATTTATTTATTTCCAAGTTCTCTAGCCTCTATTTCTTTCTGTTTTTAAAAAAAAAACTGACATGAAGTATTCATTTCGGTCCCATCTCTTGAGGATCAACACAAGGACAACCTTTTTGATCTTTAAGCGGCCCTACTCTCTCCAGTTGCCCTTAATGTACACGTAGAATCTCTTTGAATTATCCTTAGTCTTAGCAAGTAAGGTTATCTCATTGCCTTTGCCTTTGCCGTTCGGATTTCCCTCTAAGGAATGCCCTTACACACTTTAATACTGTTCAAGAGATTCATTTGAACCCAGTTGTTTATATCTAATATTTGATGCTTTTTGATTCTTGACTGGAAGCTCAATATCTTATTTGATCCATAGTTCTCTAATCCTACTAGCCTTACCTTTCACTCTAACAGGAACATAATTACTCTGAACTCTGGTTATCACACTTGAAAGCTTTCCCACTTATCAGGCGTCCCTTTATTTCCCTTATTTATGTCTAGCTTTCACTTGTTCGAAATGTGTTCAGTTTGGTCCATAATTCCATACTTGCACTGGAAAGGATGCAGAAAAGAGTGAGAGTGCCATTCCTTGTGAAAAGAAAATGAACAGAGGGATACCTGAGGAAACTTGATACAAAGCCCACCATTGTAGATGCTGGAAATTCTCAGGAGGATCAGGTAGCATTTATGGAGAGAGAAACACAATCCACATTTCAGGTTGCAGACATTTTCTGTTTTTATTTTGTGTTGAATCAGAGTACCTTAAACTTTATCGTCTAGAAAGAAAGAGATAAAGGACAACCCTCTTCAAGGTGTGACTTTGTAAGTTTTAAAGGATGCATTAATTATAATTAATTAATTAAATAATTAATGGCTGCTATTATAACCCAATCTTTAAAAAAAATGCTGAAAGTGGTAACTCCAAGTTTGACGAGACTTGTAAGGAAAACTTAAGTCGTGAATAATTTAACAAAAATAATTCCAGGTATAATTGGATGATTGTTATTGCACTAGACTAACTAGCATTGTTACACCAAGTAGCTGGTCCCTTAGCTATTAATACATATACTTCTGCTAAATTTGAGAAATGAGTTGTGCTGTTTAGACTTTTTGATTTTTAGTTTTGATACTTCAGATCTGAGGTTACATTGCAAATCTGATTATATTGGTTAGTTTCAGTTAGGTTACTTGTCCTGTCTAATTTTCTTAGACAGTACATGTGACATTTTGTTCCTTCTTCTGTTTCCTTAAACTCATTTGTTTCACAAATGAGGGACCATGTGTCTATTCTGATTTAAAATGTATGTCTGCTTTCTCCTCTGCAGCAGGGGATGCCAAAGAGCGACTCTACTGGGTGAACCAACTTCAGGCTTCTGCCAAGCACCACACAGAAAATAATACCAAGGTGAAGGGTTGCGAAATTGAAGTATTAATTGCTATACTGCAATGGAATGTACATTGCTAACATTTACAGCTATAATAGTCCTGTTTCAAAGAAAGTTTGATTTATTCATTGATTTCCTAATTCCTGAAAATAACCTGCAAACAATACCTAATTCTCTTTTCGTTAAATGATGTCTCATGTCGATTGGTATTTTTTGTGGTCAAAGTTTTTATAAAAAAAAAAAACTTTTAAACCACATGACTGACCAACAACATATAATGCAACTTGGTTGTATCTTCAATCTTGTACTAAGTTGGTTCACAGCTCTTAAAATATGTACTAGTGAAATAAATGTTACATGATCTATCAGTGCAATTAAAGAATTCCTGAGCGCTTGTGTTACTTCAGAACTACAAAGGACAATTTGCCAGTGAAAATATTTGAGATTTACTTTAATATTTGATTAATTTTATCATCTTTTAAATGTTTCCCCTCACTTAATAAATCAAATAGGTGACACTTAAACTAAGGGTTTTCCTTTTTGATAACAGATCAGTACTTAGTGCCTAGCATCAAATGTTATAAAACTGTAATAGTTAGGTCTCCAGCAATGCAAAAAATAACCACAACATGTAAACCTGCGTAATAATCATTTGATTTTTTTCAGCTAAAAAGTTAATATTATACCTTTTTCTCATTGGCCAAAGTGTGCAATAGTTGATTAAAGGTAGTCTTTTTGAATAACATTTGTATCTGATGATATGAATCTCATTTTGGGAGTGACATTTTTCATTTCTACCAAGGGTAATTTTGTTTGTTTGATGCTGAGGGGGCAACTTGTAGTAAAGTACCATGGACATTTGCTCACATTTAGTAGAATGGGTTAGCTTTGCCAGATGTGGGAGTGAGGAGGAGGAGGGGTATTCTTTTGGCAAGTGAATGTTGATCAAGAATATGACTAAAAGCATTTGAGTTTGAGTGGAAGTTCTGACAGGTGGATGTTGTGTACCTCCTGTGTCATTACTTTAGTTATCCTCCCGTGTGCTGTTTTTGTTTTTGTTCAAAAAATGCCAAGATACAAGAGTATTCCTAATTGGAAAACTACTGTCTAATAGATGAATGGAACCTGTGCAGCAGAAGGCTAGATTCTTTTTTAAAAAAATCCTTTAATAAATTTCAAAATTACCTGTGATATGGAGGTCCCGGTGTTTGACTGGGGGTGGACAGAGGTCAGAAATCGCATGACATTAGGTTATAGTCCAACAAGTTTGTTTGAAAACACACACTTTTGGAGTCTTACTCCTTTGGGTGTTCGAGAGGTAGTATCAAATTCAGAATTTATAAGTAAAAGATCAAAGGGTCACACCTCTAAGGATGAACTAAACAAACCTAAAATGCTATTAAATCATTAATTAGTTAGAACATTTTAAATGATTGTATATGTAAATCCCTGAATTCCTTTTGTCGTCACTGAGAGAAATAAAGGTTTTAGCAGTATATTGAAAAGGTGACACTTCAGGTCAGGCAATGCATGTTGGGTGTGAGACCTTGATTGGAGTCTGTTTATGTTTTAGTTTGGTTTTATTTCTAAAGTAGGAATTTATAAAATGCCACACTGGCCGACCGACCAAAAACTGTGGTTGTGGAACAAAACAGAATGTATCTGCACATACAAATTCACCACATAGATTCATGTGTCTGAGCATGGGTGAGAGGCTGTGTGTGTACAGGGATTTACATAGACATATTAATCCAATGAAATCTCTCTCTCTCTTCCCCCCCTTCTTTCTTTCTCTCTCTCTATCTCTCTCTCCCCTTCTTTCTTTCTCTCCCTCTCTTTCTTCCTTTCTCCCTCGCGCTCTCCCTCTCGCGCTGTCGGATCAGTTCTTTCTCTCTCTCACCTTCTCTCTGGCCCTCTCTCTTTCTCACGCGCCCCCTCGCTGTTTTGCTCGCCGCTTCGTGCGCTCTCGCTCTCTCTCGCTTTCTCTCTTTCTCACGCGCGCTCTCTCTCTCTCACGCGTGCTCTCTCGCTTTTTCTCTTTTCTCTCGCTCTCTCGCTTTTTCTCTCTCTCGCGGTCTGCCCACAATCTCTTCCCCGCTCTCGGTCTCTCTCTGTCGCGCTCCAATCCCCACCTTTCTGTCTCTCCTCTACATTCTACCTCGCTGTCTCTCCGTCGCCACCAATACTGAAAGCTCGTGACCCACAATCCATGTTTGCTTGGTTTATGACTCTGCAGTGGCACTCAAGTCAATGCACTTGAGACCGAGGGACGAGAGTGAAATATACTGAACACAGCCTGACCACAGAGCTGAGTACTGCAGCCGGAAGCTCTAATCCACTGCTGTCCTGAAAACCGAATGTCAGCCTTGAAATATCTACTGTATTTTTTCTCACGAGGAACAGAAAGAACAGGATTGTTTTTAAAGCATAAAGGCTAATTTTTTCCCTTAGTCCGTCCAAAATTCTAACCTTATTGGATTCTTTATTTGAAATGTTATCAGGTCTCTACACATTGCCAAGGAGCAAGGAACAGGAAGGGATCAGCTTTCATACCCCTTTGTGCATGCAGTTTACTGACTGTCAGGTGTAGAACTAACCTCACTGAGAGCACAAAGTCTGACATCAGTAGTGGGGAAATACTAAGTATGAACCATCTGATAGCAGAGTACTTGGAAGAACAGTGACAGGATCCGATGGAATCAGAATGTATTTACAAAAGGGAAACCATGCTTGACAAATGCTTTTTGAGCTTTGGACCTAAGATGAGAAATTTTTCTCACCGAGAGTGGTGAGCATGTGGGATTCTCTGCCACAAAGTTTTCAGGAAGGAGAGAGATGTTCTTGGGGTTAAAGGAATCAAAATTTAAAGGAGAGAAAGCGGAAACAGTCTACTGAGTTGCATGATCAGCCATGATCGTATTGAATGATGGAGCAGGCTTGATATGTAATGGCTTACTCGTTCTATTTTCTGTTTCCAAGAGCCTGAATTAGCTGATGTTGCTTGTGGTATGGTACTGAGCTCCCAAATTGGGGTGAGGAAAGATCAGTAGAGCTTCCTATTTTTTATTGCTACCCAGCACTTGCTAGTACGAAGTGCGTGCATGTGTACATATTGTCATGTAGCAACAGAGTGAAGGCTTACAGAATCCCAAATGTTGACTCATTTGACCCGTTGTCTCTGTGCTGGATAGGAATGAACTACTTTGCCTAATCCCACTTTCCAGATCTTGGTCTGTCAAATGGTTCTATATGATCTTGCCTCTGGAGTTTAAAAAGTCTACAATCCAGGGTAAAAAATGCATTTTTAGAGGAATCTCAGCCTCCATTATGCCATCTTATTGCATGAACATTTGGTGTGAGAGCGTTACCAGCTCTATAAACAAGTTTGGTTGATCTCAGTGCAGTTGAACTGATCATGAGAGATTTGGGATTATCCAGAAATTAGACAATGGTGCCTTTTCTAAACTTTGATAGGAGTGCTGAGGAAGTGTTACTCTGAATCAGATTCGTTCATGTTGGATCTGTCTTGGGAATGTATGATAGGATAATGTAGACGGAGGTTTATTCTGTGTTTAACATTTGCTCTGAGTGTTTGTGCATCGACAGTGGCATTTTGGCTGGCAAAGTTTGTTTGATAAGACTGAATCAAATTAACTCTGCATTAAGTAAATTACTTGCTTATAAATTTATTTTTATTTATTTTAGAGTACTCCTTCAATAAGAGCTAGAAGTTTATCTTTACTTCCTCCTGGGATATCAAACCCAGCATCTCTTGGTAGCCAGAAGCACCTGACACACAGTGGGCCAGGAATTATCACTATCACACATCACAAGTCTCCCGCAACCACCCGACGTGCAAAGAATCAGTGTCCAGGCCGTCTTTTAGATGTTAAAGAGGTAAGTTTGAGAACTACCATAGAATGATGAAGATTGGGATGTTTGGGCTAATGCATAGATCATTTTAGATGGAACAATTTTTTGCTTTTTATTTGAGCTCCAGAATATCCCTATTACTGTTCCTCTGAGTAGTGTTCTAGGCTCGACCATCTTCAACTGATTCATCTTTGATTATTCTGTCCGATGTGAAAGTCAGACATGTATTATTCAGTACCATTCATTACTTCTCAGTCACTAAAGCAGTCTGTGCCTGGATGCAATAAGACTCGTCAGCTTGGGTGAATGAATTGTAAGTAACATGCATACTGCAGAAATGCCAGACAATGGTCACTGCTCACAAGAAAATCTAATCGTTTCCCCATGTCGTTCAATGGCATTATCATAAGTGATTCCTCAATGATTAATATGCAGGGAGTTACTGTTGACCAGAAACTGAACTGGATCTGCTGTATAAATAACTTCTGCTACAAGAATAGGTCAGAGGCTCAGAATGCTACAGTGAATAGGTCACCTCCTGACACACATCTTATCCATGATATACAAAGTACAAGACAGGAGTATGTTGGAATATTGTCCACTTGCCTTGGCTGAGTGCAACAGGCCTGACACTATCCAGGGCAAAGCAGCATCCCATTCACTGGTTTGAAACCTTCACTTCCTCCCCCACCAATGCACGGTGAGAGCAGTGTGTACCATCTACAAGATGCCAATGCTGCTTCGATAATACCTTCAAACCCATGACCTCCATTCCCTAGAAAAGCTCAGGCATTCAGGATATGGGAACACCACCACCTGCAAGATGATGGCAAACAAAGCAGAGAATAAGTTAGTTGGATAGCAAAAAGATAGAATATCATGTTCCACAAGATTTGATGTGAGGCTCTGTTAATATCGCGAGTAGTTAAGTAGGTGATTGGGGTTGTTGATGTAATGGTAGAACAGGTGGGGCTGATGTATGGAAGAAGTGAAAGACTGAGTAGTTAATAAATATATTCACAATGGTGGCCTGTTTGGATCCAAATTGACTTTGGTAGCAGAGGATGATTGCCTAAATGTGAAGATTAGAAACTAAAAGTTATTTTCAGACAAAATATAATTGGAGTCTTTTTTTTTTTGAGAAAAGAATAGCTGAAACCAAGTGGAAACTGTTAGAGTATGACCTCTTACTAATGTTTTGTGAAGCTGACACTTAAGAATTGATGGAAAAGTGAAGTGGGTATGTGGACATGGGCTATATCTTTATGGAGAAAAGAAAGCAGGGTATGGCCTTGGCAGTTTTGCTTCCTATTAGAAATGAGATCAGACATAAAATGTTCAGAGGACGAAGGCTCCACAATTCAATACTGAGAAAGGTTTAGAAATTCTATTCAAATTTACGAATAAAATGCATGGTCAGACTTTGATAAATTTAGAAAGCAGGTTGGACATTCAACAGAAGAATATATAATAGAATTTAATAGGCTATACACAATTTCACAAAAATTCTACATTGGGATTCTTAATTCAGTGCTTACCTTTAATTTGTTGGGCTGTATTTTAGAGGCAGAAGGACAACTAGAAAAATTGCCAAATAATATACAGTGCAATGTCACCCAATGCTAATATCATGTCCTCAGCAAGTTGTTTTGTCTTCCTATCATTCCGACACACCTTAATGTACACTCTGTGTCTGCAGCTGCTGTAGAGATGGCTTGCTCGGCAGTGGAGCCTATTGGCCTTAGGAGTTTGGTTGGGCAACCCTGGAGGCACTTGTGTCTGGATGAGCCAGACACGCTGAGGATCTTTTTGACAGAAGCAAATTGACCCTTCTCAGCTTGAACCCTCAAGAGTCCAAGGGGGCAGGGAAGTTGGAGGTGGAAGGCCCAACCACTTCTGGAGTGTTGTGAGTGGAGACTTCGGATGGGGTTGTTTTGTGATTCCTCCTCCAGGTAGGTGCCTTCTGGCACAGCCCTGTTGTCTTGAGGGTATGCCACCTGCAGTGCACGCCTGGTTTCATGACAACTTGGCACCGTGCATTTGGTCTTCGGGACCAATAGCTGGGATGCAGCCGTGTGCCTCTCCAGCAGCCTTTGAGAATGTTGGGCCTTGCTGTCCATGGCAGGCGTTAGTGTCCGCGTTGGTAGCCAGTTCGTTGCATGACTCACTCCATTGCTGCAGCTTCTGGGGAATAAGGTCCATTACATTCCACATACTTGCCTGCCACTTTTGTTTCTCCCTGTGCATGTGGACAAAGTCCCTGATTGCTTTTAATACAGGGTCTTCTGCCTGAGGCTGAGTACCTCTGAGTGCCAGTGTCCTGGAGTGTCTCTTCCTCTATCATCTACGAAGCTGTTGCAGTGAGATGCTCTCTACATTGTGATCCCACGCCATTTAGGCTTAATATTCCCACCAAGGTATCACAGATGGGGGGATGTATTGCTTCCTCTGTGGTCTTGGTACTTTGGTCCTTAGTGATCAAGCAGATGGTTTCTGGCAGAGTCAGCTGTTTTGCTACACAATGGTGGATGCACTGGCAGTACTTGCAACACAAAAGACAATGAAGGCATTGTGGTCAGTGGTTAGAAGTGGTGTGCAATGGGTGACGCTGACAGTGGGGCTGATGTGAGAGTTTTATTAGAATGAAGAGTGGTTCTCACTTGGTCAGCAAGACAGTGACATTTCAGCATTTCTACAGGAGCAGTTCCTGTGAGGGCCAAGATTATTCTCTTGTATGGGGTGATAAGTCTAATGTTGAAAACCCCTGCATCTTTACAGATGCTGTCTGCCCTGTTGGTGGTCTCCTGTAAAGAGAGGGAGGAATTGGGTGATATCAAAGTGGTGACACAGCTGTTAATTCTGGTGCAGTGGACAAAAGGTGGTGAGGTCACTTTCATGACTGAGTAGCTGCACAGAGGACATGCAGAGTTAGTGGTGCAGTAGATGAGGATGTGACAGGGTGAGGGAAAATATTGCAGGCTTTGGTGAGTGTGGCAGAGCATTAGTTTTGGTTGAGGAAGGTGCAGTAGCAGCAGCAGCAAAAGTGTGTGATCAGAGTGGAGTGTGGGACTTGACTTAACCTGGTGTGGCATAGTCACTGACCACTTTCCAATGCAGGTGGTCATTTCTCTGGATCATTGAGACAGCACTAACCTGGGTGGCGACTTTGGACTTGGCCGCCAGGGTCTGGTGTCATGGCCGCCAGGGTCTGTTTCTGTGCTGGTCCTTCAGGAAAAGGACTCCTCTCCTTTACACCATCCCCTTGACCAGAACCTCCAGGTCTTTCTTGGAGAGTCACAGTGTCACCTTCCTCTTCTCTGACACCTTCTGGAAATGTCCTTGACTGACCAAGGCAGCTTCAGAATATCAGTGCCTGTCTGTTGCACATAAGATGGCACAGCTGCAAGTGTTTGCTGGTCTTTTGGCAGATATCTGCTGAGCGGTCTGCTGTTCTGGGAGCATTCCATAGTACGATGGGCTGGAACCTGACACGGTGGATACTATAGTGCTGGGGCAGGTACTTAATGAGGTAAGTTTATTGAGATTTGAAGAGAAAACATGTTGGACCTTGTGGCGAAAATCCTCCAGAAAACCCAATGCAGCTTGCACTGAACTCATGTTTTATTTTTGGCTAAGGTGTCAAAAATAGACTCCTAGTATGTACTGGAGTTAGATTTTCAGAAGAAAAAGATGTTTTAGGAATAGATCTCAGAAATCCTTAAAAATATTCCTGGGAAAACATTCATTCCCAGCGTCATGCATGGCTTAAATTTAGCAGGAACGACCAACTTCAGCCTGTATCTAGGCATCAATGCAAAAACGTAGAGAAAATTTGGTGAGTCTTACAACATTGTATAAAGTCATAGAGTCATACAGCATAGAAACAGACATTTCGGTCCAACTGAAACTATCATAAATAAATTTTAATCAAGGAGACATGGTGTATTGCAAAAGAGAAGAGCAGAAAGTGTGGAAATATGCAAGTAAGGTTAGAGGTAGAGTAGAAAAATAATAACTTTACAGCATGGCAAATAAACTGTTAGGGTGCATTCCTCAAGGTTAATTGACATTGATTACAACACTTACAGAATTTGAACAAGTCATAGAGGCATGATGCAATTTGCGTATACGTATGTTGGAAATTATGAGGAACTGATTTGAATGTGAGCAAAGTAATAGAGGTGCAGGCAAGACTGTTTTCCCCAGAAGACAGCAACCCAAGGTTGGTGCTAAAGTAACTTAAATACCAGGAGGATCTAGTGAATGAAAGAATTCCTTCATGCCTATGTGCTAAGAGATTAGGGAAAGCCACCAGCAAATACAAACATTGGCTAAATGTGCATTTTGAGGGACAGGACCCTAGACCTATGGATTGGCAAAATAAGATAATTAATATGGAAGACCAGAAAGTGCAATATGCATCATGGGAAGGGGACCTGGAAGTGAATGTGACCCCAGGAAAAGACCATAAAGCTGTGAAAGAAATTCAGAGGACAGCATTAATGGTGGGACGGGGGGAATCTTACAATGATTCAGAACGTAATGGGGTGAGTAGAGATTGTAGCTTGACCTGAACAAGGAATATGGAACAGTGTGTGGTTACCGTGCGAGTTTAAAACCCTTATGATCGAGAATGGCTGCAAACAAATTAGAAGATAAGATAAAGTATGCCAAACAAAAGTGGTTACGAGCTGTAAAGAATTTGGTGTACACATTGATGTACTGGATAGAGAACAGCCAGTCTTATCCTAGACATGGATGCGCACAGAGAAGTGTTGTTCTTTCATGTGACATATAAGGCTAATGTTGATGGTGGCTCAAGGTTTAGAAGAAAAACTTGATGATCAAGATGTGAATGGATTTCCATATTGCAGTAAAAGTGATCTTGAATATCTCCTTGGCTGTTTTTGCAACATATTCTTGGAACTTTAACTCAATTGTTATGCTTCACTAGGGTAGTGTGCTGGAAGTAGGTCCCACAATTCCCAGTCATCTCAAATTATAAAGATTTTTAAAAATAGACAAAATTCCCCAATTTACCTGACATTCAGACCCAGTTTTCTGTACTTGACAAAAATGACAATTTATTACAAGTAAATAGGCTCGAGCTACACGTGAGCAATTATGAGCCATCAGCAGCAGTCAGCTCTTCTGACCTTTTGAGCCTGCTGCATCATTCACTATGGTCATGACTGATAATCCAAGTTGGCATAGTTTTCCTGCTTTCTCCCCATTCCCTTTGATCCTTTGGACTATATCTGTCTCCTCTTGGAAATATTCAACGTTTTGGCCTTAATCTCTTTCTGTGGCAGAGAATTCCACAGGCAGACTACTCTCTGGGCTTCCCAGCCCTACATGCTCTAACCTGTATCTTCAGACTATGACCCTTGGTTCTGGACTCCTCAGTCATTGGGAATATATTTCCTATGTTCCCCATGTCTAATCCTGTTAAGATTTTTTAGGTTTCTATGAGATACCCGCCTCATTCTTTGAAACTTCAATGAATATAGTCATAACTGATTCATTCTCTCTTCATACATCAGTCCTGCCATCCTAGGTATCAGTTCCTTGTTGCACTGCTTCTGTAGTCAGAATTTCCTTCCTTTGATAAGGAGACCAAAACTGCACTCGGTACTCCAGGATCAACTCACTAACATCCTGTACAATTTTTGAGTTTAGATGAAATGGGGTGCAAGGAGACTTGTGTAGAACACAAACACTGTCATGAACCAAGTAACCTGTTTCCATTCTGTACATTATGTACTATAATAATATTCTTCACATGCAAAGCTCCTTGTATTCCTGTGCTTTGGTCATCTTTCTGAATTTGGAGCAACTTAAAAATTTTAAATCCTTTCATCGCTGTTACATTTATTTATTAATGTTGACAGTACCACCGTCATCAAAATGGCTGAGAGCAGGTTAGGGACAGGGATAAAAATGAAAATTTGTGAAACACACCACCCAAATGTATACATGCTTGTCACCATTTTGTTTATAGCAGCTGATTGTGAAGTGTGACTGTATCCCATTTTGAGAGGCAAGACACTTCATAATATATAAATCGAGACTTTCACAGACTTCTCATTGCGAAGAAAATCCATCAGTTATATTTGTTTAATAGATTCATTAAAATAATTTCACATGTTGGAAGTAGGAAAGTGGTTTGATTCTGCATAGGAATGAAGATTGTCAATTGACAATGTACCTATATTGTGATGCCATTGACATCAACATTTCTAAGCGGTACACTCCTCTGTGATATTTCCCACACAGGTTATTACTGCATGGAATGCCTTCATTGGAAACAGCCTTTTGTTTAGTCCCAGAATAATCTCAATTTTAATCTTCAAGAAAGTAGAAATGATCAAACAATATGCTGATAATGCCATGGCTGCGGGCTCGTTCCCCATATGGGCCAGCGAAGCTTTTTTGGGGGCGGCACGGTGACTCAGTGGTTAGCATTGCTGCCTCTCAGCACCAGGGACCCGGGTTCAATTCCACCCTCGGGCGACTGCCTGTGTGTAGTTTGCACATTCTCCCCGTGTCTGCGTGGGTTTCCTCCGGTTTCTTCCCACAGTACAAAGATGTGCAGGTTAGGTGGATTGGCCATGCTAAATTGCCTGTAGTGTTCAGGGGTGTGTGGGTTATAGGGGCATGGGTCTGGGTGGGATGCTCTCAGGGTCGGTGTGGACTTGTTGTGCCGAAGGGCCTGTTTCCACACTGTAGGGATTCTATGATGCCATAATTAAATAGAGATCCAGGCCACTTTAGCAATGTTACCCGAAATTTTAGTATAATGACTATAACTTAAATGCTATAACAGTAACCCTTAGCATGTTAAAAGATTTATTCATTGCTTTTAAACTATCATTATTTTGATCTTGCTACATCAAATTTATTAACATTTTCTCATACCAGAATCAGTAAAAACAAATTTATACAGTATTTGACGTACTAACCTTTCAGCGATCAAGGTTTTGGAATACTTGATTTTACTCAGTTATGACTTTAGTTTAGTATGACTACAATCCTTACTGGTTACTTCAAGAGAAATTTGGGATTTTCTTCATTTTTGCTCTTTTATTGAAAACTTAATTTTGTGTGTTGCTGTTGGAAGAGAAAGAATTATTGGGGAAATTTTGTTTATTTCGGATTGTAATAAATTTTGTGTCTTAGCTTCACCAGTGCATGTTCCTTATAAATTCACTATATCATTAATTTTTATTTTTAATAGATGATGAGTCAGGCAGAAGGACAGCAAAAGAGTCTTGTGCATTCAATAGAATCTCTCCCACCTTGCGGACCTCTATCTGCATTGGATCAAGATTTACTGCTTTTGAAAGCTACCTCAGCTGCTACCATGAGCTGCCTTGGTGAATGCTTGAACATTCTGCAACAAAACGCACAGCAAGCTGTCCAGCATAGCAAAAAATTGTCAACTGGTGAGTATTATGGTGTCAAGCAACAGTGGTAGCTCAGTTGAACGCTGAATTATTACTGGTTCATCCCAGAATGTTTTGAATTTAGTCCCAGTCACCTTAATTTGTTCATGAAATGTGAGCTTCCCTGTGAAAGGCAGCATTTATTACTTTTTGTTATTATTGCTCTTGACAACATTGTGGTAAGCTACTGTCTTGAATTAAGGTGGTCTATGATACGCGCACAGTCCTTTATGGTAGCAAGCTCCAAGGTTTTAACCCAGTGTCAATATGTCTCCAAGTCAGGATGATGTGTGACTTGGAGGGGAACTTGCAGGAATTAATGTTTTTATATGCATCTGTTACACTACATTAAATTATATAATCAGGCTGTCTCAATTTTGTACATAGGATGTCAATGAATATGCGCAATAAACCCACTAGATCCCACAGCCACCTTGAATGTACTTTCCTCAAACCCTGCCTCCTGAGGGTGCCATTCCATTCTCCTAGTTTGTCCATCTCTGTTGCATCAGTTCTAATACTACAGTCTTCCATATTAGTGATTCTGGTATCTTTTCCTAAATCCTGAACTGAGAATTCTCCCTATCGTGGTTGGCAAGGTTCTTAACCACGTCTGTCCCATTTTCTGAGCTTTCATTCTTGCAGTTCCACCTCTTCCAAGAATAGTGACAGTATTCCTCAACTCCTCTTCTTCCATTTGACCTGTTTCTGTATTTAATGGATCATACTCCACCATCTCCATTATGACACCACCATCAAATATATCTTCCGTTCCTGTTAGCTTTCAGCATTTAGATTGGCCTATTCTCTTCGTGATACCTAGTCCACTCTAAATCACTCTTACCAACCCTCTTTCTTCCTAAGGCATGTTACCATGCAAGCAGTGGAGATGTAACGCTTTGAATTTTTTATATCTTCCCTCCCTTCCAATTCCCCAAACACTCGGCCTAGTCACAGTAGTGACTTCTTATTGTTCTTCTTTCAATTTAATATATTATATTCACTGTTCGCATTACAGTCTGCTCTACATTGAGGAGACCAAATACATATTGAGTGACCTCCTTTGTTGAAAAATCTCTGTTCGTACTGCAAACATGACACCGAGCTTCTAGTCGCAGATATTTTAATTCTTCCTTGCTGATTTATTACCTTTTGCTCCCTGCAGTTTTTCAGTGAAGCTGAGAAACAACACATTGTGTTCCAAATGGGCACTTGGTAGCCTTCCAGGTTCAACATTCAGTTCACCAATTTCAATTTATTTGCTTTACAATGGCAGTTGTCCACCATTCCATCATTCACATCTCCTCTGGACACTTGTGTATTTCTCTCTTTGTCCCATTACTACTCTCTTTGGCAACATACTATAATTTCTTTTGTCACTTAATGTCTCCTGTCTTCCAACCGAACACAGACCTTCCCCTCAGCCCAACCCTTCCCTAGATTAAACATTTAGGTCTTGAATAACATGCAGGTCTGACCAAGGACCAATGAGACTTTAATTGAACAAAAAAGTACTGGGGAAACTCAGCAGGTATGTCATCTCTGTGGAGAGAGAAACAGAGTTAATGATTTAAGTCCACTGACTTTTCTTCAGACCTGAAACTTTATCTCTTCCTTTCCGAAATGCAGCCAGAACTGTTGAATATTTCAGCATATCTTTTTTTCTGAAGAAGGGTCTAGGCCCGAAACGTCAGCCTTCCTGCTCCTCTGGTGCTTGGCCTGCTGTGTTCATCCAGCTCTACACCTTGGTATCTCGAATATTTCAGCATATTGTGTTTTTATTTGTTATTCCAACTGTTTACAGTCTTTCAACTAATCCTTAATCCTTGGTAGCCCAAAGGCCCTTTTGTGGAATCACCTCTAGAGTTGCATTTAATGGTGATGATAGTGGTCTCGCCCACTGGCTAAGGAATTTGAGAGTCTCCTATAGCCTGTTTAAGGGAAATCTGCTGCATTAAGTGTTAGGCATTAGGCATTTAACTGGATAGCAGGGAGCCTTCCCTTTGATCAAGGATTTTAGGCCATCCATGGCTCTTCCCACCACGGAATTAATTTGGATGAAAACAGAAAGCCAAGTGGTCCCTACCTTCCACCTTCCTACCTTTTCTAAAACTCCCCATCACTACTATGCCAGTGGAGGGCTTTGAATGATCCTTTGTGTTTATCTTGTTGCATCATATTTGAATATTCAAATGCATCTATTGTTTCTCTTTATTCACTTGTCCTTGCATATAACCTCAAAAGAATTACTCTTAATGGTTTTGTCAATGCCACTAACTTTTTCAGGACCTTTCTAGAATCTAGGGAATTCTGTCAGGTTAAAAATAATTCATCTAATATCCCAGTAGCCTTGTCTTTTTAAAGTCCTTTGACGTAGACCGTCTGTTCCAGGAACATTTTGTTCTATTAATTTCACCAATGCAATTTCTGAACAAATACTAATTTCTTCAAGCTCCTCATTCTCAGTAAAATCTTGGTTCCAAAATATTTTTGTATGAGGACAGATAGAAAGCATTTGTTCAATGTCTCAGCTATTTCATTATTTCCCATTATAATATCTATTTCTTAACTCTAAGGTACTAAACCCCACTTTTGCCAACTTGTTCTTTTTCTCAATACGTATAGAAGAATTTACAATCCAATTTAATATCTCTGGCAATTTCATTCTCAAAATGTATCATTTTTTTTTCTTTATCAATTTCTTGGTTATCCTCTGGTGAATTGAAGAATTCTTCAATCTTTGGGCACTTTTACAATATTATATGTCAGCTTATTTAATATATTGCAATCTTTAACTACTCTTGTGGGCCGCAGTTGGACCACTTTTGTAATAGGCCTATCATTCTGAAAGGTAATGTTTATACATCATGAACTATGAATTTGTTCTTTGAATGTTCACCATTGCTTATCTACCATTTTTTTTGTTTTAATTTAGTTTATCCATCTATCACAGATTTAAGACCTTGGTTTTAGAATGAACTAAGTCACTCTCAAATTCAGTACAAAATTCTATGATATTATTCTATGTTCTGAGGAAGGATCACCGGACCTGAAATCGTTAACTCTGATTTCTCTCCACAGATTCTGCCAGACCTGCTGAACTTTTCCAGCAATTTCTGTTGTTTGTTTCTGATTTACAGCATCCACAGTTCTTTTTGGTTTCTATGGTATTATGGTCAGTTTTCCCTGAAAAGTGCATTACTACAGGGCTGTTAACTAACATTTGTCTCATTACACAATGTTACATCTAAAATAGCATGTTCCCTAATCATTAACATACCGATTAAGAACTCGTCCTGTACACTCTTGTTGCAGATTTAGTTTGTTCAGTCTATATGAAGATTAAAGTCTCTCATGATTACTTTATTACATGCACCTCTCATTTAATGATTTATACTATGTCTAACAGTACAAAACGTAGTGCTTCATAGGTCCATCCAAACTGATTTGCATTCTGATTTTCTGAGTTATGTTCTTTTCTCTCTCTATCATCATCATCCTCCTATCCTTTATCAGGGCATCTGCCCCTTTGTCATTTGATCCATCTCTTTCAAAGATAAATATACTAGACCTTCAGTTCTTTTGGTCACTCTGCAACCAAGTCCTCATAATAACTATTAGAGCTAATAATTAATATATGCTTATGAATGCTTCATAGATTTATATATCATGATTTGAGCTTAAACTTCTTTCTACTTTTCTGTGATGCTACTGCAGTCACTAATGTCTTATGACCTCAAACTGCTTTGTTCCATAACCTTGTCCTTTCTCATAACGTTTCTGATTTTTGCCCTTTTCTGAATCAAAATAATGAAACAATGTAAGTCAGTTTTAAATGGTCTTGCTTCTTTTTGCAATGAATTCAGGATCCGAGATTCTCCTTAAACAATACCGCATTCTTCAAGTGTGTAACATAAAGTTGACTACAGTGGCACCACTTTCGATCTCAACACTCCAGGTACGCTTCTCCTAACATTGCAGATCAGAGTATGCACTCAGGATGGGAACTCCATCCTCTTCCCACCTCCACCACTAGCACTGCTGAAATAAGTAGAACCTAGAACAGTACAGCGCAGCAACAGGCCCTTCAGCCCAAAATGTTGTGTCGAACACGATGCTAAATGAAACTAATCCCTTCTGCCCGCCCTTGGTCCATATTCTTCCATTCCTTGCATATTCATGTGCTTATTTAAAAGCTTGTTAAATGCCCCGATTGTTTCTCCCTGCAGCACCCCTGGCATCTTCTGGACACCTGTCGCACCTTGTGTGAAAAACGATGCTAGTTTCTTTGACAGTAGATTTTTCTTCCTATCACACACAAGGTGACTTTTATTTGATTTGACACATGACGACAGTGTTGTGGAGTATTGAACGGCTAATTCTCAGATATTCAAACATGTTGGCAGTAAAATGTACAATTTCAACGTGCCATCATTCAAACCATCTTCATTATCTTTAGTGACTAGCATCTGGCTTTAGAGCAGTGGTGTAATCTGCTTTCAGATGGACTTTTTCCTTTAAACATTTATGCTAATATCATTACCTGGTTGCTGTGTTTGTGCCTTCTGGTGTGTGGGTTTTGTGATTTGAGTTTTATTTGGCTAATATACCCTGCATCCCTTGCTGTTTGGACAAGTTAGCAATCTATCAGTCTTAGCAGCCAGGAGGCTGCTACACTTGTTTGCATAATTCAATCTGATACTTCATTGCTGTAATGTCAGAAGTGTTACCTTTCAAATGAGGCATACATCCACTGTGAAAGCTTTGGTTGTGAAAATCCTGGATGCAAGTTCAGCTCCATAATTCCAATTTTTCAACCTTTTAATTACCTTTTGGTGCAGGCCATTTATTGAAAGTGATGGCATAATGCTAAGAACGTATGTCGCAGAGAAGCAGAATAGGCAAAGCATGATATGTGTCAGCATGTAACACTAACTTGACTGTAGTGGTACCACTTTCAATCTCAACACTACAGGTGTGCTTCTCCTAACATTGCAGATCAGAGCATGAACTCGGGAAGGAACTCCCTCCGCTTCCCAACCCCACCGGTAGCACTGCTAAAATAGATAGAACATAGAACAGTACAGCACAGGGACAGGCTCTTTGGCCCACAATGTTATGCTGAACATGATGCCAGATAAAACTAATTCGTCTGCCTCCCCTTGGTCTATGTCCCTCCATTCCTTACATATTCATGTGCTTGTCTAAAGGTCCTTTAAATGACCCTATTGTTTCTGCCTGCACCAACATCTCTGGCAACACGTTCCAGGCGCCTATCACACTGGGGAGGGAAGAAAAAACTTGCCCCTCATATCTCCTTTGAACTTCTCCCTCTCACCTTAAATGAATAGCCCCTAGTATTAGATATTTCAACTCAGGGTTGATGGTCAGATCTTTTTCCCAATCTTTGCATCTCTTAATTTTATAGACTTTTATCAAGACTCCCTTCGGCCTCTGACGCTCCAGAGAAAGCAAGTTGGGTTTTCTAACCTCTCCTTGTAGCTCATACCCTCTAATCCAGGCATCATCCTAGTAAACCTCTTGTGCACCCACTCCAAAGCCTGTAATGTAATGTACCGACCAGAATTGAACACTGTACTTGAAGTGTGGCTGAACCAAAGTCTTTGAAAGCTGCAATTTGACATTATCAATAACTTTCAGGTAAGTTGTTGATTTCTACTGGCTTTTGCTGAGTTAGTAGAAGTGTTTGTTTGGTTTTGCTTGTAACTTAAAGTTGTTGAAATTGGCAGGAAATAGTTTGACAAGGAGTAAAGGCCTTGGTTCTTAAGTTCTGCTCATGGAAGTTGCTGCCACTGCTGAATGACATAGTTGTCATTAGCGATCCCTGTAAGCTGTGCACCTGCCTGAGTGAACAACAGTCTTTCAAGTGTCACGTGTGTGCTTATTAGAGTCCTACACATACTGATGGTTAAGTGACGTTTACTGTCGTTCTAGTCTGCAAGCAAGGAACTGGAAGACTTCCCGTACAGGAAAGTAACAAGTGAGGGTCAAGCTTGACATCAGTCAGGTGGAATTAACAATTCAAGTTTCTTTGTATGGGTTTTATGGGAGGTAGGTGACACTGGTTAGGCCGGCATATATTGCCCAACCCTAATTGTTCTGAAGAAGGTGATGGTGAGCTGCTGCCTTGATTGGTTTCAGTCCTAGGGGTGTAGGGACGCCACAGTGTTGGTAGGAAAAGAATTCCATGATTTTGACCCGTTGACAAATGAGAAAAGGTGATACAATTCCAAGTTTGGATGTTGTGTGTCCTGGAGCAGAAACTTTCTGCTGGTAGTATCCTATGTATGTGCTGCTCTTGTCCTTCTAAGAGTTAGATGCCACTGATTTAGAGGCTGCTATCAAAGAACCCTGTCAGTTATGCAGTGCATCTTGTAGATAGTGGCAGCAGTGTGCACGCTATATTAGTGGTGAAAGAAGTGAATGTAAATAGTGATGGAATGGGTTGCTTTATTCTGAATGGTGTTGGCCAACTTGAGTGTTGTTTGGAGCAGCACTGATTTAGGCAAGTGGAGAGTATGGCATCATGCTCCTAACTTATGCGTTATAGATGGTGAGAGGGGGAATTGCTCTTCTGAGAGATCCTTCACATTTGATTCTGTAGCCTGAAGCTATGTCAGGGCTTTTCTTCCCTGTCAGCTGCTCGCCACTTTGCACACTGTGTTTCCTCTTCCAATCATCCTGCCACTTTGTTCCTGTTCATTGATAACCTATCAAACCTTTTCCCTAGCTGCTTTCCTCTCTTACCCTCTTGCTCACAGCCCCTCTCACTCTCTGACCTGCTTCCACCTTCTCACTGTCCCCCTCCTTGCTCACTGTGAGGAGTAGGAGGTACATTTGGAGTGAGGCAAGGGGTCAAGAGAGGCAGCAAGTTGGAGTTTGGGAGTAAAGAGATAATTTGTTAAATTAGAGGATTTTTGGGTCAGTTAATAGCACTAATCTAGGCATTCTGTTGTACCTGGTTTTGCAAAATTATTAAAGGAGTATTAATATCAGTAGCATTTGACTTTTAAAAGCAAGCACCATTTAGAGTCAGAGTCATACAGCACAGATACAGACCCGTCAGCCCAACGCATCCATGCCAACTGGATATCCTAAATTAATCTAGTCCCATTTGCGTGCATTTGGCCCATATGCCTCTCAACCTTATGTATCCATGTACCTGTCTAAATGTCTTTTGAATGTCATAAATGTACCTACCACTACTACTTCATCTGGCAGCTCATTCCATATGTGCAACACCCTCTGTGTGGAAAAAGTTGCCCCTTTTTAAAGTCTTTCCTCTCTCCCCTTAAACCTATGCCCTCTTGTTTTGGACTCCCCTGCCATGGGGAAAAGACCTTGGCTATTCACCTTAACTATGTCCCTCATGATTTTATAAACCTGTATAAGGTCAGCACTTGGTCTTCTACATTCCAGGGAAGAAAGTCCCAGCCTATACAACCTCTCCTTATAACTCAAAACCTCTAGCCTTGGTAGTATTCTTGTAAATCTTTTCTGCACCCTTTCTGGTTTAATAGTATCTTTCCTGTAGCAGGGTGGTCAGAATTGAATGCAGTACGCAAAATGGGCCTTACCAATGTCTTGCATAGCTGTAACATAACCGTCCAACTCTGGTACTCAGTGCTCTGACTGACAAAGGCAAGTGTGCCAAATTTCCTTGGATCCCTAGGCTTTTACCTTGGTGCCCACAGGCTCTTACCTTGGCTATCAGTCTCCCATTCGGGACCATGTTAAAGCCATGCTGAAGTCCAATGTTACTGCATCAAATGCATTCCCCTCATCAATACACCTGGTTACAGTGTTTGAAAAATTCGGACAAATTGGTCAGTTCTCTGGCAGCTCTCCTGTGATCAGAGAGGAATTGAAAATTATTGTCATCACCCATCATTTCCTCCCTTGCCTCAATGAACAGCCTGGGATATATTACATCCAGTGCTGGTGATATATCTACTTATAAACCTGCTGGGCCAGTTAGATCCTCCTTTCTGTCTATGCTAATTCTTTAAGTATATCACGGTCTCTTCCTGATTTCAATACTCACTGTATCCCCCTCACTAGTGAACACTGGCACAAAATATTTATTCAGGACACTGATCATGTCCTTTGGCTCCAAGCACAAATTATCACTGTGGTCCTTAATCGACCCTCCTGTTTCCCTAGTTATCCTTTTATATTTAATATACTTGTAAAATAACTAAGGATTTTCCTTTATTTTACCTGTCATTATTCTTTCTTCTCTTTTTGCTTTCCTAATTTCTTTTATAAATTTCCCCTTGTACATTCTGTACTCCTGTTCAGCTTTTGCTGTTTTGAGCAGTCAGTATCTGCCATAAGCCTTCCTCTTTCTCTCTCTATCCAATCCCGTATATCCCTCCAATATTCAGGGTTCACTGGATTTGTTGGTCCCACCCTTTGTCCTTGTGGAACATATTGACCCTGTACTCTTCATATTTTCTTCTTGAATGCGCCACACTGTTCTGACGTACATATATCTAAAGGTATCTGCCCTCAGCCCATTCTGGCCAAATCATATTTGCTCTTATTAAAATCAGCCTTCTCTCCCAATTTGGAACTTTACATTCGGGTCCATCTTTGTCCTTTTCCATTAAAATCTTCAATCTATTGAGTTATGCCTGCAAAGTGCTTCCCCACAGATACTTTGACCACTTGTCTATCTTTATTGCCTAAAATTACATCCAGGAATGCCCCCTTCTCTTGTAGGACTCTCTATGACTGGCTTAAGACTGAAGGAGGAGATATTGTTGATGACTATGAGGAAATGGCAGATGTGTTAAATAATTGCTTTGCCTCAATATTTAAAGTAGAAAAGGAGGATAGCTTCCTGGAGCCCCAATGAAATTAATAGTGGATTGGGGACAGGGACTGAACAAAATTAATGTTAAATAACAACACCAATAATGAGGAAATTAATGAAGCTAAAGAGTGACAAATTGCTAGGAGCTGACAATTTTCATGAAGGTATTCAAGTAAGTAGAGGACCTTTCAGAGCTTCCTAGATAGAAGATTCATCCCTCTGTTTTGGAAAATTGTACATGTTACTTTGCTTTTTATGGAGGGTGAAAGAGGAAAACCAGGGAATAACATGCCTAATGTCTGTGGTAGAAATTATTGGAGTGTATAATCAAGGATGGGGTAACTGAATGCCTCACAAAATTTTCAGTTAATCAGGGACAGCCAAATGGATTTAAGACAGATAGGTTATGCCTGACAAACCTCAATTTTTTAAAGTGGTGACTAAAATAGTGGACATCAGAATGTTTGTGAACATCGTTTAAATGGACTTCCAGAGACATTTGATAAATTTCCACACAAGACTGTTAACTAAGGTAGAAGCCTGTGAAATTGAAGGCAAAAGTAATAACATGGCTGTGGGAAATTGGTTGAGTAGCAGGTGACAAAGGAAGGATAATGGGTAGGTACTCAAACTGGATGGCAGAGTGTGACCAATGGTGTCAGATTAGGTCCTCAACAATTCAGTAAAACTTGGAAAATGGCATAGAAAGTCATTTATCCAAATTTACTGATGACATAAAGTTAGGTAACACTGTAGACAGAATAGGTAATAGCATTGGTCAACTAGGTGAATGGGCAAAACTGTGGCAGATGGAGTTCATTGTAAGCAAATGTGAGGTTATCCATTTTGGATCAAGAAAATGAGAGATCTAGGTACTTTCTAGATGGGTTGAAGTTAAATTACAGTGGATGTCTAAAGAGACTTGGGGTTCAGATGTTTAAGGTGTCATGAAGAGGTGTAGAAAATAATCAAGACAGCCAATGGAATGCTGGCCTTTCTATTTAAAGGATTGAGTATAAGGCTGCAGAAATTATGCTGCAGCTATAGAAAAGCTTGGTTGAACCCCACTTGGGGTATTGTGAGCAGATCTGGATACCACCCCTCAGGAAGGACGTATTGACTTTGGAGGGAGTACAACGTATGCTTACAAGAATGATGCCTAGACTTCGGGGTGGAGCTATGAGGAGAGATTATACAAATTGGATCTGCTTTTTCTAAAATTTAGAAGGTTAAGGTGGTCTAATCAAGGTCTGCAAGATATTAACAGGAAAAGACAGGGTGAATGATGAATTGCCAACAGTGGAAATAGTTAATCTAGAACTAGGCGGTATAGTCTGAGAAGTATGGCTAGACCATTCAGGACAGATATTAGGAAGAACTTCTATGCACAAAGTGTGGCTGATAGTTGGAACTCTCTTCCACATATAGTCATTGATGCTAGATCAGTTGTTAATTTTAAATCTGAGAGAATTTTTTTGGTAAGCAAAGGTATTCAAGGATATAGGCCAAAGGCAGGTTTATGGATTAATACCACGGATCAGCCATGATCTCATTAAATGGCAAACAGACTGAAGGGGCTGAATGGCCTACTTTTGTACTTGTGTTCCTAGATCCTACTGCCCCCAAAAGCAGTGTGTGGATATGGATGTGGGAAGGTTGCCTTGATCCACTACAATTCGCCTACCATCTCAACAGGTCCGTGACAGGCACCATCTCCCTGGCCCTACAATCATCCCTGGAAAGTCTGGATAACAAGGACAGCTACGTTAGACTGCTACTTTGTGACTTTAGCTCTGCCTTCACCACCATCGTTCCGACCAAACTCGTCTTCAGACTCCGAGACCTAGGGCTCTGCTCCCCACTCTGCAACTGGATCCTTGACTTCCTGACCTATAGACCTCAATCATTAAGGATAGGCTACAACACCTCTACGGTAACCTTCAACACCAGTGCCCTGCAAAGCTGCGTACTCAGCCCCTAACTATACTCCTTATGCACTCATGACTTTGTGGCCAAATTCAGCCCTGACTCCATTTTCAAGTTTGCTGACAATGACACCATAGTGAATCGGATCTCAAACAATGACGAGACAAAGTATAGGAAAGAGATAGATAGCTTAGTGACGTGGTGTAAAGACAACAATCTCTCCCTCAATGTCAGCAAAATGAAGGAGCTGGCAGTCAACTTGAAGAAGCGAAGTGGAGGACATGCCCCTGTCTGTCTCAATGGTGCTGAGGTAGAGGTGGTCAAGAGCTTCTAACAAACTAACAAACTGTCCTGGTGCATCCATGTCGATGCTACGGTCAAGAAAGCACACCAATGCTTCTACTTCCTGAGAAGGCTAAGGAAATTCAGCATGTCCACAATGACTCTTAGTAGAGTCTATAGATGCACTATAGAAAGTATCCTATCTGGGTGCATCACAACTTGGTATGGCAACAAAAACAGAAATTGCTGGAAGCTCAGCAGGTCTGGCAGCATCTGTGAAGAAAAAAAGTCAGAGTTAACTAAACCCATTTACAGCACCCATAGTTCTTTCGGTTTTTATTTGGTATGGCAACTGCTGTGCCCAAAACTACAAGAAATTAGAATTCTGAATGCATTCCAGTTTATCATGCAAACCAACCTTCCTACCATTGACTCTGTCTATACTTCTGATTACCTTGGGAAAGCAGCCGAAATAATCAAAGACCCCTCCCCCCTCCCTGGTTGTACTGTCTTCACTCTCTTCTGTTGGGCAGAAGATAGAGAAGTTTGAAAACACGTATCAACAGATTCAAGAACAGCTCCTTCCTTGCTGTTATCAGACTTTTGAACAGACCTTTAATATACTAAAGTTAATCTTTGCACCTTCTCTGTAGCTATAACACTATATTCTGCTTTCTGTTCTATGACCCTGTTGTATTTTCAATAAGATATGATTTGCCTGGATAGGACAAAAAAAATACTTTTCACTATCTCAGTAAATGTGACAATAATAAATCAAATAAATTAACAAGAACCAATTTCTCTCCAAGTTCAGTTCTGGTCTCCCTGCTGGAAGAAAGATGTTGTTATACTTGAAAGGGTTCAGGAAAGATTTACAAGGACGTTGGTGGGTTTGAGCTATAGGGAGAGGCTGACTAGGCTGGAGTGTTTTATCACTGAAGCCTTGGAGGCTGAGGGGTGACCCTTTGGAGGTTTATAAAATCATGAGGGGCATGGATAGGGTGAATAGCCAGGGTATGAAGTCTAAAACTAGAGGGCATAGGTTTAAGGTGAGAGGGGAAAGATTTAAAACAGACCTGAGGGGTAACTTTTTCATGCAGAGGATGTTACATGTATGGAATGAGCTGCTAGAGAAGGTGGTGAAGGTGGGTACAATTATAACATTTAAAAGACATCTGGATGGGTGTATGAATAGGAAGGGTTTAGAGAGATATGGGCCAAATGCTGGCAAATGGTACTAGATCAGTTTAGGATATCTGACGTCGATGAGATGTATCAAAGCGTCTGTTTCAGTGATTTATAACTCTGTGACTCTATAAATACTTCTGCCTGACTCTGTCTGTTGATGTTATTATGATCTAGTGGCCCCAATTGTTATGGGGTAATTCCCAGTTGATATTTATGCGGGACAAGTTAGATCCCCAGTAGGAACCCATCTGGATAGATTATGTTTGTGTTATTTTTGTTATTGGTACTGAGGTGATCTTTTGCTGAAACATAAGCACACAATTTTGTTTTAACAATAAAACACAAGTTTATTTGCAACAGAAATGTCGATCAAGAAAAAAAGCACTGTACTCTTAGCAGAGATTCAGAGATTTTTAAGTGCACAGCTGAAATAACCCAAACACACTTTACAAATTGAACAGAAGCAACACTTTGATATCGGAGTCAGTACCCTGGTACAGCTTACAACGACTGTTACAATTCTAACAACATCTACTGCTGTATCTTTGGCAAGACCCAGTGCAATTCACTTTCAAGGGAGAAAGACTTTCTTTAATTAATACTTTGGGTGTAAAGTAATTAAAATTTAAACTCATCTGCTGGAACTTTTAGATAATGCCTTCTTCATTTTTATTATTGTCAATATTAATATTATGCTCCTGACTTAGCTTCCTTCCAGGACTGTACAATCCATGATGCAGCTTTAATTCCTTTTCTTTTGAAAATAAACTTATAACATGACTTCTTTTGCACTGATTGATTGATTGTATTCTAGCATTCTGATCTAGGATTAATAATAACTTATGATTAAATTTCTTTAGCTCCATTTCTTCTGAATGTCACTTGGCACATGCTTCTCTCTTGAATGACTTCACAACACAGATTGAAAATAAAAGTCTGTGAAGCTGTCCCTCTAAGTACTCTGGTAGTGCCTTAGAACCTCTGATAACTTCCTCTAGCGTGAATTGGTTTTGTTTTTATATATAATCTCTTAATTTCATCACATTACAAAGAAATTATTTTTCTTTTTTAAGTAAAGGGAACACTCACGAAGTTGATTTTATCATATTTTGTATCAATTCAAAAGGATCTTTCTACTTTGAGCTTGTCTTTGCTTGTTACTAAGTTAACATTTCTTGTTTTAAATGACTGAAACATAAATTACAATATATAAATTAATAAATATCTGCCACGTAAGGTATTATAAAGGTTATGACACTGATCAAGGCTAGAGGTCATGACTTCACATTATTGTGATAAGTTTAAAATTGAATTATTCTATTTTTGGATGGAAAAACTTTGAGGGAACTTTGCTTCTTATTCCCTTTGGAATGATCGAGATTGAGTGGATGACAAGCTGATCAAAGAAGGTTGTCACGAGGTCATATGCATCCGAAATCAACAAGGAGTAATTCTCTCGCCTTAACATAGCAAAGAACTGCATACTGAAATCAAACAGAACTAGATCCTCAAACCAGTTTGAGGTCGGTACCTGCTAGTTGTTTTAGAGGTGACGGTTGTCATGATTCACCAGGATATTGCACTAGAAGTCAAACCTCACTATTCCTGGATTCAACACAAACATGGAAAGGTTGAATCAAACTATTCAATGCCCTTAATTTACTTGATGGAACTCCAGTTAAAATAAAATACTCACCAAGTTTCTATACTTGATAAGAAAATAACTTGTTATTGAGAACAAGTTTGTCGTCATTCAGTGATAGTTATGAAATATGAATTGCGAACTTATCAGTCTACAACTTAAACTCTATCCCTTCTAAAATTCCCCTGTTCACAAACAGGCGGATATATAAATCCAGACAAGCCTGGATATTAAGAGTGGAAAAAGGGAAGCCTAGTTTGGTAGGGTACCAGTGTAGTTCACGGAATTTGATGAATTGCTTTTTTTTTTTCTTTCAATTCCTTTTTATAGTTTTTTACTGTTGACACAAGGTTGTCTGCACACTGATGCCTTCTTTTGTTCACTAGTTGAGAATTTGAGCATTCTTATTATTTAGTTTTATTATTCTTCCTTCAAAAGGAGATTTGCAGAGAAGAGTGCGTGGAAGGCAGCTGACTGTTACTGCAGACTTACTAGTACCTTTGTATGAGAGAGAGAGAGAGAGAGAGAGAGAGACAGTGAAACAGATTTTTTTAATGCTTTCTCTTTGCAGGTTAGGTAGTTCTCTGCTGCACTGGCTCCAACAAGCCATGATTACCAAAGCAGGAGCTGTTCAGAAAGTTATTATTAAGCTGTTCTATCTTAGTTCAGAACCCATTGGCTAGGTCATGTCTACTTCTGCTGTCATTGCTCAAAGAAAACATGACAATGTATATAACTCGCAGTGTGCTCCAGTAATCGTGATTTTTAAAACTGCAGCACCTTTTTGCACAGTTGCCTTGGTTTAAAGCTGTAGATCCCTTTATTTAGTCTGCAGGCAGGAAATAAAGAAATGTGGTTTTTACACTGTGGCCGTGAATTTTTTTTGTTGTTCCTGAATTCCTCCAGGTTAGACCAGGTAGCATCTCTAACATCTCATGGTTTTCTGACAACATTACAAATAAGGGAAGTGATAGACTCGCTGCGTGCCAGGATATCTAGAATTTAACAAATGTGTGAAGAAATTACTCGACTTCTGCCAATTAGTTAATATTTCTGACTTCTGGTCACTGAACCAACTTGCTAGAGGAAATTATTTCTCCTACTTGCTTTATCAAAGCTCCTCATAATTTTGAATATATCTGTTTGGTTTCCCCCTTAACCTTAAGAAGAATAGACCCCCAGCTTTGGAACTCTCTAATCCTTGGTATTATCCTGGAAGAATTTATCTGTATGCTGCCCATGGATGTGCTTGCTGAAATGTGGTATGCAGATTGTACATAATATTTCAGCTGAAACACAACCAGTTATTCTCAAAGTTTTAACACGACTTCCTTATCTTGGCATCCTAAGCCAAGTATCCTATATGTCTGTTCAGTGCTGGCAATGAGTTGTGAATATGCTCGTTATACATTCCACCAACTCAAAAAAAAAAAAAAAAGTTTCTCCCAAAGTGCGTCACAGTGAAATTGCATATATCATAAATCCATCCCCTTAAAATCTACTGCTATGCTGTTCACGGTTTGCTAATTTGTTGAACTTTATATCACCAACCATCTTTGAAATTCCATTCCCTTTTTCAAAGTCCGGGTCAGTCTATGTACAACAGGAATAGCAATGGCTCTGATAAGGCTAGGGAAGTGAGTTGCATACTTTCCTGGAGTCAAGAAAATATGTTCACTACTACTGTTGCATTCTATCCTTTAGCTAATTCTATACCCAAATCACTACCATCCCTTTACTGCCGTGTTAGTGTTGTAATGTGAGATTTATATCTTTTTGTTTTGGAGCTTGGATTCCAAGCTAATGGCGTAAGGGTGTTGGTCTGTTTTTGTGAAGGTCATTCTTTCAGGAACCGTGATTTTAAAACCAGTACGTGTCCCAGAGAGCAGGTAACTGCAAGGATCCCTGGAGTGTTAATGAAACTTTGTTTATATAATGGGGGATTTATGGCAGGAGAGAGAAAACAGCAAAACATTAGCCATAGGGGACTGTAGGATGACAGTTTTTTTTTAAGTTTTGTTTTGGAAGCTCTTGGGTTTCGTTCGAAGGAGAAATGACAGCGGTCAGAAAGAAGTATAGTCTCGCATAGTAAAGGTGTTTGTTTAGAGCAGTTAAGAGAATAAGTTACTTCAGGGAAACAGTTTAGTCAGTGAAACTTCCAGACAGGAGTTTTGTTAGAACTCTCTGCAGATCATAAAAAGCCTGAGAGAGTCTCATCTGTCAGAGGACTTGGGAGTCCTTGTGCATAAGTCGTAAAAAGCTAGGCTACAAGCTCAGCAGGTAATCGGGAAGGGGACGGAATATAAAAATAAATAAGTTTTTTTTTGTTACAATTGTACAAGGTGATAATCAGACCACATCTAGATTACAGTGAATAGGTTTGTTCCCTTATTGAAGGAAACAAATACTGGCATAAGAGACAAGCCAGAGAAGGTTTACTAGATTGATTTCGGGTATGGAGGGAATTTTCTCAGGAGGAGAGGTTGAGTATGTTGGACCCGTACTCACTGGTGTTTAGAAGAATGAGAGGCAACCATATTGAAACATGCAAGATTGACGAGGCTTGACAGGATAGACGTGGAGAGGTTATTTTCTGGGAGAATCTAAGTACAGAGCACATAATCTCAGTAAGGGATTGCCCAGTTGGTACAGGGATAAGGAGGAATTTCTTGTCTTGAAGTTTAATGAATTTGTGGAATTCTTTACTGGAGAGGGCTGTAAAGGAGGCATGGTTAAGTATCTTCAAGTTTGAGAGAGAGAGATTTTTATTCAGTAAGCAAATCGAGGATTATGGGGAAAACCAAACCAGATTTCATTCTGGTATCTGCCTTATCCAATTGTGACATCATCTGGAATCATAACACTATTTTTAAGTATGTACTTTGCAGTATTTTGTTATAGATCTATTAATAGTCCTTATGTGCGCACATATGTCTACTGATTAGGTTTTAAAATCTTCTGTCTCTGGAACTTTTGTGTAATGGCTTTAAAAACAAAATCCACAGCATATCATATAAGCAAAGTCCTATGAAAGCTGAAAATCTGACATAAAAACTAAATATGCTGGATATACTGACAAGAGTCATATTAGTGTCACAATAGCAATACTTCTTTCTCTACAGATGCTGCCAGACTTGCTGAGTATTTCCAGCAGCTTTTTTTCCTAAACATTCCTGCATAGATAACTTGTGAACTAAATTATGTGAACTAGAGTGCAGATATGCCATTTTTTAAAATAACTTTAATGTAGATGAGCCAGGTTACTTTCTAAAATGTGGGACTGGTAATGTTCTGCTGCAATATTTTTTATTTCAGAAGCTGTCTTAGGATGGCAGGGACCAAGATCTCGTTCAGCTGAGCAGTTGAAGAACGGAAATGTATGCGCTTCACCTTCAATGCCTTCAAATAATGTGAACATTGTGTGGTCTGCAACGCCTAGTCAGGCCACACAAGGACTTCAGCAGCCCTCTGAGGTATGTGAATTAGGAAATTACATTTTCAATCTGAGTATTTAAATAGAAGGTCACCTTACTTTTGGACAATTGAGAGAGTTTATCTTCACAGTTTCTTATTTAGTAACTTAATCTAAATGAAGGATGCACAATAGCATGGAGTTGCTGAAAAGCCTGTTCTATGTTGTAACTTTTGCATAACTGAATATTATCTTTTGCATTAGTGTTGAGATGATGTGGAATAGTAACTTCTTTCTGAGCAGGCTACTTAAACTAAACTCCGTACAATTGAATAATAACTTGGAAACTCGAAGAGTTTATTCATTGTCAGGACAACTCCAAACACTTTGTAACGGATTTGTGTAAAGCTTATAATAGCTTAAGGCCCTGTGTTATGTAAATCTCATTCATATTATTTGAAAAAGGTAAGCATGTAAATTGATCACCAGTAGATTTCTCCAAAGAAATTTGCTGTTTTGCCAAAGTGGCTCTTTCTGTTGGTGCTATCTCATATGAACATACAAACAAGGAATAATCTTTCATCCTCTTGGTAGCCAAGAATCTGTCTATCTCTGCCTCAAAAATACGTAAAGATTCTGCATGCACTGTGTTTTGAAGAAGGGAATTCCAAAGATTCATAGCTGAGATATTTTTCTGACCTCTTTCTTAAATGGGTGGTCCCTTATTTTTAAACTATGACCCCTAATTCTAGATTGTTTCCTCTTGTATGCCATTCTTATGACATCTAACTGATCAAGCCCCCTCAGGATTAATTAAGTCACCTCTGATTCTTCTTAATTCCAGATCATGCATGTCTAGCCTTTTCTCAGATGGCATTCTACTCCATCCAGATATTAGTCTAATAAATTAGTCTAATAAACCTTCTCTTCATTACTTCTCCATTACTTAACATCCTTCCTGAAGTATGGTGAGCAGTACTATACACAGTACTCCAGATGTGGTCCTAACAATTCCCTGTATATCTAAGCATGACCTCCCTAATCTTAGATTCAATTACCTTCACAATAAAACCTAACATTCTATTAGCTTTCCTGACTACATTGCTGTACCTGCGTTCTAACCTTCAGCGGATCACATATTCGGACATCCAGATTTCTGCGTCTCTCGCCACTTAGATAATGTGCTTTTTTTTAAATTCTTTATGGCAAAATGAACAATTTCACACCGAATTTTCCCACATCATACTCCTCTTGCCAGATCTTTGCCCACTCAACCTATCTATATTCCTTTGTAGGCCCTTATCCTCTTCATAACTCACTTTCCTATCTATCTTTGTTTCAATTACAAATTTAACCACCATGCTTTCAGTCTCTTAACGCAGCATTCAGAAGTGGGGTTGAAATCATATTCTGGGACATTAACCTGCTCGCAAGTTTACAGGGTATTGGAAGGCTGTAAAAGCCTCTAGGTTGCTATCCCAATGGGTTTCTGCCCACCTCAACCTGTCCTTGTTTGTTAGCGAGTACATCTTGTGTTATTGGCCATGTTAGGGCTATAAAATTACCTGGGTATCTTTCCCAAAGGCATCTTGCTCAACCTAACCTCTCTGCAATGTTATAGCTGGACAAGTGAGGCCAAGACCAGCCTACCTGCCTTACCCCAATCAATGTCCTCATGTGGTCATGTAATGACGATGTAGGAGTTATTTCCTGCCTGGCCACACCATCTGGGAGGCCAAGTGGCAATTGTGGATGCATTGAGTTGCTAGCAGATAGATCAGTGTACTGCTACTGGAAGAGTCCATTCTGGTTTTAAATTTCTGGACCCACTTTCAGTCACGGCTGACAATATCTGACTGGATGCAGAAAGATCTGGTCCTGGCAAAACTGAAACAGTTGGTGGTGATGGGGGAAACCAAAGGACCGTTGCAACCAGATTTGAAAGCTTTTTGGACATGGAGAGACTGGATCACAGTAAAGCATGGTATATTATTATGGAGAGCAAGAGTGATTGTCCCAAGCAAAGTTCGCTACCGGATACTAGCTGAACTCAATGAGGGTCATCCAGTGGTTTCCCAAATTAAGATGTAATGTCTGGTGGCTGGCACTATATGTAGGCATAGGTACATTGGTGGGCCAGTGCCCAGAGTACCACCAAGGACAAAAATTACCACCAGCAGCTCCCCCACATTAGTGGGAATGACCGGATAAACCCCGGACTCGGTTACACGTCGACTGTGCGGGTCCTTTCATGTCCTCCATGTTGTTGGTCATTGTGGACATCTACTGAAAGTGGCTGGACGTGCAAAGAGCTCATTCATCAAACATTGGGAGAACGATTGAAAAACTGCGTGTATCTTTTGCAATACACGGATTGCTGGTAGTATTGGTTACAGATAACAGGCCATCATTTACCATTGGGGAATTTGAGTATTTCCTAAAGTTGAATGATATTCATCATAAGGACAGCTCCGTACCTTCCATCATCCAAATGGGTAGAAAGAATATTCCAAACTTTGAAGGCAGCCTTGAAGAAACAGCTTGCAGCTTCACTAGACACCAAACTGTCCCGGTTTGATTATAGGACCACTTGTCGTGCAACTACGGGGATAGCTCCAGCAGAGTTGTTAATGGGGAGAAGATTCACTGGATTAAATCTGCTCTTCCCAGACTGGGGGAGGGGGTGGGGGCCGAAACAGCATCAGGAACGCTAGTGTGCGACACAAGAATCTGATAAGCAAGAGTGGGGACGAAGTTTGATGTAGGAACCATGGGAATGACACTGCATGGATAAGAGGCATGGTCGACATGAGGTCCGGTCCAATGACATATAAAGTTTGTGTTGATGCAGCGGTCCTGAATGCGCCCAGCTCCTGAACAGCCTTTCTGACTGTTCCGGAACCCATGCGTTTTCACTATCTGTCAATCATTGAAGTTACCTCGGAATCTGAGATGGACATGGTAGATATTGCTGCCTCAACACTGTCTCTGCCTCAATGCCATTGCTGCCTGAAGAAGAGAATGAATTTCTTCCGAGATGCTGTGTGCACAAGAGGCGAGCTATTGTGTGTTACACGCTGCGTGTATCAGAACAATGTTAGAGGAACTTGACCCTGCCCCAGGAGTAGCTACAAAAGAAAAAGAACTGGCCTATCTCCTCGGACTCGGAGGGACTGTAACAAGGTCAGATAGGTGGAACTCATAGATTGAGTTCCCTGATTGATTGATTTTGATTTATTGTAGTCACACATACCTTAGTATTTTATTTTTAAGCAGTATTGGCAGATCATAGCAAACAAGGACGTATAGATCATAGGGTGCTTAGACAGAGTGAGACATGCAAGATTATGGCTGCACAGGAGGTCTGCAAAGCAAGATCAACATTATTTGAAGTTAGGTCCATTCAGCAGTCTAATAATGGCAGGGAAGAAGCTGTCCTTGAATCTGTTAGGGTGTGTGCGTGTGTATGTTCAAGCTGCTATATCTTCTGCTTGACCGAAGAGGTTGTAGGAGAGCATTACTGGGGTGGGAGAGTTCTTTGATGTTGGCAGCCTTTCTACAGCAATGAGAAGTGTAAATGGAGTTTAGGGATGGAAGGTTGGCTTCCATGATGGTCTGAGTTGTGCACACAACTTTGTGTCATTTCTTATGTTCCTGTGCAGAGCAGTTGCCATAGCCGGCCATAATACACCTGGATAGAATGCTTTCTATGGGGCATCTGAAAAAGTTGGTGAAGGTCCTTATGGACGTACTGAATTTCCTAAGCCACCTGAGGAAGAAGAGGAGCTGTTTGCCTTCTTGACCATTGTGTCTACGTGGGAGGTCCAGGACAGATTGTCGGTTATCATTACTTTAGAAACTTGACACTCTGGACCCTCTCCATTCAGCTCCGTTAGTGTAGATGGAGACATGTCCTCCTTTCTTGATGTCAATGATCATTTATTTTGTTTTGCTGATGTTGAGAGAGATGTTGTTATCATTGCAGCATGACACCAAAGCCCTGAATCTCCTGTCTTCTGAATCATTGTTGCTTGATACCAATTTAACCACAGTGGTGATGTCAGCAAACTTGTAAATTGTGTTCTTTTGGAATTTGACTACACAGTTGTGGGCATACAGGGAATACAGTAGCATGCTGAGAACGCATCCTTGTGGGGCGCCAGTGTTCAGGATTATCGTGGAGGAGGTGCTGTTGTCTGTCTTCGCTGTGGTTTCTGGTTTAGGAAGCTGAGGATCCAGTTGCAAAGGGCAGAGCTGAGACCTAGATCTTGGAGTTATGAGATTGGGTCTGTTAATCTGGTCCAATCAGAGAGAGCCCTGGCTGACAGAACGGGACTGTCAGACATCCTGTGCATTCGGAGCTGGATCAGTGCCAAGGACTCCCCTCGAGTAAATAAGGGGTGACTTGGTGATGGGATACTGGCCTGTCTGGAGTTATTTCAGATAGCATGATGATTGAGGTGGGATTTGAGGAAATGTTTAGGGCATTCATGTTGTGCTTTCAAGAGTCTTAGAAGCGACACTGTGGGTCTCCTATTGTCTTCTGGCTCCAGCTTGTTCGCTATATAGAATGTCCATGGGAATGTGTTCATCTTGCATCCTGTGAGTGTGCCTGAGCCAACGAAGTTATCTTTGTTGGAATACTAGCATACTTTGGAGATTTGCTCTGAACATTGGGGCATCTATAATTTTTTCCTACTTTGTGATGCTTCGAAGGCATTGTAGACATCAAAGATGAAAATTGTTGGCCTTCTTTCTTGCTAGTAAATCATCTATACTTCACAACTGTATACCAAGTTGCTGCAACACTTCACCTGCACTTCACAGAATCTAGTCTACTGCATTTGTTGCTCACAATGTGGTCTCCTGTATATTGGGGAAACGAAGCGTAGACTTGGCGACTGCTTTGCAGAACATCTACGTTCTGCTCACAATAAGACCCTGAACTACCTGTTGCTTGCCACTTTAATGCACCACCCTGCTCCCTGGCCAACATCTCTGTTTCTGGCTTGCTGCAGTGTTCCAGTGAAGCCCAACGCAAACTGGAGGAACAACACCTCATTTTCCACTTGGGGACCCTTCAGCCCTCCAGACTCAATATCGAGTTCAACAATTTTAGGGCGTAAACTCTCCCCAGCTCCCTACCCAACACACCGGGCCTTGTTATCACACAGCCTGCCATTACACACCCCCTGTTGTTAGTCACTAACAGTCCTCATTAACAACTATTCACCCTCCCAGCCTGATCGTTAGCAACTCCTTTGTCTGTCCAACTGTCTTTCTATCTCTTTGGGCCCTATCCTGTCGTTTACTCCTTACCCCAACCACCTCCCTATTTTATGCATATAAACTGACGTTTTCCCAGCTACCATCAGTTCTGAGGAAGGGTCACTGGACCCTAAACGTTAACTCTGTTCTGTCCTTCACAGATGCTGCCAGACCTGCTGGGCTTTTCCAGCAACTTTGTTTTTATTCCTGATTTACAGCATCTGCAGTTCTTTCGGTTTTTATGTTCTAGGGACTTGGGTTTGAATCTTAACATGATAAACGGTGAAATTTGAATCCAATAAAAAAAAAAATCTGGAATTGAGATTCTAATGCTGGCCATGAAATTATTATTGATTGTCAGGAAAAAACCCATTTGGTTCATCAATGTCCTTGATGGAAGGAAGTTGCCATCCTAACATGGTCTGGCCAATTATATGACAGCAATGTGGTTGATGCTTTAACTATTCCTCTGGGTAATAAATGCTGGTCTAGCCAGTGACAGCCATATGAATGAATAAAGCGAAATGAAATCTGTTTAGTTTACGTAAATATTCAACTTAGCATTTAAATTAAATAAGCACAGTTTTGATTTTGAGGGATTGTTTCTTTGAGATTTGCTTAAGCCCCCCTTCTGTTGGAAGTAGAAATTAAAAGCATTAACATTGAACTTAATGATAATGAGCCATATAATAGCAAGTTTAATCAAATTATGCTAATATCTGCCTCAGAAAGAAATGAACCACTTGATAAATCAGCATCACATTTGCAGGAGGTAAACCAATGTGTTTTATTGGCCATGAGGCAAAGGCTCTTTTAAACAGAAGAGGATAATTTGACATAAATTGACATTACACTAATATTTTCAAGGTATTTCAAAAGATGTCCTGCTAAACCAGAAAACAATTTTTAAAAAAAAAAAACAAATGGTGGCATAATTAAAATTATTGCAATGGATGTGTGATTCGGGGGAAAGAAAACTTGAGTTAAGCTGCAGCAGATCTGAATTAAGACAAAGTGCTGGAGGAACTCAGCAGGTCTGGCAGCATTTGTGGAGATAGAGAAACAGACTTAACATTTAATATCCAATGCGACTCTTCCACAGATCTTTCTCAATAGTTAGCGCACACTCCTCCTGAGTCAGAAAGTCAAGTTCTACTCCCTGGTGACTCCAGTTGAGTTTCTGGTCATTGATAATCCCCAGGATGATAGTGGGAGGTTCAGTGATGCCAACGCCAATGAATGTTAAGGGACTGTGGTTAGATTGTCCCTTACTGGAGATGGCCATTGCTTGGCATTTGTGTAACACAAATGTTACTTGCCACTTGTCAGCCCAAGACCGGATCTTGTCCAGATCTTGTTGCATTTGAACATGAGCTACTTCAGTATCTGAGGAGTTGTAAATGGTACTGAACATTGTGCAATCATTGGTGAACATCTCCATTTCTGACCTTATGGAGGGAACGTTATTGATGAAGCAGCTGAAGATGGTTGGGTGTAGGACTCTAACTGAGATGAGTAGAAATTTCTTCTGAGTGTTGAGAGTTTGTGGAATTCCTTGCCAGAGAGCTGTGAGGGCAGAGTCCTTAGGTGTATTTAAGTCTGAGATAAATTCTTAATCAGTAGAGTAATCAAGGCTTACAGGAAAATGCAGGAAAGTGTGTGTGAAGAATGTCCGATCAGACATGATCCAATTGAATAGTGGAACAGGCTCAAGGAGCCAAATATCCTACACCTTTCCTTATTTCTTTTGGTGTATGGATGTATTAAGTTCAGCGTCAAAAGTCAGATTGGTTATCACCATAGGCCCACATTAACAGCATTTGCTAACTGCTTCCAATGGAGTGTTATTTTTTGAAATCGATGATGAAGATGTAACAACATAACCTAATAACCCTGATTTCCTTGACTTTTGTAGTAAGGGTGAACAACTTGTAGGCGTTGGTCAGAAAATCTATCTGTCTTTTTGCTGCTGAGTTCCTGTGAGCAACTAGCATGGCATCATCAATGTGTCAGAGTTTTCTGATCAAGACATTGTACTTTTATAAGGTTGCTTTCACAAGGACCGATTGTTGAGCTTACTGTCTAACCTGCTATGTAGGTAAAATGTCCGTAGCTATAGGGAAGATGATAGTCAGGAGCATGGAGAAGAAAATACTAGAGTGGGCTCTTGAGTACAGCCCTGTTTCATTCCATTATTTACCTTGAAACTGTCTGAAGTGGTGCTGTCAAACAATTTAACCTTTTTTACTGCTGGCATGGGCCTCCAAGGTCTTTGTAGGGTAGCAACTTCCAGTAGCAGAACGCATTTATTGGCTTCCCAGTGGCGGCCACGCAGCTTAGAGGGAACATTGCTGTCAAACTGTACAGTACAGTTCATCATATCATGAAAAGGAATGGATGAAACTTAAGGGTCTGTTTTCTCAAGAATCTTGTTGTATCACTGCGGTGTTGAATGCTTTCATGTGAAATACTAAAAATTTGGTTTGTACTGTTGCCTACACTCCTTTCGTACCTTGCGTAGACGCAACCTTGCGCTAATATGATCTGTTTGTACGTGAAATCTTTTAATTATGACTTTACCAAAGACCTTCCCATTGATGCAGAGTATGGACATGTCACTGTATTCATTAAAATCTCCTTTTTTCACCTTTTTTTTTAAAAATATACTGTGATAACTTGTGCGTTATGCATGCCCTGAATACAGTCATTCTCTTAAAAAAAATCATGTAAGTGTGGCAGTAGATATGACTTTCTGTGCTTAAGCAATTTGTCTAGAATTGAAACTTTATTGGGTGCCTTTCTGCTTACTTGAGAATCAGTGGCGTTTTAGTGATCAATTGAAATGGGTTCTCCATTGAATTTAATCAGGAAATGCCAGGAAAACATAATGTGCAGACTTAGAGGTGTCTGTCATACAAGAGTTCGTACAGCTTACACTGGTGTTCAATGCAGTGATTACATTGTTTATTTCTGCTGCTGAGTATTTCACCATGAGTTGATTTCAAAGGGCAATTTTGATAATGGTTGGACCAAGCGTCCTTTTGTTTCTATTAGAACAGAGTTTGGATTTCTTGACATAAGATGATCCAGCCCTTATTTCCCTGATTACCATGACTAATTTCATGTCATGCGATATGCTAGTTTGTAGGGTTTGTTTTGATATCATGTAGGTGTTGATTTTGCCTCAATGACACATTTCATCTCGAAGACTCATACAGCATAGAAACAGACCTTTCGGCCCATTAGGTCTGTGCTGACCAAAAAAACACCAAATTGCACAATTCTCATTTACCTTCACTTGGTCCATTAATTACTATGCCCTGCACTCTGAAATGCTCATTTCGATGGTTTTTAAACATTGTGAGAGTACATGCTTCCACCACCCTCTCAGGCAGCACGTTCTATCAACCTCTGTGGAAAAAAATTTGTTAGATCGCCATTAAATCACTTAGTCCTTACCTTAAAGTTATGCACTCAGATATTAGACACATCTGCCATGGATAAAAGATTCTCATGATCTACTGTCTATGCCTTTCATAGTTCTGTATACTTCAATTATATACCCCGTCAGCCTATCCAGTTTCTCCTCAGAACTGAGACTTTTCATGCCAGGCAACATCCTGGTGAATCTCCTCTGCACCCCCTTCAGTACAGTCATGCTCTTCTGGTATTGTGGTGACCAGGACTACACACAGTAGTCTAACTAATGTTTTATAAAGTTTGTAACAAGACTTCCTCGCTCCTGTATTCTGTGCTGTGGCTAATGAAGGCAAGAATCCTGTATGTTACAATCAGTGAAGCACACCAAACCACCAAAATCTGTCAACTGCAAATTGCCATGCTTTCCCAAAAGCCTTTTCTTCTTCATTCAAAGGACGAGGGCATCGCTGGCTAGGGCCAACATGTACTGCCCATCCCAGAGGGAAGGTAAGCATCATTGCTGTTGGTCTGAATCATATGTAGTCCAGACCAAGTAAGGATGGCATTTTCCTTCCCTAAGGGACATTAGTGAACCAGGTGGGTTTTTCCAACAACTGACAATGGTTTCATTGTCATCTTTAGATTCTTAATGCCAAATTTTTTATTGAATTCAAAATTCCACCATGTGCCATGGCAGGATTTGAACAGGTTTCCGCAGAATTTTGTTTGCGTCTCTGGATTAAGAGTCCAGCCATAATACCACAAGGCCATCTCCTCCCCAATGTTTCTTGATATCTGTAAAACTGTGGCACCGAGGGATATTGGGTGCACACATGCAGGAAATCTAGATCCAAATTCCATAGAAGACCCCAGCACAAAATGCAGGTGGCTAACTAGATGGTATAACACCACAACACTGGCAATAAGGTAAGTGTTAAGGGGCTGTGCAAAAGCAAACACATCAAAGAGATTGAATCAACCAAGTGAAAGGCAAATTTGGGAAGCTGAACCAGCTTCCATTTGTATCGCATGTCCTGAAAAGGCTGGGCAAATACATTCTAAAAGCTAGAATCTACACAGAAGCTAATGCCAAAATATTACTGCTACACATCCTGAAAACATACCTTAGTGAGTAGCACTTCATGGTACAGCCTGAGAGAGATGTTTTAAGGTGTATAACAGATGACCAATTCTGTGCTTTGGTAGGATTATGCAGTGCCATTATGCAAGCTTGATGTCCTGAAATCAACTACATGGTAGTTGCCAATAGTCCAGCATTGGCAGGACCACCAATATTTACAGATCTTAGCTTGTCTCAATTCATGAAATTCCAACTACTTCTACTGTTGAAGGAATAGACTGCATATGACACAATTAGATCAGTCAATGAACTGCAAGAATTTTGTTTATTCATTTATGGAACATAAGTGTTGCTGGCTGGCCAGTATTTGTTGCCTGTCCCTAGTTGCTCTTGAGAAGGTGGTGGTGAGCTGCCTTCTTGAACCTGCTGCAGTCCATGTGCTGTAGATAGACCCACAATGCCCTTAGTGAGGGAAGTCCAGGATTTTGACACAGCTATAGTGAACAAATAGTGATATATTTCCAAGTGGCTTGAAGGTGAACTTGCATTTTGTGGTGTTCCCATGTATCTGCTGCTCTTGTCCTTCTAGTTGGGAATAGTTGTGTTTGGAAGGTGTCGTCTAAGGATGCTTGATGAATTTCTGCTGCACATCTTGTAGATATTACACATTTTGCCACTGAGTGTCAGTGATGGAGGGCGTGGATGTTGTATACATGGTGCCAGTTGAGCAGGCTGCTTTGTCCTCGATGGTGTCAAGCACCTGGAGTGTTGTTGGAGCTGCACTCATTCCAAGGAAGTGAGGAATATTTCATTACAATTCTGCCTTCTGCCTTATGCCTTGTAGATGAAAGACAGCCTCTGGGAGGTCTGGAAGTGAGATGCTCGGCATAGTATTCCTAGCCTGTGACCTGCTCTGTTTATATGGTGAATCCAGTTCAGTTTCTGGTCAGTGGTAAACCCAGGATGTTGATAGTGAGGGATTCAGTGATGGTAACACCATTGAATGTCAAGGGGTGGTGGTTGTATTGTCTCTTATTGGAGATGATCACTGCCTGGCATTTGTGTGGCTCAAATATTATGTGCCACTTGTCAGCCAAAGCCTGGATATTTGTTCAGACCTTGTTGCATTTGAAAATGGACTGCTTCAGAATGTGAGGAGTTGCAAATGGTGCTGAACATTGTACAATCATAAGGTCAGAACTGAGTATGTTCACTAATGATGGAGGGAAGCAGCTGAAGATGGTTGGGCCGAGGATACTACACTGAGGTACTCCTGCAGGGATGTCCTGGAGCTGAGATAACTAACCTCCGACAACCTTCTTCCTACGTGGCAAGTATGAAACCAACTAGAAGAGAGTTTCCTACTGATTCTGATTCCTATTGATTTCAGTTTCGCTGCAGATCCTTGATACCTTGGTCAAATGTGGCCTTGATGTCAAGGGCTGTCACTCTCACCTGATCTCAGGATTTTAATGCATTTGTTCATGTGTGAGCCAGGACTGTATTGAAGTCCGGGACTGAGTGGCCCTGGCAGTACCCAGATGAGATGAGAGTGAGGAGATTGTTGCTAAGCAGGTGCTGCTTAATAGCACTGTTGATGACACCTTCCATCACTCAACTGATGATAGAGAGTAGACTGAGGGGGCCGTAATTGGCCAGTTGGATTTGTTGCTTTTTGTGTACAGGACATACCTGGGCAATTTTTACACATTGTTGGTTAGATGCCTGTTTTCTAACTGTAGTAGAACAGCTTGGCTAGGGGAGCAGCAAGTTATGGGATGCAAGTCTTCAGTTCTCTTGCTGGAATATTATCAGGGCCCATGGCCTTTACGGTATCCAGTGCCTTCAACTGCTTCTTCATAGCACATGGAGTGAATTGATTTGACTGAAGACTTGCATCTCTGCTGGGGACCACTAGAGGAGACAGAGATGGATTAACCAGTTTGCACTTCTGCCTGAAGCATGCTACTTCAGTCTAACCATTTTTTAGTGATATTTTGGTCTCTTCCATCATTCAGAATGGGGATATTTCTGGAGCTGCCTCCTCCAGTGAGTAGTTTAATTGTCCAGCATTATTCAGGACTGCAGAGCTTAGATCTGTTTTGTTGGTTGTGAGATCGCTTAGCTCTGTCTATTGTTGCTTATGCTCTTTTGGCATGCAAATATTCCTGTTTGGTAGTTTTTTGTTTTTTAAATTTTATTCATTCATAAATAGACCAGCATTTATTGCCCATCCCCAATTGTTCAGACCGCAGTTAATAGTCAACCACATTGCTGTGGGTCTGGAGTCACATGTAGGTCAGACCAGGTGAGAATGGCAGATTTCCTTCGCTAAAGGACATTAGTGAACTGGATGGGGTTGGCTGACAATCCGCAACGGATTCATGGTTATCATTTAGACTCTTAATACAGATTTTTTTAAAAATTGAATTCAAATTCCACCATATGCCATGGTGGGATTTGAACCCGGGTCCCCAGAACATTATCTGGGTCACTGGATTAACAGTCCTTTAATGATGCCACTAGGCCATTGCCTCCCCAGTTGACACTTCATTTTTAGGTATGCCTGGGTCTTCTCCTGGCATGACCTCCTGCGCTGTCCATTGAACCAGGGTTGATTCCCTGGATTGATGGTAATGATTGAGTGTGGGTATGCTGAGGTTGCAGATTGTGCTAGAATACAATTATGCTGCTGTTGATGGCCCACAGTGCCTCATGGATGTCTATTCTTGAGTGACTAGATCTGTTTGAAGTCTGTCCCATTTAGCACGGTGATAATGCTACACAAAACAATGAAGGGTGTTCTCGACATTAAGACAGGACTTTGTCTCCACAAGGACTGTGCGATGGTTATTCTTCCCAATACTACCATTTGCAGTAGGCAGATTGGTGAGGCTGAGGTCAAGTATGTTTCTCCCTCCTGTTATTTCCCTCATCACTTGCTACAGACCCAGTTTAGCAGCTGTGTCCTTTAGGACCCAACCAGTTTGATCAGTAGTGCTGTTGCCGAGCCACTCTTGGTGGTAGGCATAGAAATCCCCCATCCAGAGCACATTGTGCACCCTTGCCAAGGTCCATGCTTCCTCCAAGTGTTGTTCAACATGGGAGAGTGCTGATTCATCAGCCAAGGGAGGTTGGCATATGGTAATTAGCAGGTGGTTTCCTGGCCCATGTTGAACCTGAAACCATGAGACTTCAGAAGGTACAGAGTCAATGTTGACAACTCCTAGGGTAACTCCCTTCTGACTATATGCCACTGTGCTGCCACCTCTGCTTGTCCTGTCCTGCTGGTGGGCCAGGACATATCCAGGGATGGTAATGGTAGTGACTGAGACATTTGTCTGTAAGTTATGATTCTGTGAATATGACCACCAGACTGTTGGTTGACTGTCTGGAGATAGCTGTCCCAATTTTGACACTAGAATCATAGAATCCCTACAGTGCAGAAAAAAGGCCATTCAGCCCAGTGATTCTGTACTGACCTTCTGAAGAACAACTCCCCACCCCTGCAACCCCACATGGTATTTTTACCATGGTCAATTCATCTAAATTGCACATCTTTGTCCTGTGGAAGAAACCGGAACACCTGGATGAAACCCACACAGATATGGAGAGAATGTGCAACTCCACACGGGCAGTCGTCCAAGGCGAACCTGGATGCTAGTGCTTTGTGCCACATGCCGCCCTAGAATGCCCCCAGATGTTAGTAAAGAGGACTTTGCAGAGTTGGCAGGGCTGTTTCTGCTAGTCTTTTCCGGTGCCTAAACCAATAGCAGGTAGTCTATCTGGTTTCATTTCTTTGCGATTTCATGAGATACAAATGAGTGGTCTGCTAGGCCATTTCAGAGAGCATTCAGGAGTCAACTACATTGCTGTGGGTCTGGAATCACATGTAGGCCAGACCAGGTGAGAATGGCAGATTTCTTTCCGTGAAGCTTATTAATGAGCCAGATAGGTTTTTCTTGCAATCGACAATGGTAGATTCTTCATTCCAGATTCTTTTATTGATTCAAATTCCTCCATCTGCCATCATGGGATTTGAACCCTAGTCCCAGAACATTAGCTGAGTTTTTGGATTAATAGCCTAGTGATAATACTACTAGGCCGTTACCTCCCATACGACTTTAAAGTAAAATATAAGCCAGTCATTAGGATGATTACAGCTGACAGAGTAGATTATCCAAACCACACAAAGACCAAGATATTCCTTTTGGTTTAGAAGTTTGGGAGGACTAGCATGAAAAGGATGTACACGTTGAAAGGTATGATTCTACGAAGTACAGAGGATCAAAGGGACTTTAGCATGCATGTCCATTGGTCCCTGAAAGCATCAGGATAGGTAAATAGGAGATGAAGGCAAATGGGATACTTGCAATTATTAGTCAAGGCATTGAATACAAGACTGAGGAGGTTATACTATAACATTAATTAGACCACAGCTGGATCACTGTGTACAGTTCTGATCACCACACTATAAGAAGCCATGATGTGGAGGTTCCAGTGTTGGACTGGGATGGACAAGGTCAGAAGTCAGACAAAACCAGGTTATAGTTCAATAGGTTTATTTGAAATCACAAGCTTTTGGAGCGTTGCCCCTTTGTCAGGCGACGTGAGAGAGAAGCATCCAGGCAGAGAGATAAAAAGATCATACAAATGGCATGAGTGGAGTGTCGACGGGCCGAATAATGGGTCTCTGCAGGTGATCAAGAGTGTCAGGCAGTGTGAGTCAAGTGTCAATTGCTGAATAACAAGCAAGGGGATGACCTATAATCTGATTAAATGAGGCGCAGAGATAATTACAAAAATTAAAAATAAGTTGTGCTGGCCTCTTAGCAAAGCAGCAGCCAGATCAGTGGCACTATAACTAGCACTTTTGTACAGCAGGGAGGGTCGAGTGTAGGCAAGCAGTAATAATAGGAGATTCTATAGTCAGGAGTACAAAGAGGCAGGTTTCTGTGGCTGCAAGCGAGACTCCAAAATGGTGTGTTGCCTCCCTGGTGCCAGGGCTGAGGATGTCTCTGAGTGGGCACAGGATGTTCCGAAGGGGTAGAGTGAGCAGCCAAAGGTTGTGGTCCATCTTGGCACTAATGACGTAAACAGGAACAGAGATGACATCCTGCAAAGAGTGTTCAGGGAGTTAGGTAGGAAGTTGAAAAGCAGAACCTGTAGGGTTGTAATCTCAGGATTACTTCCTGTGCCACGTGCCAGTGAAGCTAGAAGTAGGAAGATAGTATGGTTAAATACATAGCTAAACTGTTGGCGTAGGAAGGAGGGTTTCAAATATTTGGATCATTGGGATGTCTTCTGGGGCAGCTGGGATGTGTACAAGAAGGACAGGTTGCACCTTAACTGGAGGAGCGCCAATGTCCTGGCAGGGAGGTTCCCTAGCGCTACATGGAAAAGTTTAAATTAGTGTGGCAGACAAGGCCAGAACCAGAGCAACAGATCAGCAAGTAAGATGACTAAGGAGGAATCTGAGACTGAGGCCAGTAAAAGTAAGAGAAAGACCAGGCACGGGGAGGTTGCTGAACACAGTAGGATTGGCAGTCTCAAGCGCATTTGTTTTAATGCGAAGAGTATGGCAGATAAGACAAATGAATTTAGGGCTTGGATTAAACATATAACTATGATGTTGTGGTTATTACAGAGTCTTAGTTGAGAGCGACAAGACTGACAGCTTAACGTTCTGGGATTTAGATGTTTCAGGCTTGATAAAGAGGTGGGAGGGTTACGTTACTGATTAGGAGAATATCACAGTTGTACTGATGGAGGACATCCAAATCATTTATATAAATGACGAAAATCAGTGGACCCAGCATTGATCCTTGTAGCACACCGCTGGTCACAAGCCTCCAGTCTGAAAAGCAACCCTCTACCAAAAGAAGTATGTGGGATTTAGGAAATTGAAGATAGACAGCCCTCAAAGAATGCAAAGACAGCAGGAATGAACTCAAACAAGGAATTAGGAAGTCCAAAAAGGGCTATGAAATGTCTTTGGCACACAGGATTAGGGAGAATGCCTAAGGTGTTCTATACATACAAGGAGCAAGAGGGTAGGTCCACTCCAGACAAAGGGAATTTATGCATGGGTATGGAGGAAGTCGTTATGATCCTTAACAAATACATTGCATTGTTGTTCAAAAAGGAGGAGGACATGGTGGATATTGAGTGTCAAAAGGGGTATGTTGATATTGTGGGGCATGAAATATAAAGGAGGAGGACTTATTGGGTGTTTCAAAAAATATTAAGGAAGACCAGTCTCCAGCACCTGATGAGATCTATCCTAGAATGCTGAGGGAGGCAGGTGAGGAAATTGTGGGGGCTTTGTACAAAATCTTTGTATCCTCTATAGTCATATGAGGCCCTTGCCTTTATTGCTAAGAACTTTGAGTATAGAAGTTGGGACGTCATGTTGAGCTTATACAGAACGTTGATGAGGCCTCTTCTGGCCTTGTGTGTGCAGTTCTGCTCACCCTTTTATAGGAAGGACATTATTAAACTGGAGAGGGTTCAGGAAAGATTTACCAGGATGTTGCTGAGAATGGAGGGTTTGAGTTGTAAGGAGAGGTTGGATAGTCTGGGACTTGTTTCACTGGGGCATAGGAGGTTGAGGAGTGACCTTAGAGGCTGATAAAATCATGAGGGGCATAGATAAGGTGAATAGCAAAGGTAAGAGAGTTCAAAACCAGGGTGAGAGGTGAAAATTTAAAAAGGACGTGAGGGGGGCAACATTTAGCAACCCTCTGCATGTAAATGTGTGGAATGAACTGATGCAGGAAGTAGTGGATGCAGGTACAGTTACAACATTTAAAAGACATTTGGATAAGTACATGAATAGGAAAGGTTTGGAGGAATATGGGCCAAATGCCGGCAGGTAAGACTAGTTTAGTTTGGGGACATGGTCAGCCTGGACTAGTTGAACCGAAAGGTCTATTTTTATGCTGTATGACTCTGACTGGAGAATAGTCAGCATTGTTCCTTTGTTTCAGAAGGGCAACAGGGATAATCCGGGAAATTATAGGCTAGCGAGCCTTATGTTATTGGAGAAGATTCCAAGGGGCAGGATTTACTCCCATTTGGGGAAAAATATGGACTTATTAGTGAGAGGTGGCATGATTTTGTATGGGGAGTGTTGTGTCTCACAAACTTGATTGTCGTTTCCTCAAAAAATGCAAAGATGATTAAAGGTAGGGTAGTAGATGTTGTTTATATGGACTTTAGCAAGGCCTTTGTCACTCATGGTAGGCTGATATAAAAGGTAAAGTCAGAACAGACCCACGGCAAGCCAGTACAATGGATGCAAAACCTGCTTAGTCATAGAAGACAAAGGTGGAGGGTGTTTTTCTGACTGGAGATCTGTGACCAGTGGTGTTCCGCAGGGATCAGTGCTGGGACCCCTGTTGTTTGTAATATGTATAAAGACTTGGAGGAGAATTTAGGTGGCCTGATTAATAACTTGGACGACACAAAGATTGGAGAAGCTATGGATGGTAAGGATTGCCAGAGGATGCAGCAGGATATAGGTAGGCTGGAGACTTGGGTGGAGAAATGCCTGATGGAGTTTAATTCTGACAAATATGAGGTGCTGTATTTTGGAAGATCCAATGCAGGAGGAAGTATACAGTAAATGACAGAACACTTAGTAGTATCAACATACCTAGGGATCTAGGCATACAGGTCCATAGTTCCCCGAAGGTAGTAACACAAGTGGATTGACTGGTCAAGAGGCATATTAGCATGCTTGACTTCATTGATCAGAGCACAGGTATAAATATTAGCAAGTCATGTTGCAGCTTTATAGATCTTTACATTTGGAATATTATGTACAGTTCTAGTCTCCACACTACGAGAAGGATGTAGAGGAGGTTTTGGAGAGGACACAAATGGTTTATCAGGATGTTGCTTGGTTTGGAGGGTATTGGCTATAAGGAGAACTGGGACTAACTTGGTTTGATTTTACTTGAACATAAAAAGATGGTGGCAACCTGACAGAAGTTCACAAAATTGAGAAGCATGGATAGAATGGATGTTTGGAATCTTTTTCCAGGGCAGAAATGGTCAATTATTAGGTGACATAATCTTAAGGTAAAAAGGGGTAAGTATAAAGGAGATAACAAGGTGTAGAGCTGGATGAACACAGCAGGCCAGGCAGCATCAGAGGAGCAGGAAAGCTGACGTTTTGGGTCTGGACCCTTCTTCAGAAAAAGTAAGTATAAAGGAGTTGTGAGAGGTACTTTTTTTACACAGGGTGGTAAGTGCCTGGAATGCACTGCCAAGGATTTGGTGGAGGCCGATACAATAGCAATGTTTAAGAGGCATCTTGACAGATGTATGAATAGGCAAGGGATAGAGGGATATCAACCTTGTAGAGTAAAAGGGTTTTTAGTTTTGAAAGACATTGTGTGTTGGTGAGTCTTGGTAGGCTGAAGAGCCTGTTCCTGTGCTGTACTGTTCTTTGTTCCTTGTTTTGGTTAGTAGAAATCTCCAGATTGGAGGCTCCTACAAAAGTCTCAGGTTATGAGAACTTGAAAGGAAGTCCAGTCTTCCAGAGCTGTAGAAAAATATTGAGGCAGCAAAACTGCAAAGAGTCAGTTGAGTAAAAAATCTTAGTTAAGGACATTGTTGAGGAAAGAGTTGAATCATTGGTTTTGCTATTTTCAGCAAGATCTTTCTAAATTTTTGTATTTGGCTGTTTTTCTTTGGAAACATATACAAGCTTATTATACAAATCTATCAAGCTAGGTTTAGCCTGGGATCTCATTTGTCCAGTATTCCAGTCAGCTGAGATCTCAACAGTATGGATGTTGTCACTGTGCATGGTGTCTTGAATGTGGGTGAAACAGGGTACCGGGAGGTTGCTTCTTGATATTTCTATGGAACTCCCTAAGATAATAAAATGTATAAAATGTAATTTGCAGCAGCACTCTCTCTTCCCTTTGTATCCTCTCATCCCATTTTGCAGCACCCTCCAACAGAGACACAACCTCACTTCCCCTCTGGGCCCATCAGCCATTTACCTACACACTACTTGCTACACTTCCTGTTACAGGTTGTTTCTGTCCTGCATTTGCTGCTGTTTGGGTGAACAGTGATAAGTGAGTGAGAAGATAAGTGGCTGTTGGGCTGGGATGGGAACGAAAAGCAGCTCCTCACTGATGCTGTGACTTTCGCATATGGGGAAGATTTTCCTGTAATTGGTCATCTCTGTAAATGAATTTTGCAGGCTGTTTTGGGGAAAATTTACGTGCTGTCCCCATGTATTGTGAACAATTCCAAGTTCCATTTTGATTTAACATTTCCTTCTATTTTAAATTCTATATACTAGAAATAAATCCCAGTGCTTTTCTGTGAGCATTTCTGCTTGCCTAAGACACTGCTAATGAATTTTTCACCTGTTACTTTAGAAACTGCAGAACAAAGGAATCTTATTTGCCAAGGTGTGCTTCATTTCTTCAACAAGGATAAGCACATCACCTAACATTCTATGTTAAACTGCTTTTGTCACTTGACTGCTCTGCAATAGTTGAGGAATAACTTGCAAGATTGGTGAAGGACGTTGTAGGTTTAGAGTCAGGGTGATGGATCACATTCATGTATTTATAGTATAATTAAAGAAAACCTATGAAAGGAAGTATTTCATGTGGATGAATCTTGGCACTTTCAATCTGTTAAGTGTCTGTTTTAGTTTTACCTTTATAAACTGTAATTTCTGGTTATTTTCACCAGATGGTGCTGTACAAGAGATTTTATTTGAACCTTGGAATATTCTTCAAGAAAAGTGTGACAGCCTTGGAATTCCATGCCAAGTGTGACTTGCTCAAATAGGCAAGCATCACATGACGTAACAGTGATCCCAAAGATGTTTGATATTCATCCTGTAACAAAGTATTAGAATTGCACATTCTTGCTTTCCTGTTTCAATGCTAGTAAATGTGCTCATTCAACCTTCTTTGTTTATGTAAGAGACAATTTATGCTATCCTCAATGGTATAGGAATTCTATTGAATATTATTTTGTTTTTATAAATGTGTTTTTTTTATTTTGTATTTGTGGTTGCTGTCGATTAATATTTGCTCAAGCTGAATTTTACCTGCTCGAGGGCTTGGCTATCATAATCCTTGTTGAATACAGTCTATGTGGTTTGTAGTGATATTTTTCAGTTGGCTGCTAATTTAGCGAAGCTGGAAGTTGTGTGAGATGTTTACTGTATCCAAAACTGAAATGATTCATTTATAATTGCTTGCTTTATATTAAATGATTGCGCTGGTCCTCACTGAATGTATAGCAGATGAGTGTCTTGGGCTGCGATTTACACTTCTAGTAAAGGAAACACCAGTCTCTACATCAGAAGATTTCTTAACATGCCTGGTTTTTGTTTATTGACACAAGACTGATATTGTCAGCAAATTACATTGACATATTTGCAAAGCTGCCACTGTTTTCCAAAGCTATGAATTTCCAATCAATTACTAGAATTGATGACTAGTTCATTAAATATTTTGATTATTGCTTTCCATAATCTTCAATTTTGAGGTCTTGGGAAGGTGAATTAACTCTCACAACTTACAAATTTTGACATCAATCAATTAAATATTGAGTGCAGTTGCTACTTTGAATTCAATTTTAATCCACTCATGGTGAAAACATTTTATAGTTTGGATAAATAAGATGGTTAACTAGTTCTCATTTTCCATTTCTACCATTGATTTGTCTTCAAATTTCATCCATACTTGATGTGGCTTAACTTGGAAGCTCTGAGGGTGGCAAGGGCACAATGTATGCTGGGCATGAGGCATTGATGTCCATTGCAAGAGTGACTGGGTAGGACCAGAGTAGACACAGCTGGCAGGGTTTAAAAGGGCATACCTGCTGGACTGAGTCTATGGCAGATGCCAAGGGAATCAACAAGATGGAAAGCCTTACTTGACTGTATCTTCACCAATCTACCTGTTGCAGATGCATCTATCCGTTATAACTCGGAAATATGTCCAAGTCAGGATGATGGCTGGCATGGAGGGGAGCTTGCAGGTAGTGGTGTTCCCATGTATCTGCTCCATTTGTTCTTTTAGATGGTAGTGGTCATGGGTTTGAAAGGTACTGATGAAGGAGTTTTAATGAATTTCAGCATTGTAAAGACTGTATCTTTTTCTTTTTCTGTGTATTTAATTGTGAACTGAAATGGGCAAAGGATTCTTAAAATCCAAGGATTGTGCATGGGATTGCTGCACTCTTTAAAGAAAGCTACCAAAATTTATTTGAAATGGTTTTTATACTGCTGTTTTGCTCAACCAGTGGAGGGGGCTGGTTGTTGACAGATTGGTGCTACCGGGTATTTACAAAATGAAGTTTGCCCTTAAACAAGCAGCTGTTTGGTTTGAGGGAGTAGTGACCAGTTGTTAAAAGCAAAAGCCATCAGCCTGCTGACAGAAATGGGATTGGGCTTCTGGGTCGCTGAACAGCTTTTGAGTATGAATGATACTGCCAGAGGCCTTTGGCCCTCCAAGAGGGTAAATGGTGTCTCTCTGCAGCAGACTGTACCTGAGACCTGAAGAAAGCCAGTCATCATCTGCCATTTAAGTAATAAGTCAGACTTCATAATTTGTGGGCTATTACGCTGTGCCTCCTGCAAGGAAGTGTAAAGTACCTGGATGAGAGAGGTTGAAGAACAGGAAGTCCTGAGAAGCAAAATGATCCTCTCAGGCTTTTGGGAGTCACAAGGTGAGTTACTTGATGCAGGACTCCAGGCTGCTGTTGTCACCACAATATTTGTATGGCTAGTCCAATTTAGTTTCTGATAAATAGTATTGCCCAGAATGTTGATAGCCGGGGATGGGGTTTGTTGACATCAATACCATTGAAAGTCAAGAGATGGTGGTTAGATTCTTTTTTTTTTTTTGTCAGAGATGATCACTGCTTGACGCTTGTGTTATTTTGCAATTGTCAGCCCAAACCTTGACATTGTCCAGATCATAGGATCCCCACAGTGTGGAAGGAGGCCATTCAGCCTATTGAGTCCATATCTACTCTCTGAAGAACATCCCACCCAGACCCACCCCCATCCCATCCCAGTAATCCTGCAATTCCCATGACTAATCCACCTTCCCTGCACATCCCTGGACACCATTGGCAATTTAGCATGGCCAATCCACCTAACTTGCACATCTTTGGACTGAGGGAAGAAACCGGAGCACCCGGATATGTCCCACGCAGACATGGGGAGAATGTGCAAACTCCACACAGGCAGTTGCCTGAGGATGGAATTGAACCCAGGTCCCTGGTGCTGTGAGGCAGTAGTGCTAACCACTAAGCCACGATACCGTCCTGAATCTTGTTGCATTTGGACTGCTTCAGTATCTGAGGTGACCCAAATAGTGCTGTAAACTGTGCAATCATTAGTAAACATCCCCACTTCTGACTTTTTAAGATGGAGGGATGGTTATTACTAAAGCAGCTGAAGGTAGTTGGGATTAAGACACTACCCTGAAGAACTTGGGTTTTTGTAGTGTGGTAGTAATATTGCTACTTCTGGATAATGCCGCTTGTTTTAGAAGTGTCCAATAACATGTCTGAACCTGTTGATTTTAAAATATCTACTGGGACTGAGATGATTGACCTCCAACAACCACAATCATCATCCTTGTGCTATGTATGACTCCAATAAGCAGAGAGCTTTCCCCTGATCCCATTGACACCTGTTGTGTTAAGAGTCTTTATATTTTATCAAATTTTACCTTTATGTCAAGGGCAATCAGTCTCCCCTCATGTATGAAGCTTAGGTCTCTTGTCCACGTTTGGACCAAGACTGTAATGAGGTCAGGAGTTCAGTGGCTCTGGCAAAACCCAACTGAGCTTCAGTGAACACACTATTGCTGAGTAAATGTTGCCTGATGGCACTGTCTACGATACGTTCATCACTTTCTGCTGATTAAGAATAGTCTGTGGAGTTGTACTTAGTTGTTTGAATTTGTCCTGCTTTTTGCGTACGGGGCACATTGACAATTTTCCACATTGTCAGTTAGATAACTGAGCGGTGGCTGTATTAGAATGACTTGGCTAGGGGCACGGCTAGTTCTGGAGCATTGGCCTGAGTACTATTCCTGAAATGTTGTCAGGACCCATAATCTTTGCCGTATCCACTGTCATCAACTGTCTCTTCACATCGTGAGGAGTGGATCAAATTGGCTGAAGACTGATATGTGATGCTGAGGACCTCTGGAGGAGGGTTGAGATGGATCATCTGCTTGAAGGATATTCTCAATGTGCAAGTAAGATTTTGTTCCCACAAGGTCTATGAATGGATCTGCAATGCCCACATAGTTGCTGACCTAATTACAGACTTGGTTAAAACAGGGACAAAAGAGCTGAAGCCTAGAACTGAGGTGAGAGAGATTTTAGGTTATAGTCCAACAGATTTATTTGAAAACTTGAGCTTTCAGAGCCTCGGTCCTCCTTCAGGTGTCAATGAGAGAGGTAGTATCTGACACAGAATTTATAAGTAAAAGATCAAAGGGTCACACCACTGATCAGGATGTACTAAACGAACACACTCGCAGATCCTCTTGAATACGTACACGCACACGTGCACACAGATACTTGCTCT
>NC_063333.1:124483892-124538306 GCF_021869965.1 Rhincodon typus
CTCTCTCAGGACAGCGACTTCAAAGGAATTTGCGGATTAAAACCTTCGAACTGATTAAAGATTTAACAGCATCCTGATCAGTAGTGTCACCCTTTGATCTTTTACTTATAAATTCTGTGTCTGATACTAGCTTTGTCACTTTCACCTGAAGAAGGACTGAGGCTCTGTGTTTTCAAATAAACCTGTTGGACTATCACCTAATGTTGTGTGATTTCTGACCTTGTCCACCCCAGTCCAAAACCAGCACCACCACACTGTGTGAGAAATTGCCTTTTACAAGGCTGCTTTTGACAGTGCTGCAGCAAGAGCCTGAGCAAATCCCGATTCACTGGAAGTCAGGGGAAAATTCTGTTGGTTGGAGTTGAGCCTGGTAGTTGGAGGTTAATCATCTCTGCTCAAGAGCATCACTGCAGGAGTACCTCACGATAGTTCCCTAGACCCATCATCATCAGCTGCTTCATCGTACAGTCAGAAGTCAGGATGTTTGTTATTGTGCGAACATCAATGTTCAGCACCATTTGCAACACCTCGTGTACTGGTAGGGTGTGAGCGAAAATAGCTGATATGGCAGTTAAATGGCTCCTGGGAGTCCACCACGTTCAAGGCACGAGTCAGGGATACAATGGAATGTTCCCCATTTGCCTGGATAAATACAGCTCCAACAACAGCCAAGAAACTTGATACCATCCAGGATAAAGAAGTCCACTTAATTAGCTCCACAAACATTTACTCTGCACTGCACTACGGAAGTTCACTGTGCTCCTTAGCACGTTCCAAACTTGTGATCACTGTCATCTATAAGGGCAAGGGCAGCTAATACATAGAAACATCACGATCTACAAGTATCCCCCCGCGGCAAGCTGCTCACCATCCTGACTTGAAAATATTTTGCCATTTGTTCAGTGTTTCTGGATCAAGATCTTGGCACTGGCTTTCTAAAGACACTGGGTATACCCACACCAAATAGATGGCAGCAATTCAAGACTGCCACTTCTCAAGCAGCTAGGAATAGACAATAAGTGCTGGCTGAGCCAGCAATACTGACATCCCACAAGTGAATTTTAAAAAAAATTGGTGTTGCGTTAACACACTTCCTGACTCCCTAAAGTCACTCCACCACCTACACAGTATAAGTTTGGGCTATGATGAAATACTCTGCATTAAGCTAAATGAGTGCAGCTCCAACAACAGTCTCGAAGCTTGATGTCATCCAGGAACAATCAGCCCACTTAACTAGCACCCCATCCATCACCTTTTTAACATTTGCTTCCTCCACTAACGATGCACTGTAGTAGCAGTATGTACCATTTACAAGAGTTACGGAGGATGGGAGGTTAAATGAAAGAAAATCCCTGATATTCACCTTATAAGTAACAAGTAACAATTTATTTATTTAATCCTAACAGTCAACAAATTAACAGAACTACTAACAAACTGAACAATTCCCCCCAACTTCTAACTATTCCCTAACTGAACAAAATTCTACTGGTATGCTATTCTAATAAACAAAGTCCCATTTACATAACGCAAGTAGTAAGAAAAAAATAAATTTAAAACTTAGTTTCTTAAAGTCCACACAGAATGTGTCTTCCGGAATGCTGTGCCATCTCCACTGTCTCACCAGTCAGAAATGCTTTTCATCCACTGATCCTGCTGTCAGGGATGTTTTCTCTGTGAAGACTCTTGGCGAGAAGTGCCATGGTACATTTTATGGATAAGATGGTGGTCTCTTAGGGAGCTTAGTGATTTCTTGTGAGGGTTAGGTGCTTGTTTCTCAAATGGCTGTTCGCTCCAACCCCCACCTTGATTTTCAAAAGTCCTGTTCTTCTATACTTTGGATGACATACTAATTCTCTTACAATAGCATTGATCCAAGGTTGTCAAAACCATCAGATTTAAATACAATTGGCTTCGAATCGCTAAACGCTTAGTTTAAATTAATTGGCTGATTCCAGCTAGTTGCCAAAACATCAAAACATGCCTAAGGTTTCCAATCACACAGCCAATTGATACATGTTTCCATTTTAGAACTGGTTATATATCTTCAGTGACATACAGACACATTTTTTTTCTGTATGAATCTCTACACTTAGAAAAGTACTTCACCTCTTAAAAGAACCACACACTGTTCTCCCTTATTATTTTTTATAAGCCAATTCTGGCTTCCTGCCTTCCAATTCATGATGACTTTACACAACTTTGTAACACAAGAAACATTGCAGAAATTCATGCAGGCTCCTTTTACAGTGTTTTCCAAATCTGTGATCTCTGCCTTCTAGAAAGACAAAACTAGGTGGTGTTGGTAGCATCCTTCTACATCTACTAGTTTCCCTCCCAGCCATACACCATTTTTTGGCTCTTTTGTTTAATTTTGGGTTGCGTATGTTGCCATAGAACCCTCTCTCTCCATCATACTGATTGAAATCTTTGCCACCTTCCTATTTACTCTTTCTCAGAAGATACACGTCCCATCCCGGCTGGTGAAGCTTTTCCCATTCATATAGTTCCTTCCTTTACCAAAATGGTGTCACATAAAAACAAATTTGTCTTTCCCACACTGGTTATTCAGCCACACGTTATTTCTCCTGATCTATCTTCTCTTATGCCTGTTTGTAGGTAGCTCAGATAATAATCCCTCAGTCGCAGCCCACTCATTTAAAGCTTAACTCCTGACTGTGCAGTCTCTATGAATTATGAGAGTAGGAATATATTTTTTTTCCCCCAACTGGCAGGCAAGGGTCTGTGCTTGGGCCCCGGCTATTCATGATATCTATGAACAACTTGGTTGAGGGAACCAAAATGGAACATCTTAAAAGTTTGCTGACAACACAAAACTGGGTGGGATTGAGAGGTGAAAGGAAGCTTCAAGATGATTTAGATAACCCGAGTGAGTGAACAAATCCAAGGCTGATGCAGTGCAATGTGGCTAAATGTGAAGTTATACAATTCAGTCGGAAAAACAGAAAGAAAGAGTATTATTAATTGGTGCTATATTGAAAATGTCGATGTACAAAGGGATCTGGGTGTTCTTCTACACCTGTCAGTAAAAGGTAAATGGGCAGATGCAGCAAGCAATTTGGAAGGCAAATGGTATGCTTTTACTGCAGGAGGATTTGATTTTGGAAGTAGGGATATCTTGCTGCATTACTCAGTGAGACCAGACCTGGTGAATTGCACGCAGTTTTGGTCTGCCTACCCGAGAAAGCATATATTTGCCTTAATTGACCTGTGCTGCATTCCCTTTAAATTGATACTGGGGATGATAGGACTATCCTATGAGGAGCGATTGGTTCAGCTGGGCCTGTATTCATTAGGGTTTTCTTGGAGAAAATACTACAGGCGTTCTCATTCTCTGACCAGCATGCAACATGTAGCATTGGCATATTTCAGAAAGCAGATCACCTACCTGTCCTCTTGAGATCAGAGGAACCTTGGGAATGGTGTCAGGGTGGGGGAGGGGGGAGGACAAATCTTCAATAATAATTTAAGTATGATAGCTCTAGGTAGCTACACAGTGCATGTTTATTTGAGAGGATTGAATAATTAAGTGACAGCTGCATTTTCTGAAGTGTTGTATTGACATTTTGAATAATTTCAGATAGACAGCGGTATAATTGTTCATTGCATGCAGATCATTTTCTTGTCTGGAAAACCAGATAGGGATTACAAAGACAAGTAAAGTGACTTAATTGTTGAATAATGCTGAAATAAATTACAACTGGGATTTTTGCAAATTCAGTACCCATATGTGGCAGCAGAGGCTAGTAAATTTGTGTTCAGACGTAACAGGTTAAACCTTGCTTTTAAAGTCCTGCTTGAGAGGAATACAAAATGTGCTGTTTATAATTAAGGCTATAAGTCCTGATGTCACGTGGCTGAGTGAAAAGGATGGTTTCACATTTGATTGATTTCTAATCCACGGGAGTGAGGGGAGGGTGTCGTAAGAAAGCCTTCAGACTGAGTAAATGCTGGTTGCTTCATGTGCCTGTTGTCAGTAAGCTCACAACAATATCATCTGCTTTTAGACCAATGTCAAACTTTGATGCAAGATCAGATTATTTGCAGTCGTACAGAGTGAGTTCATCATGTTTCATTTCTAAAACATGGCTGATGTTGTTATTTCAAAACACTGAAATTGTGCTGTGGATTCTTACTTAAAAGCTTCTGTTCCTATTAACATTGCTTTGTGTGCGCAAAGGAAAATCCAGTACATAAAATGGGGGTGGGTGTGTGCATAAAACACCGGTTACATCAAAGCTATCAAATGTTAGAAAAAATATTCTATCCTATCAAATCATCTGAATGACTTATGTTATTTTCATCAGCATCAAAATTCTGAAGTCATAAATCCTGAAGATGAGATAACAGACAGTGAGGATAATATAGAGGAAGACTTGGGAGTCATGGATGATCAGCGTAGCGTTATCCTACACCTCCTTTCTCAACTGAAACTCGGCATGGATCTTACTAGGGTATGTAATCAAATCAAACATTTAGTTGACTTAATCAAAAGTGTGTCATGTGCAATGAACGTGTTTTGGCTTCTTTGTACAGTGTTACATATTAAGCTAGCTGTTATGAGAAGTAGGAATAAAACAATGAATGTTGTGGAGCATTTTGTAATGAAGTCTCCTGTGACAAGAAAAAAAACCATTATAGAGCAGCTTTAAATGTTTCTCTTTGTTTCACCTAGTATTTGGAGCTTGAATTCACAACCCATGTTATGATGAAGCTTCTATTTCTGGATCTGTCTTGGAATGTTTTTACGAATGGTAGTGAGTAGCACTGCTGTGGTGACCTGAATTGCTACTAAGGTGTATTGTGATTCTGTGTATTAGGATATTCTCATGTGGTTCATTACAAACTGATGCTAATTTTAGTAGTTTATTGGTAACATAGTTGTTACAATTTATGGTAAATACTGCCATCTCTGGCAAATTTGGCTAATTCTGTTTACTACAAATTCATGTTGCCTCAAGGCTTTTGAGGGAAATGAACCGAGATGTATAGATGTGCTAGGGTTGTGTGCACATTGATTTTATCTCATTTTGATACATTTTCTCTTTTAAATTCAAATGATCATTTCACAAAATTAGTATCTCATATCTGCAGTTTAGTAAATTTATTACACTTTAAAAGTCAGACTGTAATGTCTTTAATTTTGCTTTGCTTAGTTTGAAATGATCAAAAAATCTAAATCTAAAATAAAAATGTTGTGATCTGTTTCCTTCCACATTTGCTTTTGAGTAGCTTCAACTTTGGTTTGATTGTTGAAAAACATAGTTAGAAAATGGGGAGATGTTATGAAGATGACTGCACATGTATTTGTAACAGTAGTGTAAATATTACTGTTATTTAAATATCAGTAAGTAAGGGAAGTGCTTAAGTGTGTGATTGTTTTTATTTGGAGTGGATGTTCAAGCATAATTAGCATTAAAGGTGACTAACAGGAGCCATTTGTGCTTGCACAGAGGGCCTAGTTGATTTTGGTCTCCTGCACCTGGATGCTCAGTGCTATATGCCCGTACACAAGTACAAATGACAAGCTGTATCATCAAGAAATAGCTGAGATTCTAAGTTAGTGTTCACTATCAAACAGGAAACTTGGCATCTGAATGCCAAATAGATTGGCCTCAAATGTAGATCCAGACCTCATGGTCACCAAATAACATGCCTGTCATCCCCATCTCCAAATACTTCTGCAAGCTGCGATAATGGAGTTGTCAATTAATCTTAGCAATTGGATTCCAAAATGTAACTTTGAAACAATCCATTTGCATTGGAATGATACAATAATAACTCCTATGAGGTGCATGTTGAACTCAAATTTCACAATCCAGACCATTTAAAACCTTCATGTTTCAAAATATATGGGCAGCACCATCCTTATTACAGGCAGCTGCCACTCTGTGACACAGTCCTGCAACACTCTAATTTTGTACGTATACTTAACTGCCTATTTTTCTGAGAGATTTTTTTTCCCAACCTTTATCCAAAGTTGTTATCAGCATTTTATGCATTTCAGTAATATTCAGTCTCATGGATGCAGTTTGCAGAGGTTTGGAGTAATGATGGGAAGTAATATTGAAAGTCAACCAAGATCCCTATTCTTAAAGTAAGATGGACCAAATCAAAAGTGCTTCCATGTGGAGATGAAAAGTCTGCATCAAAAGGGAAAGAATAAACAAGGGATATTTTTGCTATAACACCTTTGCTAGTTTTACTGTTAAGTTGGCCAGCTGCTTTTCTTTGGCCTTGATACTTAAGATTTTTACAGAGTTTTACAAGTCAAACAAGACCCTAATACTCTCTGTTAAGAATACAGGTAGTTCTGCTATTAAGCGTGTTTTGTTAACGCAAATTGGCTGTAACACGATTGATGAATACTGGACACTGTTTGGATAACGTGAACTTTCTGCTGTACAAGTATAACGATTTTTCTGTAGTAATTTCCCTACAATGTCATTTTCTATAGCATGAGGTCACACAAGGATTCAATTATCGTGTTATAGGAGAACTACCTGTATTCTGTTGAATATTATGGTTCCTTTTTGGTAACTAACAACTAACTATATATGTTGCTAAATGTTGATGAAAACTGGTTTCAGAAATGTTGTGTAAAGACAGCACAAGGCCAGAAAGAAGGTGCTGACGGTCTTTGAGCACAGTGGATCCAGTCACAAAATTATCTGTCTGCTTAATTTGAAGCAACCCAAGTTCTAACTGATTTGAGAGGAGATGACTAAAGCACTGAAGGTTTAGCAAAACACATATAAGCAGGAATTTAGCAAAATAAGGTTTTGCAACCAAATAATTTAAGTTATGGTTTGTTTGAGCTTCCTAGACACAGGATTAACTTGAGTAAATATGGTTACTGGTACAATTCGTGTAAACACTGGAAGAAATCTTTGAAAATGATCCCTAAAAACATACCAAAAAGTTTGGTTTAATCCATTTTTCTTTGTTTTAAAAGACCTATCTAATCAGTGGACAGAATTTCTACAAATAATCAAAGGGGTAATTTACAAATATCAGCACCATTACTTGTGGTGGAAATCACTATTTTCTCGACAGCGTCAGTCATGACACCAGGAATTTTCAAATTGTACAGATCAACCAAAACAAGATGAATCTGGTCTGTTATCCAGACCAAGGTTTTAGACCGTTTTGGAATCAGGGTGACCCAAATGTGGATAAATCTTGGCTCCTCAGAATCATGTCTCACTAGGATTAAGAAACTTACTGATTTCTCTCAGGAAATTGAGTTGTGATGTGGATTAGTTTGTAGTCCTCCTTCCTGTAGTACCTTGGTGTGATTGCTTCTGCTGATAGTAAGGTTTCTAGGTGAAATGAGTAAAGATTATTAGTAGCAGTATGGATTTATACCAAGAAACTGCTCATACTTTGGCATAATTTGTAATAGTTTTGAGTGAGCCGTTAGGACAGATACTTACGGAAGTATTAAAGTTCTCAATTAGTTATTCAGAAATGGACATTCAAAATTGGGATTTTAAAAGTCTTACTTTCACCTGACAATTTTAAGGCTGATAGTAGATTGTTTTAAAAAAATGTCTTCGTTGTTTTTTGCTCGCTAGTTACTACGGTTTTGCCTTTTTCATAGTAGAATTATAGAACCTGACACAATGTGCTTAACACTGGTATTAAAAACGGCACATTATGAAAGGACGGTTTTCTGCTTTGACTTGAAATAATAATGAAACAAAAAGCTGTACTCGTGTTTTTATCGGATTGCTGCCATTGTATTAGGGTCTTTTGTTAATATAAAAGAAAGATCAACATGTGTCTGTACAGTACTTCGCATGACCTCTGAATGTCCTAAGTACTTTACAGTCAGTGAAGTACTTCGAAACATAGTTACTGCTGTAACGCAGGAAACCTAATTTGCGCACAGCAAAACTTCCACAAATGACAGCATGCTAAAGATACTTCATTCAGTTCTTTTGAGTATGAAACAATAACAGTTATTCAATTGGTCTTAAAATTTTCAAAGGACATTGATATTCCTTGTGAACTGATAACAAACTGACTTAGAATGCTGTGGGCTGAACTGGTTTGTAAGGTCTAACCTGATAACTACTTTTGCACAATCTCATTGCAACAGGACAGATGAAGTATTCTAGAACTCAAAACCTCCTGCACCTTGGCAGAAATTAGGATACGAATTCAGTGCTAAAGAGACACCTTGGGCCAATGGTGACAGCCAATTTGTGATGTTTGCTATTGGGTTTTTCACGTTCTTATTGAAATTTCTTTCAGTGGTTCGTGGAAAAAATATAAATATATATTGGAATATTTTGCAATGAATCAAAAAATGGTATATTCATTAAAATGAGAGTAGCAAAAGGTAATAATTGTAAACTGTCTCCTTGATGGCTGTGTATATGTAGAAGAGGGAGGGGGAAGAGAACATATTCAGAATATGCTCTTAACGATATTTCTCCTAATACAATAAAGAATTCAAAGCATGTCAAGTCTAGTACAGCTGTTCAAAACACATCTTTGCAAAAAAAAACATTGTTTACACATGACTTCCTGTTGTAGTAAGGTATGCAGATTAAGTCACCGCCTTAAATAATAAGGCTTCGGAGATGTGCCATTGTTTTCAGGGAAATCTCATAATTGATCACCTTGCAGGCATGTACAAGTTCAGCTACCAAAGCCACTCACTGTTGACTGACTCAGATGATCTTTAACATGGAGCTAAAAGATCTCTTGGCAACCTTTTTATTACAAAGATCACCAAGATTTTGTTACAGAGACTTTCAGCGGCCTGTCTAGCTCGTGCAACAGGAATTTCCTTTATGCTTTTTCTGTTTCCTTTTATACCCAGGATCAAAATATGTGGAGAAAACCACAGGCATCTTAATGACTCGGTACTTGCCATGGAAAACTTGGTTCCTGGACATCTTATAGGAGCATCATTGAACCCTCATGATTTAAGGCTATGGACGGAAAGACAGATATGCCTTAGTGCCCCTCAAAGCTTCTAGTTGGTGAACTGGCTCTTAAGAAGGATCAGACTAATCAAATGAAATTTATTTTCTTCCGGTGGAAGAGACATTTCAGGAGTCTCTATTTGTGAAAGGCTCTGCAGATTAAAATTCAGTAACAATCAAATCTTTAAAGGAAACTGAATGCAGTTCATCAGTTTTTTTTTAATATATATTATACAATATAATGGATTTGCCATTTTAACCAATGATGCCACAAATCAATGTAAACACTGAATGTACTAGATGAAAGTTGCCCATTACTCAAAATGGGAATCTGAATCAACCATCCAAAATTTCCATTTTAGAATCTATATGAACAATAAGAGGTGTGTTTATTGTTGCAAGTGTGTGGATCTATTAGTGACAAACCCAGATTGAATTTAAAATAGGGAAAACCATGATGCAGTTCATGTTCACATTTTCGCTAAGCGTGAACAGAAGAAAGAATATGCCACTGAATTTTACTGGCTGGAGTGTAACAATATAGCTTCCCTTATATAATAAGAGCTGTTTGCTACCTCATTACAAGACTGTGCTCTGCTCTTAGTGTCGCGTCATTCCCTGGAGAAAACTTAATCTCCAGATTCATAAAGGGTACTTGGTAGGTTAACGATTGAACAGACGTGGCTAGAAGAATGTTGACAGCTTACGCTAAAACTTTTTGGTCAATATGGAAAGTGTATGTCCGAATGTTTTGGAAGCTGTTTCTTGGCATTCTGATTTGTCTCTAATTGTTCAAGCTGCCATGTTTTTCAGTGTATAGTAGCTGTGTTCCAGACTGGTTCTAACATTTATTTGAATGAAATCTCACCCCCAGTTAATGCATGACTGGTCTAAAATATATCCATGTAGAAGCCTAACAAATAGCATTGAATGTACAGTTACCTAGCTGCAGACATTCTTTTTTTCCAATGTTTTTCATTCTCTGTATATAAAATTCCTTACCCTCCAGCTGTTTAATTCTTTTTTCTGACTTTGAATCAACAGGGAACCTTAATAATTTTCAATGTATATCACATTCCCTCATTGTTTCTGTTGCTTGTCTTGTAATTTTCAGTCAAAGAGGGTCATAAGTGGCAAGCATTGCATTATATAAAACCGATGTGAGAAAGAGCATTTGAACAAGATGATTGTAGGTGGTACAATGTTCGTAGAGATTGGTGCCCCTAGGTTTTTCCCCCCCCCTGTTGAATAACTGTACCCACTTATAGAGGTTGAAACACTTCCAGAGAATTAGGGAAAGTGTACCTGTGGAAGTTAATGTGTCCTTATCTGTAGGATTGAAGGAGTGATTGCCAATTCACTTACTGTCATGTGTTGGACAATCATGATCATGTATTGGGCTTTATTAGTTTTGTCTAAATTTTCTATCCTGTTGGATGGAAGCTGTTGAGCATCCCTGAAATTAGCTTGTAAATAGTTATTGATGGGTGAGCAAGTTTCAGTGGATGACAGAGACATAACTGACATTTCTGATCATCACAAATCATGTACAATATCATAGTGAGAGCACTTTGTACTTTATTATTGATGTGCTACACTTGAACCCAATAAATTTGCCAATGAAGAGATGATGGGCGTAACTGATTCACTGATTAAATACATTATGACGTAAGGTCCTGCACTTGCATTTTTGGGAAGGATCTCGTGGAAATTTTATATGTAATATTTTAGAATTAACTGTTTCATTAACTTTATGTCAACTTTTTTTTTCTCTGCGTTCCGCCTTGTTTGGATATTGTTTTATTAGTATTGTCCATCTCTGATACAGCACCAAATGCCCGTGTTTTTAATGTGCCCACGAAAGACATTTGATTTAACAGTAGTTGCATCACATATTTTTACTTCAGCTGCCAGGTATGCATCTTGTAGCCTTTATATTATAAATGAAAACAATTTGAGAAATGGCATTATAGGATTTAGGGAACCTATTGCGGCACAGAGGTAGTGACCTTACCTCTTGACTGAGAGATCTGGGTTCCAGTCTCACCTGATCTATAGGTGTGTAATAACATCTCTGAACAGGTTGATTTCCTTTCTAAAAAAAAAAGGATTTATAGCTCCGATTATATGAACTGGATACATTTTACAGTAGAAGTACAACACTGTGGCAGCAACATCTTTGTGCTATTGTAAGTGAAATAACTCCACAGGCTGGTATCCCATCACCAAGTCACCCTTTATTTCCACGTGGAGAGTCCTTGACTCTGATCCAGTTTACTCAGAGCCAGCTCTGAGTGAACAGAACCTCTGATAGCCCTGTTTCTATCTGGCAGCCAGGGCTCCCTGATTGAGGCTGTTAATCTGGTCCAATCAGGGAACTCGTATGCAATGAAGTCCACCTGGCTGACCTCATTGCAATCACTACAGCCTTCCTCCTTTTGAGTCCAAGCACATAGGCTGGTTCTTGTTTTGTAGCTCCGGCCGAGGTGTTTTAGCACCTGGTCAGGTTCCCCCAACTCTGCCTCTGATGTGGGCAGCATGTAACACACAGTTGCTCACCTCTTGCATCTGGAGCATCTCAGAAGAAATTCATTCTCCTCTTCATGTGGCAAAAGGCATCAAGGGGGTGACATCCACCATTCCACCTAAGATCCCGAAGTATCTTCAACGCTTGATGTAGAGCAAGAACCCATGGAAAGGCAATCAAGGAGCTGGGCATGTTTTGTTTCCAGACCGTTTGCAAGTTTACAGGTTTCATATGTGCTTGTTCAGGACCGTCATGCCTACTTTATACGTCTTTGGACCTGATCTCATGTCGACCATGCCTCTTACCTGTACAGGGCCATTCCAATGGTTCCTGCACCAAACTTCGTCCCTGAAGTAAACAGTGTCTCTCGCTGAGCGGAGTCTTGTGTCTGGCATTGGCATGCTGCTTGAAACCACCACTCCGGTCTGGGAAGATTAGATTTAACTTTGTGTGGACTCTTGTCCCCATTAGCAACTCTGCTGGAGGCTATCTTTGTGGTTGCATGACGGGTGGTCCTGTAATCAAATGGAAACTGGGACAGAATGGTATCTAGTGAAGCTGTAGGCTGTTTCTTTAAGCCTGCCTTCAAAATTTAGGCACCTCTTTCTGCCAGGCCATTGGATGATGGATGGTATGGAGCTGTCCTTGTGTGATGAATACCATATGACTTTAGGAAATACTGAAATTCCCTGCTGGTAAATGATGACCTGTTATCTGTGTATTGCAAAAAATGCGCACAAATGGATATCCACAATGACTAAGAACGTTGATCCCATGAAAGGACCCATGTAATCAACATGTAACCGAGTCCAGGAGGAGCTCCTGGTGGTAATTTTTGTCCTTGTTGGAACTCTGGGCACTGCCTTACTGATGCAGCTATGACAGCATCCAGTCCTGGCCACCAGACATAACTTGTTGCCAACATCTTCACTTTGGAAACCTCTGGATGACCCTGGTGAAGTTCAGCCAGTTTCTGGCAGCGATCTTTGCTTGGTACAATCACTCTTGTTCCCCATAATAATATGTCATCTTCTACAATGATCTGGTCTCTCCATGTCCACAAAGGTTTCTGTTCTGGTTGTGATGGCCTTATTGTTTCCTCTATCACCACCAGCTGTTTGTTTTGCCAGGACCATATCTTTCTGTGACTGAAAGTGTGCCCAGAAAATTTAAAACCATTACGCACTCTTCCAGTGCCAGTACCACCAGTGGTGTATCTGGCATTGGGAGGCAGCTCAATTTATCAGTGTATGCTACTTGGCTTCCCGGATGACTTTCCAATTTGTAATAGTAGCCACTTAATATTAGAACCCACTGCTGAATTTGGCCTGAAGCTATGGGCTCTTTAAATAGACCTAGCAGGGGAAGGCTTGTCTTCTTTTAAGTAGACCTAGCAGGGATTTGTGGTCTGTTATTATTACAAATTTACATCTGTTTCAGGTATTGGTGGAACTTCCTGATGCCAAATATGACCGCCAAAGTCTTGGATGTGTACGCTATTGGGTATTTGTCTCTACTGGGTCACTGTGAGCTAATACTTCCCTGGTGCCGTACAGGAAGGCATTGCATGTCCGTACCAGATCTTCATAGAAGTTCGTAGAATCCCTACGGTGTGGTAACAGGCCCTTCGGCCCAACAAGTCTACACCGAACCTTGGAGCATCCCATCCACACCCATCCCCCTGTAACCCACCTAATCTACACATCCCTGAACACTATGGGCAACGTAACATGGCCAATTTACCTAACCTGCACATTTTTCGACTGTGGCAGGAAACCGGAGCACCCGGAGGAAACCCACGCAGACATGGGGAGAATGTGCAAACTCCACACAGTGGCCTGAGGGTGAAATCGAACCCAGGTTGCTGGTGCTGTGAGGCAGCAGTGCTAACCACTGAGCCACCGTGCCGCCCATTCGGGATCAAACTGTGCCAATACCTTATGGGATGGTAGCTGTTTCTTCATTTCCCTGAAAGTTATGGCTTAGCTGTGCTACCATTTCCAAGGCTGATTTTTTTTTTTTAAAAAAAGAGTTGATACAAAGGTGCCAGGATGGAGGCCAGGTTAAATTTCTGTAATAGTTCACCAGCCCAAGAAAAGGCTTAAGCTCTGGTACAGATATGGGATCTGAGGCACCTTTGATCACCCTCAATTTATCTTCCTCTGGGTGTAATCCGGTCTTGTTGACACTGTAGCCCAAGTCAGACACTTGTAGTGCCTGGAACACATGCTTTTCCCTTATAAGGCATACATCCTGCCTGGGAGAAATGTCTAAGGACTACGTCCAAGTTCTCTCAAGTGCTCTTTATTGGTTTTCCTTGTCATTAGCACGTTCCAGATAAATGGTGGCCCAGGGTGGACCTTATAAAATGTTCCCCATCATCCAGTGAAAAATTTCACGGGCCAACGATACCACAAATGGCAGTCTCGTATATAGGTACAAATCCTTTTATGGATTTTAATTGTAGCCTACTTCTGGGAATCCTCATTTAGCTGCAATTGCAAGTACACATGGCTCAAGCCCAGGTTCTTGAAGGACAGCCCCCCTACCAGATTTGCATTTACATCCTCTATGTGAGCGATTGGGTATTTATCTAGCTATGAAAAACTGTTTATTACTTGTTTGAAATCCCCACAAAAGTGAACTGACCCGTTGGACTTCACAATTGGTACAACAGGTGCTGCCCATTCCACAAACTGGACTGGTTTGATGGTACCTTTGCTTTTCAGCCTTCTGATTTCTGCTTTTACTATTGCCTGCAAGGCAAATGGTACTGGGTGGGCCTTACAGAATCGTGGAATTGCTGCCTGGTCAACATGCAAGGTAGCCTTGATTCCTTTGATAATCACTAGACCTTCCTGAAAACCCCCTGGGAATTTAATTAGGATTCCACTTAGGCAATTATTTTCTAATTGAAAAATGTTGAGCCAACTTAGGTGAATCTTTCTCAACTAATGTGGCCCCACCAAGCTTGGGCCCAAGCCTTTTACAACAATCTGTGGTAACTGAACTAGTTGCTTCTCATTACAGACTGGAACCGAAGCTGTGCCCTTAACCTGTAAAGGTTCCCTGGTATGGGATCTTGGTCTAGCCAAGTTCTTGCGCAAACTTCAGGGTTAGAGTTCAGAGCAAAGTTTGTTAAAGACTTGTTCTACAATCACTGAAATGACTGCGCCAGTATTAACCTCCATTAAAACTGGGTGACCATTTAATCAAATGTTTAACTTGGTTCTGATTTGGATGTTGCCACACAATTTAACTGTTCCAAACTAGATGTAGGTGGACTTTCTAAGATGTTCTCTCCTGGATACCACTCTACGAGTTCCCTTACTCAAATTAGGTATAGAGGGACTCTGTTTTGCTGTCTTGTGTCAGCATACTGGCAGCAACTACAATGGCTTGCTGGCCTGGATCCTGAAAAACATTTAACTGTTTGGCTGAGGCTTGGCTTTGTTTTGGGTTTTGCTGTGGGCTAACCTAGAGTGTCTCTGTTCAGGATATGGCCTGAGTGAGGCCATTCAATTGCCTTCATTCAGGTGATGTTCTCCAAGCTCAGTTGGACTGGTGAAGGTGTCCACTTCCATCAAAATATCCTGCAACACACATGCTCCACTTGCCACATTTTCCAATGATATTGCCAGTTGTTGTGCCTGTTCGTAGTCCAGTTGAACTTTACCTAATAGGTACTTTTGCATGATTACATCATTAATCCCACTTGTTGCCACTAAAATATCTCCACAGAGGCTGGTATCTTGTCACCAAGTCACACTTTATTTACACGTGGAGAGTCCTTGACACTGATCCAGCTTCCTCAGAGTGAACAGAAACTCTGATACTGTTTGCATTTACATTTGAAACACACCTTTGGATGTCAGATTCAGTAGGTGCACACAAATTCTGCAAACACTGCTGTTTATATCTGTCAGCCAGGGCTCCCTGATTGGGGCTGTTAATCTGGTCCAATCAGGGAATTCCTATTTGATGACGTCCACCTGGCTGACCTCGGTTACGATCACTGCAGTAAGTGTGTCATTTCTGATCAGTGAGAATCCTAACTGATTTCCCGTCCCTAATTTGGGCAGATCAACCAATTGTAGCTGCCATCACCTGTTGAGACAGCTAATTCCACACAGATCAATAAGGTGCTCACAAAATAACCATAACGTTTTCATATAACGTCCATGTCAACTAGTTTTACACAATTAAACTCACAGGTTAGCAATTAGGAACTGCAAACTGCCTGATTTCTGCTGTCCAACCACCACTCGAGGCATTGAGACCTCATGTCCTCCTGTTTGAGATCAGCTAACTTAACGGACTGGAGACTGAACTAGAATCTATCAAGTCTGTATAGTTCACTACAAAGTTATAAAGGGAACGCACTTTTCTTTAAAAAAAAACTTCTTACAATTTTACTGGACAATAGAATTTATTTGTCATTGTGTACCTGTGACCTTATTCAGTATAGTTTATTCTAGATTTTTTTAAAAAATAAGTGCCAACTAATAATAATCACATTTTATTTTTGGATGTACATTAAAGCAAAATTGTACAAGTATAGATTATGTAAGTTACAAAGTACTAAACACTTTCCAGATGAGCTATTCTCTTCAGCCTGCAAAATACATAAGAGTACTATTTCAGGTTTCTTAAAAGTGAAGATACCAGAAAACTTTCTTTGTATATATAAAGCATCAGCCTACATTTCATTGCACATACCAAATACAGGAAATGTCCCTTCTGCTAATTCTTTCCTTTACCTAATTTAATTTCTTTTACTTCTTGATCTTTCTATTTACTACAAAAACAAGAGTCACAATTGTTTCTTGGATGGTGGATGCATTTCATTGTCTTTTCTGATTATTGATCTGTGTGGCATTAGCTGGTCTCAACAGGCAATGATGGGTACAGTTGGCTTGAAGTTGGGTCTGTTGTCCTTGGAGATCTGATAGAAGTTTTAAAAATCATGTGGCTGGATAGACTGCATAGGGAGAAACTGTTCCCACTTGTACAACTACTAAGAACGTGAAGGTACAGATTTAGTGATTTGCCAGAGAAGCAAGTCCGATGTAAGAAAATCCTTTTTCACACAGTGGTCCAAATCTGGAGTGCACGTCCTGGAAATATGTTGGAGGCAGGTTCCATTGAAATATTCAAGAGGGCATTGTTTCTACTCAAATCATCATCCAATGTGCAAGGGTATGGGGAAAAGGCAGTAAGTCATGTACTAATTTGGAGAGCCAGTGTAGATATAGAAGCACAAGAGAGGAGCAGGAGGATGCTAATCAGCCCTTCAAACCTGCTCCACCATTCTTCATGATCATGGCTGATCTCCCAACTCAATAGCCTAACCCTTGCTTTCTCCCCATAACCTTTGATCCCATTCGCCCCAGGTGCTATATCTATCCGCCTCTTGAATGCGTTCAATGTTTTGGCATCAACTGCTTCCTGTGGTAATGAATTCCACAGGCTCACCACTCTTTAGGTGAAGAAATGTCTCCTCATCTCCATCCTAAATCATCTACCCCCAATCCTCATACTGTGACACCTGGTTCTGGACACACCCACCATCGGGAACATCCTCCCTGCATCTCCCCTGGCCACTGTCCAGTCTTGTTAGAATTTTATAAATCTCTGAGATTCCACACACAATCTCTCTCTTCCCCCCCCCGAACTCTAGCGAAAACAATTCCAACCTGGTCAATCTCTCCTCATATATGTCAGACCCGCCATCCCAGGAATCAGCCTGGTAAACCTTCGTGGCATTTCCTCGAGCAAGAGCATCCTTTCTCAGAAACGGAGACCAAAACTGGACACAATTTTCTAGGTGTCACCTCATCAAGGCCCTGTATAACTGCAACACCAGATCTGTGGTCCTGGACCGAATGGCTTCATTCTGCATCATAAAGCGTCTTTGATTCTGATTGTCATTCTTCATCTGTACTCAGAACTGCTGTGAATTGCATCCGCTTGTAAGAGGAGCTATAACTCCTGCAATACTACAGAGCCATTTCTTAAAGTGGCTTTCAAGATAAAGGAATCACAAGAAGCGTACCTAACAGCTGAGCTGAAAACATTTGATAAGTATCATATATTAAAATGAGAGAAATCTCACTAAATGGAGAGAAAATGCATAAAGGGAAGAGACAAAGGGCAACATTAAAAGAAAGCTTTTCAGTGGAAAAGTGTGATTCGTGTCCATAATATATATTTTGTAGTTGCACTAAGTGCTCTAGACTCGGAAATTCAGGGATAATTTTCTAAAAGCACTCATGACATCAATTCGATCTTGTAAATTGTGATATTGGTTTGAAAGAGTTGCTGGAACTCTAGAAGAATAGGCAGTTGTAATGCCATGTAGGAAAATGTGAAATAAAATGTTCTAAATAATAAAGTAAATGCATCTTGTGTGGAAGAGTCATAAGTACAATGGAAGTATTTTAGCATACAGATGCATGTGTAAAGGTAGATAAGGCTATAAAAAGAATCTTTGATTTTGTATCTAGAAGTATGAAAAAAGTAATGATATTGAACACACAAATTTTTAATTCAATATCAGTTTGAATCTTGTATGCAGTTTTCGACACTCCACTTTAGGAACGATTTTTTTTAAACAATGGAACATGTGCAGTTTCGGGTGTTGCTAGAGGTAACGGGTTACAATTGTGGAGAGATTTAGATAGTGCTTTTTGAACTTGAACTGATGAGATTAAGAGGTGACCACATATTTATAGTAGGGTAAACAGTGATGATTTGTATTGGTCAGTAACAAAACAGGAGGACACAAATTTAAGAAAATCACAAGCAAAGCCAAGGTTGGGGTGTATTGTGTGTCACAAATGGTTAAAGCAAATTCTATAAAAAATTTTCAGAGGAATTGGGTATAGGAAGTAATAGACATGTGGGATTACCCTCGATAACTGTGTTGGCTACTGCCACCACAAGCTTTATAGTCCAAATGGCCTGTTTCTGTGTTGTTAACATTCTGTCGTTTTAATAATTGCAAAACATATGATGTATACCAACAATTATTGAATAATAGTGAATGTCTTCATGTTTCATGACACAAGCTTCTCAAATGTTTGCCCAAATGCTCAATTTGCCAGTGCCCTTTCCACTACAAAACCACTTATTCCATTTAGGTATATTTTTCCATGATTCCTTTATTTAAAATTCAGGTAGCTTATTTTTGGTTTTGCCCAGTGCAGCAAATTACTGTATTCTTTTGCAAATGAAGTCTACATACAGTTGCAAGATTTTGAAACACATGGTGAAATTTAATCTTCTTAATCCCATAATAACTTACTTACAGATCTCAAAAACAGTTCTTTATGGTAACCAAAGGCACCCTTTTTACAGTACTTGCACCAGAAAATCCCTTTTTATTTCACATCTTGCTGGATTTAATTTGACTTTAACTCCCAGATTGGAAAATCTGATAAGTTCTTCCTGGAGCAATTGTATACCTGATTTTAAACATACTGTGCTTCAAATTATCTCTTCAGGGTGTACCCAAACTCTTCCGGTCTAGGGTGGTCATTAACTCCTAGGTAAACTTGTGTTAACAAATCCAACTCACTTCTTCATTTTCTCAGGAGCAATTTTAAGCACAGTCTTCTGCGGAACAGTCCAAAAGTAAAGGTAAAACTGCAAAAGTCTTTCTTTCAAGCAATGGGTGTTTCTCTAAGGAACAAAAGACCAAGCCCATAACTTTCTGACAGAACCTCGGCACAATTGTTAACCTTGCTAGATTATAAATCCTTCTAAGGTAAACAAAAAAATTTAGCTCTCTCAAACCCTTTTCTGTAGCCACGCTGATTTTTAGAAGCACTCATGTCAGTTATTAATTTGTTCAGATGCATAGAAAACCCATATGTCTTTAACTCAAAATTCAAGCATAACACATAATTATATCAAAATTATAAATCAATCTAAACCACAGTATACATCAATTGCTTTCATTCAGCTCTACACCTTGTTATCCCAGATTTTCCAGCATCTGCAGTTCCTACTATCTCTGATATGCTTTTTTCTCCTGTTCTGTTACCCTGATGTCCTTTTATATAACGTATTATTTGGTCTGGTTAGCATGCAAAATAATACTTTTCACTGTATCCTGTACATCAGGGAGGCGCTGGCCTAGTGGTATTATCGCTAGACTGTTAATCCCAAGACCCAGGTAACGTTCTGGGGACCTGGATTCAAATCCCGCCATGGCAAAAGGTGGAGTTTGAATTCAATAAATATCTGAAATTAAGAGTCTAATGATGGCCATGAAAACTATTGTCGATTGTTGGAAAAACCCAACTGGTTCACTAATGTCCTTTAGGGAAGGAAACTGCCGCCCTTACCTGGCCTGGCCTACATGTGACTCCAGACCCACAGCAATGTGGTTGACTCTTAACTACCTTCTGGGCAATTAGCGGTGGGCAACAAATAAATGCTGCCTAGCCAGTGACACCCTCAACCCGTGAATGAATAAAGAAAAGTGACAATAATAGTAAATCAAATTCTTGGCTGCAATCTCAAATAAATATGAGCACCATGGAGTGGCCTTTGTTTCTTTTGACAATGCAAATCCTAGGTTCAAAAATATCTTGTCAAGATCATTTGCGAATATGCATGCCATTTAGAATTGCCAACATTTTTAAAAAAAAGCATACGTCTCTAGCATTGAACGATATGTAATGCAAAATTTTGGATGCTGAATATTGTAATAATCATTGCAAATTGAACTGAACGCAATAAAGCCTGTTTGATTCTCCTAGGATTATTAATATAATTGGTTTATCCCCGTGTTGATTGAAAGTTTCATTCCTCAAGTGACAGGTTGGATTGTGAAAATTATTTTCAGTTTGGCAAAAAATGCAACAAGTGATTGTGGACTAGGAAAGAGTTGTTAGTAATCTTTGTAGATTGTTTTCCTTTTGCAATGTTGCACGTAGAGTTTTGGGAGCTGTATTTTTAAATAAAAACATATCCATTGTGCGCTTTATTTCCTTCCTGTTGATGTCTTTGGTTAATGGATGTTCATTTGATAAGCTGATTTACTTACTACTATTGCGTTGCTCAGTATGCCCGAGACTTGTTTTACAATGTCAATGAAGCTGACGTTGAAGATTGTATGATTTGCCCAAGATGGAACAAGGGGAAAGAAATCTTAATTGAAGATAAGGAAGTGGAACAGGAATTGAAACCTGTAAAGACATGATCTGAAAACAATAAAAACAAATGAAAGAGTTGTTAAGGGAAAACCAACAGCAATGAAACAGAAAATTTGAATGGTTAAAATAAATTTACACTTTCTCACCTTCTTACTCCTTTTTCATTTTTGTTTTCTCTTCCTAAAGTTGGTGCATGCTGCATGAGTAGTGATTATCATTTTGCCTTAAAATGCAATCTAATGTATGTCTTTAAACAAAAACAAAAGTCAACAGGATTATAATGATATTGTATTGCAATCACTCTTTACTGTAATTCTCACAATGTTTTTTCAGTGTTGACGGCTGTTGCTGCTGTTTGTGTACTTTGCGTACCGCTGTGATGGTTGTTTTACTGTCTCCTTAATTCACTTCACTTTCTATGTTTACTCCCATTACCATCTACCTGCCAGGTTCACCTTGCTTCATGCTTCCATCTTTAGCGTCCCCTTTTACTTACATAACTTCACTCTTGAAACATCTTTAAGCCCAAAGCACATTCCTTATCTTCTTCTCGCTCATTACAGTAGGGAGGTGTTCGACAGGTGAGCAGTATTGCATACAGTTTAGTAGTTTAATTTAATGTGTTTAAATTCATAATTTTAGTTGCAATTTGCAAATCTCAGCAGTGTGTTTGATATATTAATCACTGTGATTTGTCACTGCATATAATTTGAATTTAGGTATGTCGATTTAGGGCGGCATGGTGGCTTAGCGGTTAGCACAGCTGTCTCACAGCACCAGGGACCCAAGTTCAAATCTACCGTCAGGCGACTGTCTGTGGAATTTTCACATTTTCTCTGTCTCCATGGGTTCCCTGGGTACTCCGGTTTCCTTCCACAGTCCAGAGATGTGCAGGCTAGGTGGGTTAGCTGTGGAAAATGCTGTGTTACATAGAATAGGATAAGGTAGTGGTTCTGGGTGGGATGCTGTTTGGAGTGTTAATGTGGACTCGATGGGCTGAATGACCTGCTTCCACACTGTAGGGATTGTATGATTCTCTGCTGGATTGATATTTCCAACATTAAACAAATATACACGTTCTTGGAGCACAGACAGCTGACTTACATATCCCCTTTGTTTATTACTGCTGTGCAACTACTTGTATATCTACTTAGTAAATGTTCATCCTAAAATAATTCTATAATCAAAGCAGTTTGTAAGTCAACCTGTTTTTAATTGTGAACTTAGCACTATAGAAATGATACAGCACAGAAGGCTGACCCAACGACACCCAGATGTCCTTTATAATCCCATCTTCCTGCATATGGCCCATAAGCCTGCAGCTTACAGCACTTAAGGTGCAGATCCAAGTATTTTTTTAAAGAAGTTTAGTTTCTCTGCCTCCACGATCCAACTGAGGCAGCGCATTCCAGACACCATCTACCCTCTAGCTTTTCCTCAGTTTCCCTCTAAACCTTCTGTAACTTAGCTTGAATCTGTGATGCTTGGTTTTTGAACTCTTCATCAAGGGAATCTGGTTCCCCTGTCTGCTCTATTTCTATTCCTTACAATCTTGTATATCTCAATCATGTCACCCCTCAGCCTTCTCTGTTCCAAGGAAAACAACCCAACCTCTCCAATCTCTCCTTGTAGCTACAATTTTCCAGCCCTGGTAACAATGTAATAAATCTTCTGTGCACTCTCTCTGGAGTAATTACGCCCTTCGTGTAATGTGACCAGAGCAGTGCACAATACTCCAGTTGTTGTCTTATACAGTTTCATTATATCCCTACTTTCATATTCTGTACCTCTCCAGTGAAGGAGACCATTTCAAATGCCGTTTTTACAACCACTGCTGCCTTTGGGGACCTGTGCACTTACAGGTCACGATCTCTTGCTTCATAGTCATGGAGTCATTCAGCATGAAAACAGACCCTTCGGACTAACCAGTTCATGTTGAACATAATCTCAAACTAAACTAGTCCCATCTGCCTGCTCCAGCCCGTATCCCTCCAAACGTTTCCTATTAATGTATTCATGCAAGTGTCTTTTAAGCATTGTAACTGTGCCAGCATTGACAACTTCCTCAGGACATTTGTCCCGCATGCGAACCATCTTCAGTGTAAAATCGGTCTACACCTGGGAAGGACTGGAACCAATGTCCTAGGGGCTGCTTTTGCTAACGCTGTTAGGGAGGGTTTAAACTAATGTGGAAGGAGGATGGGAACCAAATGAGGAGGTTAGAGGACAGTATGGAGGTAGTAACTAAAGCCTGTAAGGAACTAGATAACGAAGTCAGTGTGGCCAAGGGGAAGAGCAGGCAGAGAGCAGATGATGAACGCAAAGGGACAGGTGGTTTGAGGTGCATTTGTTTTAATGTGAGAAGTGTAGTAGGTAAGGCAGATGAATTTAGGGCTTAGATTAGTACCTGAGACTTGGTTGAGGGAAGGGCAAGATTGGCAACTAAATATCCCAGGATATAGATGCTTCAGGCGTGATAGAGATGTAGGTAAAAGGGGTGGAGGAGTTGCATTACTGGTCAAAGAGGATATCACAGCTGTGCTGAAGGAGGGCACTATGGAGGACTCGAGCAGTGAGGCAATATGGCCAGAGCTCAGAAATAGGAAGGGTGCGGTAACAATGTTGGGGCTGTACTACAGGCCTCCCAACAGTGAGAGTGAGATAGAGGCACAAATATGTAGACAGATTATGGAAAGATATAGGAGCAACAGGGTGGTGGTGATGGGAGATTTTAATTTTCCCAACATTGACTGGGATTCACTTAGTGTTAGGGGTTTAGATGGAGCAGAATTTGTAAGGAGCATCCAGGAGGGTTTTGTAGAGCAGTATGTAAATAGTCCAACTCGGGAAGGGGCCATACTGGACCTGGTGTTGGGGAATGAGCTCGGCCAGGTGGTTGAAGTTTCAGTAGGGGATTACTTTGGGAATAGTGATCATAATTCCGTAAGTTTTAGAATACTGGTGGACAAAGACGAGAGTGGTCCTAAAGGAAGAGTGCTGAATTGGGGGAAGGCCAACTATAGCAAAATTTGGCAGGAGCTGGGGAATGTGGGTTGGGAGCAGCTGTTTGAGGGTAAATCCACATTTGGTATGTGGGCGGCTTTTAAAGAGCGGTTGATTAGAGTGCAGGACAGACATGTCCCTGTGAAAATGAGGGATAGAAAGGGCAAGATTAGGGAACCATGGATGACAGGTGAAATTGTGAGACTAGCAAAGAGGAAAAAGGAAGCATATGTAAGGTCTAGGTGACTGAAAACAGATGAATCTTCGAAAGAATATCGGGAAAGTAGGACCAATCTGAAACGAGGAATTAAGAGGGCTAAAAGGGGTCATGAAATATCTTTAGCAAACAGGGTTAAGGAAAATCCCAAAGCCTTTTATTCATACATAGGGAGCAAGAGGGTAACTAGAGAAAGGGTTGGCCCACTGAAGGAGTCAAAGAAAATGAGTGAGATTCTTAATGAGTACTTTGCGTCAGTATTCACTGAGGAGAGGGACGTGACGGATGTTGAGGTTAGGGATAGATGTTTGATTACTCTAGGTCAAGTCGGCATAAGGGGGGGGGGGGGGGGAGTGTTGGGATTTCTAAAAGGCATTAGGGTGGACGAGTCCCCAGGTCCGGATGGGATCTATCCCAGGTTACTGAGGGGAGCGAGAGAGGAAATGGCTGGGGCCTTAACAGATGTCTTTGCAGCATCCTTGAGCACAAATGAGGTCCCAGAGGACCAGAGGATTGCTAATGTTGTCCCCTTGTTTAAGAAGGGTAGCAAGGATAATCCAGGTAATTATAAACCGGTGAGTCTGACGTCAGTGGTGGTGAAGCTGCTGGAGAAGATACTGAGGGATAGGATCTATTTACATTTGAAAGAAAATGGGCTTATTAGTGATAGGCAGTATGGTTTTGTGCAGGGAAGGTCATGTCTTACCAACTTGATAGAATTCTTTGAGGAAGTGACAAAGTCAATAGATGAGGGAACGGCTGTGGATGTCATATACATGGATTTCACTAAGGCGTTTGACAAGGTTCCCCATGGTAGGCTGATGGAGAAAGCGAAGTTGCATGGGGCCCAGGGTGTACTAGCTAGATGGATAGAGAACTGGCTGGGCAACAGGACACAGTTGTAGTGGAAGGGAGTTTCTCAAAATGGAGAACTGTGACCGGTGGTGTTCCACAGGGATCCGTGTTGGGACTACTGTTGTTTGTGATATACCTAAATGGTCTGGTGGGAGGTGTAGATGGTCTGATTAGCAAGTTTGCAGATGACACTAAGATTAGTGGAGTAGCAGATAGTGAAGGGGACTGTCAGAGAATGCAGCAGAATATAGATAGATTGGAGAGTTGGGTGGAGAAAGGGCAGATGGAGTTCAAACCAGGCAAATGCGAGGTGAGATAACAAGGTGTAGAGCTGGATGAACACAGCAGGCCAAGCAGCATCAGAGGAGCAGGAAGGCTGACGTTTCGGGCCTAGACCCTTCTTCAGAAATGGGGGATGCATTTTGGAAGATCCAATTCAAGAGTGAACTATACGGTAAATGGAAAAGTCCTGGGGAAAATTGATGCACAGAGAGATCTGGGTGTTCAGGTCCCTTGTACCCTGAAGGTGGCAATGCAGGTCAAGAAGGCGTACGGCATGCTTTCATTCATCGGACGGGGTATTGAGTACAAGAACTGGCAGGTCATGTTACAGTTGTACAGGACTTTGGTTCGACCACATTTGGAATACTGCGTACAGTTCTGGTCGCCACATTACCATAAGGAAGTGGATGCTTTGGAGAGGGTGCAGAGGAGGTTCACCAGGATGTTGCCTGGTATGGAGGGTGCTAGTTATAAAGAGAGGTTGAGTAGATTAGGATTATTTACATTAGAAAGACAGAGGTTGAGGGGAGACCTGATTGAGGTCTACAAAATCATGAGCGGTATAGACAGGGTGGACTGCAAGAAGCTTTTTCCCAGAGTGGGGGATTCGATTACTAGGGGTCACAATTTCAAGGTAAGAGGGGAAAAGTTTAAGGGAGATATGCGTGGAAAGTTCTTTACACAGAGGGTGGTGGCTGCCTGGAACGCATTGCCAGCAGAGGTGGTAGAGGCGGGCACGCTAGCATCATTTAAGATATATCTAGACAGATACATGAATGGGCAGGGAGCAGAGGGATACAGATCCTTGGAAAATAGGCGACAGGTTTAGATAGAGGATCTGGATTGGCGCAGGCTTGGAGGGCCGAAGGGCTGTTCCTGTGCTGTAATTTTCTTTGTTCTTTGTAAGACATTTTCCCTTGTCTTTTTTTAAATCTCTCTCCTCTCACCCTAAAACTATGCCAGCTAGTCTTGAACTGCACCCGCCCCCCCGACCCCCACCCCCACCCCCAATCTTAGGAAAAGACACCTACCATTAACCTTACCTATACCCTTCATGATTTTATAAACCTCTACAGGGCCACCTCTCAACTTGCTATGCTCTAGTGAAAAAAGTTCCAATTTGTCCCGCCTTACTTTATAACTCAAACCTTCCATGCCCAGCAACATCCTTGTAAATCTCTTCTGAGTCCTCTCTGGCTTAATATCCTTCCTGTAACAAGGTAGCCAGAACTGGACACAGTACTCCAGAAGAAGCCTCATCAATGTCCTGTATAACCTCAACATGATTTCCCAACTCTTGTACTCAAAGGCTGAGCAATGAAGGCAAGCATGCTAAAAGCCTTTTTAACCACCTTGTATATATGTGATACAAACTTAAAAGAATTGTGTACCTGAGCCCCTGGTCCTTCTGTTCTACACCACTACCCAGTGTCCTGCCATTAATTGTATACGTCCTGCCCCTGTTTGTTGTACCGAAATGCAATACCTTACATTTATCCAAATTGAACTCGATCTGCCATTTTCAGCTCATCCACCCCTCTCAGTATTTTCCTGTTTATTTGGTATTGAACTCCATCTGCTATTTCCCTGCCCATTCCACAGATCCATATATATCATTTAGGAGCTTACAGCTAACCACAAAACTGTCCACTATATGGCCAATATTTGTATTGTCTGTAGATTTCCCAATTGTGACCCCCATGTTCAAGTCCAAATCATTAAGGTACAAAATAAACAGCAGGGGTCCCTCCGGACTACCACTTGAAACAGGTTTCCAGTCGCAAGGGCAGCCATTGACCATTATCCTTTACTTCCTGTTACTAAGCCAACTTTGGATCCAATTCAACACATTGTTCTGTATCCCATGGGCTTTTACTTTTTTTGTCTGCCATGTGGGACCTTATGAAATGCCTTACTAGAATCCATATAGACAATATCCTCTGCACTACCCTCATCAATCCTCCTCACCACCTTCCTCAAGGAATACTTCAATCAAATTTGTAAGGAATGACCTTCTCTTAACAAAGCCATGCTGACTAGTCCATGCCCTTCTAATTTATCCTATCTCTCAGGATTGATTCTAATAATTTGCCCACCACTGAAATAAGACTAACTGGCCTATAATTGTTTGCCATTTCTTTTGTACGTTTTTTAAACAATTGAACCACATTTGCATTTCTCCAGTCCTCTGGCACATCACCCATGTCTTGTGAAGATTGGACCTTGGTTAATATATATTAGCATATATTTTGTTTGAGTTCAGCTAACAAGGTCAGTTCTGTTATCACGTAATGCATTTGAGTTCACTTCAGAATTTGAGAGGCAGAAAGAAGATGCATGATTTGGTTAACTTGAAGCTAGGGCAAGAAATCTACAGTGACCCTCATGGCAGAAGATAGCTAGCCTCATGCTAAAGAGAGCTGAGAGGTCCACAATCATAAGTTTTTGAAGAAAATGTGGAGCAAATGAAAATACTTAAATGTGGAATACACTCCCTGAGGCCATAAAAACTACAGGTGACCTGGTACCCAGTAAACGTATTTAACCTACTGTTGCATGGAACTACTGCACTCTACACCAGATCCCTGATGGAAAAGTGGAGGACCCCCTTAAGCTGAGTCAAGTGTCTATTTAAATATCAGTTTTTGGGGTAAACCACAACCAAATCTTCACAAGAAAGGCACTTGCCTTACATAACGAGGATATTGTATGAAAGTAATAGATGCAATTAGTTGGGCATAATCATGAGGAAGAAAGCTGCATCTGCAAATCAAACAACCTTAGAGTTAAGTACAGTTAAAAGGTAACTTGTGCTTACTCAAGAAAGTTGATAGTAAGACACCTGAACAATGAATGGCCTACCTTTGAGGTTTTCTTTAGAGACAGAAGGTCTATATTGATTATCAACAGCAAAAAAACTTATTCATGTAGGTTCCAGATGAAAAAATTGAATCAAATGTAAAACTGCGTTGGGTGGGTGTCCTTAATAGGCCCCACCGAGTCGGAATAAAGGTGCAATCTTATTCCATTTGAAAAATAAGTTATTCGTGAGGTGTGGAAACAAAGTATTGTATTTAAGGTAGAAATAATTAGTTTAAATTTCTGATTGAAACATCCCAGGTATGTCAGGTGATCATAGCGATAAGATGTGGGGTTCAGAAGGTTCCTCTGTTTAATTTTATCACAAAAAGCACTAACATTTTTGCTATTGTTAGGCTTCAGTTTACTGAGATGGAAAAAATGGAAATAAATTTTCATAAGACCTTTGCTTGAAGTAGGTACAGTAATAATTTTACCGCTTCCGGAGAAGAACATGGGTGGGGTTTGAGCTCATTTTGGAATTTGAGAGGTAGAAAGAAGCTGCATGATTTGGTCAACTTGATGCTAGAGGAAGAAATCTATAGTGACCCTCATGGCAGAAGTTAGCTAGTCTCATGCCAGAAAATATTTGGCTTTGACAATAAAGCGAATACCAGGTTTGAGCTGAGAAGTCCACAGTCGTAAGGTTGTGAAGAAAGTTTGGAGATTTGCTTGGGTCAAAGTTATGCAATTTCATACCTTGGAGAATAGTTGGAATACTAGCAAGAAACTAAAATGAATTCTAGAAGACTGTTCCGAAAGAAAGTAAATGAATATTCAAGGTTTATGTAATGTATAAGGGAATTCTTCAGGGGAAATAAAAAATAGAAATTGGATTTATAGCACAAGTCTTCAAAAGTTACAGTGTTATGGTTAATGGTTAAAAGTTAATGGTGCTTGCTTTGTTTAATATCTCTTTATATATAGTGTCCTGAAAATGTAAGGCTTGTTGCGTAGTTGTTTGTTAATATCTATGTGTTTGGATTTCTCTAACTGGATTGTAACAAACTTATGTATAACAGTACTTCGAAGGTTAAAGACCAATTCATCATACTTTGAAAAGATTAAAAACTTATACCACAGTATACTTGTAATCTTATTGAAACGCTTATTATGGCAACTAATTTGCTCATCCCGTGAGGTTACTCAAATTATGCAGGAACTCTGTTGCTATTCTGATCAAATCTTTCTGTTCTCCAAATTTATTAACCTTCAGATAATTCACAATTCTTCATTCTTCAGGTGTAATGTCAATGCATTGGCCAAGGAAAGGCAAAATAAACCTCTTAGAGTGGCTAGTAGATGCATTGGTAAGCCCTGCACAACTCAATCTTGGCTCGATGGGAGCACCCTCGTCTTTGAGGCAGAAGGTCCAAATCCTATTTCAAATGCTTGGGCATGCCATTTGTTGTGTAAGGTAATGGTTCTGAAAGATTACATGTTGAAGTTGCATTAGTTTCATCCATTTTGATGATGTAATATAATACTTGGGTGAAGAATTGGGTAGTTTCAGGTGAGATTTGATGGAAAATAATGTCGTCTGGGTCCTGATAGTTGTAACTATGCCGAAGTTATTGTATCTATTGCTAAAATACAATTATATCTTGTTATTTAAAACACCTACCTCTTCTTGTTAAGGCTCTCTTGTCGATTATCCTTGACCACTGATACTTAAAAGGACCATTGACTTAGCTTAGAAAGAACGATCGGTTTCAATGAACAACCCTGACCACAAATCATCCAGAGCCCAATACAATATGGTAATCAGTGGAGAACATAGCTGAAATATACAGGGTTATAGTGGAGGAGAGAATCCATTTGACTCACCCGAAAAGCTGAAATACATAAACTGACAACAAGTAATGAAATAAGGAAATAAGAACCTTACAAATGGATATAGATAGGTTAGGAGAGTGGGCCAAAATGTAGCAGTTGAGTTTAACGTGGATAAGTGTGAGGTCTTGTATTTTGTTCAGAAAAATGGGAAGGTGACCTATTATCTAAATGGGGAGAGACTTCGGGGTGCTACGGTGCAGAGGAATCGAAGTGTCTTCATTCATGAGTGACAGAAAACATGCAGGTACAGCAGATAACAAAGAAAACGATTGGAATGTTGGCTTTTATAGCTAAAGGACTAGAATATAAAGGTAAGGAAGTATTGTTGCAATTATACAGGGCATTGATGAGACTGCATCTGGAGTATTACGCACAGTTTTGGCCCCCTTATTTAAGGAAAGTTGTAGTGGCATTGGAGGCAGTTCAGAGGAGGTTCACTAAATTGATCCCAGATATGAGGGGATTGTCGTATGAAGAGAGATTGAACAGTTTAGGCCTACACTCTCTGGAATTTAGAAGAATGAGGGGAGATCAAATTGAGGTATTCAACATGATAAAAGGTATAGATAAAATGGACATGGAGCAGATGCTTCCTCTTGTGGGGCATTCTAGGACGAGAGGTCATAGTCTTAGGATAAGAGGTAGCAAATTTAAAACAGAGTTGAGGAGAAACTACTTCTCTCAAAGGGTTGTGAATCTGTGGAATTCGCTACCCCAAAATGCAATGGATGGTGTGACAGTGAGTAAATTTAAGGATAAGTTAGACAGAACTTTAATTGGTAATGAGTTGAAGGGTTATGGGGAGAAGGCGGGAAAATGGGGATGAGGAGTTATCAGCCATGGTCGAATGGTGGACCAGACTTTGATGGGCTGAATGGCCTAATTCTGCCCCTGTATCTTACGAACCTATAAATAAACAGCACTCCTGGGCGCAGCAACAGGACGAATGCAGCACTCCGGAATAAAACCCTCACCTCAGAATTGATAGCGTGGGCTGGGAAAAGAGTTAATGATAGCCATACAGGAAGAGATAGAGAACTTGGAGAAGACACCATGGGACCTCCAAGAGTAAAGTTAGAGATCTCTGAGGAGAAGGGGCAAAAGCTTTCCAATAATGGTACAAAAGACCAAGCTGTGAATAATAGATGGTGAAATGGAGTGCTTGCTCTTAAAAATAAGCATTGCCACCATCACAAGTGGGCTCCACAAGGCATGGACAATGCAATAAAGTGTGCAAGGACCAGAAAATTAATTTATACTGAAGCCACAGTATTGGCAAATTTATTTAAAGGGAGAAAGAAGCTGATTTAAAAAGTTTGAAGAATGAATCTGATTGAAATACAGAGTTTGAAGAATATGAAGACTTTTTTAAAGATCAAGACACTTTCAACGGGAAGAATTAAGGTCTGAAAGAACCTTTTCTGTTTTTTTTTTAAAAGTCACTTTTGGTTGAAGCTGGGAGTTGATGATGACGTTTGGACTGTAAACAGCAGTTTTAAACAAACAAACTAATATTTATTTATAGGACCTGCTGTGGAAGTTAATTGCAGGTTGCTCGTTTGAAGAAAACGACAGACATTCTGACTCTGGAGATGCTTTATGCTCAAGTGTTGACACATGTTTAGATGTCAACAGGGGTCATCACAAAGAGGCCAGTGCCAATCTAACAAAGAGAATGTTGAAAAGAAAGGGGAACTCAAATTTGAGCTGTGTTTTTTGTCAGAGGGATTGTGACTCTGAAAGTTACAGGACAGAGGTTTATTCTCCCATTACAAACATTTTCAAAGTTTGAAGAATAGAATCCCATTTATAAAAATTAAATGAATATTCATCTGATCCTATGGAATCTATTTGCATTGACCGATATCTTCAGAAATCAAGGAAGATGCAATTTCAGGTGCCTATGATTTTACACATCTTGAAACCTGCTTAAGTGAATTAACCAGTTATATCTCTTTCATTTTTCTTTTAATTTATCCTTTAACTTTGTCTACATGAGAGTTGGGGCTAGAATCAAAGAAGGTTGTGTTTAGATCATGGACGGTAATTAGATTACCTTGTTTAACATTGTTCTGTTAAAGCTACTGTATTAAGAATAAAACATTTATTATTTAAGCTGTAACATCGGTGTCTGGTATTAGTTGTTCATGAATTTGGGTTAGCAACCATTGGGGTCAATTTTGAGGGTCATTAAATGTTTTAATTTTACTCTGTTGCAAATGTAGGAATGGGGATACTGACCTGATTTGGATGTCTCTCCATGTCATACAGGCTACAACCATGAAAGTCCATTTTTAAAAATTGTGCATGGGGAAATTCGTCAAAAAAAGCCAGGATGACATTAATTTTACCTATGAAGAACAGAAAAACGTGTATCTTGGTTGTAGAAGGTAATAAACTCCAGAGAGTAGGAAACCACCAGCTTGGTTGTGAGGAGGGCAGGAAAACCCTAGTGAACAAGACAGAGATGCAGTATTGCCATTCAATACATTTTTGAGCAGTAAAGAAGTAACATGATATCTGTTTGCTACTTAACTGAATTGGTATCTGTATTGGAAAAATTTCATACATATGGCCATAATTCAGAATTTGAGTTTGCAGACAAAGAAAACACTGCATGTTACTATAATAGAGTTTAAAAATGTGAAGAAACTATATATAATACACAAATAAAATAGTATTGATTTATTACTGAAGTATAAGCTTGAAGATAACAGATTACAAACAACAGAGTTGTTACAGATTTAGAACCTCTTTAAAGAAATAAAAATAATTGAATCCAATAAGAAACTGAAGAAGAATTAAGGCTCCCTGAAAGATTTAAGGTCAAGATGGGCAAATAGAATGCTAGATTGGATATTCGGGGAAAAAGAACAGATGTGAGAAAGAAAATTGCTTCCAAATTAACCAGTGAAACTGAGCAAGTTGGTACAAGTTGATAGAATTACATTTAATGGGTCTTTTAGTGGATGATGTTATATATCACCAAAAAATAAATGAAAGCACATGTATTTAATATGTTTTCTTTAAAAAATTGATTATGAGTTTAGACTTAAAAGAAGAGTTCAGTTTCTAGAAGAATCCAAGGATAATTTCATTAACGACCTCTACAGAGTAGTGGAAAACTATGATTATGTAGCTTTGAAATGAGAATTCACAACAGATTTTTAAAAAGCTGGTGGAAATACTGATGAGCCATTGCCAGATTTCTTCGAGTTCAAGGAAGATTTAACCTGTGAATAAGCTCCTCAATCATGCTATTACTAGAAATCAAGAGTTACAGACATAAAAGCAATGAACCAATTGCAAGATTCAGCAAGAATGACACCTTTTATAAAGATTCCCAAAAGATAAATGATACTTCTATGGTAGGATGAATGGGGGCTAACTGCCCTGAGCCCCACAATGGAATCATAGGCCATTAGAGGAGACAAAAGCTGGGGTGGGGGTGACCTTTGGAATAGTGAGAACACTATGTGATTTTGTGTTAATTTCTGGTTTTGTCTGAAGATAGCAAAGCCACCAATAACGCAAAGGCCCGCCCCGCCCCCAGCACCCCACTAGCGGCGGACCCAGGCCACACAATATGATTTCCTTCGACCACTTAACCCCAAAGGAATGACTCTGTTCTTGCCAGGCATTGTTGCTTGCTCCTCATAGTTATACTTAGGTTCAGCTAGTTACGTTTAATTATATCTCTTGATTTCATGCAATAAATTATCTTCTTATGCAATACAAGTTCCCCTTCTTATTGAGACTCTCTACCTGTTTATCCCCAATCACTGATTTAATTAGCATCCTTAATTAAAGGGTTAAGTAGACGATTAGATTCATCTTTAAAAAGATTGGTTACAGTAAAAAGCACCAACCACAGACCAGTAGCCCAATACAATATGATTCAGGCTGACATTCCAGTGGAATACTGAGGGCATTGCCATTCATCCAGTACAGTGTGTGCATTTAGATGGATTCAAAAATTCTACGGCACTATTTCAAAGAAGATAATTAGAGTTCATCAGGGTCTGGCCAAATATTTTCACTGAACTGACATTACTAATCAGGTCAGGTCAGACCTGAAATGTTAACTCTGTTCCTTTCTTAATAGATATCATGAGACCAACTATTTCCACATTTTCTGTTTTTATTATTGGTCAAGCTCAAGGATTCAGAGGTTCAAAGTCAGCTCTAATAAATAATTTGCTTAAAGATAGAAAATGTCTGAGTTCTGGTAACTTTTTCTTGACCAGGGAACTATGGACAATGGTGTTTGACAAGAGTTAGTGCTAGGACCACTACATTTTTTAAAGGGCATGTGCAGGGTTATGACAGATAAGGTGGATAAAGAAAAACTGTTTCCATTTGCTGATTGCTTAAGGATTAGGTGACACAAATTTGAGGTTTTCGTCAACAGATGTTGTGAGGAAGAACTTTTATATGCAGTTAGTGGTAATGAGTGACTTGAAATGTGCTGCTGAAAATGCTGGTGGAAGCGAACACTATAAATGATTTCTAAAGGAAATTAGATGGCCATTTGTAAAGCGAATAAACTATCGGGATAGAGTGAGGGAATGGAACACCTGGATTGCTCTAAAGAAAGCCAGCATAGGTTTGATGGGTTCAATAACCTCTTCATGGTATAATGAATTTTTGACATTCTACACGTTTGTAGAGATTACCTCAGTTGATAACAGTCTAATATTATGGACCAGACCAAACCCCCTTAAAATATATTCAGAAGGTAGTCTAGACACTAACTTTTTATTGGAAAGGTAAGTATAAGGTGCTGCATTCCAGGTGCAATCTGACTGATCAAGCTAGCAGATTTGAAGCAAAGGACAGTTTATTCACATACTATAAAAAGAAGACACTGGAATAACAACTCTATTGGAAAATTTAACAGAATAATAGATTATTCTACTATTAGACAGTAACTGTTCCAAACCAGTAACATGCCTTTTGCCAAGGGTGTGTTTATGGTAAGTTCAGAAAAATAGATTACCTTCACAGGGAATTCTCCAGTGCGCCAGGATAAAAAACATCAAGAGAAAACTTTGCCTGTGTATAAGAATTTTAAGAAGAACATGTACACACACTTGCACATATGTAGAGCAGGGAGAGATATACTGCAGCTTCCACCTGCTTCAAGATCTAACAACAACTACTGAAAATGAAAAATTAAACATCTTGGTTCTGTCAGAATTTGACCATACCCATTCAGATTGCTTCTATTTTTCCAACTACAAAAAAGAACCCCAAAGTCTCACAAGCTGTTTACTTTATTGGCTATAAGTAGACAGCTGTGCATTTCTGTTTTAAAACCTCTCTTCAAAAAAAGAGAATAAAATATATCTCTTAAAGCCATAGTATGGTCACACCTCCCCTACCTAACAAAAAATGAACTATCAATATACAAAGATGGCTTCATTTTTAAAAACCTTTAGTCTTACGCTATTAGTACACTACAAAATGTATACATTATATTGACTGCAAGCATGCAAACATTCACTATTACAGTCTATTTCAGTTTGTTTTTCCCACCACCGTATGCCTCCATCTTCCTCCTTCAAAATTGCAACAACACGTAGGCAATTACGTTCTCTCACCCTGCCATGTGTATAATTTTCAAATTGAATGGCTGCAATAATAAGCTTCATTTAAACAGTCCAGAATTTTTATCCTTAAATTTTTCCAAAAACTTTAAGGGGTTATGATCAGTATATACTGTTGTCTGAGACAGATTACTGGCAATACAAATGTTGAAACGTTGTGACACCAAGGTCAACATCATCTTTTTTAATTGTGGAATATTTCTGTTGTTGATGATTATTCAATTTTCTGGCAAAATACCCAATAGATCTTTATATCCTCTCATCATCTTCTTGCAAGAGTGTAGCACTGACACACACATCATTCGCATCAATAGCCATCTCGAATGGCTTTGCATACTTACCTGTAGCTAACACTGGGGCCGTGGTTAACACAGTTTTCAGGCTGTCAAATGTCTTCTGACATTCCTCTGTCCACTGAAATTTTCTGCCCTCCTTCAACAAGTCAGTCAGTGGAGCAACCACGTTGCTAAAATTGAGTTCAAACTTCCAATAAGAAACACTCGGTCCCAGGAAGCATAGTACTTCCCTCTTCATCGATGATATGGGAAGCCCCCCAATAATATTTGTTTTCACATCCCGTAGGGCCATCTTTCAATGTCCAATGACATGGCGCAGGGATGGGACTTGGGGTTTTGCGAACTTACTCTTAGCCAGGTTTATCACCAAGTCTGCCTCCTGAAGTTGATCGAACAATTCCAATAGATACCGCACATGTTCCTTCCATGTGTGACTAAAAATCACCAGATCGTTGATGTACACCATACAATTGGGTAATCCTGAAATGATTTTATTGATTAGTCTTTGAAATGTGGCTGGCACATTTTTCAAACCAAATGGCATGACTTTAAACTGGTACAGTCCATTTAGTGTTATGAAAGCAGAAATTTCCTTCGCTGTTTCGGATAAAAGTACCTGCTAATATCCTCTAAGTAAGTCCAACTTCGAAATATAAGTTGCTTGTCCACCTTCTCCATGCAGTCTTCCAACCATTGGGTAGAATATGAATCAGATTTTGTAACTGCATTGACTTTACAATAGTCCGTGCATAATCATTGGGTAGCATCTGGTTTTGGCACCAATACTATGGGTGAGCGCCATTCACTGCAACTCATTTTGATTATATTGTCTTTGAGCATGTGTTCAATCTCTTTTTGAATTTGTGCCCACTTTAGAGTGTTAAGTCGATAAGGATGTTGCTTAATTGGAACAGTATTTCCTGTATTTACATCATGTGCAATTAGATTAGTACTTCCAGCTTATTCCCACATATCGCCCCATTTGATTGTAATAATTCTTTCAGGTCATTTCGATCTTCCTGTGGAAGGTAACCCAGTAATTTATCCCAATTTATAGGAACTTTCTCATTGTTCAGTTAATTTCAAGAACGTCCAATTCAGAATCATTTGAACTTGGTTCTTCACTCTGTGTTGAAACCAGTAACACATTCTGATTTTGCTTGTCTTCCCTTCCGAAATACCTTAAGAGCATATTCGTATGATGTACTCTGAGATTTCTTTCTATCCGGCATTCTTATTAAATAGTTCACCTCACCCAATTTACTTTTGATTTGATAAGGCCCACTAAACCTTGCCTTTAAAGGTTCATCTACCACTGAAAGTAACTAACACTTTATCTCAACTAGCAAAATTGTAACTTTTTGATTTCTTGTCTGCTTCCTGTTTCATTATATGATGTGCTACTTTCAAACGCTGTATAGCCAACTCACTCACTCTATTTAATCTTTACCTAAAGTCCAAATATGTGGTCTCTGATCTCTGACTCACCAACTTCTCCTTAATAATTTCAGTGGATCTCTCACCTCATAGCCAAAAACTAATTCAAATGGACTGAATTTAGTTGGTTCATTAGGTGCATCCCTAACTGCAAAAAGTACAAGTGGAATTCCTTTGTCCCAGTCCTCTGGATAGTCTTGACTGTAAGCCCTCAACATGGTCTTTAAAGTTTGATGGCACCATTCTAATGCTTCTTGCGATCCTGGGTGGTACACAGTGGATATGATTGTTTTACTCCTAAGCTATCGATAACTTCCGTGAATAATATTGATATAAAATTTGACCTTTGACCTGATTGTTTCTCAGTGGGTGGTCCATATCTAGTAAAGAATTTGAGTAGCTCTTCTATAATTCTTTTAGCTGTGATGCTAAGTAATGGAATGGCCTCTGGAAATCTAGTAGACACATCCATTATGGTCAACAAATACTGATTCCCACTTTTTGTTTTAGGTAGGGATCCTATGCAATCAATTAAGATCCTTGTAAAAGGTTCCTCAAATGCAGACATGGGTATAAAGAGTGCTGGTTTTATCACTGCCTGAGGTTTTCCAAATACCTGACATGTATGACATGTCCAGCAAAGTTCATCCTTATGTAGTCCAGGTCAATAAAAATGTTTTTGTATTTTGGCTTGAGTTTTCCTTACTCCCAAATGACCACCTAATGGTAATTAGAACAAAGAATAATGCAGCGTGGGAACAGGCCCTTCAGCCCTCCAAGTCTGTGCTGCCCTTCCATACTAAAACTGTCTTCACTTACAGAATCCATATCGTTGTGTTCCCTCCCTATTCATGTATTCATCCAAGTACTTGTTGAATGCTGCTATTCATGTGGTACAACCCACCAGTAATACAGCTTGATGAACTTCTGTCCATTTTTCATCCGTCTGTATGTGTAATGGCCTCCATTTCTTCATCAAAATGTCATTTTCAAGATAATAATATTCTAGGACTCACTTAGATTCTTCTTCTGTGTATGATGTTTGATACAGCTGCTTTAGTATTTCATCTTTCCATAGAAATTTCTGTGAGCTAAAAATATCTACTTTGTCCTCCTATCCGTTCTCGTTTTGTCTCAGTCATTTGATCAAATATAGTCTCAGATAATTGAACTTCAACTTCCTTATCTTTATTCTTTGATTTTTCCTCTTGCTTCAGTCTGTGACTTTGTGACCTTGTTACCACCCAGTCAGGAAAAATCCCAGGATATACTTCCTGTAACACCTCAGTTGCCTGATATTCCACTGGCTTTTCAACCACAGTTGACATCACTCCCATCTGTGATCCAGCTATGTCATTATCAAGGATAAAAGATGTATTTCCGGAACTGAGAATTTCTCTGTTATTTCCATCACTTTTCACCGGGCTCCCTAGCCTTACTTTATATAATGGAGTGCTGTTCTTCTCACCATGAATTCCAGTGCTCCTTCTGAATTACATGGCTCCTCATCTCTCACCATCAGAGATTAACTTGCTCCCATATCTCTTAGAATCTTAACTTCTTTATCTGCTTCTCCTGGCATATGTGAGTAAACCTTACCCTCACAGGTAAATTCTTTAAAGAGATCTGGCATTTTCTTTTCAATCAACTGCTGATTAGGTTGTATATTCTGGTGCAGCATTTTAGCTTCTGCTGTGCTTTCCTTTACCATTTCAACTAAACTCACTGGCTTATCCTGTTTTTCCAACATCTGTCTTCCCAGTGCTTTTTCTAAACCACCAACACTGAGACTTTATGTGGCCTACTTTATTGCAGTGAAAAACAGCTGACCTTTTTTACTTCTCTTTCCCCGTCATGGGTTTCCTTTTTATCCTGTGGTAAACTATCTTTACTATCTTCCCTTACTACCTAAGGATTTCTCTTCCCAATTCCTCACCCCACAATCATCTACTATTTCTACTGCTAATCTTGCAGTCTTATCTCTCTGCTCTTCCACATATGTTCTCACTATTTCAGGAAGTGAATTTTTGGACTCCTTCAAAATAATCATCTCCCTTAGAGGGTCATATATTTGATATACTTTCAATGCTCTTATCCACCTATCAAAATTACTTTGTTTGATCCTTTCAAACTGTACACATGTTTGACCAGGTTCCCTCCTTAGATTCCTGAAACATTGTGTGTAGGGTTCTGGTACGAGCTCATATGCACTTAAGATGGCTTTTGTCAACTCACCAGATACCACCTCTGATAGTAATACAAATACCTCACTAGCTCTACCTACCAACTTTGTTTGGATCAATCCACATGGTCACTGGCCATTTCATTTGTCTAGCTACTCTCTCAAAGGAAATGAAAAAGGCTTCTACATCCTTCTCGTCAAACTTGAGCAGTGCTGGACATATTTAAACACTAAGCCTTTGGCTACGATGGGATTGCTGTCCATTATTGTCCTCATCACTACTATTACTTTTCACCTAAAACTCTGCCCTTTTAAGTCAACTTTGAGTTTCTAGTTCCAATATTTAAAGTTCAAAAACTCATTCACTCTCCCTTTCTTCTCTCTTTTTCTGCCTTTCTTCCGCTGGGGCCTTCCTTTCCTTTTCTTTTTCCTCTGCTTTTAATCACAATTCAAACTGTTTCATTCCCTTCTCATATTCGAGCCGCTTCAATTTCAATTGAATTTTAGCCATTTCCAAAGATTCCGATGGCATTCCTGGCAATTATAAATGCTGTGCGATTGCCACAATTATTTCCCCCTGCCTCGCAGACACAGGCAACTCTAACTCCAGCTTGTTTGCCGATTCTGAAAGCTTTGCCTTGCTCACTTTCTGTAAAACCCCTCAAGTGAGTTCTTCCATCCTCAGAAAACTTAGTGACTGAAAGAGCCATTATTATATATTCATTTGGTTTGGCAGCATTTGGAAAGAGGAACAGAGTTCAAGTTTTAAGTTGATGATGTTTAGCCAGCATCAATTATGTTTCTCCCTGCATTGAATCATTAGAGCTGCTGCGTATTTCCAGCTGCTTCTGCTTTTATTTCAGATCTCCAGTATTTGTTGTGTTTTGCTTTTGTGTGACTATAAAATTATCTGATTATTATCATATTATTGCTTATTGGACCCTATTCTTTGTTATTTGGCTGTTGCCCTTCTTACATTCCAAAATGCACTTCAAAAGTGCTCCATTCGCTCTAAAATTCTTTGGGAGGCAGAGGTCATGAAAGATGCTTTATCATTGTAAAATTTCATTTATTTCTAATGAAATAAAGCACAAAAATAATATATTTAGAAGTAAAAATTAAGCTTTTTCTAAAATTAAATTCAGTATAATATTGTACTCTGAGCATTATTATATGAACTTCTGAATGCCCGGGTCAAAAATCACATGACACCAGGTTATAGTCCAACAGGTTTATTTGAAAACACTAGCCTTTTTAGCTCTGCTCCTTCCTTAGGTGCAATGTGAAAGAGGAGGTACACCAGTATATCATGACAGTGGTGGAGAGAGTGAATATTTGCGGACATCATCACAGTCAAGTTGTTTGCTTTGTCCTGGATGATGTCAAGCTTATTCAGTGTTGTTGGAGCTACACTTAGCCAGAGAAGTGGGGAGTATCCCATCACACTCCTGACTTGTGCTTTGGCTTTGGGAGTCAGGAGATGAGTTACTCACTGCAAGATTTCTAACATCTGATCTATTCTTGTAGCCACAGTATTTATGTGGCTACGCCAGTTCAATTTCTGGTCATTGGTAACGCTTGGTTGCCGATGGTGGGGATTCTGTGATGGATAATGCCATCTTCTTTTGTGCTGGGTATGATTGCAACCAACGGAGAGTTTTCTCCCTGATTTCAATTGACTCTAGTTTGCTGGGCTCCTTGATACCACACTTGGTCAAATGCAACTTTGATGTTAAGGGTAGTTCTCTTATCACCCTTTGGAGGTCAGCTCTTTTGTCCATGTGTGAACCATAGCTATAATGAGGCCGTCTGGCTCTGAGAGAGCCCAAACTGAGCATCAGTCAGCAGGGATTTAGTAAACTCAAGGAGGGTGCTGGCTTTTTGCTACAAACTCTGAACTCTTATTCCACCTCCCATGTGCTTGCTGTAGTTGAATTTGACATAATCCTTATAATCCCATGAATTTGCATTCATTGGAAGTAATTGACTTACATAGTGGTTATTAGATTGCTGTAAGGTATTTTACCATGCTGCATAGGCAAAGAATAGTCTTGGTGATGATAACATAGTGGAGAATTAATTAGGCCATGAAGGAGATTCTTAACTTTTAGGATTCTGTCAGAAGGAAATGATACAAACCAATGTTTATTCTCCCAATAGCAACCCAATAGAGTTGCTCCATAATAGTTGGCAACAAAAATACACAAACATAAAAATATTTTTTGGGGAAGGCCATGGATCACTACGTTATATGTGAAGATGTGGTGGAAGCATCAAGAACCAGAAGTAAGGTCGGAGATAGCGAGGACTGCAGGTGCCAGAAGTCAGAGTCGATAAAATGTGGAGCTGGAGGATCGCAGCAGATCAGACAGCATCAAAGAAGCAGGAAAATCGATGTTCCTGCTCTTCTGATGCTGTCTGACTAAAGGTAAGGTCATTGGCAGAAGGAGTAATGACAATGTGAGGAAAATTTTTTTTACACAGTGGGTAGTTAGAATCTAGAATGCACTGCATGAGAGTTTGATGGAGGCAGATTCAGTTGAGGCACTCAAAAAGAAATTAGTGGTTTTCTGGAAAGGAAGAACGTGAATGGTCCTAGCAAAAGTTGAGGGTGTGGTACTATGTGAATTGCTCAGTCAGGAAGCCAGTACAGAGTCAATGGATCAGAGGATCTGTAACAATTTCTATGATTCTCTGATGGGTAAATTATTACATTTTGACCTCTGACATCTTACACAACAAACCTGAAGTGGAGTTCTGAGCTGTACAGTAGTAATCTGTGATCACAGAAGCTTGGCATTAATAAAGGAAAATCACATGATTACAGACAGTAATACTATTACCAGGTAAAACTGAAAAATTGCCTCAGAGCTATCTGAATCCTCCAGATTGTTTATTATTTTGTACATTACTATCTTCCAGATTCTTCTGTTTTCATTTGACCTGTGATATATTCCACACAAATTTGTTGTGAGCTTCTCAATAGAAGCATCTATTGTTTCATTTGCCCTACTTCCAGAATAAATCTGTATTTTATCTACACTTAGAGCCTCATTATTTTATAAGCTATATTCAAGATGTCATGAAGGTTTCTCACAGTATCTTTTGTGAGCTGTGTAAAAAGAACTAAATTATCTTCTTTATTCATTCTTAAAACAGGTGGTGCTTCCAACATTTATTTTAGAGAAAAGATCATTGCTGGAAATGTATGCAAATTTCATGGCCCATGCAGACATGTTTGTGTCAATCACAGCAGGTATAACACCTGAAGAGCGGATTATCAGCTTTGTGGAATATTACCTGACTGCTTTCCATGAGGGCCGAAAGGGAGCAGTTGCAAAGAAACCTTATAATCCAATAATTGGAGAAACTTTTCATTGCTCTTGGGATGTGCCAAAAACTAATGTAAAATCCAGTAGAGCCAATGGCATTTCAACATTTGGCAAGGATCAGCCCAAACTCGAGCAAGCCTTGGAGTCTAGCAAGGACCCAACAGAATGTTACAAAGTGAGATTTACAGCAGAACAAGTTTCCCATCATCCACCGATTTCTGGTTTTTACTGTGAATGCGAGGAGAGGAAAATTTGTGTGAATGCACATGTGTGGACCAAGAGCAAATTTATGGGCATGTCCATAGGGGTCACCATGGTGGGGGAAGGTAAGAACAGTTTGCAAGTTCATAATTTTTAACATTTCAGGGTGGAATTGTTGGACTCAGTATGTACTCAATGTCGGTATTTTGATTTTCTGACTCAAGCTGTCTGCATGAGTACTGGGATAATTGATTTTAGAATATGTACATTTCCCTTTCTGTTTTTATGATGGATTTTGTGATGTCTGGATTTCTAGTTGGGGGTGATAAGTCATTAGCCTATGTAAATCAATTAATTTAATACATGCTCCGAATGTTTTCCAGCAGCCCAAAAAGGGAAACAGGAGCTGCTGCCTTTTACAACACTGCATGAGGGTCCTGAGGAGCAGAGATGTTCCCCAGTCTTCAAAGGGGCTGTCATCCTTTCCCTGCCACTTGTTCACTTGCTGCTTCCTCCCCAAACCCCAATATCTCACTCCAGCCCCATTACCTCCTGACTGCTGCAGCATATTTTTCCCACCTCTCTCCAAATTCCATTGTCTCTAATTAATTTTATTGCTTGGATGAATCTCTTTCTACACTTTAGTTGAGAAGAGAAAGTGTGCTTTCCGGCACAATCACAGAGATCCAATTTATCTATTAGGTATTTATCCTGCATCCCCCTGCCCCGCTTCTCTGGCTTACGTCAGAACGTTCTGTTGTTGCAGAATCATACAGTTTAGGGAACCAATTTCATCGAATTGTTATTTTACACACCTGACATGGTGAAGACTTTCTCAGTATTCTCAATACTAGTCTACTTTTCAGTGGTGTAAACTGCAATCTCACATGGAAGTCTCAAGAGCGTGATATGGCAGTATCAAGTTCTATGAAGAGATGTCTGCTACTCTGTGTGCATCACATGTGACAAAGTAAATTCAAAACCCTTTATGTAACTTGATGTATGCTCCTAGACTGATGCAGGTGTTGTACAGGAATTTTGAAAGCAATCTGGAGAGGTTTCTACCTTTTTAGCACCTTCTAAATATGCCTGGCAACAAGGTCTACCTCAGAACTTTTCTGCCTGTCTGATAAGTTAATTTCTATTGACTAATCTTTGTCACGGTTAGCTGCAATTACTGACAGTGATTTGTCCTCCTAATTTGCTGCATAATCTTCTTCAGATCTCATGCCAAGATCCTGCTGTTACCACTTAAGGTGTTGTTGTTTCCTCTATAACACCTGGATATAAATAGTCCAGTTCAATCAGAGAGAGTTAACTAAAGTCAACCTAAAACTAAAACTAAAGAAAAGACTGCGTATAGATTTTATTCTACACTATCACAAGCAGTGACGTGATAATGAATAAAAAGGACTACATCGCCAAAGCACAAGCACTGCTCGCCGACGAGAACACATACCGGCCAGTACAAACTGACCCGATATCACGACTAGGCAACAAAATCCTATACACGCTACAAAGACTTAAACAAACAGGACAGATCAACAAAGCAGACTCCTTAAGAATGAAACAACACACCCTGATTCTACGGCCTCCCTAAAGTGCACAAGCCGGAAGTCCCCCTCAGACCCATAGTCTCCCTACCAGGCACTCCATCGCACAAATTAGCCAGAGAACTACAAAGAAGACTCAAGCACCTAGTCAACAAATCACCCCACTCCATCCACTCAGCCCAAGAATTCCTCAACTCCATCAAAGACATAAAGATAGAGGACGAAGAGACCATGATATTGTTTGATGTCACCGCCCTATTCACGTCAATAGACATACCACTAGCAAGGGAAACAATGACAACACTACTTGAACAAGAACACGACCCCAGTGAAACCATCTCCAAGGACAACATGCTTAAACTACTGGACCTATGCCTGACCACCCACTTCACCTTCAACGGCCAAACATACGAGCAAATCAACGGGACACCCATGGGATCGCCTATCTCCAGACTCGTGGCAAAAGCAGTGATGCAAAGACTGGAAAGGACTGCCCTTCCGCAAATCCAACCTAAACTATGGATACGCTATGTAGACGACACCTTTGTCATCATTAAACGGACCAAATTAGAAGAGACACACAAACTCATAAACAACACCCTCACCGGAATAAAATTCACCAGAGAGGAGAAGAACAAACAACTTCCATTCCTGGACATCATGGTAGAGCACAAGACAAATGGGGAACTGCAAACGAAAGTACACCGTAAAGCCAAACACACAGACCAGGTATTGAACTTCAATAGTAACCATCCCAGCACACACAAACGAAGCTGCGTGCGAACGCTATTTAAAAGGGCAACAACACACTGCAGCAACATGGAACTACGCCAAGAGGAGGATGAATATCTCTTCCAAGTGCTCAAGGATAATGGATATCCAAAGAACTGGGTCAGGAGGTGCCTACAGGAACAGCATCAGAAAGATTCTACACGCCCCGACACACTCATCACACTATCCTACATCAGGAACACGTCAGAACTCACCACAAGACTTCTACGACCGCTGGGCATCAGAGTGGCACACAAACCCAAATCAACCCTACGACAAGTGCTCACCCGAACTAAAGACCCACTCCCCACCATGGACAGGACCAGTGTCATCTACAAAATCCGCTGCAGAGACTGCGAGAAACACTACATCGGACAAACAGGAAGGAAACTAACAACAAGAGTACATGAACATCAACTGGCTACAAAAAGACACGACCAATACTCACTCATCTCAATCCACATGGACAAGGAGAACCACGACTTCGACTGGGACAACACCAAGATCCTGGGACAGGCTAGGCAGAGACAAGCACGAGAATTCCTGGAAGCATGGCACTCCACGAAGCAGGCTATTAATAAACACATTGACCTCGACCCCATGTACGTTCCACTACAGAGGAAACCCGGAAGTGAGGCAATCCATCGCAACGGACCCCAGAGTTTAAAAACCAGGCGGGAAAACACACCGACGCTTCATCAGAGGCTGCACTGAGGATGTTACCAAGCACAGTAACGAAATGTCTGCGGAACAACAAAACAGCTTGGCGAGCCAACCAACCTCAACTATCACCAGCATATTGCTAGACATTGAAATCTGATAGCTATTATTTATGCTGGTGCAAGTAAATCCTTGTCTCTTATCAATAAATACAATGTCAGTACATACATGTTGAACAATATTTGGGGCGACACGGTGGCTCAGTGGTTAGCACTGCTGCCTCACAGTGCCAGGGACCTGGGTTCGATTCCACCCTCGGATGAGTGTGTGGTGTTTGCACATTCTCCCCATTTCTGCGTGGGTTTCCTCCGGGTGCTCCGGTTTCCTCCCACAGTCTAAAAATGTGCAGGCTAGGTGGATTGGCCATGGAAAATTGCCCATAGTGTTGAGGGTTATAGATTAGGTGGGTTATAGGGGGATGGGTCTGGGTGGGATGCTCTGAGAGTCGGTGTGGACTTGTTGGGCCGAAGGGCCTGTTTCCACACTGTAGGGATTCTATGATTCTATGAAATCGTATGTACAGCTTATCTGGCATTATTTTTTGCATTTTAGAGTGTGCTGGCATATGTAAAGCAATGAGCTTTTGATACTTTCAATTTATTTTGTTATTGTGAATTTGACTTGTAGATTAGTTCTGGGAGTTTGTTTTTAAGTGTAGTGAAAATATGCCAACATCGACATCAGAGTACAAATTACTCTCGCTGCTCTTTTTGGGATATTTTTCTCCTGTTGCTTACAGGAGGTCACTGTAGTCATCTTTTGCTACCATTTGCGACAGGAAAAATAAAACCCTCTGCTTAAAATCAGGGCTAAAATGCAACATAAACCATGATACTTTCTCCAAGAATGTCTCAATTGACTAAATGTTGACATTGAATCGTAGAGTTGCATTCTCACATTAGTCTTTTTATAAAGCTTAGTGCAAAAAATACTTAAACTATGAAATATATCAGCAAGCATAATAAAATGTTTTACACACTGCAGTTGTGAAGAGTTGCTACACATTACTTCCAGAAATAAATTAATAATTTGGGCTTGAGCTCAACACACTTTACATTGTCTGAATGCAAATTTTCCTTTTTAGCTGATGTTTCTCTACACTTCTTAATAACCTACCAATTACTATATATTCCCTTGCTTTGCTAGCCTTCCCAAAATGCATTTCCTCACACTTCCCCAGTTTAAATGCCAATTGACACATCTGTCTACCAGACTATTCCATTGACAGCTTCTTGCAGTCTGCCGCTTTCTCCTTTATTGTCAACCATATCAGTTTTCTTATTGTCTGCACACTTCTTGATTTTCCGATCAACTTTCAAGTCCAAATTATTGCTATATATATTGCAAAAGGTAAGAAAGCTGGCAATGAGTTATGTCAAACCTGTTGGAAACAACCTTCCAGTCACAAAAAACATCCTTCAACCATTATCCTTTTCCCATCACTCAGCCAATTTTGGATTTATTCTGCCACTTTTCCTTGGATGTCATGAACTTTTAAAAGTCTATCAAAAAGGACCTTTACAACATACCTCGCTAAAACCTTACATGGACTACATCAAATGTGCTACCTCTCTCAACGCTGATTCCAGTCAACTTAGTCAAACTCAAACTTCCCTTAACAAATCTATCCATCTTGGTTAATCCATGCCTTTCTAATGAATAAGGCGTATTGTCCATCAGAAAATTTTTTCCAATGATTTGACCATTGTCATGCTTAGGTTGACAAGTCTCTAACGAATAAGTCTATTCCTTTTCCCCTTTTTAAACAACGTGACAATTATGGCAGTCCTTTGGCATCTCACTTGAAATCAGAAAGGGTTGAAAATAATGGTCAACACTTGTTTTACTTAACATCCTGGGAGGCATTTGAGCTGAATGTGGTAATTTGTCTATCTTAAAAGGTTTATCTGGAGCTTACATTGGAACCAAGTAGTGAGCATCAAGGCTAGATGAAGGACTATCAGATATGTTTCAAGTAAAGGGTATGACAAGGCTGTGTACAATTGCCAAAATTATTCAAACTGCACACCGGAACAGTATTCAAAACATTAGGTATACTTCCATGGGTAAAAATTGGGCACAAGAACATAACAAGCATGTAGACTGACAACACAGCACTGCTTGTAAAATCATGAGGCCTTTCAAAGTATCGTAGATTAAGTAAAATCCAGAACCTTAGAATATGAATTGACTTTGAACATCAAAAAGACAAAAACAATGGTAGTTAGAAAAAAGGCATTAGAAGAAAGTAGATTGCAGGTTGAAATGGATGGTCAGTACTGATAGTACAATCGTACTGTTGATGATATTAGGGCATGGCCAGGAGATGAGAGAAGCTTGTAGGATGGGCAACACTGTAATCATTGGGGAATAAAATTGAAATGACTTGAATTTAGGCATGGTCTGGTTAATCCAATTGAGCAATAAAGCTGCGGAGGACAAGTTTCTGGAGTGTCTTAGGAATGGTTTTCTAGAACGTCATGTTGAAGAGCCGACTAGAGGACAAGCTATTTTGGATTAAATATTATGTAATGAAAAAGCTGATTTAATAATATTATTCTAAAAGAACTTTGAGGGATGAGTGACAACAACATGTTTGAAAGTAAGGTTATTCAATCTGAAGCAAAGATATTCAATTTGAATAAGGGAAATTATGAAAGTATGAAGCAAAAGTTGACTGACCTGGATTGGGAAAATACACTAATAAGCGTAACTTTAGAGAGAGCCATTACATAACCTATAATATGTGAATATTCGTTCAAGATACAAAACCTCAAAAAAAGGCCAATCATCCATAGCTATCAAAGAAAGTTAAGGACTTAGAAGATTCAAAGGGAACGTTTATAGATTAACCAAAAAATGGTATTAAGTCTGAGGATTTGGCAAGCTTTTAGAATGCAGCAAAGGGGCACAAAAACACAGAAATATAGGCCGAAAAATCTTCTACAGATACATAGAAAGAAAACATTAGGCTAAGCCAACCACCCCCCCCCGGGCTATACATTGGTAATCATCTTCCATAATTCCGAAGATTGTGAAATGATTCATGCACATTAATAGCTTGCTAATTTCAGTACACTATTTAAGAAAGGAGCAAATGGAAAAGCAGGGAACTGCAGAGCTCAAATTGGTCCTATTACACAATATCTTTCTAATCATTTGCATCTTCTCACTAACGTTTCTGATTTCTGTCATCGGAACACTTAAGTGATGATAGGTATGGAAAACAATTCTGCCAACCTGGTGTAGTCATAGATTTCCATTCTGTTGACTAAATGAAACAAGTCTGTTGTACCAACATAGAATCTACTGAGATTAACTCTTCTGTTTGGGGTTCAGCCAATGAGAAGCCAATGAAATCTTACTCCTGTCAGCCTTACATCAGTGATAGGGAAATGCTAGAGTGTATCATAAAGGATATGGTAAATGGACACTTGGGTAAAAATGATATCATTGGGCATAGTATATGTCATAGAATGTTAGCCTTTGTTGCAAAGGGATTTGTGTATAGGAGTAATGTAGCCTTGCTTCAATCATATAAGAGCTTGATTCAACCACACTGGATAATGTGTGCGTTTTGGTCTCCTTATCTCAGGAAACACATTATTGCCAGAGAGGAAGTGCAGTGAAAGTTCACACGAGGCATGCTTTTCCATTTGCTCCTTTCTTAAATAGTGAACTGAAATTAGCAAGCTACTAATGTGCATGAATCATTTCACAATCTTTGGAATTATGGAAGATGATTACCAATGGTAGGATTGTCATTTGAAGAAAGATTGGGAAAACTAGACTCTGTAATTTCAAAGAACATTTCAATACTTAAAGGGATAGACAGGATAGATGCAGGTAAGATGTTTTGCTGGTTGGGAGTCTAGAACCAGTGCCAGGAGGAACAATCTAAAAATTAGGGGCATGCCATTTAGGACCAGGGTAAGAAGGGTTTTTTTTTACTCAGAAGGTTGTGAATTTTGGAATTCTCTACCGTAGAAGACCATGGAAACTCAGCTTTTGAGAATAATTAAAGTCAGGGTTGATAAATTTTTGAGTATCAATGTCATAAAGAGTTATTGGGACATTATGGATAAAAGACATTGAAGTGTTCAATCAATCATGATTGTATTACATGGCAGAGCAGGCTGGACGGACTGAATGGCTTACTGCTATTCCTAAGTGGACAGCAGCAGAAACAGGAGTCATCCTGGCCGTAGTTGGATGACAGAAGTTGCAGATATGCTACAGTGGATGTGTAAGGATGACCTAAGACAGACAAATGGTATACCGTGACAGTAGATCCCCTGGCAGGACTGACTGCAAAAGAAACAGCAGCAGCAGAAATTGATAAACTCAGCTACAGCTTATAACAGTGATGTAAAGCAGAGGTGTTATTTTAAAAAGTACAGCCCACATTCAGTAAAATCTGCAGTGTTTTTTCAATCTGTATTTTTTTGTAAAATATGTAGAAAAAAAGTGCAATGCAGGTTAATAAGATGCATAAAATGCTTAATCTGTATAACTTGACTGTTCAGTTTTCTTTCTGGAAAATGACTATCTGTTGTTCACTTGAACAATACGTGCCAAATAACCAAATTATGTAACATTACCGTTTTCAATGGTTCCCATCTTTTCCAGGTGTTCTTTTCCTTGGAGAGCACGATGAGGAGTATGTTTTTACATTGCCAAGTGCCTATGCACGTTCAATATTGACAGTCCCTTGGGTAGAACTAGGGGGTAAAGTCAGTATTAACTGTGCCAAGTCTGGTTACTCTGCTGCTGTCACATTCCATACAAAGCCTTTCTATGGAGGAAAAGTCCACAGGTAATTTACAAATGCTTAGTACATATGAATAGTATTGTGAAATCAATGTTTGGCTGAATTAGAAAAACTCTTTGTAAATCACAAATTCTCTTGCCTGCTGGAATCAGTGTAAACCACAAGGGACAATTGATCATTTCAGATGATTCGGAATTCCTCATAACGCAGTTTCTTCCCCACTTCCAGTAATGTGCAAATTTAAACTTTATAGAGTGGAGTTTGATTTTTGCGTAGTGAATCTAAAACAGGTCACCATAAATCTATCGAAGTTGATAAAAATAAAAATCAAAGAGATGTAAATTGGTCTGCCACGTTGCTTTCGCCATTTTATACCATTTCTTGAAATCTGTCCAACCTGTTTTTAGCCAACTGGCTAAAAAAAATCAGGATGAAGGACTGTGTTTTGTTTTGTCAAGCGTTTTACGGTGCTGGATCACAGTTCCCTGTCTAGTGACTTCTCAATGTCAGCTGAACAGTTTGAGAAACTAAGGTGAAGCAAAAGGGAAGAAGTGACTATGCTGCACAGGTAAGAAATAAAAAAAAAGGTGATGGATCAGGCGAATTAAAATTACTTTGGAATGGGATGGATTGGTTGAAAAAATATAAATACTTTGGCTACTTCAGATTGAGATTAAATACTTTAATTTAAAAACAAAAATGAACCAAATGCTCCAACATTTATTTGCTAATTCCTCCGTGAAGGCAGCCGCCCGCTTGGTGGTGGCAGCCTAACAATTACAAACAGTTTTCCAGCTGAGGTTTTAACAAGTGTCTTATGCAAGTTCTGTAACCACCTTTCTCTTGCCCCTGTTAATAAAACCTAGAATACTGAGTTTCTTTATTTTTGCATGGATGTGAGTGTCCATGGCAAAACCACCATTTTTGCCCATCCTTAATTTCCCTTGAACTGATTGGCTGTCCAGGCCATTTCTGGGCAGTTTAGAGTCAGCCACATTACAGTGGGTCTGGAGTCACTTGTATCAGAGCAGGTAAGGATGTGCAATTTCCTTTTCCAAAAAACAGTAGTGATCCAGATTTTTTTTAATGACAATCGATGGTGGACACTAAACGAACCTTTATATCCAGATTTTATTTTAATTCAATTCAAATTTCACCATCTACCATGCTGGGATATAAGCCCATGTCCCAGAACATTCACTTGGGGCTCTGGATTGCCAGTCCATTGATAATGTTCCTACACCATTGCCTTTCTTACTGTAATTAATAGCTGCTGTCTCTACCTGTCCTGTTAATTATAATGATTTGTGCCTTTATATTCCCAGATCTCTTCTCCTGTAGATACCAAGGCATAGTTCCCATTATGTTACACTGTCTCACCATGTTCTTTCTACCAAATTGAGGCACATCACACCTGTCTGCATTGAACTTCATCTGCCACCCATCTGTCCACTCCACAAAATTGTCAATACGTTTTTGAAGCTCTACGTCGGCCACCTAATAATATACAAAGCTCCAATGATTTGCATTATCCACAAAGTTTGAAATGTACTGTCTATATCAAGTCGAGAATCATAGAATCCCTACAGTGCAGAAAGAGTCTGCACCAACCCTACAAAGAGCATCCCCCTTAACACCACCACACGTAACCCCGCATTTACCATTGGCCAATCCACCTAACCTGTACATCTTTGGATTGTGGGAGGAAATCAGAGCAGCTGGCGGAAATCCAGGTCCCTGGCATTGCGAGGCAGTAGTGCTAACCACTGTGCCACCATGTTAACCTAAAATGTCTAGATTATCAAAATATATTGGGAAAAGCAAGATTCTTGATACCCAGGGGATCTCCACTACAACCTTTCCTCCAGCCCAAACCATGGAATTACAGAAGTGTGAGGACACAAAGAGGCCATTCAGTGCATCAAGTGTATACTAGTCTTTGAGCATTATGATTTAGTGCCGATTTCCTTTTCTCTATATTCTTACACATTGAATGTCCAGTTGAATAAAAACAAAGCCGTCTTAAATGCCTTAATTGAACTTGCCTCTCCCACAGTTATAGGCAGTGTATTCCAGATCCAAACCACTTCTTGTGTGAAAGAAAAATTCTTACCTTGCATTTGCTTCTTTTGCAAAACGCATTAAATCTGCGTTTCTGTTACCTCTTCAAAAAATTCCAGTCAGTTATACGAAATGTACCCTTTAGAAATCTATGCTGGCTCTTCCTAATCAGCCTACCTGTTTTCATGTGATTTACTAACTCTATCCAGAATAATGGTTAGTGTAATCTGTAACCCAGATTTGGAATGTTTTAATTTCTCCTTTATTCTGACTTCACCTGTTTAGTGATTATTTTGTATTTTAGTGCTATTTGTGTCTCCCAGTATTTTGTGCACTGTGGTATTCCTGTCTGATTTTCTGCCCTGGTTCCCTCACACTTAGCTGAAATTTGTCCCAACGGCATTCACCAAATGCCATGGGGAGAAAATCAGTTAGATGCAACCAATCATAGAGTCATACAGATCAACCACATAAATAAGGCCCTCCTGTGCCCTTCAAAAACAACCACCTAATTATTCTAATCCCATTTTTCCAGCAATTGGCCCATAGCCTTGTATATCTTAGCATTGCAAGTAAACATCTAAATACTACTTAATTTTATGAGGATTGATGCAATTACCACACTTACAGGCCGTGGGTTTAGATTCCCGCCACTCTCTGGGTTAAAGATTTTAGCTGTACCTCTTCTAATCCTTCTGCCCTTTAAATCTATACCCTTAGTCATTGATTCTTCCATTAAGGGGAAAAGTTTGTTTCTGTCTACCCAATCGATGTTGCTCATAATTTTATATATCACAGTTATGTATCCTCTCAATCATGCCTGCTCTAAGGAGAACAATTCCAGTCCAGTGTGTCTGGCTATCGCTCAATGGCTCTCTTGCTCGTGCTTGTGCTTTCCCATGCTGTGTCCTGCTCCATAACTGAAACTCTCCAACATAAACTTGGTAAATTGCCTCTGCACCGTCTCCAGTGCAATCACATCCCTACTTTAATGAGGATTCCAGAACTGCACACAATACACCAGCTGTAGCCTAGCTAACATTTTGTATAGCTCCATCATTAACTCTGCTCTTTAACTCTATTTCTTGACTATTTCTAGACATTTAAGTCTAAATCATTTATACAAGCCACAAACAGTGAAGACTGTGTAACAAAATACACATGACACTTGACAATAAATAAACATAGATAAATGTAAGTATATTAAAGGAAAAAGAATAACTAGAGAGAAAATAAGACCCCTCAAGAACCAAAGTGGACATATGTGCTTGGAACCGCAAGGGATGGACGAGGTCCTGAATGAATACTTCTCCTCTGGGTTTACCATGGAGAAAGACGTGAAGACTTGGGAACTTGGGGAAGTTAGTGGTGACATCTTGGGGACAGTCCATATCACAGTAGAGGAGGTGTTGGACAGATTAGAATGTATGAAGGTGAATAAATCTCCTGGTCCTGACCAGATATATCCAAGAATCCTGCAAGAGGCGAGAGAAGAAATTGCAGGGGCTCTGCCTGATCTATTTGCATCATGGTTAGCCACAGGTGAGGTCCTGGAAGACTGGAGGGTAGTGAATGTTGCGCCCTTATTCAAGAAGGGCTCAAAGAAAAACCTGGGAGCTTTGGACTAGTAAGCCTAACATCTGTGGTAGATATGTTAGAAGATTCTGAAGGATACGATATACATGCGTTTGGAAAGACAGGGTTTGATTTGGAGTAATCGACATGGCTTTGTGTGTGGGAGATCATGCCTCACAAATTTGTCAGAGTTCTTTGATGAAGTG
>NC_063333.1:124543306-124593038 GCF_021869965.1 Rhincodon typus
CTCACAGCGCCAGGGACCTGGGTTTGATTCCACCCTTGGCTGACTTTCCGTATGGAGTTTGCATATTCTCCCCGTGTCTGCGTGAGTTTTCTCCAGGTACTCCGGTTTCATCCCGCAGTACAAACATGTGCATATTATGTGGATTGGCCATGCTAAATTGGTCATAGCAAACCAGATGGATTAAATGTGGGAAATGCAGGGTTACTTGGATAGGATAGGGGTCTAGGTCTGGGTGGGATGCTCTTCAGAGGGTCAGTCTGGACTCGATGGGCTGAATGGCCTGATTCCATACTGCAGGGATTCTCATTCTATGATTCTATCTATGGATGCAGAAATGCCTGTCCTTCCCCTTGTCTAATGAATCCCTTTCATGACTGCTGTTCCACTCTACTCGTTTTCTTCCTATAGAACTGAGCTACCCACGATGATATGGGATTGGCTTTTGTTGCACTCTTCTAAAAATCCATTGTCATCAACAGTATCCAACACAGAAAAGCTATGAGCCAGAGAAGTTGTTTCAGGAACCATCTACACTACCTGCCTGGTTCTATTGGACTGTTCAGTGGTCACCTATTCTCTATCTCCCTGAATATCTCTGTCCGCAGCGTGACCAGCTCCCTGAACACACTATCCACGTAGTGTTATGCCTTGCAGATGCACCATAGTGATTCCAGTTCCCCTTGAGCCCGAAACTCAAGAAGTATCCATGACTCCCTTTGTACCACAGGATGGGTATTCCGTATAGCGAATCCACCTTGCTATATTGTAAGCTTACTTCTGAACTTTTTACTACAGGCTGAAGATTAAATCATTTAAACGCCCCTCAGAAGTCTCCCGTCAGGACACTAGAGAGGTGCCTGCGCCCTCAATCTGCACCCAGCCTATGGCCCTCAACCCTGTGGAAGTGTGAGCCTAGTTAGCTGAGCCTGCATCTGGGCAGGATGCTTTCAGCATGTCTTTGTCTTCTAGCCACAGACATCTCTGGAGTCACCTGCCCAAATCTTTAAGGCCACTGGGCTTCACTATAGTGCAGTCCTGCTCCACTCCAGCTACAGACCCTGTGAGGAGAAGGGTAAATTAAACCTTACCTAGTACATAGGTGGCATGGGCAAAACATCATTATAAATATAAGATCATATTTATGAATATATTTTCACTTTACATGATCACTTGTGTGATTGTCATTTTAGCTGCAGCTACAAGAATGAAAGTAGACTGGCTTGCCATCCTTAGCGCCAGATGTTGTTATAATGGTGTCTGAAGGATAGCTACCATTTTTGTAGCACCTATTCTTTCATAAGACTTTGTCATTATTGAGTGAGGGAGCATCAAATGTTTGGGAGGATTCCCTCAGTTTGGAAAGTTAACTTTTATTAAACAAGAGGAAAAGCTAAAAAAGAGTGCACCTGTTAACTGCATATACAATTAAGATAAAACAGTGGATGCTTGCCACTGCAGGAACAACACATTTACAATCAGTGAATGATGAGTTCATTCAACTCAGTTTGATTAAAAGTGCTTGCCAGAGAATCATGTGAATGTATGGATTTTAATGGCCGACAGTTTTCCATTGCAGGATGTTAAAAGACCTTCTGATGAATGTTCTCATTTCATATTGATACATGCTGAGGGTCTCACAGATCTTCAGTGTCCATCACGTAGCCTCATTGCGACCTCCACTGTCCAGAGCAAAGCATGCAATGATTAAGCAGCGCATTCTGCCAATGCCTCCTGACTGACAACAATCCCCCTAGACTTGACTCCTGGAGATTTTGAGATGTGGTCATTTGACCATTTTCCACTCGGACTTTCATGTTAGAAATTGTCACTGTCTAGTTACACCCCGTGACCTTGGGAAAATAGCAACCTGTACATAAATGAGGAAGATTAGGTAATGAGAAGTTAATGCCACTAAATAGATGGCTTTCTGCTCACTAGTGAGATTCTCATCTAGCCATTGAAACTACGTGTAGAAAATCGGACTTTCTTCATGTTCATAATCTCAATTCTCTATTCTCGCTGTACTTTCCCAACAGTCTTATCATTGACAAGTCATTTAGGGCCTGGGAATATTTAGCTCAAATTTCTAGTTAAAGTAGGAACAAATTATTGCAGATGCTGGAATTTGTACTGAAAACAAATGCTGGAGATTGTGCCATAAAAATTGGCCTGTTGGCTTGCATTGCAAAGTTATATGGATGTCTGCTTATGTGCTTGACCCTTTCAGGATCTAAAATTCAGCATTATGAATCAGCATTTCAGTTGAGGGTTAGTTTATTTCCCAGAGTTCTAACATAGCTGTGGCATTTGGTCTTAAGTGAAGAATGAAGGGGAAAGAATATATTACAGTTATGAGTATTTACATGGCGTTTTCAATGTAATAAAGCACCCTAAGGCACAGAATAGGAGCATAATAAAGCAAAATTTGACATCTAGCCAAATTATGATATGACCAATAGCTTGGTGAAAGAGATGTTTTGAGGAGCGTTTTAAATGTTAAGTATAGAAATGAAGTATAGGCAAAAGAATTCCAGAATATTGAACCTAAATAGTTGAAGGCATTTCTACCGATGAAGAGGCTAAAGAAGTGGGATTGCATTTGAATCAAGAATTGGAGGAACATATAGTTCCCACAGGATTCTGGGGCTGTTAGAGGTCACAGACCTAGGGAGGAGAAGCTGTGAAGGGTCTAAACACAGGGATGATAAGGATATTTAACTATTTGGTTAAACAGATCTATTTCAGTGTTTTTCTTTCTCAATTGATTCCTATGTTCTGCTTGCAGAGTTACAGCTGAAGTAAAGCATAATCCAACAAACACAATTGTATGCAAGGCACAGGGGGAATGGAATGGAACTCTTGAATTCACATACAGTAATGGAGAAACAAAAGTAATTGATACAACCAAACTGCCAATAATAAGAAAGAAAATACGCCCCATCAAAAAACAAGGGTTGTTTGAATCTAGGTGAGTAGAACCTGAACTTTTATAAATTCATAAAGCTCTCGAATCACATTTTGTTTTCAGGTGCCAGGACCTATGGAACAGAAGTTTTGCATATTTGAACTGCAAATTTCTGGTTTTCAGATTTGAGAACTATCTTTTCTTGGACAGTTATATTTCTTATCCAATCTGTTGCTTATCCCTAAATTCTTTAATCCATAAGTAATTGTAAATATTATTTGCTATCTTTTTGAAGATCAGGATGTCCGTATGGGATGTGGAACATTTTCCATTTCATCCATCCAATAGCAACTGTAAGAGCTCCTCAGACTGTTTATATCACAGCCAAATTCAGAGCAAAGGTTGCTTGATTCTGCTACAACCTGAAAAAAGGTGCCTTCAATACATAACTTGTTTGGCACTTTATCTCCCATATTGGGATAAATTAATTTATGTCAGTTTTTTGCAATAGGCCCATGCCGGCCACTTCAAATCATTTCGCATTGAGGATCCTCCTATTGAACAGGTAGATACTATTCCATCAAAATAGTTGTATTTGAACCTCAAAGTGAAAAATTGTTACAAAAAAGGAAATTGCTGGCTAAACTCAGCAGGTCAGACAGTATTTGTGAAGAGAAAACAGAGTTAATGTTTCGGGTCCAGTGACCGTCCTTTGAGAAAATTGTTGACTGGTCCCCTGTAATGCCTAATACTTCATTTGAGTTTTCATTAACTTTCAGTGTTGTGCCTGAAGTGGGAAACTATAATGGTGGTTGACAGTGCAGTTAGTATATAGGGCAGGAATTTTCCTAGAGGCTGCTGAATATTGTGAATGGGCACAAGCTCTCACTGTGTGGTAAACACTCAGTTACTGACTTTTCCACAGAGCAGCCAAATAACGGTCAAAGGTTGAGCTTACTGTCCAATTAATGACAATTGTTGGGCTCTCAAAGTGGAGTGCCAATCACAGGCCATTCAGCAGGAAAGCAATGGCAGGATGTCTTTGTGAGTAAAATGAATGAGCCCCTTTTCCAACATTGTTAAAGTAAAATACAGATTCAGAACTGAGCCAACACTGGGAGAATCGAGAGGGGCACTCCATGGGCGCTACTCCACGTCAGCAGGCATCAACCTTGAAACCCGCCGAAAGGGCTGGTTTCTTGGTCTACCAAAAACAGGCAACCTCCAGGCAGTTAAACTGTTCCCTGCTGCCTCCCAAAACCTGAAAATAGACTGGTAAATACCACTTGGTTTCCAACAATTGAGTGTAAGTAGCAATTCATCTAACTCTGCTTCTGTCCCACTTCTGTTCACAGCTCTGGGGACCTTCACTTCCTTCCTATTTTGTCATAGATGTAATCAGGAACTCTCATGATGTCTTCATATTTATAACCACAAGAGCTACGGTTACTTTTGCTCAAAAATGCTAATCGTTGTAGATAACAGCCCTGGTAATGATACCGATAAATTACTTTATTTGTTTGCAATGAATCTTTATTTTACAGAAGAAGAATGCTGTTATAGTCATACAGCATGGAAATAGATGCTTCAGGTCAACTTGTCCATTCCAACCAAGTTTCCCAAACTAAACTAGTCCCACTTGCCTGCATTTGGCCCCTCTCCCTCTAAACCTTTCCTATTCAAGTATGTATCCAAAAGTATTTTAAATTTTGTAACTGTACCTGCATCACTACTTCCTCTGGCAGTTCATTTCACACACAAACCACCCTCTCTGTGAAAAAGTTGCCCCTCAGGTCCCTTTTAAACCTTTCTCCTTTCCCTCATCTTGAACTCCCCCACACAAGGGAAAAGACCTTTGCTATTCACCTTATCTATGCCCCTCATGATTTTATAAACCTCTAAAAGGTCACCCCTCAATCTCTCACACTCCAGTCCCAGCCTATCCAGTCTATCCTTATAACTCAAACCCTCCACTGCTGGCAACATCCTGGTAAATCTTTTCTGAACCTTCTCCAGTTTAATAATGTCCTTTCAATAGCAGGGCAACCTGTACACAGTACTCCAAAAGTGGCCTCGCCAATGTCCTGTACAACCTCAACATGATATCCCAACTCCTGTACTCAGTAGTCCGAGCAATAATCAGTTTGTCTGCCTGTGATGCAACTTTCAAAGAACTGTGTACCTGAACCTCTAGGTCTCCTTGTTTGACAACACTACCCAGGGACAAACAATTAACTGCATAAGTCCTACCTTTGTTTGTTTTACCAAAATGCAATATCTTGCATTTATCCAAATTAAACTCCATCTTTCACTCCTAAACACAATGGCCCAACTGACCAAGATCCCTTTGTAATCTTAGACAACCTTCTTCACTATTGACCATACCACCAATTTTGGTACCATCCACAAACTTTATAACCATGCCTCCTAAATTCTCATCCAAATAGTTTATATAAATTATAAACAAAAGTGGATGCCTGCAGAACACCGCTGGTCACAGGCTTCCAGTCTGAAAAACAACCCTCCACCATCACCCTCTGTCTCCTACCATCAAGCCAATTGGCAATCTCTCCCTGAATCCCATGTGATCTGACTTTACTAATTAGCCTACCATGCAGAACCTTGTCAAAGGCTTCACTAAAGTTCATGTGGACAACGTCTACCGCTCTGCCCTCATCAATCTTTTTGGTTACATCCTTAAAAACTCAATCAAGTTTGTGAGACACTATTTCCCACTCACTAGTTAGTCCTTGCCTCTCCAAATGCATGTAAATCTTATCTCTCAGAATCCCCTCCAATAACTTACCCACCACTGACTTCAGACTCAGCAGTCTGTAGTTCCCAGGCTTCCCCTTACATCCTTTGTTAAATAAAGGCACAACATTAGCCACCCTCCAGTCCTCCGGCACCTCACCTGTGGCTGTAGATGATATAAATATCTCTGTTATGGGCCGTGCAATTTCTTCCCTAACTTCCCACAACGTCCTGGGGTATGCTTAATTAGGTCCTGGAGATTTAATCACCTTTATGTTTTGTAAGACCTCCAGCACGTCCTCTTCTGTAATATGGACTGTTTTCAAGACATCTATATTTATTACCCTGAGTTTCCTAGCCTCCATTTCTTTCTACACAGTAAAATCTGATGCAGAATACTTGTTTAGTATCTCTTCTTTCCCCTGTGATTCCACACATAGATGACCTAGTTGATCTTTAAGGAGCCCTATTCTCTTCCTAGTTGCTGTTCTTTCAGACTGCATTGAATTAATCTATAAAAATTGCAGGCAGTAAATTTGCTGTTGCTATTCTTTGTGTAATAATTGAGAATCTTTTGAAAGGTCCAAATTCCTGATGATTGAATGTATATATCCCTTTATAGGCGTCTTTGGGAACAGGTTACCAATGCACTACAAGCTGGAAATATTAGTGCAGCGACTGAGAACAAGCACATTCTGGAGGAACGGCAGAGGGCTGAGGAAAGACAACGAGCAGCATCAAACACTCTTTGGACGCCAAAGTATTTCCTAAAAGAGGTAATTGTGGCAATTTAAAAGTCAATAGAGAATATATAGTCATTCAATAGCCCTGAATATTCTGCATAACCTGACAATAGATTATATGAATTTCAATATTCGTTTAATAGCTACAGTGGTTCTATGCAATGGACCTTCAGCAATTTGTATTAGTGTATGTTTTCCTATTTGGCTTTCCCATTCTTCTAGCTTTTTGAGATGGGATTTATGGAGGATCTTAAGGGAGCAGAGTGAAGTGGACAGGTCTAGTAAAAGAATTCTGATGCTTGATATCTAAAACACCAGAAAGCACAACTGCTAATGCTGAAGCCAAGGTGTGGGGAATGCAGGAGATGCCAGGTATAGAGAAGTTCTCAGAATGTTGTTAGAGTACAGAGATAGGCAGGAGTGATGCCATTCTGTCATTTTAACATATTTATGGCTGAATAGCTACTTTTGAAGAATGCAACAAAACTTAAACTGATGATGTATTAGTTGTTAGATAGAATAAAATTCAAACTAGTTAAATCGCTTGTTTGTTTGCTATGTTAATAACTTACCATCATCAAGTTTCACATGTTTCATTCCATTCAATTCAATCTTACCATTCTTTTGTCATTGACTGTCAAAAATTTTTGGAGGAATTGCTATGCCTTATACTCACCCAATCTTATCCTTCTAAAGTTATTACATTGACAGACTCCAGAAGGATCACAATAACATTTTGCAGCAAAATTAAAAATGTGAGTGGTGTACTTAATTTAATTCTGCCCACATTATTTGAAGAACAAATCACATACCGTATATTCTTAAATAATATTGCAAATATATGCATGTTGTGAAAGATTATGAAATGAAATATTTGACAGTGTTGCTTGCTGGCTAGGTTATAGTATAGCATTTTCATAAAATTAGCATTTCTAAAGTTACTGTGGTTGGTTTGCTCACCAAGCTGGTTCGTTAGTTTGTAGACGTTTCATTACCCTGCTGGGTAACATCATCAGTACACCCTCAGATGAAGTGTTGAGTTTTCCCACTTGTTATTTAAACTCTAGGGTCCGTTGGAATTGATTTACCTCATTTCTGGTTTTTCTTTGCAGTGGTGAGTATATAGGGTATAATTCTACATGTTTATTGATGGCCTTCTTGGTGGAGAACCAGGTGTCTAGAAACTCCCGTGCTTGTCTCTGTTTGGTTTGTCCTGGGATCATGACATTGTCCCAATCGAATTGGTGGTTCTCCTGGTCTGTGCGTATGGAGACGAGTGAGTATTGGTCGTGTCTTTTTGTTACTAGTTGGCGTTCATGTATTCTTGCAGCCAGTTTCCTTCCTGTCTGTCCAATGTAATGTTTGTTGCAGTCCTTGCTTGAAATTGTGTATATTACGTTGGTTCTGTCCATAGTTGGTAAGGGGCCTTGGTTCTTGTTAGCAGTTGACATAGGGTTAATATAGGCTTGTGTGCTACTCTGATGCTCAGTGGCCAGAATTACAACGAAGACTAAAGAAACTCGTCAACAACTCAATGCACTCAGCCCAGGAGCTCCTCAAAACCCTCAGACCTAAGATTAGACAAGGACGAGTCCACAGTGTCCTTTGACATTACCGCCCTATTGACATTGATCGACATACCACTAGCAACACTACTGAAAGAACCAGACCCAACTAACACCATCTTCCACAGACAACATGCTGACATTACTGGACCTATACCTCACAATCCGTGTTATCTTTAATGGCCAGATCTACGAACAAATCAACGGGATACCTATGGGGTCACCCATCTCTGGACTAATAGCAGAAGCAGCAATACAGAGACTTGAAAGCACGGCCCTTCCGCAGATCCAACCCAAACTATGGATCCGATATGTGGACAACACTTTCTCCATCATCAAACAGACTAAACTAGAAGAAACGCACCAACTTATAAACATTTTCACTGACATCTAATTCACCAGAGAAGAAGAAAAGAACAAACCCCTCCCATTTCTGGATGTGATGGTAGAACACAGGCCCAAAGGCGAATTTCTGACCAAAGTATAGAGAAAGATCACACACACGGATCAAATTCAAAGTTTCAACAGTAACCACCCCCAACACCCACAAATGGAGGCCCCTGGGCAACAGAGCAGCACACAAACCTACATCAATCCTATGTCAACTGCTAACAAGAACCAAAGACCCCTTACCCACAATGGACAGAACCAACGTAATATACAAGATTCCATGCAAGGACTGCGACAAACATTACATTGGACAGACAGGAAGGAAACTGGCTTCAAGAATACATGAACACTAACTAACTAGCAACAAAAAGGCAAGACCAATACTCACTCATCTTCATTCACACAGACCAGGAGAACCACCAATTCGATTGGGACAACATCAGGATCCTAGGATAAGCCAAACAGAGACAAGCACGGGAATTTCTAGAGGCCTAGTTCTTCATCAAGAAGGCTATCAATAAACACATAGAATTATACCCTAGATACACCCCACTACGAAGAAAAACTGGAAATGAGGTAGTCACCTCCAACGGACCCCAGAGTTTAAATAACAATCAAGAAAACACAACATTACTTCCCGATTACTTCTGTGGTGGGCAAATTATTAGACAGGATTCTGAGACATACTATTAATGATTATTTGGAAAAGCACAGTTTGATTGGAAATAGTCAGCATAGCTTTGTGAGGGGCAGGTCATGCCTCACAAGCCTTATTAAATTCTTTGAGGATGTGACAAAACACATTGATGAAGGCAGAGCAGTGGATGTGGTGTATATGGATTTTAGCAAGGCATTTGATAAGGATCCCCATGGTAGGCTCATTCAGTAAGTAAGGAGGCATGGGATTCAGGAAAATTTGACTGTCTGGATACAAAACTGACTTTCCAAAAGAAGACAGAGGGTGGTAGTAGATGGAAAGTATTCAGCCTGGAGCTCGGTGACCAGTGGTGTTCCGCAGGGATCTGTTCTGGGACCTCTGCTCTTTGTGATCTTTATAAATGACTTGGATGAGGAAGTGGAAGGGTGGGTTAGTAAGTTTGCCGATGACACGAAGGTTGGTGGAGTTGTGGATAGCGTGGAGGGCTGTTGTAGGTTGCAACGAGACATTGACAGGATGCAGAGTGGGCAAAGAAGAGGCAGATGGATTTCAACCCAGAAAAGTGTGAAGTGGTTCATTTTGGAAGGTTGAATTTGAATACAGAATTCAGGGTTCATGGCAGGATTCTTGGCAGTGTGGAGGAACAGAGGGATCTTACGGTCCACGTCCGTAGATCCCTCAAAGTTGGTACCCAAGTTGATAGGGTTGTAAAGAAGGCGTATGATGTGTTGGCTTTCATTGGCAGGGGAACTGAGTTTAAGAGCCGTGAGGTTATGCTGCAGCTCTATAAAACTCTGGTTAGACCACACTTGGAATATTGTGTTCAGTTTTGGTCACCTCATTATAGGAAGGATGTGGAAGCTTTAAAGAGGGTGAAGAGGAGATTTACCAGGATGCTGCCTGGGCTGGAGGGCAAGCCTTATGAGGGAAGCTAGGCCCTTTTTCATTGGAGCGAAGAAGGATGAGAACTGACTTGATAGAAGTGTACAAGATGATGAGGGGCATAGATAGAGTGGATAGCCAGAGACTTTTTCCCAAGACGGAAATGGCTATCACGAGGGGGCATAATTTTAAGGCGATTGGAGGAATGTATAGAGGAGATGTCAGACGTAGGTTCTTTACATAGAGTGGTGGGCGTGTGGAATGTGCTGCTGGCAGTGGTAGTGGAGTCAGATACTTTAGAGACTTTTAAGCAACTTTTGGACAGGCACATGGATGATAGTATAATGTAGGATATGCAGGGTAGTTTGATCTTAGTAGTATAATAGGTTGGCACAACATCGTGGGCCGAAGAGTCTGTACTGTGCTGTATTGTTCTATGTTCTATGTTCTTAACAACACTTCCTCGGAGGCTGCACTGGTGATGTTACCCAGCAGAGTAATGAAACATCTGCAGACTAAAGAACCAGCTCGGTGAGCGAACCAACCACAGCATCTATAACCCGAGCTGCAAATCTACTCAAGAACCCTAGATTTCTAAAGTTAGGATGTGCTTGCATTGAGATGACAAGTAATTCCCATTCCGGTCTCAATGTCATAAGGCACCTGAGGTTCTGTGAATGTAAGATATGTTTATTTGGATGTATGATGGACATTGATATTAAAATTTTAAAAACAGTCAAGTAAATGGTCAACAAAGGCTTATGTAAAACATTTCTATATTTTCCATGGATTGTTCCTTTAGCTTCTTGCATCTTAAAATTGATGAATAACATTTTTCTTCACATCATTTGTCAACCATTTGTGGAAAACAGAATATTCTCAATTGCTTTGTTGCACTCATAATAAACATAATAATAATCATAATAAACTGATGCAAGTGTATTTTAGCTGTATTCTTGAAACAATCGGTTGATCAGTGCTCTTTTTGTAAGACATTCTAGAGCTTGTGATTTAGTTAAAGTGCACAGCATCTTTTTAAATGGCCCAGATCTTCTGGCTTCTAGATAGCCAGAGATCAGAAATACTCTGAAAAATACATGTTGGTTCCTGTTGAACATCCGTACACAGTGTATACAGTAACTGACCAGCAAGTTGAAATATCGGAAATTACCTAGTGTCTAGAACCTTCCAAAAAAGACACCAACTCGAATTAGAATTGGAGACTTCAGATTCAGGTTCTGATTCACTTACTTCAATAGTTAGGCAGGAAACGTTAGAGAGAATGCCCAACCCCTAAACCCTGACCTGGACCAAATTCTTTTCAGGACCCAATCCAACCCTCTCATGCCACTTCCTGGACTAAACCTGAACATCTTCCCCACCTTGGACATGGCCTGCCTGGACCTAACACGCAAACCAACTCTCTCCTACCTGACCTGGCCTCCTATCCTTCCCCATTCTCAATGTGATTCATAATTCATTATATCATCTCTCCTGGCTTGCATGGTTTTAAATTCACTGACAAATACAATAATTTTTTTTGCTGTTGCTTATAAGTGTTGTCTTTCTTCATTTTGCCATTGAATTAACTAACTTTTTGATTCTGTACCAGGGAGATGGTTGGGTGTACCATAGTCCCCTCTGGAAGACACAGTGCTGACAGACTGACAAATCCAGCTTAACCTTTGCCACTACCTCAGATTTGCTCTGATTCGGCTCTTGTCATCTGCAAAAGATTCTGAGGTGATGTTGATGTGACAAAAAAAGGTTAAAAAATGACTATGCTGTGTAAAGCAAATGAACTTTTTTTGAACAAGACATATATTGTGTATTAAGTTAAAATAGTTGCAGGTTCACCAAAACAAATTTATTCAGGCACTGACCTGTACACATGTGGCATCTGCATGTGAGAGATTGAAATGTTAGTGATGGAGAAATTTTATTTTACTGTTTCAAGATTTTATATTTTTCACTTGCAAAGACTTGTTTTGCACTTATATTAAGAAATGTGCCATTGGTGTATTTACTTTAGGCTTTATGTGTGAACCAAAAGATGTAATTCATTGTCAAAGTGTTTTAATGTGATTATTGAGCATGCCATTACACACATTTTAGCATACAGCACTATAATGCACATTGGCCCTTTTTTAAAACTATGATGCGCTTCATCACGTGCACAAATAAATCCATAAAACCTAGTTTCTGTTTAAGTTATTCTAAATGAATAGCAGTTTGAAACACGCGCATCTGCTAAGAAACACAGCCAGCTGTATCTGGTATTCACAAGGTTGTGACACGTGGCTGAACTTTATACTTTCCACAAACTAAGCAGAAGAGGCCATTTAGTTTCCATGTGCAATCAGTAAAACTTCTGTAAATTGAAAATAATTTGGAAAAAAAGTTTTTTTAGTGCTTTTAATACACCTCCTGCTCCCCCTCATGTTCAGAATAATAGATACAATTAGGAGAGTTAAGCTGGCTAAGGATTTTAAAAGTGCCCTTGTCTCAAACACAATAGTAAACTGTAATGTTACAATTATTTGGTTAATTTTTTTTAATTTATAATTTGAAGCTCATAAGAACTGGCTGCCTTAGGTGAATATAAAAATATTCCATGCATATGATAGAGATCTCTTTTTGTCTTTGCATCTATTTGTGATTCTTTATTCATATATAAATTCATTTTAATGCACTCTTCCAATTCTTCATACCTCTGCATCAACAAGTAAGTTACCTTGATATTACCAAAAGCAATGGCATCTCTTTGGTGTCACTCCTTCCTTGCAATTAATAGAAAGCATATAACTGTATTGTGTATGCCAACACAAATCTATATCATGACCTGCATTTTGCTCCATAGCATCTACTTTAAAATATGATACCTTGAAAACCATCCACTAAAAATGTGGAAGTTTCAATTCAGAACAAGCGTTCAGGCATGTTTGACTTTGGACTGTCCACTTAAAACTTGTACTTTTTGAACAGAAGTCATTTTGGATTTCTTAGTAGATGCTGGGAACAATTTCAGTTGTACCTTTGAGCTCTAATGGTATTATAATAGAATGTGACATTTAATTCTGGGGGAAAGCAGCATAATAGAAATATCCTTTCACAGAGACAGAGGGCCAAAGTGAATATTGGGATGATGCTGATGTTCATAAAAATAGGCTAATATAATTAATTAAATAAAAGTCGCTAGCCATTTCATTGCTGCGCTTCAAAATGCTACAGTGCAGATTTCATATAGAGTCATACAGCAGGGAAACCGACCCTTCGGTCCAACACGTCCATGCCGATCAGATATCCCAAACTTACCTAGTCCCATTTACCTGCATTTGTTCCATATCCCTCTAAATCTTCCCTAGCCATGTACCTGGCCAAATGTATTTTAAATGTCGTAAATGTACCCGCCTCTACCACTTCCTCTAGCAGCTCATTCTGTACATGCCCTACCCTCTCACCTTAAACCTATGCCTTCTAATTTTGGACTTTCCTTTCCTTGGAAAAAGACCTTGGCTATTCACCTTATCTAAGATCAACCAGTCCAATAGTCTGTTCCAGATTTTATGCTCCACTCACAATTCTTCTCATTCTTCCTCATCTAACTCTATGAATATAGCCCTCTATTCCCCCCTCCTTCATTTCTATTCTTATATTCTTATTCTTATAAATCTTTTTTTTAAATCTTTCTTCATTTTAAATATATTCCTTTATTCCTCAATCACTGTCTATCAAAGCAAATTCTTTTTGTCACAAGTCCCTAGGTAAAGAAGTTCTCCTAAACTTCCTATTTGATGTCTTGCTGACTATCTTGTATTGACGGCTTCTATTTTGCTCTTCCACACAAACAGAAACAAACTTCATGTCTATTCTGTTAAACCTGTTGAACCCTTAAAGATCTCTATCCAGTCACCCTTCAGGCTTTTCTTCTTAAGATTAAACAGACTCTGATTTTTTAATATCATCCTTGTAAATAATTTTTGCACCCTCTCCAGCACATCTTTATTCTTTTCAGTGTATGGCAGCCAGAACTATACAAAGTACTTTAAAACTGACCCTAACTGAATTTTGCTACAAGTTTAGCACAACATCTCTACTTTTCAATTCAATTTTCAACTTTTCTGTTCTGTTAGATATAAATAAAAGCAAAGGAGTAAGAAGATGTAATTTTCTGACTCTGATTTCTTAAAGCTAAACAAGTTGGAGATTCCAAATGTATCCATGATTCTTTTCCCATTTATATATGTGAACTTTAATCATAATTATTTTGAAATTGTTACTTTATATGTAGCATTTATCATTTTTGGATAAAGGTTGTTTTCTTCTGTGGTGTGAATTTTAAAAGGGTGGTTGTAATAGATCGCAACCAAATTAAAATTACGAAAGTACAGTTGGCCTCATAAGTCAAATTTTTGTGGAGAACAGAATTAGGCTTGATATGGAGGTGCTGGTGTTGGACTGGTATGGACAAAGTCAGAAGTCACACAACACCAGGTTATAGATCAATAGGTTTATTTGTGATTTCAAATAAACCTGTTGGACTGTAACATGGTGTTGTGTGACTTCAGAATTAGGTTTGACTGTGAATACCAATTCCCATATTTGAAAGACTTTCAGATGGTCGTGAATATATTGGAGGGCTGCTGATTTTTGTAGTATTGCACCATGCCATGTTTCAATAACTCATGGAGGGGGACGGTTTGTAAAATCTGGTAAAATTATGTAATTATCAATTATTCCATTACTTCTTTGTTCTTAAGCAAACATTCTATGCAACAATATTGTGAGGAGTTATACAGCATGAACAGTTCAACATGATGTAATTTTCCAAAACATAAAGGTGAAGTAATGCCATCTGCTTGGTGCTGATATCATGTACTTGACAGAATCACAGTTCAGAAAATTGTAATTTTGAGTAAACAGTAGTATATTTGCAATAACTCACTGTGACAGAGGACCAAAAAAGAATTACATGTGGTAGTGTGCCACAACAATTGATCTTTGCTTCTTTGGCCGTTAAGCAGAAAATCTGTTTCAATTTGGTGACTCCTGAAATTGTATGAAAGAAGATATTCAACCATCCTATGCTTATGGGCATGGAGTCTCAATTAAGGATGGGTATATAGAGCAGTGTTGTAGTTCCACCTCTGACTTGCACATCCATTGTAGCAAAACTCCAGACTGATTTTGCACAATTGAGTAAGGATATGTCTGGACTCAATTGTGATGACTTCCAAAGTGAAATAGTTAGTCAACAAACCAGAGAGTCAGAGCAGCCTCTTGCAGAAAATGTATATTTGATTTATCACGATAATAGCACAGCAGTGTCTAACCTAGCTGATTTCCAGATTTAAAGATGAATTGTCATTCTTGAAATCACTTCAACCATGCAGCAGTATTGTATTATGGTTTGAAACATTTTTCAGAGACCAAAATGACACTTATTTATAAAAATAAAGGCCTTAAGTGAGAAATATTTTGTGCAATATAAAGTCAGTAATTAGTTATCCTTGTATATTCAACCTATCATAGTAAATATATATTTACAATCATATGCCCATTCACTCTGCTGATAAAAATTAACAGATTCTGCATAATGCTATGCTTGTCTGGTCCATACAGTGGGCCATTCAGCCCATAAAGTCCACACCAGCCCTCCAAAGTGCATCCCAGATTCACCCTATCCCTGTAGCCATGCATTTCCCCATAGTTAATCGAACTAGCTTGCACATCCCTGAAGACAATGGGCAATTTAGCATGGCCAGTCCACCTAACCTGCACATTTTGGGACTGTGGGCGGAAACCAGAATACCTGGAGGAAACCCACGCAGACACGGGAAGAACATGCAAACTGCACACAGACAGTCACCAGAGGGTGGAACCCTAACCCGGGACCTTGGTGCTGTGAGGCACAGTGCTAACCACTAAGACACCGTGCTGCCCGTATTCTACTTCAACATAGAATTGCTACATGGTTCATGTTTGGTATTATTCCTTTGGAAACTAACTGATTTCTAATTGTATGGTGGGTAGGCTATAGGGCAGGTGAAAACAACAGTTCTAAGTATATGTCAGAGGCCAACTGCTTAACAGGTTTGGTCGTAGACTGAAGGTAGGCCATCTAGCTGCTCGCTCAGCTGAAAATGGATTAACACTCATGGAGTCGGAGGGGAAAGCAAGGAAATGTTCAGAGTTAGCATATTTTTAACAAAGGAATTAAAATTAATTCTTTAATGCATCTAAAGAAAGAATAAAGGAATAACTAAACTTAATTCATTTACAGTTTTGAAGCAAATGTCTGAGGCTTTGTTTGACCCATGGGTCTTGGCCCTGAAAGTTTCTCATATTGGATTCTGTAATTTGTGTGTGCTGTTTTTCTCGCCAACTCACTTTCATCAATGGTTGCATTACCTTACCTGAGGGTATGGAGTCAAGTAAATTAATTCAGCTCTGTTGCAAAACTGCTTTTTTTGATCGATAATTCCACTTGCTGATCTCTAATTAAATGTAAACAAAATATTAAAATGTTTATTTGCTGTCTTGCCACCACTGGCATTGTACCATTAAACAACTACAGATTCACTTGAGGTAGGTGCCAGAGAATTATTTTACCCTAGTGCAATTTCTAAATTCTTAGAATTCAGTCAAAACAAGGAATGATGAAATAAGGAAAGCCAATGAACAATGGCTTTCACATCTCGAGCTTCCTCTACAGGATTTGTTCAAAATGTGCAACAGGAAATATTTCTGCATAAAGTAGGACATTGGAGAGGATTAATTTTTTACTTTTCTTTTTAATTTTCACCCCATCAGCTGCACCAAATATTCCTGAATATTCATATGCAACCGAGAGCTAGTAACTCGCATTGTTTGCACCTGCAACATTTAGACTTAATTGAAAACTTGCTTATTTCACTTATTTACCTGTGAATGGTCTATTCAGCTACTGCTGGAGTGCCAGTTCCTGGAGAAAAAACAATCAACTGCTTCTAACTATATCTAACTTTAAACAGGTTCCTAAAAGGTGATTAATTACAATGTCAGTCAACCTTTGCTATTCTGTACTTTGGTCTCAAACTTAATGGCTATGAGTTTGTGCTGTTCATATAAAATACTACACAGTTTGAACATTTTTTTTCTTCCATAAATAAATCAGTGCTGTGTCATGTAACCTCACTACACCATTCACATCAGGAAGCGAAACTGAGGTGAATAGTGTTTGCAATAAATTAAGGCAGGGTAAGTAGTAAACAGTGCTGAGTGAAATAAATATGCATAAGCTTTTAGTACTGTATGATACGTCATTTAGAAGAATTACAAACTTGCAATAATGGTTACTTAGTGAACACTAATAAATGGGAAATTTAATAAAATGAACCCAATGTGCAGTGGTAAAAATACGTCTGGTTACTCCGACCTTAAGTTCACCTGGACCATCTCCGATACCTCTCTCTCCTTCCTGGACCTCTCTGTTTCTATCTCTGGCAACCACCTGGAAACCGATATCTATTTCAAGCCGACCGACTCCCACAGCTACCTAGAATACACCTCCTCTCACCCACCTTCCTGCAAAAATGCCATCCCCTATTCCCAATTCCTTCGCCTCCGCCGCATCTGCTCCCGAGATGAGGCATTCCACTCCCGGACATCCCAGATGTCCTCGTTTTTCAAGGACCGCAACTTCCCCTCCACAGTGGTCGAAAACACCCTCGACCGCATCTCTCGCATTTCCCACAACTCAGCACTCACACCCCTTCCCCACAATAACAACAAAATCAGAATCTCCCTCATCCTCACGTACCACCCCACCAACCTCCAGATCCAACGCATCATCTTCCGACACTTCCGCCACCTGCAATCTGACCCCACTACCAAGGACATTTTTCCCTCCCCACCCTTATCTGCCTTCCGGAGGTACCGCTCTCTCCGTGACTTCCACATCAAACAGATGTTCACCTGCACATCTGCTAATGTGGTATACTGTATCCACTGTTACCGATGTGGCCTCCTCCACATCGGGGAAACCAAGCAGAATTGGAGACCGCTTTGCGGAACACCTATGCTCGGTTCGCGACAAACGACTGCACCTCCCAGTTGCGAACCACTTCAACTCCCCCTCCCACTCCTTGGATGGCATGTCCACCTTGGGCCTCCTGCAGTGCCACAACGATGCCACCCGAAGGTTGCAGGAACATCATCTCATATTTCACTTGGGAACCCTGCAGCCCAATGGTATCAATGTGGAATTCACAAGCTTCAAAATCTCCCCGCCCCCGACCGCATCCCAAAACCAGCCCAGCTCGTCCCCGCCTCTCTAACCTGTCCGTCCTTCCACCTATCCCCTCCTCCCACCTCAATCCCCACCCCCACCCCCACCCCCACCTCCTACCTACCAGCCTCATCCTCGCCTCCTTGACCTGTCCGTCTTCCCTTGATTGACCTACCCCCATCCTAACTGCCCACCTGCACTCACCTTTACTGGTTCCACCCCCGCCTCCCTGACCTGTCCGTCTTTTCTCCCACCTATCCGCTCCTCCCCCCTCTACCGCCCCCCCCACCCCCCCCTCCTACCCACCAGCCTCATCCCCGCCTCCTTGACCTGTCCGTTTTCCTTTGACTGACCAACCCCCATCCTAACTCCCCACCTTCTCTCAACTTTACTGACTCCATCCCCGCCTCCTTGACCTGTCCATCTCCTCTCCACCTATCTGCTCCTTTATCCATCTTCCATCCACCTCCCCTTCTCTCTCTATTTATTTCAGAATCCTCTTCCCCTCCCCCATTTCTGAAGACGGGTCCAGAGCTGAAACGTCAGCTTTCCTGCTCCTCTAATGCTGTTTGGCTTGTTGTGTTCATCCAGCTGTACACCTTGTTATCTCAGATTCTCCAGCATCGGCAGTTCTTACTATCTCTGGTTAATACCCAGCAGATTAGAATGTCTGACTTGGAATTTTTAATTTATGATTTGGAACTTCTGGATCTACTTAATTTAGTGTTAATATTTGTGATAGCATTGAAAATTAGATTTCAGGAACTCTGAATGAAAATCAGACAGCAAACTATTGGAGCAGGAGAGTCCAAGCGACCATGCCTATAATTTTGAACTATCACAATGCAGTAGCAGTAAAAATGTTTTGAAATTCACACATACCTGGCTGATAAACGTTTTTTTCTACCTTTGAAAATTGCTTAAAAGTATGACAGATAGAATGATAGAGTTGTCCATTTTCTTGTAGCGTGCATCAGGGATCACTTTCAGCTAGCCTATCGAATTGCTAAACAGAGTTTGATATATTAAATTTGCGAATCACATAAAAACATTTAGTTGTTTCATGTTTAGTGCATTTGTTTGAGGAATATTTAGATTTGTGCAAATAATTTGATTCTATTCGCAAACCATCAGGAACCAAACTTTTAAGTTTGTCTTGAGGTACCATTTTCTTTCCATTATCTTGTATATGGTAATTCCAAGTAATAGTCTTAAAATTATGCTCCTAGTTACATTGCTCATTTTATTGGAATTACTTGAGTTCTCACTTTAGCTCTTGGACAGAAACTGTGTGTTTAGAATTTTCAGCCTAGATGATAATGATCTTTTTCACTCATTTGTATATTTGTCTACATTTTTGGTCTCAATGAGTATTAGCTGAGGGCAAAATAGTGGAGGGTTTAGCATCAAATGTAAGTTTTATTTCTCCATGAATGGACATTCAGTAAGCGTGCTGCGACTATGAGAGATTGTATTGCCAAGACAGTGTTACATGGACTTGCTGATGAAGAGTCATCTAGACTCGAAGCATTAGCTTGCTGTCTCTCCATGGATGATGCTTGACCCGCTGTGATCTCTAGCATTTGTTGTTTTCAGTACAGATTCCAGCATCTGCAGTAATTTGCTCCTGCTGATCCCTTTGTGTTTATTTTTGTTAAAGGATATGAAACAGAAGAATATCTAGGAGTAGAAGGGTAGTTAAAATATTACAACTAAACTTGAAGGGTGTTATAATGATAGTTAAGTAAAATAAAGATCTTTTCTTTAATTTTACAAATTAACTGTGCTGTCTTGTTGCAAATCTGTCTTAAGTACACCCACCAACCAAGCAGCAAACTTGTAGCATGCTGTATTCAAATTCAACTCTTTTTGTGAAAGTTACTTCATTGACCATTGATTGATCTTTTTGTAATTGAACTGTTTTACACATGGGAACAGTTTACTGTCCCCTACAATATGACCCTGGATTAATCTAGTAGATTTGAGTTCATCAAAGTATAAAAACATAATTCCAATAAGTCGAAACAAGAGTATCATTGCTCTGCAATTCATCAGTTATGTATATTAATTTTGCAATAAATATTGATTTTTTTTCCAAATGAGTACAATACTGGAAGTCTGCTATTTATAATTTAAAGGGGCAGTATGATTTGGTTGTATGTAAATACAAAGCCCTGAGGCATTAACTGTTTGGAAAGCAAAATCTTAATGCAATCTACTATAGTCTATCTGTCAATTGATTGAAACCTATTTACTGTACAAGAAACCATGTGAGGTTTGTATTAATGTCTTATTTAATGGAACTTCCAAGCATTTGAACAGTTCAGAAATTCAGTGGCACCGGTTGGAACTTTTCTACATGAAGCTCTGCTATCTCATGAAGGATGGGAACACAGATATGACCTACTTGACTCTGTCAGTGTAAAAAGTAATTTGTGTGGACATTACTACAGAATGAAATTCACTACGGAAATGGAAGTTGCAGTATAAACAGTGTCCTTGACTAAATGTTAAATTGCATAACACTGCATAATTTTTAATCATTTGTTATCAATGTCTGAGCTTATTCTAACAGTGTTACTTGTTAAAATCAATCTTCATGAGCTTTCATTATGGTGTGTTGCAAAGTGTAAAATGTTTCGTTTCATAGCTAACTAAGCTGATGTTTAGTTTCTATTTTCTAGAATATTTTAAACACTAACACAATGTTGTTTTCCTTAACATTTGTAAGTTCATAATTAATTTCACAAAGGCTATTTTTCATGATGCCAGTCGAATGGCTTTAACTAAACTAAATTCTTTCGAATGTAGACGTGTAATAAGCTTAAACTGTGCAGCTTACAATTCCCTAATTAATGTCAACCAAACTATCACATGTGCTTTGAACCTATGCAACACTTTTTGTTATATAACAAAGTAAATTACAATGGCGTGAAGATGATTTATAATACTGTTTTTGATTTAGTAATAAATATGACTTGGCAGTCACATTTTATCTTTTGTTGAGTTTCTGTTGTCATTTATCCAGGTTTTAAATATCTTTCCTGTTTCCCATGGACCAACCTTTACTTAATTTTCTCTCCAGCTCTCCATGTAAGTAAGGTTGTCCTACACCTTCCAAAAAAAAACACACAAACAAGAAGGTTAGTTGTGGAGCACAAATGTACAGTTTTCAGGCCAGCCAACTCCATGCTTTATGCCATAAAATCTAAGGAAGTGTTTACAATTAAATTTACTGTTCAAATTAACTATTCCACGTATCTCTTGCCAACACACTTGAATAGGAAATTGGTGCTATTGATACCACTAGTATGTGCTCACACGGCACCGGAATCAATGGTCTCCCTATTGCAGAGCTGGGGATATTGCATTCATTGTTGCTGACTTCACCCTTGGCTCCCCACTGGCCATGCCACATCCTCATCTATTTATCACAAGTAAATTTCATGAGCTACCCTTTGTCGTTTTGCAGTGATGTAGTGCTGCAGCATAGTATTTTGTGTGTGTGTGTATATGTTTGTGTGTGGTCATTATGCCATCTATTGGTGGTGTCTGCAATAAACACAGCCTTAACAGTAATAAAGTCACCATAGGGCTACTGTCTCATTCAAGAGAGACAATTGATGGTGGTTTAACCTTAGGGTCACCATCAGGTTGAGAAGGAGAGTCCTTCATGATAATCTCAACTGGTGCAGGAATTGAACCCACGATATTTATGTCATTGTGTTGCAAACCAACCATCCAGCCAAATGAGGTAACCTTTAACGTGTAATCAAGTCTAAACTTTAAAATGCCAAACAACAAAATTCTCAATATCCAAAAGTTTACGTTTTAAATCTAGTCATTTATACTGTTTCACAAATGTAAATATTGAAATGTTGTTATTATGCACCAGGCTCCATTTAAGGTTCAATAGAGAGAAGTTGCTTAGTACTGTGACAAAATTGTGTTGAGCAGTCATGAATTGGAAGGCAGGAAACTTGAATTTTATTTTGTAACAAATGATAAGGGAAAATAGTGCGTAGTCCCTTTAAGAGATGAAGTACTTTTCAAAGATTAGAGATTTATACAGAAAAAAAGTGTCTGCATGTAGCTGAAGATATACAGCCAGTTCTAAAATGGAAACACTTATCAATTAGCTGTGTGATTGGAAACCTTAGGCTTGTTTTGATGTTTTGGCAACGAGTTGGAATCAGCCAATTAATTTAAACCAAACACTTAGTGATTGGAAGCCAATTGCATTTAAATTGATGGTTTTGACAACCTCGGACCAATTGCAATTGTAAGAGAATTGTTATGTCATCCAACATATATAGGGTTTTTGAAAATCAGGGTGGAGTGGGGAGGAAACTGTCATCTGAGAAATAAGCACCTAGCTCTTGCAAGAAATTGCTAAGAAAGCTCCATTTTATCCATAAAAGGTACTGCAGCAGTTCTAGCTAAGAGTCTTCACAGAGAAAACATCTCTAGCAGCAGGATCAGTGGCAGAAAGGTGTTTATGACTTGAGTGGCAGAAGAAGCCATTTATTGCTAGAGACACAATGGAGAAGGCAAAGCATTCTGGAAGACACATTCTGTGTGGACTTTGAGAAACTAAGTTTTTAACTTATTTTTTTCTTACTACTTGGGTCACATGTGGGACTTGTGTTTATTGGAAAAGCACGCCAGTAGAATTTTGTTCAGCTAAAGAATAGTTAGGAGTTTGGGGAGTGGGGGGGAGCAGTTTGTTTTGTTATTAGTTCTACTAATTTGTTCACTGTTGGGGTTAAATAAATAAATTAATTGTTGTTTATGAAGTGAATATCAAGGATTTTCTTTCATTTAACATCCCCTTATGTGTAACAGTTTAACAAATTACATGAGGTGAGATGAGCTTCTCTTGGTGTTTTGGGTTTAATTAATAGAAGAGGACCGCTACTCCTGCTGTCACAGACAGGCTTGTGTTTCAATTTTAATTATCAGAGGGGTTTGTCCTCCCCTTCCTAACATGTACAGGGTCTATGCTTATTTTGATGTGAATTTTGATTACCCATTTAGATTGTATTAGGAGTTTTCTTTTCTCTGTTGTGCAAATTAATTATGTTTCTTTTCTTTATACATCTTATTATCTGTCCCTAATTGTCCAGAGAACAGTTAAGGGCCAACCACAATACTATGGGTCTGGAGCCACGTGTCGGTGAGATTATGTAAGGACAGCAGTTTCCTTCCCTAAAGGACATTTGTGAACCAGATGGGTTTTCCAACAATCAACAAGGGATTTGAAGTCATCAATAGACTCTTAATTCCAGATGTTTTTTAAATTCAAATTCCATCATCTGCTGTGGCAGGATTCAACCCAGGTTCCCTGAACGTTATCGCTGGACTGTTAATCCAGACATCCAGGTAATGCCATTAGGCCATCACCTCTCCATTACACATTCAAGCCAACTTGATGTGGGATAGCCAAGTGAACAGCATGCTAAAAACAACAAATAAATTGATGTTTATTCTCAGAGCTGTAATCATTTTAGACTGTCTGGGTAGAAGTTTTTTGGGGCTGAACAGTATCTCAACCCCTGATTGGCAGGAGGTCCTTGTTACTTCTGTGTAAAGACCTGATGCAGTCGAGTTTTCTTTTGGCCTGCCTGTCCAGAACTGCTAACCAATTTGATGGCTGCTTGCAATACTGTATACAAGTTCTAGGATTGCAAGATATCCCAAATGACAGGTGAGTTAAGGTAGAATGTGAACACTGGAAAGGGAGGATGGGAGACAAAGGAATGGAGTTTGTTTTCAATATCCAACACCCTGCCAAATGCACAACACAGTATCTCATAGTGAGGGGTCCCTACCCAGGAGTGTCTGCCGGCAAACCCTACTAATGACTTCCCCACCCACCATAACATGGAGGATAGATTGGCCGTGGGTTAGGATGTGACTGGAATGGCTTTATTTTACAATCCCCTTGCCTTCACCAGCAGGTGTGGGGGAAATCATAAAATTAATGCCAGATTGTTTTTATAGTTCCTAATATTTCATTCCTAGGTTACTTATAGAAGTGTCCAGGAGTTTAGTCTTTCTTGGAGAGTCTGGTAAAATATTGGAGGATTTGAAATCCTGTTTAAAGCAGACATTAAAGCTATTGAAATGAAAGATTGTTGATGCTGAGCCAGAACACTGGAAACCAAAAGCAGAATAATTATATACTGCATTCATACAGACATGTGGATTAGACATTGAATCCCTGCAGTGTAGAAGATGGCTGCTGCCCCCTCAAATCTGTACACTATTAACAAGACTATAAACTCTGACTGTCTTGTCAATTAAGAACCAATTTAACTCAGCCTAAAAGTACTTAATTACCCAACCTGCACTTCTCTCTGAGGAAGAGAATTTTACACACTAACAACCCTATGAGAGAAAAAAAAATTCTCCTTATTTCTGTCTTAAATGTGGGATTCTTTAAACTGTGTCATCCACTACTCATCTTTCCCTTAAGTTGAAATGTCCTCTCAGCATCTTGTATTAATTCTCATTCTTCCAAACTACACTGGATAGGTTGGGTCAGTATTCAATGTTTCTTCATAAGATTTTGTCCCCGCAATCAGCCAAGTGGACCTTCTCTGAACTACTTCTAGTGCAATTGTTGCTTTTAAAGAAGGAGACCAAGATTTTGCACACTGTTTCTGTTTTTGTCTCATAACCATGTTGTACAACTACAGTAAAATGTTCATAGCAAAACAATTCTGGCAATAGATGGCAACATTCCATTTGTCTTCCTAATCACTTGTTATTTGGAAATGTGGATTTTTAAAGTGGGCAGAACCATGTATAACTTTAATTCTTATTTGTAGTCACGTAGTGTGTATATTAAGAAGAAATGACATGGTTTAAGTTTCATTTTAGACAGTTTGTCGAGATGTGCATTTTTAATGAATGTTTACAGCCTTGGGTCAGAGCTAAAGATAAACAGCTCAGTGCATTAAAAACAAGGATAGAATAGAGAAAATAAAATATTGATCAAACAAAAATAGATCAGCTTTGACTTTATTGAATAGCAGAGTAGTCTTGTGTGGCCTTCTTCTGCTCCCTGTTCAAATGTTCATAAAAAGGTGTTTCACTTTGGAAATGGGTGTTCAAACTGTATAAGTAGTACGAGTGGAGTGTGTTCCCTCAGTACCAACGAGGGAGGGAGAGATGGCTCGTGACACTGAAGAAAATTTCATCAGTTGGTGCTCACAAAAATCAGACTACTTGAGATTCTGATAATTTACTCCTCTGATTAGGGGGGTAAATTAATAAAGAAATCAAGATTCACTGGAAGAAGTTAGTCGCTGATGGCGCCTGATGATAAAATTGGTTTTGCAGAGTGGGTAATAAAATAAATTACTAATTGGAGGTGTACATGGAGATCATAAACCATGACATTATATAAAGTTGCAATGAAGAGTAACAGGAACTTTTTATGACTGAAATGTATTTCCAGTCATTAAAGATGTAGGAAGGGAAAACTAAGTATCAGAAAGACTGGAGAATAAATCAGAAATTAGAAACTGAGAATTTAACTCTCTTATATACATTTGTGGATTATGGGTGTTAGCATTTGTTGCCTATGCCTAGCTGCCCTTGAGAACATGGTGATGAGCTACTTTCTTGAATTGCTGCAGTCCACATGCTGTAGGCTGACCCACTGTGCCATTAGGGAGGGAATTCTGGGATTTTGATTAAGTCAGGATGGCAAGCAGCTTGGAGGGGAAGTTGCAGGTGGTGGTGTTCCCACTGTTCTCAGATTAGATTATATGAAGGTGCTTAAAGGTGATTATGGACTATTATACTATCTTCCAGAAAAATGACTTACAAAAACCAATGCAGACTCCTAAATTGATTTGTACAAATAGGCTAGGAGAAACATCTTTGGCTATACGTGTCAATGTGGGGTATGTGTTTCCCATAAAACAACATTCTTACAGATACAACCAGACAGTTTAGCCCAAGTGAGGGAAGAAAATCAAGTTCACAACGGATGATTATAGTACTGAACTGAGCCATAGCAGTAGTCATAGCTAAAACCAGACTCATCACAATGATTGACTTTGCTACAGTCGATATATAATGTGGCTGCACAAACAGCTTCATATCAGATTCCATGATTGGGGAAACTGTATTGGGAAGATTGGCCAACGTTGTTCATAACAGAATTTTATTGGTTAAAAGAATATTGGCAATTCTGTTGACTGATACAGCTAAAGAAATATCAGCTTTTATAGCCATGGACGGACCTCATCAATGTAAAACCAGAGCATTTGAAAAGTTGTTGGCATAATTTTCATTCCAATGATTAACCAACAATATCAGTGATCGATTATGCAACTGTAGGGTATACATTGATTATTTGGTTGCGTTCTGCTAAACCCGAGCAAAAAGAAAACTTAGAAACAAGGAGCAGGAGTAGGCAAATCAGCTCTTTCAGCCTGCTCTGCCATATGATTGTGCATGATCTTCTATCTAAATGCCAAATTTCTGCTTTCTCCCCATGTCCCTGATGTCTTTTAAATCTAAAAATATATCTCTTTCTTGAATATATTCAGTTACTTGGCCCCCAAAGCCTTTTGACATAGAGAATTTTCTACCCTTTGAGTGAAGAAATTTTTTCCTCCTAATGGTCCCTGGTTTTAAACTCCCAAATCGGGGAAGACATACTCCTTGTATTTAATCTATCCAGCCCTAGTAGAATTTTATATATTTTTAATCTGATCCCCTTTCATCCTTCTAAGTTGTGTGAATACTAGCCCAGTCGAACCAATCGTTCCTCATAGGTCAGTCCTGCCATCCATGGCATAAGCCTAGTGAATCTATGCTGTGCTCCCTGTAAGATAAGTCTATCCTTTCTTATGTAAAACTGCACACCATACTCCATGTCTGGTTTTACCGAGACCAAGTATAACTGTAGTAAGACATCTCTACTTCTGAACTCAAATCCTCTTGCAATGAAGGCTAGTATATCATTTGCCTTTCTAATTGCTTGCTGTATCTAACTATCTTCATTCATTGACAGGTGCACAAGGACTCCCAGATCCCTTTGTACATCCACCATTTCCAATATATCAATGTTTAATGAATACTCTTCCTTTCATCACACCAAAATGTATAACTTCACATTTAGCCACATTGTTTTTCATCTGCCATGTGGTTGTCCATTCACTCAGATTTTCTAAATCACCTTGAAGCCATGCATTCCCCTCACATCCTCCAACCCATTTTGTGTCGAAAAACTGACTTCGAAATTTTGCATTTGATTCCTCATCCAGGTCATTTGTTTGTATCATCAATAGCAATGTTTTGCCATCTGGAAAGATTCCCCCTATTTGCCAAAGCAGCAAAAGCTGCTATTTTCTATAACACACATATAGTGCAGGGACTCCTAACTTAAAACCTAAAACATTGGAGCAGAAACAAGTCCATAAGATCTGATAATCCTCAATGCCACTTTACTGCCTTTTCCCCATAACCTTTGGTTCCCTACTTTTATACTCCATTCCCCTGTAATAAAAATCAACATTTCATTTGCCTTCCCTATTTCCTGCCGAACTTGGATTCTAGCTTTTCGTGATTCATGAACAAGGACTCCTAAATCCTTCTGATCTGTAGCTTTCTGCAATATTTCTCCGTTTAAATAATGTTCAGCTTCTCAATTCTTCCTGTCAAAGTGCATAACTTTACATTTCCCATGTTATATTCCAACTGCCAAATTTTTGCCCATTTGTTTACCCCATCTATGTCTACCTACAGACACTTTGTGTCATCCTAACTGTTTGCCTTCCCACCTGTTTTTGTGTCATCTGCAAACTTTCCTCACCCAAGTCATTAATATTTATATATAGTAAATAATTTTGACCCCAACACTGATCCTTATGGCACACCACTAGTTACAGATTGCCATCCTGAAAATATCTTCTATTTACCTTGGACCTTAAAACATCTTGTAGCACTAAGAATGGTTAGGCTCTGTTCCTTCAATATTGTAGTTGTGGCCAGACAGACATTTCCTCACATAACTGATGAAGAAATGTGATCATATATTTGCAAACGTGAGAACATATTTACAATGAAGTTTCATGTGTGCCACCTATGTGCCCTCAGAAAGTAGTCATCTTTCTTTCCTTCCCACCACATCTCAGTGCAGTCGTAGGTTTCCCAGTAAGGGTGGAGGGAGTCTGCCCTACAGTAGAGCCCGGTAGAATACAAAACTGTACAGCACAGGAATGGGCCATTCGGCCCACAATGTTGTGGCAAACATGATGCCAAATTAAACTAATCCTTGTTCCACGTCCCTCCATTTCTTGCATAGTCAAGTTCCTATCTAAAAGTCCCTTAAACACCCCTAAGGTATCTGCCTTCACCACTATCCCTGGCAACACGTTCCAGACTCCTACCACTCTATGCAGAAAAAAAACAATCTTGCCCCTCCCATCTCCTTTAAACTTACCCCCTCTCACCTTAAATGCATGCCCCCTGCTATTAGACATTTCAACTTGGAGAAGATTCTGACCTTCAACCCTATCTGTGCACCTCATAATTTTATAAACCATCAAGTCTCCCCTCAGCCTCCACCGCTCAAGAGAAACAACCTGAGTTTTTTCTAGCCTCTCCTTATAGATCATACCTTCTAAGCCAGGCAGCATCCTGGTAAATCTCTGCTGCATCCATCCTGTAATGTGGCGACCAGAATTGAACACAATACTCTTAAGTGTTGCTAAACCAAAGCCTTCTAACACTGCAACTTGACATCCTGACTCTTGTACTCAATTCCCTGACCAATAAAGGCAAGTATGCCATATATATGCCTTCTTTACTACCCTGTCTATTTGCATGGTCACTTTCAGGGAGCTATGGGCTTGAACCCTAAGAGCTCTCTGTACATCAATGCCGTTCAGGGTCCTGCAGTTAACTGTATACTTTACATTAACAAGGGGTGCATTGGTGGCTCAGTGGTTAGCACTGCTGTCTCATAGTGCAAGGGGCCTGGGTTCAATTGCCCTTTGGGCAACTGTCTATGTGGAGTTTGCACGTTCTCCCCATGTCTGTGTGGGTTTCCTCAGGGTGCTCTTGTTTCCTCCCACAGTCCAAAGATGTGCAGGCTAGGTGGATTGGCCATGCTAAACCCTACACCGCTTCTTTCTTGATCTCAAAATGCTTTAACATATTAACATGCTCCACACAAATCTCCCTATCCTCTATATCCTTCTCCTGGGTGAATACCAAAGCAAAGTACTCATTTAGGATCTCGCTCACATCCTCTGCCTCTAAGCACTATTTCCCTCCTTTATCCTTGAGTCGTTTCACCATCTCCCTACTCATCCTTTTTTTAAATGTATATATGTAGATTGCCTGGGATTCGCTTTAACCCAACTTGCCCAGGTCATTTCGTGGCCCCTTCTTGCTCTCCTAATTTCCTGCTTGAATATTTTCCTGCTTTCTTTATATTCCAATTTTAGCTTCCTGAATCTTACATCTGCTTCTTTTCTCTTTTTAACTAAATTCACAAACTCCCTCGTTATCCAAGAGTCCCTTACCTTGCCATCCTTGTCCTTCCTCCCTACTGGAACGTGCTGGTTCTGAACTCTGATCAGCAGGTCTTTAAACAACTCCTACATGTCAAACACAAACTAAATTGCTGGAACAACTCAGCAGGTCTGGCAGCATCTGTGAAGGAAAAAACAGAGTTAACGTTTCGGGTCCGGTGACCCTTCCTCAGAACTGTTTTTGTTCCTGATTTACAGCATCCGCAGTTCTTTCGGTTTTTATTTCCTACACGTCAAATGTGGACTTACCTGATAACAGCTCCTCCCAATTAACACTCCCTAGCTCCTGCCTAATACTGACGTAACTTGACCTCCCCCAATTTAGTACCTTACAGCAAAGTCCTTATTCATAGCTATCTTAAAACTTAAGGAGTCATGATCATTGTTTCCAAAATGCTCTCCCAACGAAATGTCAGTCTAGTATGCCCTTTCCTCCAGTTGGACTATCCACAAACTTTATCAAGAAACCCTCTTGGATGTACTTAACAAATTCTGCCCCGTCTAAGCCTCTTGCTATAAGGGAGTCCTGGTCAATATTGGAGAAGTCAAAGTCACCCATTATGACAACCCTGTTGTTATGGCATTTTTCCATAATCTGCCTACATGTTTGTTCCTCAATGTCTATGTGGTCATTAGCTCCCCAACTGCACCCCCCCTCCCCCCCCCCTCCACAGTATAGTCCTATCAGAGTGATTGCACCCATCTTATTTTTGAGCTGTACCCGTATGACCTCAGTGGATGAATGATTGACAAACGGGGAGTTCCAAACCTCAGTATACAGAAAAGCAACACATACAGATCAAATCCTCAACTTCCACAGCAACCACCCCAATGTCCACAAACAAAGCTGCATTAGGAGACTATGTAAACAGACCAGGACACACTGAAACACTCCAGAATTACACCAGGAAGAGGAAGAACACTTACACAAGATCCTCGCTTTAAACGGATATCCCCACAACTTCATCCACAGATGCCTACATAACAGACAACAACAGGAGGACACAGTACGACCGAACACACTGACCACACTTCCCTACATCAGAAACATATCAGAACTAACAACAAGACTCCTAAGACCACTAGGAATCATGGTGGCCCACAAGCCCACAGCCACTCTATGACAAACACTTACAAGGATTAATGACCCCCATTCCCACAACATGCAGAACGAACATGGTTTACAAAATACCATGCAACGACTGCCACAAACATTACATCGGACAGACAGGAAGGAAACTAGCCATCAGAATTCACAAACACCAGCTAGCAGCAAAACAGTACGATGAACTCTCCTTAATATTTGTACACTCAGACAATGAAGGCCATCAGTTTAACTGGGACAAAGTAATCATAGTTGCCCAAGCCAAACATAGATACGCACAGGAGTTCCTAGAAGCATGGTTCTCCACCCATACTTCAATCAACAAACATATAGAATTGGACCCCATATATAAACCCATACAGATCAAAACCAGAAATGACAGTACTCACCATAACGGACCAGACAGTATAAATTCCAAGTGGAGTAGAATAACATCGCTTCATCGGAGGCTGCACTGATGATATCACTACCATGAACAAAAGCAAGCCAGCTCGGCGAGCAAGTCAACAACCTCATCCACAACCTGGGCTACAGATCTTTGCTAAAACTTTAAATCATAGTCCCATGTACTAAGCCAGGCTCTAAGCTCATCTGCCTTACCTATAATACTCTTGCATTGAAATAAACACATTTCAGCCCATTAGTACCATTGTGTTCATTGACTTGTCTCTGCCCGTCTTTTCTTTGTGACTTACTGGTTCTTACATCTACCTTCCCCTCAATCCTTCCACTTGCTGACTTGCTTCTCTGGTTCCCAAGCCTCTATAACACTATTTAAACCCTCCAAAGTTAGCCTTGAAGTTCAGGGGCATTTATTTCCAGAGGGCCTGGACATAGATTTGGGTAATCCAAGATGGAAGATGGGAAAATATTATAGTTGTAAGAGCTGTTCCTTCTTTTGAGGTATTTTCAGTGTTCGAGCTGATTTCCTCGCATTCTAGGAGCAGTAATTACTGTTTATAAGCTGTTGCTTAGTTTGGAACTTCGAGGGGAAAAAAATCAATACAAGGCACTTTAAAGAGGAGGAAGAGAGACAAAGGCAGTGATTCAAACTGAAAAATAAACCTGCACAGCTGTCCAACCCAGCAGTAACCTGCACAGCTGCTGCCTTTGCTGTCTGGTTTCAAATATCTCTGGGCATTGGAGTTCATTCTAAGAAAAATAAACAAATAGTGAAATTCATAGCTGACCTTGGAGAAACCTGTGTGTGGGAGCTGATAGCAGGGGAGCAGCTAAGTGGCTTTACAAGTGTAACCTTACTGTTTTTCTTTTGTAAATCTACAATAGTGAGTAGAGTTTTTTTATTATATGTTGTTATTGAGATCTATCTCTTGATCAAACTTTAAAAATATAAAAACACAGGTACTAAGCTAGTCTGGAGCAATGTTGTTACAGCAGCAAGACTGTGCTATTTTCTGGGTCTGTAGATTGTTAAGGTGCAAAGATGGCCTTTAGTGGAGTGATAATAGAATTACTATTAACTGTCTGCAGGAAGTGTGTTTCATTGCAAATCCTATTAGATTGCATGGATTGTTTGGAGCAGCAGAAAGAGGCAATCAGTAATTTACAGGAGCTAGAAGGTGTGATGGATGGTAGTTGCAAGGAGGGAGATAAACCGAAGATACAGTCAGTTAAATGGGTTACCTCCAGGAAAGGTAGGAGAGAGAGGCAGGTCGTGCAGGAGTCTCCTGTGGCCATTCCCAACAAGTATGCTGTTTTGGGAAATGTAGCATTGACCGCTAGGTTTCTGGTACTGAGACTGGGTCTAATGTAACGAGGGTATGCCAGGTTCCAAGCAATCAATTGTAATAGGGGACTCTCTAGTTAGAGGCACAGACAGATGTTTCTGTGTCCAACAGCGAGAAATTAGAATGGTAGGTTGCCTCTCTGGAGCCAGGATCAAAGATATCTCAGAGAGGGTGCAGAATATTCTTAAAGGGGAGAGGGACCAGAAGGAGGTTGTTGTACATATTGGAACTAACGACACAGGAAGTGAAAAGGATGAGATTCTGAGGAGAGAATTTAGGAAGTTAGGCAGTAATCTGAAATGTATGTCCTGGAGGGTAGTAGTATTGGGGTTACTCCCAGTGCCATGAGCTAGTAAGGGGCAGGAATAGGAGGATGGAGCAGATGAATGTGTGGTTGAGAAGGTGGTACAGGGGAGAAGGATTCACATTTTTGGACGGTAAGGAAAAGCCAGGGAACTACAGACCAGTGAACCTGACATCAGTGGTGGGCAAGTTGTTGGAGGGAATCCTGAGGGACAGGATTTACATGTATTTGGAAAGGCAAGGACTGATTAGGAATAATCACCACGGCTTTGTGCATGGAAAATCATGTCTCACTAACTTGATTGACCTTCTTGAAGAAGGAACAAAGAGGATTGATGAGGGCAGAGCAGTGGACATGATCTATATGGGCTTATCTAAATTGACAAAGGCGTTTGACAAGCTTCCTCATGGTAAACTGGTCAGCAAGTCTCGGTCACATGGAATACAGGGAGAACTAGCTACTTGGATACAGAACTGGGTTCAAGGTAGAAGATAGAGGGTCATGGTAGACGATTGCTTTTCAGGCTGGAGGCCTGTGACCAGCGACGTGCCACAAGGATCGGTGCTGGGTCCACTGTTTTTTGTCATTTACATTAATGATTTGGATATTAACATAGGAGGTATGGTCAGAAAGTTTGCAGATGACACCAAAATTGGCGACGTACTGGACAGTGAAGAAGGTTCCCTCAGAGTATAATGGGATCTTGATCAGTTGGGTCAATGGGCCGAGGAGCAGAAGGTGGAATTTTACTTAGATAAATATGAGGTGATGCAGTTTGAATCAGGGCAGGGCTTGTACATTTAATGGTAACTTCCTGGGGAGTGTTGCTGAACAAAGAGACCTTGGAGTGCAGGTTCATAGTTCCTTGAAAGTGTAGTCGCAGGTAGACAGGATAGTGAAGAAGACATTTGGTATGCTTGCCTTTATTGTTCAGTACATTGACCATTGGAGTTGGGAGGTCATGTTGCGGCTGTACAGGACTTTGGTTAGGCCACTGTTGGATATCATTTTCAGTTCTGGTCTCCCTGCTACAGGAAGAATGTTGTGAAACTTGAAAGGGTTCAGAAAAGATTTACAAGGATGTTGCCAGGGTTGGAAGGTTTGAGCTGTAGGGAGAGGCTGAATAGACTGGGGCTATTTTCCCTGCAGCGTCAGAGGCTGAGGGATGATCTTGCAGAGGTTTATAAAATCACAAGGGGCGTGGTAAGGGTAAATAGACAAAGTCTTTCCCTGTGGTGGGGGGAGTCCAAAACTAGAGGGCATAGGTTTAAGGTGAGAGGGGAAAGATTTAAAAAGGACCTAAGGGGCAACTTTTTCACGCAGAGGCTGGGGCGTGTATGGAATGAACTGCCAGAGGAAGTGGTGGAGGCAGGTACAATTACAACATTTAAAAGGCATCTGGATGGATACATGAAGTGTTCAGAGGGATATAGGCCAAATGCTGGCAAATGGGACTATATTTATTTAGGATATCTGGCTGGCATGGATGCATTGGACCGAAGGGTCTGTTTCCGTGCTGTATATCTCTGACTCCATGACTGTATGTTCGGGGATCTGCCCTGAGATGGGTGTGCCCTCCTTGGCTTGATCTTCCATGGAGCTGAGGGTGGCAGGGAGGGTAAAAGTCAAAGGTCCAGGTGCCTGTTCAGACTTTTCTGAGAGGTGCCATCAGGTGGAGGGGACTGTTTGTAGTTCCTCCCCAGGCTTGGTGCCTGCAGACCCTCCCCAATCTCCGTGTGAGGAAGGAGAACCTGGAATTAGGTCAAGGTCCCTCATCTCCCTATCACCTTCCTGCTGATGCTGAGCACTAATGAATGGTGGTGTGCAGATGTGTGTATGTCCAGCAGACTCCAAAACTGCTGACTCTGGCTGTCCGTTGCAGCTGCTAACCTGTCCATAGTAGCAGCCCCACACTCACATGCCTGAGACAGCAGGGTCTGACTGCATTGCTGCAGTCCTGCAGCCTGTGTCAAGTTGCCCTTTGCCCCATGCCCCCAGCAAACCTGCCTAGGGCTGAGCAGGTGCCTGGTCTTTGGCTGTCTTTCTAATGCCAGCAACCTGCGTTGTTTCTTCCTCAACAAGCTGCAGAGACATGCTCACCAGCAGTTTCTCCCTATTCCAATCTAGACAAAGTACCCACTGAGGCATAGGTATCCGAGTTGATGGAGGGTGGAGGGGCAGCCTTTGCCATTGCATCCTTAAAGGCATCTGTGGCTTCTTCCTCTGAGATGGTGGTGGGAAGTCTGGAGTATTCCCCTTTAACTGCAGAGATCGTGGTAATGCCACTCATATCTGCATAAAGACAAAAAGAGACAATGCCATGAACAAGGAGCAGAGGTTTAGGCCTGGCAACAGTACAAGCAGGGGCTATGAGAGATTAGCACAGCAATGGCAATGCCTCTTACTTGGTTACTAAGGCATAGATGTTTCGGCATCTCCACAGGGGGCATCTCAGTGATCGCTGGTGTGGTTGGAGATACCCTCCCTTGGAGGTGAGGAGTATACTGGCAGGCATCCTATCTCCTGTCCTGCCACTTTTGGCCTTTGTAGGGGCCCTTTGGTCTTGCAATGAGAGGTGAGAGGCATTGAGTGAGTTGAAAGTGTGTGGCTCAGCTGTAAGTGTTGATGCAGGTGGGGAGAAATGGTGAGGTGTCCCAAGTGAACGAGTAGAGGGTGCAGAGGCCATGCATGGTTTTGATGTGGGTGAGACCAAATGAGAAAAGATGTCACATGCAATAGCAGAATGAGCCTTGAAGCAGGGTGCTGCAGCAGAGAGAGTACGTATGTGTGAGGTAGCAGAGAGAAAATAGTGGCACTTACCCTGGCAGAGTAAAGAAGAGCATTGACCTTCTTGCAGCATTACTGGGCATTTTTCCAGAAGTTGGAAACCATACTGATCCATGTGGCAACCTCGAACTAGGCTGGAGGGTATGGTGTCATGCTGGTCCTGAGGAAGCAGACAGGCCTCTTCTGCATCACTCCTTCCACCAGGGCCTCCAGATTCCTGCCCACAAAACAATGGTACTAACTTCCCCTTATCTGCCATGTACAAGGCAAATGTCATGGCCTGTGCAGAGTAGCTCCAGACTATTGGAACTTAACTGGGTGCATGAAGTGGCGTGAGCACCTGGAATCCAGGGATTTCCTGACAGTGGCGAGTACTTCTGCCTGTGGTAGGTGGAAGAATTGAGCTAGCATCAGATGATCAGGACATCGTGGGACATTGTATGTAGATAAGGAGGAATGTTTATGATGATCCCCTGAGAAAACTCACTAGGGCTCAAGGAGTATGGACTATTTGAGCCGATTAACCAGCACCTATACCACGGATTGAATTTTATGCAACATTCATATTTGATAATTTGGTAAACCTGAGTTTGAAGGACCATAGATAGCTAGAATATTTCCTTTTAAGATGTCAATAAAATAATGTTGGAAGCTTTTTCAGTCTTTCTAATGGTTTTTGATGCAACTGAGACACTTGTTAGGTTAATTCAAAGTCAATTCCATTCCTCGGGGTCTGGAATTACATTTAGGCCAAACAAAAGATCTCCTTCCTGAAAGGACAATTATTGTAACGTAAAACTAGTGTAGTTGATGAATTGACAATGGTCAACATTAGAATGGGTTTTTAAGTTCAGATTTTTATTGAATTCAAATCTCACAATTTGGCATGGTGGGATTCAAACCCATGTATCTCAGAACATTGGTCTGTGGCTCTGGATTAGTCCAGCGACATATCATTATGTTTTACCTCTCCTAACATGCTTCAAGTTTTCCAGCAACAACAGATCACAAATAAACAATGGCTCAACATCTACATTATCTATGTGAATCAGCATTTGGCTTTCTTTGCCTCCTAGATAACAAACCAGAGATCAGTAACTGTACAGAAAATTTGAACACTATTGCGCTTTAATTGCATTTGTTACAATAGCAAAGGTAATGAAAAGAACGTGGCACAAATGCATTTATGTTCTGATCCATGTTTTCAAATTTGTCCACGAGTTCAGCCCTCCCAGTCTCTAATCTCCTTCAGCAATCTGCTGCAACCCTCATCGATTTCCATGTTCCTTTATTTCCCCTTGCTTATCCATTGGTGGCTGTATGTGCAACTCTCTAGACTGCAAGCTCTCAAAACTTCCTCCCTATACTTTTTTCTCCTGCAAGTAATGCCTTAAAACATCTCTCTTTAACTAAGCTTGTAGTCATTTGTCCTTATGTCTCTATGGTGTTAAATTGTTTGATATGCACTACTGTGAAGGATTATAAAAAGCTTTACCATGTTAAAGGCACTTTATAGAAAATGCAGTTATTGTACCAGAATGACATTGTGGCTCAGTTTATTCAGGTTTGCACAAATGTTCAAATTTAGCCCTTCAAAACATGTTCTTTTTATTTAGAAAAGATAGCTGTGGAGACAGTTTTAAAAACTATGAAGAGTCATTTATTCTTTCATGCTGATGGGTATTGACCTTTAATTGTCTCTGAACTTGAGTGGCTTGCTACACCACTGCAGAGGGCATTTATGAATCAACCACATCACAGAGTCTGAATAACTTGTAGGCCTGACAAGGTAAGGAAGGCAGAATTCCTTCCCTACATGTCAAGATTGATTTTCACAATAATCTATGCCTGTATCATGGTACCATTATAGAGAATACATTTATATTCCGGATTTAATCAATCCAGCTAACACTATGGGATGTGATTCGAATGGCTGATTCTCATGGAATTACTAATCCAATGCCACCTCAGGACCAACAGACACACTCATCGTTTTGTAGAAAAAAAACTGACTAATGATCCAGCATAACAAGACAAGTCATTCCAATGATGAGTATTAGGGGAAAGGAGGAGCAATTAAGGTACAATATTTTCACAACTTCGAGTAAATCTTTTTTCAAACTTCGACAAAACACTGATTAACATAGCTATCCATACTTAAAAGAAAAATTCATGTTAAAATTGGAGAAAAGAATTTCAACAAGACAAAAACACAAACTTCAATTTAACATTTATTTCGGCTACAGTTGAACAGATCTGTACTGAAAACTGTAAGCAATAATGTAAAAATGACTTTCCTGTGCCCAATCCTTCCGTCAAGTATTATACGCAGTCATAATTTTTGTTTACTTTGGATCACAGAGACTAGTAGTCACTATAAGTACGAAATAATGCAAAAAAAAAAAAGGGTAGGAAAAGTAGCCCTCTCACCCCTCAATCAAAAAATTGAAAGAAAAACCACAATCCAGAAGCAGCAATAAGGCATATACTGCACAGTTTAATTTACAAATGTTTCCAAAATACGGTACATAGTATTCTTTAATTTTTTTTTTTACACCAATAGTTTCTGCAGCAAGTTTTTATTTTGCATTGAAAAGAGCTGCATACATATAAAATTGCAATGTTAATTCTTGCAGAAAGAAAGGGAAACATCAACTAACTTTAAGAGCGTGAATCATCTGAGAGTCTTCATTATTCACTGGTCATCTCAGTAAAGGAACTTTTCAAATAGTTGTATCAAGACTGGGATTTATCTACAGGAAGAAAACAATGAAAAAAGGGGGCAATACCAATGAAAAGATTTGTCTACCTCAGATTTTTCAAATAGTGCATTGATTCTTATAGAATTGTTCACATTTTTTTTAAAAAAAGAAACTTGTCTAACCAAATTTTTACAACCCTATGTATGAAATGAGTAGCTTTTACTCATTAAGAAACTTATTGTTCTTTAAAAGGCAAGTATATGGAGAAAGCACAAGTAAGAAATGGGAAGGTACATACTGGAATTAAAACGAACACATCTGTAGCTAGATGAAAATCCTCATATTTTAGATAGCATAAAAGCACATGTGTAACTGCCAACATTCTGCAGTCCAAAATGTTGGTCCTCTTGGCTCTCTTATTTGATTATAAATCCCTGACCACCCCAAATCAAACAGAAATCTTCTAACTCATTGACTATTTTCAAGTGAAAGGAAATAAAAAAATCAAGGAATAAGGATAGTGGCAGATCCTCTAGTCTCCTTCCCACATTTTACTCCAACAAACAGTAATAACTGTGTTAGGAACAGGCTGTGTACGTAGAGCTAGAGACAAACCAACCTGTCCAAATTCTGTGCTTCATGCTCAATTTACCTCATCATTCATTAACCGCCTGCATCTGATAATCAACCACGTTCCAGCTAAAGTAAACAGTGAATCATTCATTATTGCCACTTTCAAATGATTTGGCAGTACACATGTGCTGGCAATAATTAACAGTAGGGTTCTTTGGTGCAGTTAGCCCACTTTCTTTTTTTAAAAAAAATTTAAATGAAGGATAATATGTACTAATAAGAATTCTGCTGCTACCCCTGGACAGCAGCTGTCTGCCTTGCCAACACAATCAAATATGGCTCTAAAAACAGGTGTCAATAAACAACCAATAGGTTTAAGGGGCTCAGACACTGTCTGAATCTCTGGAGCAATGCATGCAACCCTGTGCTGCAGCAGAATCCGATTGTAGGTAGAAGGCAAAGACGGGTTGTCATAAGGACAACTGCATGTTGTCAGGGCTTGCCGATGCTTTAGTTTGTCTTCCTGTTGGTGGATCGCTTGCCTTTCTTCAGTGTCAGTTTGTTCTTCACATACCCACGCTTTCTTTTAGAGGTCTAGGGCATAAAGATGGACAGTATTACAAATTTGCAGCTCTAATGTTTTTACATAGTACTGCTGATATTCAACACTAATTAACACGTTAATTAGAAAACAAAGGCCTTCTTTACATCATTTCCACCAGCAAGAGGATAAGGAAAGGGACGATGGAAGATTTACAGAAGGGTTCAGAATTTGTCCACTACTGGCTAGTTTTTCCAAGTGTCAGCAAAATGAACAAATTCATTGTTAAAGCATTTTCTGAAACATTGAAAAGTCAAATAGCCAGAGGTCCTCAACCATTAAAATACATGGTTATGCTTGGGTACGGTTACCCTTAGCACAAAAAAAAAAGTGGATGAAAATTATATGCTCAATGCTTTTAAAAAATTCTGGCTTCCTTTTACTTGATTTGCTCACAAACCAAACAATGGTCAGCCACACTAATTTAGCACAAGTTTGGCAGATCAAAGCAAGCCTTTATTATGTACAGTCTTCTGTCCTTAAGGAGCTACTATCCTACCTTTTTTGATAAATACTTCTGTTTGGGCACTATGTTAGTTACTCTTATTTTATGGTCAAGTTTTTCTCTGTTGTCCAACTTTTTCACTTTGTAAATCCTCACGAGCCAGTGCTCTGAGGTGAAGGCTTCTTCCAAATGTTTGAACTTGATATCTTTGTTTCCAATTTCAGCGTTTCTGGTGCGATCGAATCCTGGTGGTGTTCTGAAATCCAGCTGCAAAATGAGCATTCGAGATTCAAGTCTACTTTCCACATTACCAAACTATTTATCAGTTGATAGTTAGAGACAGATTCAATTTGCTCAGACTCAAATTTCTCCACCCTCAAGTATGACCCCATGTCAAACCTTCCCTTACTGTCTGCAATTCTTAAACCTTAGGCTATTCACCTCCTTTCCACCTCTCTTTTCAATCTTTTTTCAAGATCCTTCATTCTGATTTCTCTCCTAGTCATAGTACGTTCTCTGGTTGCAACTGTTCTGTGCGAAATTTCATTGTTCTTTCTGACCCTCCATGGTCTTTAAATGGTCAACCATTTTATGCTCAGTCATCACTTTTGATTCAACTCCATTATGCTGCACTCCTCCTGATTCCATCAATACATGTGTCAATGTAGCAAGCACGGCTCGTACATCGAATTCACTTCTTGTGCCCTTAGCATATCCAATGTAAACCGTGTCCTATATTTGGCCCCTTTCCGATTTCTTTTTTATTATGAATACTAGGCCTGCATTTATTGCTCATCCCTAACTGACCTTCAGAAGTCAGTGGTGAGCTGCTTTCTTGAACTGCTGCAGTTGATTTTGTGTAGATGTAACCCATAATACTGTTAGGGAGGCTGTTTCAACTTAGCCATACTGAATCAATAGCAATATATTTCCAAGATAGGATGATGTGTGGCTTGAAGGGGAACTTGCATGTGCTAATGTTCCCATGTATCTGCTGCTTGTCCTTTGATAACACATGCAGTGAATCAAATCTACTAAAGCCTGGCATCTTTGATTTGTGGGACCTCTGGTGGATGCTTAGTTGCATCATCTACTCGGCAGCTCTGGCTGAAGACTGTTATGAATCAGTCTTTCTTTTACACTCTGTGCTGAGCTCTCCTATCTTTCAGGATGGGGATATTTATGGAGCATCTTCCTCCTCCAGTGAATAGTTTACTTGTCCACCACCATTCATGACAGGATGTGGCAGGACTGTAGAACTTAGATCTGATTCGTTGGTTACGGAATCTCTCAGTACTGTTGCTTATGCGGCTCTGTTTTGTACCTTTACCAGGTTGACACCTCATTATTAGGTATGTATAAGTGTTGCTCCTGGCATGACTTCCTGCACGCTTCATTGAAACAGGCTCGATGGTAATGATAGAAAGGGCAATACTATGAGGGCTATGAGGTTGCAAATTGTTTTGAGTGCATGATTTTGCTGCTGCTGATGACCCAAAACACAGTGAGTTGGCTAGATCTGTTCATTTAGCACAGTGGAAGTGCCATACAACACAACAGATGATTTTCTCAATGTATGGACAGAACTTTGTCTCCAAGAGGACTGTGCTGTCATGAACAGATGCATTTGTGGCAGGCAGATTGATAGGGATGGGGTCAAGTATATTTTTCTCTCTTGCTGGTTCTTTCACTGCCTACTGCAGACCCAGTCTAGCATCTATGTCCTTTAGAACTTGGTCATTAATGGTGCTGCTGAGCCACTTGTGAGGACGGACATTGAAGTCCCCTACTCAGAGTACGTGCCATCTTCAGTGCTTCCTCCAAAATGGAGGAGCACTGATTCATCAGCCAGGAAGAGTGGAGGGGACATGGTCCTCAGCAGGTTTCTTTGCCTACATCTGACCTGATGCCGAGAGACTTCACGAAGTCCACAGTCATGTTGAGCTCTCCCAGGGCAACTCCAATCTGGTAATGATCAGGACTTTTATACATTTTGGTGGAGAGATAAATATTAGGCATGTCAGCTTGGATAACATCCCTGTTCTTCTTGCAAAGTGTCATGGCATCTCGTATATCCATTTAAGAGACCTTGATTTAACAACTCAACCAAGAGATGGCATCCCTGACAATGCAGCACTCCTTCAGTCCAGCACTTGAACATCAACTATGACTTTGCTGCTCAAGTCCTAGAGTTGGACTTGAAACCAGGACCTGTGACTCAGACTTCAGAGAGTGTTACCAACTGACACTGAATGATCAACATTACCAAGTTACCAGACTAAATGCCCCATTTTTGCTTTAAAAGTGTCATGTCATTTTTTTGCCAACCTGAACAAGCAAACATTCAGAGCTTCAGTTTCATGTCAGCCCAGATTATATGTTTTAAGTTTCTTTAAGGAGATAACCTTCAAATTGGTGCCTCAGAGGCAAGAGTGCTAACAAGCTAAATGGGCACAAAGTGAGGGAATGGCACATGCCACAGGGAAAGGAATGATTAAAAAGGATCAATGCTAAGAGATTGGCATAAACAGTTTTTTTGTGTTGTAGCCATTACACAATTAAAATTTGAATCATCACACCATCTTTTGCAAATATTGGGTGGTACAGTACAGTAGACCTTCACTTCAAAGATCACTGTTCAAATCAGCACAGCAGGATTCATGGAAGTCTGCTCCATTGGCAGATTTATAAAAATTTCTACACGGTATGTGCTTTCATAGACCTAGTCTATTTTCTCAATGGCAAAAAGGCAAACAATATAGTTGACAGGTTGGCACAGTGACAGCTATACTGAGGCCACAGGATGGCCAATGAGACCTCTTAAACAACAGGGCATGATCCTTTGAGATAGAAAACAGACATCAATGGGACAAAACAGAAAAAACTTCATTTTGCACCTCACTGCTCTATACTTGGTTTAAGAGTGTATGATACTGATACTGCCACTTTGAAGCAATCTTCTATGCCTTGGCAACTTTACCTCTCAACTAGAAGGGCACCAGATAATGCATGCAAGACCTCCGAAAAAACAGAGCTGATCCTTACTATTATGAAACTTAGAAACCTTGAAGTCATCAGGTGAGTTTCAGGGGATTAGTTCTTGTACGCCAAGAGGTAAAAAGGGGTCTTTTACACTAGATAATGGCAAATACACTCAAGAGGATGGATTAACGTAAGAGAAATATTCAATGTATTAAGATTAATAAGTAATGATAACTAATTATGTTCACTTACCTGCATCTCTCCAAATCTGTAGTAGGACATCTTGTACATGAGACAGTTTAGTAAAGTTGGAGAGCCAGCCTTGCTCACAAGGAATTCTCCTTGCGGCGTGAAGTAGTCACTTTCCTAGAATTTGCACAAAAAAAAAAGGTTTAGTTAGCACAGGCAGTACAAATACGATGTTAAAATCCTTGAATAAACACCTGATAAGTTTATAATAAAAACTTACTCGGATGTCCTTTGGATGCTCGCCTTCTGCTATCCTGACCATCCAAAGGAACTTGTTGATATCATCACCAGAATATCCAATCACACCACCAAAGATGATAAGCACATAGTCCACATCTAGACTTCGCATTATCTGGTAGGCTGCGCTCTCATTCGAAGACATTGCTTTTCCGACCTGAAGGTTACATACAATCAAAATTACAGAATTACTTTGAAAAAAAACAACGCACGACTAAACATTAAATCAAACAAACCAAAAGGTAAAGGTCCAAATCTTCCAAGGGGCAGCACTCAACAGCTACTTTAGAAGATGCAGAAAAATCCTCCACTGATGACCTTTCTTGCGGTGTTGGGGCACTCTTTTAGTGTCACAAACTGCTGTATTCTGCTAAGTGTTCATTGATAAACACTGACAAGCTTCAATGCATTTAAACAGCTCTGCAGTGTATTAGTCAATGGGCAAATGAGTGGGTGGGTAGAATGGCAGCGGGCAGAGGAGAGGTTGGTCGGTGGGCTCAGTTGGGGTAAGTGTCAGAGTTGGTGTGGTTGGGGGTGGGTGTGCAATTTGGAGTGAAGGGAGTTGGATGGCAAGCTGTGTCATTACTCAAACATCAGTCTAGGATTTAATAAACATATTCTGCTTAATTATCTAGATAAGGAGGTGGAAACTCCTAGGTTATAGTAGGGTTTTTCAGAGAATCCCAGGGAACAGGAGAATATCCACAAGTTTGAACTTCCCCGGTAACTCTGAAGGGGTTATTACATCTGGACTTCAGTGGGTCCCAATAGAGATCGCTGGTCATACGTCTGGTATCCGACTATCTAAGAGACCAAAAGATGTAGACCAACACTTGAATTTTCAGTTTATGTCACTTACATCTCATCTCCACAATGAATGTACTGTTTACTCCACCTCTAGTAATTCTAATCTGCAATTCATTGCTAAGCAATGAGAAAGAGAAGCCCAGTGACACTCTGCCCTGTATAAGTGACAGCATAAGTAATGGAAGATTGTTATAATGTAGAAAGTGTAACATTATCCACTTTGATAACATTTTTTTCTCTTTTAAAAGATGAGGATCCATGTATTGAATCATGGAAAGTGAACTCGTAGGTGAAGTATGCATCTAAGTAACTAAATGCTATGTCAGATTTCAACGCAGGGGAATTTGGACTAACAGAGTGAGAATATCTTCCTTTATGCCAGAAGTTAGTGGAAATAATTTGGCTTCCTTACCCAACAATATGCAACAAAGGTTCAATAGATTAATTCCTGGATGGCAGGCCTGTCTGATGAGGAAATTTGAGTAGAAAGGATCTATATTTACTGCACTTTAATAGAATGAGAGGTGATCTAATTAAAATATAAGACTAAGCAGGCCTGAAAAGTATATGCTAAGAGGTTATTTGTACTGCTGAAAGAGGCTAGAACTAAAGGTCACGGTCTCAGAATATAGGGTTCAAGTTGGCCACTTCATTTGGAGGTTTGCAAGTCTTCGGAATGCGGTACTCCTGAGGGCTACGGAAGTTCAATTCTTGAGTTTATTCAAAACTGGAAATCAATAGACACTTGGGATTTAAGACATAGTGAGATTGCGTGGAAAGGTAGAGTTATACTAGTTCAACCATGATCTTATCAAATTGTGGAGAATACTCGAAGAGCCAGATGGTCTAATCCTGATCCTGTTTTCTATTTTATGACATACGAATATAGAAGCATGAAGCGCTCATTTAGCCTCTCAAGTTTGCTCTTCAACTCAGATTATGGTTGATCTCATTATGGCCACAACTCTACTTATCTACTCTACTGCATGTTAGTCAAGATCTAGCTGCATCTGCTTTAAAGATATTCAATGCTGCTGCCTCCACCTCTTTCTGGTGAGCAGAGATTTACTGACTCACTAACCTCAGAAGATTTTTGCTCATCTCCATCATAAATGGGAATCTCCTAGTTCTAATCTCTCCAGAAGGAGACATCCTTTCAGCATCCAACATGCTACATCTCCTCAATATCTTACCTGTTTCAATAAATACATTTTTCTACTCCGATGGTACAGACCCAACTTGTTCTACATTTTCTAGGATAACCCTTTCATCCCAGGATGAAGTTGAGTGAATGTTCTCCAAACTATTTCTAATGTAATGACGTTCTTTCTTAAATAAAGAAACCAAAGCTGGACTCTAATACTCTAGATCTTAGTCTCAAAAACCCTATACAACTGTAGCAAGACATGTTTTTATATTCTATTCTCCATACAATAAATGACAACATTCCATTTGCCTTCCTAATGATTTGCTGTACCTGCACAATAACTTTTTACGATGCTCGTACCAGACGCCCAGATTCCTTTGTATTGCAGAGTTCTGCAATCGCTTCCCATTTAAATAATATGTAACTCCTTTATTCTTCTTGCCAAAATGGATAAATTCACAATTTTCCACATTATATTCCATCCTCCAAACTTTTGCCCATTCATTTAAACCAACTTTGTAGACTGATATTCCCTTTACAACTTAATTTCCTAACTTTGCATCATCAGCAAACTTAGCAACCTTAGATTTAGTCCTGTCATCCAAGTCATTAATATTGATTGTAAATAATCAAAGCCTTAAAAGTAATCTCATTGATCTACTAAATACATCATTTGTTCATCTATGCCTTTCAATTTCACACTAACTAATCAATGCTCAATCCACTCAATCAAATTACTCCTTACACCAAGCTATTATCTTGTAAGAAAACTGAAACCACAGCTTAATACCAAAAGAACAATCTTCAAATTCTGATTAGTCATGGGGATGGTGCCAGATGAATTGAGGATTCCAATGTTAACACCCCTGTTTGAAAGTGGAAAGAGGATAAAGCTGACAATTACAATCTAGTCAATCTGACAGTGGTGGGGAAATGTTTAGGAATAATGTGGGACAGTCATAGGTGGGCTATACATGAAAGCCAGCACAGACTTCTGAAGGCAAATTGTGATTGACATATGTCATTTAAGTTCTTTGATGAAATAACAGGGTTAATGTTATGTGTATGAACTTTTGAAAGGCATTTGATTAATATACATAATAAACTGGTTAGCACAGTTGATGAGAATGGGATGAAAGGGGCAGCAGTTACATGAGACTGGATGAGGAACTGAAGTAGACAGTTATCATTTGTTTTTCCAGAGAACAAGGAGTCTACACTAATATTCACCAGCATCAGTAATGGGTCCACTGCTCTTTTCACTTAAGTCTGGACCTTAGCCATAATCTAAAAATCTGAAAAGGGCATGAAACTTGGAAATGTAACAAGGAAAACAGTAACAGACTGCAGGTTGATAGAGACTGGTGACATAGACAAATAGCAAGGTAGATTTTATAGGGTGCTCACCTTTCAATATTTTTCCCCACCTTTAGACTACATTCAGCTTCAAAAAACAGGACAGGTTTAGACTAATATTAAAGCAGAAGTGTTGACACCAGGTTGTACATGAGGCACCACAATTTGATGAACCAGTTATTTCAGATAATTCTCGTTCACCTATCTGCTTAAAGCCTTTAGAGTAACACCATCTACACAAAATAACAAAAAGCCCCAGGGGCTTGGGAGATGAAACTGTGTCTCTGGTCTGCTTTGCAAAATTGGTTACCAGCTGATTAATAGGAGATATACCTCTATTTTTAAACTGCAACACAGAATCAAACTGTCATTGTTCAGCTTGCTTACCAGTGCAATATGGCTGTTGTTCCATGTATTATTATCTACCAGAGTTGTCCGATTAGCCATTCCAGCAATCTGATAACCATAATCCCACCAAGACATCACTCGAACATGTTCATCTGTATTTTGTCGCAACCAATAATATGCTTCACGGAAATCATCAAGGATATTACGTGTCCTTTTTTTAAAAAAGGAGTTAAAATGGTTAAAATCAAATTTACTTCATTTTGGTCTTTCATGTGACAAGGACTTCACTGGCAAGGTCAGCATTTGTTGGCCCTCTCTAACTGTCCTGGAGAAAGTGGTGATGAGTCACCTTCTTGAACTGTTGCAATCCATGAGGGACAGGTACACTCTCAGTGCTATTATGAAGGTTAGCGTTTGTTGCCTGACCCTAGTTGTCAAATATCAACCTCCATGCTGTGGGTCTGAAGTAACAGGTTGGCCAGACCAGGTAAGGATGTCAGATTTCCTAAAGGACATTCAGGAACCTGTTTTGTTATGGCAATTCACAGTGGTCACATGGTCAGCTTTATTTATTAATTTATAATTTTAAAAAAACAATGAATACAATCTTCACAATCTATAACAGCAGGATTTGAAATCGTATCTGTGGGGTTCTGGATTACTAGTCTATTATGATAACTACAGTACTGCATCTACCCATGTTTTAGCCCTATCTTTGCACTGATGTGCTGGACTCCCCCATTGTTGAGGATCAGAATATTCATGGAGCCTCCTTATGTTGTTGGTTGTTTAATTGTCCAATGACATTCATAAATGAGGTGGGGCTGCAGAAATTTAATCTGGTCTGAATTAGATTTGAAGTGTGGATACAGAAAATCTCTCAAAATGGTCAAGGATGTCAACTATTCAACACCTTGCAGCTTTTTTTTTTACATTTACTCTATAGTAAAAAGGGTTTGACTAACAGTTCACTAGAGATCTGAACACAAATTAGAAACTATATTTTAACGATAGGAGATGCATAGTAGAAGAGGGATTAGCAAATGTCTTAAATTTCGAAAGTTCCCATTTTACATTGGATTGGCTGTAAAACATCAATGTGGATTGGTTGATGAAAGGTCATTGCCCTGGAATGTCAGTTCTTTTTCTCTCCACACAATGCTGCCTAACCAGTTAAGTATTTCCTTCAATGTCTGTTTATATCTCGGATTATCTTTTTTTAACCACACATTTTATCATTCGTTACTTCATCTTCCTAGGTGAAGACTAAAAAGGCATTTTAAAAATAAATAAAAAATTAAATAAATTGACTGCAGGAAATACCAAAAATCACTTCTGGATCTGTTTTAGAACAATTGCATGATTATTAATGATTGATTGCTATTAGTCAGCAACTCTGTAATGACCATATCATTTGATTACAAGGATGGTAGGAGGCAAATTAAATGGACTTGATCTTTCTTCATCAATTCCTGTATCCCAATTTCACTTCGATTGTAAAACCATAAGAACCAATAAAAGTTACTCACAACCTTCTGACCTTTCAAATAAATAGCTTTGGTAAATCATTCCAAGTGCTGCACAAAGTTAAGCAAAAGGAGTGCTTTTCCTATCCTTTTCAGCTTGTATAGTCAAGCGAAGTATTGTTACTATGCAAATGTTATGGCAGATCAAAGATCTGTTTAATAGTTTCAGCTCAATTAATTTGTTCACCAGTGCAAGGCAAGACAGTGCCAGGATCAAGATCAACAAGATCAAGTACAGTACAGCCCACACAGAAGCAAAGATAATCCTCCTCTACTCTATCAATAGCTCACCTACTATAACAATGTGAATTCATTGTTTTTGAATTTGCAACATGACTGCTAATAGCAATACTACAACCTCTTCTCACTTTCTCAGTCTTGATCTCAAACTTAAAGAGCAGCACTGGTGAAAAAGCAACTTTAAAAAAATTAGTCAGTCATGGACAACTCAAGGCCAGTAACATTGTCACTGCTAAAGAAACAGGACAATAGTTAAACAGTAGGACTTAGGTTTTCGAAGTCTCTCAACCCAAGGAACTCTTAATATCTTTAACCGTAGCTGCCCTTACCCTCCTAGACACACCATGCCCTTTGTAAATTCATTATCTACATTTGTGTGAGTATTTAATCAGCTATTTTTCAGGGTAATAGGTAATAAAACTCACTTTCACTCAAGAAAACGTTGGAATTAGCTTTCTTTCATTTTTGATCAGGTTAATTAAGTTTAATTGAAGTGTGACAGCTGTATGTTAAAGAAAGGGGATTTTTAAAAAAGCTAGCCACGACACCCTCCTCATTTGATTATAATACAACTATGTGCAAATTGATGTGGGATAGGATGTGGACAACTGAGCTTTGGATCAGCTAAAGTTTATAATGCAGAGAAGTGCAGTCAAATCTCGAGCATTCTAGGGCATACTTGAGAATTTCTGCTGGGATGAGGCAATGTTATATGTAAAAGTGAGCAGTTTGTTTGGAAAGTGATACAGGGTTGGAAGATTAACTCAGGGTTGAATAGAGTAACTGAGGTTGTGGACAAACTTATTCAACCAGAGAAAGTTATTCAACCAGAGAAAGTTATTCAACCA
>NC_063333.1:124593048-124687567 GCF_021869965.1 Rhincodon typus
CCAGAGAAAGTTATTCAACCAGAGAAAGTTATTCAACCAGAGAAAGTGGCCCGGAAGAGAGATGGAATCTTGGCAGTTTTCCAGGAGAGGAATGTAGGGAGTTTGGTTTTTAAAAAGATGGTGATGGCAGTCATTATAAAAGGAGCAACAGGAGAGGGAGCCATTTACACCGTCAGCTTTCATGAGGGCCAAGGAAGAAAACTGGAAAAAAGTTAGGATAGAAACACTGGTGATGCATAGTTGTAATTTCTTTCTGCCAGGAAATATAAATAGATCATGAAACCAATTACACTGGATATATTAAACAGGTCCAAGCTAATACATGTTAGACATAACTAATTCCTCCTACCTTGACTACCAAAAGTAGCAATTGGCCTACTAAACACCTCACATGACAAGTCAATAAGAATATTGGGAGACTGATCCCAAACACTGATCAAGAGCAATTCAACACCTGGTTCAGTCTCCAATGAAACTAAGGTATTCAAATTTTGGATTCATACATTTTTGAATGGTAAAGTTCAAAGCCAATTTGAAAAAAATGCCATTTGTCCTCATGGAGAAAGTAACGTAGACTCTACAGTTTCTGCAAGTTTTATGTCATCAAAAGGAGAAGCCGTATGATTCAGTATGAATCAATGGGAGACACCCAAACGTTCAGATTTCATATGTCTGAAGTTCTCAGTGGGATATAACCAACTCTAAAAAGGGACAGACAGAGCAGAGACAGTTTCCAAGTTTTATTTCGAGGAGACTGAATAGTGGTAAATTTATCTACATTAACAATGCCACAAAGTGATTAATTTGAAATTCCAACAGAAGCCCACTCTTGAAGTATATTTCAGATATCCATTTTACTTTTGAAAATCTAGAAAATAATTGCGTTATAATACAGGACTTAAACACTTCAAAAAGGGAAACCAATTTATACATTATAAGAAGAAATATGCTCTCAAGCTATATAAACTAGCACCCCTGCTTCTGTGTCCTGGTCCTGATGAGCACAAGGTGAATAAAGTTGACTTCATCTCTTTTCAGCATTTTTAAAATTCAGAACAAAGTTTCAGTGATCATTTCAGGAAATCCAAAAATGGTTCCAAAATAATATGTAAAAGAATATATTTCTCAGTGGTATAAACTAAATATGATAAATTAAATATTGTCATTACACCCTCATTAAAAGTGTCACAAGTAAATAATTACAGTAAAGTCACATTACCCTAAATGACAAAAGATAAATAAGAAGGGAAGACATACCCATCATGATTGTAAGATGCCAGGACCACACTTGGGCTAGAGTATGCGTTGCTTGTCACCCAGGTGCAGTGTACAGCAAACATCATCAGTAACATTAGCATCAGCATAGTAACAATACTCTTGATATTTGGACCAAGTCCCTCTTCAGTGTTTTCTTGTTCAGATACATGCTTTCTCACCTTGCCAGCCTACAGCAATCAATGAAAAATAATTAGAATAGAGTTTAGACAAACATAGAAGTAAGATACCTTGCACAACATTGCCATATCCCAAGACAAAAGAACTCTCACATTGGAGTTACCATTTCACCTTATGTTATTTTGGGTACCCAGTGGGAGAAAAAGCCTTATTCAAGACTTACACTTTATACAGTAACTGCTGTTTGCTAACAACATTCGACAGAGAGGAAAGATTTTAAAGTGACCTAACGGGCAACTTTTTCATGCAGAGGTTGGTGCATGGACTGAGCTGCCAGAGGAAATGGTGGAGGCTGGTACAATTACAATATTTAAAGGGAATTTGGATAGGTATGTGAATAGGAAGGATTTAGAGGGAAATGGGCCAAATGCTGGCAAATAGGACTAGGTCAGTTTAGGATATCTGGTCAGCACAGACGAGTTGGACCGAAGGGTCCATTTCCATGCTGTACATCTTTATGACTCTATGATGAAAAAGCTCATAATATAGATAGAAGAATGAGGGGCCTGAGAGATACTTTGCAGAAGGAAACAAAACAAACTTGGCAACTGGGCTAAGCAGGCTTGAACTTGCAAGACCAAGTAGGAAAGCATATAAATTGTTGAGAAAGCCTCATATAGATTGTAGAAGTGAGACTAAGTTTTAGTGACTGGAGAAGCCAGCTTAAAAAAAAAGCAGAAATAATAAATCCACTAGCGATGCAACAGCAACTTTTGACTCCTCTTTCGGTGGAGAAAACTCAACTGATGTTGGGCTCAAATGTATCCATGTCCTTTACCTTGTCATAGAGATTTCCAGAATTCCTCTTGTCATCCTCATCACTGCTGTCCTCAACAGGTGGACTTTCCCTCTGTGTGTCATCACCGAGATAGTGTTCAAATACATTGGAGAATGCAATGGCAGACAGCATGCAGACAACTGGGGTGAGAGTCAGCATCAGACGCACCATAACTCCGGCAAAGTAAACAGCACTGATTGCATAAAGGGCAACTGTGGAGAGTATAGATCACAGGTATTAGCTTACATTCTAATTTAAACTTGTGTAAAGTTATGAAATAAAAACCCCAAATTTGTCCCCCCAGAGTTTGCGTTCTGAAATCCAACCATCCTGGCAACCAACATGTTCTGTATTTGCAAAATTTATTTAAACTGTAATAGACACAATGGTTGGATGCTTCCTGACAACTTGCAGTGAATATCCATACAGTACTAAGCATACTTCAGCAGTTTACTAAATACACACATTTATATTCAAAGTGATGGCAATAACATTTTTAAAACTGATTTTAATAACTCAAAAGTCAAAATAGGATCTATAGAAATGTAATAGACAGTGTCCTTAATCATAGTTCCACAAAAACTAGATTGTGGCGTCCACTTCATCTCATTCAATAAATCCATCAGCAGTTTTCATAGCTTTTTAAAAACACCAAGTGGGGAATTCTAACAATCCATTTAATGTCATGCCCTTTGCTTCTCCACATATTTCCTCCTGTTTTCAGATGCAGCTCTGTCCACCAGAAAACAGCACATCATAACCAAACCAGACAGCACGTACTTCTGATCAGTAAAATACATTTTCAGATTTCTAACTTGCGATAACATTTTCTTGTCATCCAGCTAATGACCCATTTTAATCAAATGTAAAGTATTTCAGAAAAATAAATCATATAAATCTTCCTTGTTTGTGTATGTACTGGGGCATAACACTGTTCATCAACCAATAATAAGACAGCTCAAATCTGCAATACAGAAATGCAAATTTTCAATTTGCAGGTGCTTGAGCACTTGTTTTATCGCAAATTCATTCCATTTTATGGAAAGTGAGTAATAGTTCAGTAATGGAGATGATTATAGCTGGCACTTTAAATTTACATAAATAGTCATGTTGCTCACTAAGCTTTGATGGAGATTTACTTCACCACATGGCCACATATGAATTCACACTGATATTCATGGTTTCATCTTCAAATTAAAATTTAACATTATGTGCCAATATCCCATTCACACAGAATACTATGAAATAAGAAATGTTAGACAGCACCATTGTAAAATGTTCAGTTCTCTTTGTGAATCAGTGAATAAAAAGAAGTTTAAGAATGATAAAATGAGACACAAGTGCTCAACATTCTTTCTGCTGTCTATTTAGATTATCCTATTTTCTTACCTGCCCTTTGACTACCCATCACCTGATGTCAAGGTGATAATCTGCACTCAGATGCACTACCAGCATTGTTCTTGCTCAATTACTTCTAGGTATGGAAGGTGTGCAAGGTTTCTTCCACACACAAACCAGCCCTGCAATTAAAAGCCATCTTCCACTGAGCTGTGACTGAATTCAGAATATCAATAGAGATATCTGAGCTTGTACTCTTTCTGCAATAATTGCCCAGGCTACTTCCACAATGTCCCTAGTGACTATATAAGAAATAAAAACAGCAAGGTGGCTCTCTAATTACTCATGCCCAACACATCACAAGACAATTGAATTATTGCTTACATTAATTCCAGGTGTGGTATCACTGAATAGCCAAATCCCTAGTTGTCCCTAAGAGTCAACCATATTGATATGGGTCTGAGTCACATGTAGGACGGACTGAGTAAGGATGGAAGTTTCCTTCCCTAAAGAGCTTTAGCTTTTCCCAACAATTGGTAATGGTTTTGTGGTCATTACTCTTAATTCACACTTTTTAATGAATTCAAATTCCATTATCTGCCATTGTAGGCTTTGAACCCAATATTTGGGTCTCTGGATTAATAGCCTAGCAATAATACCACTAGCTCATCAACTTTCCTGATGTGAAGCTTCTTTTACTTAAGTCTTCGCTTGCACATTCTCTCAAAACTAAATATTTTTCACAATTACAATTCTTCAAAACAATAATTTTTGAACTTAATTGTAATTCCACAGTTAGAAAACTTAAGTGGTTACAATGCAAGTTCTACCTTGTAGCATTTTCAATACTTCAACATTTAATCTAAAAATGGACAATGTTTCTTACCAAATACTCGTTCATCATTAATGTTTTTGATGCAGAACCACAGGCCGGCTGGGAAAGTGCAGACCAGTATGTGAAGGTCAAAAAAGAAGGAAACCCATGTTGTCGGCTGATGTTCAGATACAGAAGCAATGATGGGAATATGGATTTTTGCGTACCTACAGAAAAATAACAAAGGTTAATTTATGTATGTTCCATCTCAACAACATAAACACTGAACAGGATCATAAAAAGTCAATGCACACAAACGCAAGTAGGGTACCAATAGGGTGTATTAGTAGTCTGTATTTTGTCAAAGTGTCCATAAAGTGTTGGAGTCCACCTGCAAACCACACCAAATACTTCAGCTGGCAGGTTGGGGCAATCTGGATATAGATTAGTATTGTGTTAGATATTTGTACTCAGCTCCTTTCCTGACCCCTAGTTTCTGCACTTAGGTCAACACAACCTCATTGGCTTCCCAAGCCGAGAAATTTACCAGGGTTGGCAAGGAGTTAGATAGAAGCATCAATACCTGCTGCACTGTGAAATCGACAGGTTGGAAAGCCACTGAATACTGAAATAATACATTTGCTCCCTTGCCTAGGTGAATGGCCTTGGTTTACAGACTTGTTCTAAGAATGCACTTCATTGTTTTACAATTGATTTCAATCATTTTTGATGCCATTTCTGCTACCTTGAATTTTACTGTTAGATCAGTACTTCTCGTCAGCTTTCAATACAACATGGGTCAGTTTATGCAGCTTCACTTTGCACTTCTGAACAGATCAGGAAAGTGGAACCAGCAACATCAACAGCAGCAGTCTTCTCCTCTGCCACAGGACAGAAGAGATGGGGTCCAGCTCCAGTTTTAAGGAGGCAATACTTCTAGCACAGGGATTCCAGAACAGAGTCAGTTCTCAACATGACAGTATGTCAAGAAGCTCAGGCTTCCAAACAGGTCATTGTCAGAATCTGCATCTTCCTACAATAAGATCCCCTTCCCAATGGACTTGGTGGCCATCCAAAGACATTGTCATCAAGTTACCAACTGCCATGAATTTCTTTGCTTTCAGCTCCTTCCATGGATCTGTTGATGATATTTGCAGGATTTTACCATTTGGTACTGACAAGTGGATTTCCCAGGTGATTGTGCAATGTTTACCAGATCAATATACACATTCACTTTGCCATTTTATGGGATCAATCAGAACTGGAAAATTCTTGGCTCTTCAATCACAGAATCAAAGCAACAGGTACAGGGAGTCAGTGATTGTACATGAGACAATTGAGATGCCTTCAGATCAACCAGTCAAGAGATTCTGCTTTAACATTCATCTACATGACTATTTGAAGGACTACATGCACCACTGCAAAATATTCCACACACTGCCACGAAGCCTTCATTCAGTACCTGTCACATCTCTCATAGGTCTTTTCACTTTCTGATTTAGCAAATGGCTCATTGGAGACAAGGGCTACCCTCTAAATACATGGATCCATTGCATTAGTGGCAGGGCTTTTTGTGAAGGAAAGGTATATACAGAACCACATGGGTATGAGAAGTTAATAATTCAGTAAACCACTTGGGGGTGGGGGTGGTGTGGGGAGGAGGTGGGCGAAGATGCAATTCAGTTGCCTGGAAAGATTAGGGGCGCCCTTTATTATGCATTAGCAGCAAAACTGTTCAATAGTGCTTTTGTTATACCTTGCACAACAGAACATGGCACAAAGGACTGAAGCTGCAGGAAAATACGGTGAGAGCTGCTCTACATCCTGAAAGAGCTTGACTTGACCCAAGTCTTTACAGCTGAAGACAGTAATAGCATTCCAAAAATACTAAAGGGAAAACTAATTGGACTAAAGATTCCTAGACTTGATGGATTGCATCCTGGGAAATTAAAACAAAGTAGCTGCAGAAATAGTGGGTGCTTCTGTACTAATCTTTCAAGAATCTTTAGACTCTAGAAAAGTTCCAGATGATTGGAAAACTGTCAACGTAACACACTTATTCAAAAAGAGATACAAGACAAAAAGGTACTGCACACAGCTACTTTATGAGATAAGAAACCATAGTGTTGATGGTAGCATATTAACATAGATCAGACCTGACTAACTAACTAATTAAGAGAGAATCAGGATTTGGGAGTTGTTTTTGGGATCGCAACCTGTAACAAGTGGAGTGTGACAGGGATCAATGCTGGGTCCACAATTATTTACAATATATAATTAGTTACTTGGATTAGGGAAGTGAATGTACTATTGCCAAGTTTGCAGATGATACAAAAACAGATGGGAGGGCAAGTGTGAGGACGACACAAAGAAGGCTACAGACAGGTTAAGTGAGTGGGCAAAACACTTAGCAGATGGAATATAATAAAGAGAAAAAGTCAGGTGATGCACTTTGGCAGGAAGAAGGGGAGTTGAATACAATTAAAATGAATAAAGATTACAGAAAGCTGCACTGACGCGGAGGTGCCGGTATTGGACTAGGGTGGGACAAGGTCTAAAATTACACAACACCAGGTTATAGTCCAACAGGTCTTCAAATAAACCTGTTGGATTATAACCTGGTGTCACGTGAAAGCTGCAGCACAGAGGAATTCTGGCGTTCTCTTACATGAATCACAAAAGCTTGCATACAAGGTCAGCAGGTAATAGGAACAGCAAATGGAATTTTGGCCTCATTTCAAAGGAAATGGAGTATAAAAATAGGGAAGTTTGTTACTTCCTACTACCTAGAACACTAAGAAAATGTTTGGTCCCCTTATCAAAGGTTTGGAGGCAGTCTGGAGAAGGTTCACTAAAGTGATCCTGTGTGTGAGGAAACAAAGAGTAGGTTGGGTCTGTACTCATTGGAGTTAAGATGAATGAAAAGTGGCCTTACTGAAACATTCTTAGCAGGCTTAACAGGGTAGGTGCTGAAAGGCTGTTTTCCTTCGTGGACATGTTTCTGTGACTATGTCCTGTAGTCCACGACAAGGAATTACCTGCTTATGACCGAGATGAGAAGGAATTTCTTCTTTTGGAGAGTAGTGAAGAATTCTACAGATTCACTGCAGACAGCTATAAAGACTGGGTTATGATGTATATTCGAAGCTGAGATAGATTTTTAAGATCAGTAAAAATCAAAAGGTTATGGGAAACAGACAAAAAGAGTGGAGGTGAAGATTATCAGATCAGCCATTATCTCACTGAATGGCATAGCAGAATTGATGGGTCAAACAGCTTACTTCCATTCCTATGTCTTTGACTATGATATTTATGGCCACTGAACCAACTGCCTGAAAAGCCCTCAAAAGACACATCCAAACCTCACTCACATAACCGGATTACAAGAAGCCAATAGCAATGCTGAAGTCACTGTTTTCTTCCCTCAACACAAATTACTTCCGCAGTCAATAATTTCTCCATTTCATTCATACCATTTGTTTGTCTTCCACTACGATCACAACATTCTCAAGGCCACCTTCCATTTGGAAGGTTGAAGATAACAATGAAGATGACTAGACAATGGAGATGTGGAAGAAAGCACCTGATTTTTTTTATTAAACCTTTTCAAATACATCAAGGCAATAACATTGCTATAAACACCCAAGTGAATCCCCTGGTGCAACTAAGAAATATTTATTTCCATTATCAATTACTTCCACGTTATACAAGCTTGTGATTTCAGAAGAGCTGGAGGCAGACAGCTTGTTTCTCTGCTCTTACAGCTGAGATGTTGTTGGCGATGGCCGGTTGGATTAGAGGCCCACAAAGGTCTGCCAAAGACTCTACTCTATCTGTACCTGTGCATGCATAGGCTCTGACAGGAGATAGCACATAGGGCTCTGGTCCAAGCACACTTTCCTGCCAGTTAAAAGTTGGAGTATACTTTTCTGCACTTTAGTAAACTCTCAAGGCTTGGCTTTCCTCCATCTGGCTTGAGAGACCAGATGTGCAGGAATTGCTGATACGCTCAATGCACGTGCACAGAAGTAAACATTAGCACAAAAGTCTGAGGCATCTTGAGTCATGGCAGAGACACAAAGGATGCACAGTGCTAACAGGACTTCACACACATTTTGTTGTGGCTACAGAATTGCTACTGGCTTCAACATTTGTATTCAGCTGAATACAGCCAAGTGTTTTTTTCCAGGACTCCAGTTCATACAATGCCCCTGTGGCAGCAAGATCAACGGAACAGGATGATGATTTGGAGGAGCTGGAATAGGCAGAACGGGAGAGACAGAATTTGTGATAGGACAGCAACTCCTCAGAGGTTGTCTTTTCTCAATTCACTGCTCTTCTAATCAAACTCCGCTGCCTTTCTGCTCTCAAGACGACAACTGCGTCTGCAATTGTTCAACCCCTGGCTTTGGAGGGGCCACCATGTAAAGCAATATTTTAGTGATCTTTCTTGGATTATTGCCCTTCTGCTTTCTCGTGGATTCCTTATAAAATGGAGGGTAAATTTGCCTGCCATCCCCATAAGTTTTCAACTCTGTCCTACTGCTTTGGTGGAGGATGTGTACAAATTGTGTCAATACTTCCTCAGAACGAGACATCCTTCTTTAGCTGTTTTGTCACAATTGAAGGACACGTGGTAGATGAGTGACACAAATTTGAATTGAGAAGAGGAAAGGGTTCAAGGTCATTAATATAAAGAATTAAATTTTTTCTGTAACCGATGACAACAATTCAATCCAAGTGACTTCCATATAGCATATGCCAACATGATTCCCGATTCCTGATTCTGTCACCAGATATCTGGGAGACTGCCCCCTCTCCGTCATCAATGCAGTGCACTGTCTGAATCTGCCTGTCTCTGTAGCTGCCTCCTGGGCCCTAAAGCCCGCCAGCCAAATCAACAGGAATCTTTCCAACATTCCTCATAACTAATTTCCTGAGTTTTTCCTATAAATCTGGAATCCCCTACTGATCAAGAATCTATTCATCCCTGTCTTAAGCATAAACAAGGGTCTGCCCCACAACTTTCTACGGAAAGGAGTTTCAAACACTCAACCCTCAGAAGAAATTCCTCCTCATCTCAGTCTTAAATTTGCATCCCTTTATTCTGAGACTGTGTTCACTGGTCCCACACTCTCCCACGAGGGGAACATCCTCTCAGCGTTTACCCTGTCAAGGCTGTTATGAATCCTACATGTTTCAGTGATCACCTCTTATTTTTCTAAATTCCAAACAATAGATTCCCGACCTGTTTAACTTTTGCTCTTAAGACAATCCCTCCACATCGGGATCATCCTCGTGAACCTTCTCTGAAGTATTGAAATAATACTGTTCCTTAAATAAGGGGACCAAATTGCTTACAGTACTCCAGGTGTGGTCTCACCAGTACCTTGTACAGTCGCACCAAGACTTCCGTACTCTTGTATTTCAACCCCTTAAAATAAGGACAACTATTCCATTAGCCTTCCTGATTACCTACTGCTCGTGCACTAGATTTCCATGTTTCGTGCGCAAGTACCCCCAATTCCCTTTGTGTTGCAGCTTTCTGCAATTTTTCTCCATTTAAATAATACTATCCTTTTGTCCTCCCTTCCAAACAAGCAACTTCTCATCTTCCTACATTATACACCATTTGCCAACATCGTGTCCACTTACTCAACAATATCTCTTTATAAACTGTTTGTATCTCTCTCAACTTGCCTTTCCACCTGTTTTTTTTTATGTCTGCAAATTTGGCTACATTACATTTGACTCCGTCCTCCAAGTCATTAATATATCGTAAACAGTTATGGATCCAACAGTGATCTCTGGTACCCCACTGGTTTCATGTTACCAACTTGATAAAGAATATCTCACCCTGTTTCGTCAATGTGGAGCTGGAGGAACACAGCAGGTCAGGCAGCATCAGAGGAGCAAGAAAGACAACGTTTCAGCTATAAACCTGAAACGTCGACTTTCCTGCTTCTCTGATGTTGCCCGACCTGCTGTGCTCCTCCAGCTCCACACTGTATTGACTCTAACTCCATTATAGCCAGTTCTTGCTACCTCCATTACCCTGTTTCACGTCCACCAGCCAATTCTCTATCCACACCAATATACTACTTCCAACACTGTGGGCTCTGATGGCTTAAACTTTTGAGAGATAAGTTGTTGAATGCCTTCTGGAAGTCTGAGTACAACACATCTACTGGATCCCCTCTATTCGCACTGGTGGAGACTTCCTCAAAAAAACTCAAATAAATTAGTCAGACATGATCCCCCTTTTATGAAGGTATGCCAACACTGCTCGATTAGATTACGATTTTCCAACTATTTTGTTATTACTTCCTTAATAATTGATTCCAATATTTTTCCATCAATACCCGTTAGGCTAATCAGCCTATAGGTATCCACTTTTTGACTCCCTCCCATTTTGAATAGGGGCATCACACTGGCAGTTTTCCAATCCTCTGGTACTTCTCTAGAATCCAAGTATTTTTGGAAAATTACAGCCAATGCATCCACTATCTCTGTAGCTACCTCTGAGGATCCTAGGATGCAAGCCATCAGGACCAGGGGACCTATCTGCCTTTGGCCTCCACTAGACAGATGACAATGACTGAAGAGCCACCCTAGTTCACTGGAATTCTGCATTCTTTTCCTGCAAGAGGAAATAAACAGAGGCAGGAGTGTAAGAAATGGATTGTGCGGCAAGAATGAAATGACAATTCTAGACATTGACTGCAAGGAATGGATGTGATATTGCAATAGGACGACGGTAAGTCATTTGGATGGGGAAGTAAATGGGTGCCAACAGAACAAGTGAGAGCAGTATGACTAGTGCTGTGAGGTCTGTTGGTCTGAGCTCTGTGCAGGTGAATACCAGAGAATTGGCATGTCACTTTTCCTGCCCTTGTCAAGTTACTGAGATTCTTGTAGCAATGAATGCTGCTGCATGATACCATATTCATCTACTCGCTTTATCTGCCACATTCTCTTTATTTGAGAGATTGTTTGTTTCTTTCCTGCTATGGGAAATACCCTCTGTGGTCCTCAGTTTGAAGCACAACCTCTAGTGAATCATAGAACTTGTTGGTGTCTACCAACCTCATGCTTTCATTCTTCTGGTTGGTGAACCTTCATTTATAATTTCCTGAAATGAAACCATTGAATCCTTTGAGGGTCCCTTTAAATGATTTAATTGACAGGCAAAGTTCATCAACACATCCGCACTCTGACCGGTTGTGAAACCTGAAAACAGGTGTTAACACTGTGGTTGAGCAGTTATGGTAAAGACCACTCCGGTGACAATCAGGTTGCTGATTTGCTGACTGCTTCCTTTACTGCAAGCAGGTCAGTTTCATTAAAATTCTACACAGGTTTCCAATCCTGTCATTAGAGGACAATGAGAAAATGAGAATTCAGTCCACTCAGATAGATTTATCAAGTTTCCTATTAACCGCTACAATAAAACAAAGATCAATATTATTTCTAGGTGGTGGCATTGCCAGTTCTTATACTAAATAAAAGAATGTGTATGTATCCTGCATGCACCACTGGCTAAGTGTCCCACATTGAGTGGCACTGTAATACTTTATGGTGTTTAAGAGAAAACATGTATTGCTACAAACTCAATAGCACTGCAAGAATTGTGACCTGTCGTCAGTGGAACACAACACAAAGGAATTTATCCTTCATGAGATTTTGACTATTTGAGCAATAAAGCTAGATTTGTTCAATTAAATCAGCTTTTGCTACTTGCAAATTTCAGTGCAGTAATCATGATAAACACCAAATCTCAATCTCCTGAAGATTCTGACAAAATTTAAAAAAACAACCAAACCGACTGATATCTTGCATTGCTACTATTGAACTGCAGCAGTCTCAGAGGTACGTTTGGATACAGCAGATGGACCAAAATTGAATAGTTTATAAATGCAAACTATTACAATAATCTCTGTCTCTCAACCCAGCCCATCACATCACCCCCTCAAAGAATGATCACACATACGCAGGTCTTGTCATCCTTACCCTGTATCCCAGAGTGAATAAAATCTCCCACTCCACGGGGCAATATAGCCTGGAACAAAAGAAGTTGCAACATTTGCAATGTTTCCTCATTTGTTAAAGTATTTTAAATTCAAACTGAAGACATCCGTGTAACCAGGCAGGTATAAATTCATTATAAATTTTAAAAGGACATATTACCATTGCAAAATGAACTTTAAGTTCTGTAACACAACAAATCACAAAGAAAAATTGCAACTCCAACCATTTACCATCACCTAACAAAAGGAATACAAAAAAAAATGACAGCACAAGGGATTCCCAGCAGTAGGTTTCCACATAAGGGAAAACAAGCATTGAATAATCTAAGGTAATTCTTCATTTACGAAAAATTTACCTGACAGACTCCAATTCAAACCAGGAAAAATTTTGAGATCAAAAACAGAAGCTCCAGGAAAAGCTCAGCAGGTCTGGCAGCATCTGTGAAAAGAAAATCAAAGTTAACGTTTTGGGTCCGGTGACCTTAGAACCGGACCCGAAATGTTAACTCTGATTTTCTCTTCACAGATGCTGCCAGACCTGCTGAGCTTTTCCAGCAACTTCTGTTTTTGTTCCTGATTTACAGCATTCGCCGTTCTTTTAAATAAAAACCAAAATTTTTTGATCCTACTTCTCCATTCACAATTTTTTGAAACTGGACAATATTCATCCATGTCTCCACCTCTGCTATTCAACTCTACATATATAAATTCTCATGCCCAGAAGGAAACATCTCCTGTAATGTTTCATCAAGAACTTTTAATGTTAGTGCCAACTAAAACTCTGTCACCATGTCTTGAAATTTCAGTTTCAAGACTCAGTCCAGGGAAAGAGGAGAGTTCAAGGCTGATACCCCTGTGTAGTACTAAGGGAGAGTTTGCTGTCTGTCTTTCATATGAGACATTAACACAGGCCCCAGCCCAGGTGGATGTAAAAGATTCCAAATGCACTCTGTTGAAGCAGCATCTCTGGCGACCTAGCCGATGTTCATTCCTCATTCAACATAAAAGCAAATTATCTGGTCATTACCACATTGCTGTGTGGGGAAGTTAACTGTTTGCAAGCCGGCTGTCAAATTTCCTACAATAAAACAGTACTTCAAAAGTACTTAATTGGCCTTAAAATGCTCAAGACATCCAGCAGTTGTGACATTCTCCATGTTTCTAGCCAACTTGCTTCAAAAATTAATCGAAGTGGTTTCTTTTCCACACTATCTATAGCCTCATATTTGTGTGCACCTCTCATCAGGCATCCTCTAAGCTTTGCTGCTCCAAGGAAAACTTCATCATTTTCCAAGACAACAAGGTGCAGGGCTGGATGAACACAGCAGGCCAAGCAGCATCATAGGAGCAGAGAGGTCATCATTTTCCAATCTTTCATGATAGCTCAGATACCCAATCCAGGCTATTATCCCAGTAAACCACCTCTGCATATTCTGTAGTGCATCAAACCTTCCTATACATATGGTACTAGAGCTGCACACAATACTCCAGTTATGACCAAACCAGAATTTTATACTGTTCCAGTGTAACATCCCTGCTCTTGTATTCTATGTTTCAGCTGATAAAGGCAAGTATTCCATATGCCATCTCAACAACCTTATTCACCTGCCCTGCTGCCTTCAGTAATGTGATAATATCCAGACCAAAGTCCCTTAAGTTTCAAAACTTTCCAAGGTCCTACCAGTCAGAGTAATCTATTCCCTTGTTAGTCCTCCTAAAGTGTATTGCCTCCTATTTTTCCTGATAGAATTCCATTTGCCACTGCTCTGCCCAGCTGACCTGTCAATATCCCCCTAAAAAGTTTGCTGCTATCTTCCTCCTTATTTACAACCTTAACTTTTGTGTCATCCACAAACTTCTTGATCATACATGGTACACTTCAATCTACATCAGAAATATTGAATACAGGAGGAGCAGGCCATTTAGCCCTTCAAGCCTGTTCTGCCATTCAATATGATAATACTGATTTATCCAACTTAGTATCCTGTTCCTGCTTTCTCCCTCGATCCTTTGATTTCTTCAGCCACAAGAAATATATCTGCCTCCTTCTTAAGAACATTTTGAGGCAGATATGTACAAGACAAATAGCAAGGGCCCCAGAACTAAGTCCTGCAGAACCCAAGTGAAAACAGATTGAGGCATAGGAATGTCTCTCAGTCATCACCCTGTTTCCTGCCTTTCAGCCTATTTTGGATCAGTTTGCCATGAAGGAACTTATCAAAAGCCTTGCTAAAGTCCATGTAGACCATACCAAATGCACTACCTTCAGCAAGACTTCTGGTCCACAAACTACCCTCTACAAATCCATGCTGACGATCCCCGATTAATCCGTATTTCTTCAAGTACCAATATATTTTGTCCCTTTGACTTTTTTCAAATAACCTCCGCACCAAGATTACTGACTAGTATGTAATTTCCGGTCAATTCCTTCCTCCAATTTTTAATAATGAGACAATGTAACAGCTCTCCAGTTCTCTGGCTCCTCAACTGTGGACAGAGAGGATTTGAAAATTACTGCCAGGACCCCCATATACCCCTGGTCTCTGAACCATCAGGGATACATCCATTTACTTTCACTGCAACTATTCCTGTTGCAGCACAGATCTCTGAAGTCCATGTGCAGTAGTGGGTTCTGGAATCAGAAGTCAATGCACTGGCATGCCAGTCGGTGGGCGCAGGAGCTCCAAGTGGCTGCATATTGCACAGCTTAGAGAAAAAGCTGCCTTTCAGTATGGCCTGCAGATTTAACCACTTTTTAGGCTGCTAAATCCGATAATACTTTCTTCCTCTTTGAGTATTAATTTCTTTCAATATTTCATGGTCAAACACCCTGATATCTATACTCATGTTATTCTTTTCTATTATGAAGACTAATGTAAAATATTCATGGACTCAGCTCACATCTTCTGGGTCCACACACTGATTACCTCCATGGTCCCTTATCTTTCCTTAGTTATTTTTAGTTTTTATATATTTTAAAAACCTTTGGGGTTTTCCTTTATTCTGCCTGCCAATGCTTCTCCTTTGATTTCTCAATTTCCTTGAAGTTCACCCCTGCCCTCTCCATACTTCCCAAAGAATTCTGACATATTGAGCCATTGGCTTCTCTTTTTTTTCTTAATCTTATACCTCACATCCCATGACAGCCAGCACTCTCTGAACTTTATGGGAACACAGTCGCTCTGTACCCTCACTATTTCCTCTTTAAATGCCTCCCACTGCCCTGACACAATTCTAACTGCAAATAGCTACTCCCAGGCCATTTGGACTAAATACATCTTAGCGAAATTAGCCTTTCTCCAGGTTAGGGATAACAAGGTGTACAGCTGGATGAACACAGCAGGCCAAGCAGCATCAGAGGAGCAGGAAAGCTGACGTTTCGGGCCTAGACCCTTCTTCAGAAATGGGGGAGGGGAAGCAGGTTCTGAAATAAATAGGGAGAGAGGGGGAGGCAGATAGAAGATGGATAGAGAAGAAGATAGGTGGAGAGGAGACAGACAGGTCAAAGAGGCGGGGATGGAGCCAGTAAAAGGTGAGTGTAGGTGAGGAGTTAGGGAAGGGACAGATCAGTCCAGGGAGGATGGACAGGTCAAGGAGGTGGGATGAGGCTAGTAGGTAGGAGATGGAGGTGGGGCTGAGGTGGGAGGAGGCGATAGGTGGGAGGAAGGGACAAGCTGGGTTGGTTTTGGGATGCGGTAGGGGGAGGTGAGATTTTGAAGCTTGTGAAGTCCACATCGATACCATTGGGCTGCAGGGTTCCCAAGCGAAATATGAGGTGCTGTTCCTGCAACCTTCGGGTGGCATCATTGTGGCACTGCAGGAGGCCTAGGATGGACATGTTGTCTGAGGAATGGGAGGGGGAGTTGAAATGATTCGTGACTGGGAGGTGCAGTTGTTTAGTGCGAACCGAGCGTAGGTGATCCGCAAAGCGGTCCCTGAGCCTCCGCTTGGTTTCCCCGATGTAGAGGAGGCCACAACGGGTACAGCGGATGCAGTATACCACATTAGCAGATGTGCAGGTGAACATCTGCTTGATGTGGAAAGTCTTCTTCAGGCCTGGGATGGGGGTGAGGGAGGTGGTGTGGGGGCAGGTGTAGCACTTGCTGCGGTTGCAGGGAAAAGTGCCGGGTGTGGTGGGGCTGGAGGGGAGTGTGGAGCGGACAAGGGAGTCACGGCGAGAGAGTGGTCCCTCCGGAAAGCAGATTAGGGTGGGGAGGGAAAAATGTCTTTGGTGGTGGGGTCGGATTGCAGATGGCGGAAGTGTCGGAGGATGATGCGTTGGATCCGGAGGTTGGTGGGGTGGTACATGGGGACGAGGGGCATTCTTTATGTTGAGTCCAACTCAGGACTCCCACCATTTCATACGTGTCTCTGCAAGGGTCCTCACCTTGCCCATTCCTGAGTGATGCCTGTTGTCTGTCACAGGGTCCTCACCTCCCCCAATGCTTCCTGTTCTCTCAGGTAATGGGAAGTTTTTCTTTGTATACGTGCTCTAAACTGGTCATAACATCATATACCTTCGTCAAATTTTCTTTCAATCCCTTTTGCTCCACAGAGAACAACGCCAGTTATTCCAACCTAATCTTGTAAAATCTCATCCCTGGAACCATTCAGGTATCTCTCCTCTCAGCCCCTTAAGAATTTCCACATCTTTTCTATACTGTAATGACCACAGCTGGACACAATATTTTAGTTGAAGGGAAACCAGATTTTCATAATAGGTTCAGCAAAACTTCCCTGCTTTTTTATTCATTATCTCTTTTAAGAAGCCCAAGGACTCATTTGTTTTGCTAACCTTTAAGTATGTCCTGCTACCTTCAAAGATCTATGCATATGCACTCCTGAGGTTCCTCGGTTTGTGCAGTTTTTTTTCACAATTGCATCATTAAGTCCATATTGACTTTCCCCAAATTGTATCTCATCACATGTCCCTGTATTAACCTCCACCCGTCATCTGCTACTCGTCTAGCCTAAATCCCAGTGCAGGCAAATCTTTCCATGCCCACTGTTTGACACTCCTCCAAGGCAGGTATCATTCAACATGTTTTGAAATTGTACTCAATAACCCAAAATTCAAATAATTTATATATGGCAGTGATCCTACCTCTGACTTTCAGAGAACACCATTCTCTACTACCATCAAATTCAATTCAAACAGAATCCAATTGCACACTGCCCCTAATATTCAATAAAGAACAATTCTGTTAACTAACTTTATATGTCATACCTTATAAATACTTCCTTAAAATTAACAGAGACAACATCCACTGCATTCCCTTAAAATTGGTTAACACTTGATACTTCTTCAAAAAAATTAAAGCAGCTTAGTCAAGCACAATCTGCACGTTACAAAACTGTGCTGACTTTTCTTAATTAACTCAAACCTCTCCAAATGCTTCTTTTAGTTCGCTGATTAAGCATTCCAAGACCTTGGCCTTCAATTATGTTAGCCGAACTGATCTGTAATCTGAGACTGTCCTTACATTCTGTTTTGAATAAGGGTGCAACACTGGCCATCTCCAATCCTCTGGCAACTCTCATATCTGGGCATGCTCAACAAATTAAAGTAAACCCTTCCTCTCTATCTCCACCCACTTCCATTATCAACCTTGTATGCAACCCTTCTGAATTAGATGACTGATCTAACTTCACCATAGTCAACCTGATGATGCATTCTGGCCTTGCCCTGTATCTCTTAGTATATATCATTCTCTTTGCCATTAATAGGACACACTCCACTACTTGGTTCCTGCCTACTTACAAGTTGGCAGTAGATTTTGGGTCCCTTTTACGCATTGGCCTAGATGTCTTTAAAATTTAAGTTACCAGACTGCCTACAACAGCCATGAAACTGGATCCTGAAAATTCAGGAATAGAGGGAATTCAGAAAAAGGGACAGAGTTCATTTCGCAAAAAATATTTATTTATAATATCTCACTTTGACAATCATGATGAGGTAGTCTTATCTAGATTGGACAATGTGAAAGAATCTAATAAATGCAATGACGTACCAGAAAATTAAGCATGAACTACAATCTGAATTCTTATCATGAAAATTAAGTCTTTCTCTGGTCTGGTTCTGCAATCATAACTTAGCGGGGGAAAAACAAGAATGATAAAATGACACTTTGTATGCAGACTCACCAGTGTAAGTTAAATAAATAACACTCAGAAATACAACTCCAGCAGCAAGAGACACCCCCAAGAAAAAGAGTGTCTGGAACTCCTGCTTCGTCAGCCTGTCTCTCAGATACTGTAAGAAGGCATAAGCTTGCATCAGGGCAAATACACCTGAATGCAAGAGGAAGAGAAGTTAAAATGATTTGCATTCCTCAATTAACATGTACTCATTATCAAACTTTAAACAATAGGTCATTTGTCCAATATTTAGGTAAATCTAATCAAAAATATCAGAGATTTTCCTTTAAAAATTCTTGGCTAGCTGAAGCCACAAAACACTCTTGCTATTCATAAAGTCATCAGGATACAAAGTTTCATAGTGGGTACAGGATAATCACCCCTCATCTTAACTAGTAAAAACTTAAGAGTCACGTGGCAATGGAACTCTTCGGTAAAAGAGAGAGTGGAAGAGAGTATAACCGGGGTGGGTGGAGTCTTTGATTATGTTAGTTGCTTTCCCGATTCAGTGGGAAATATAGATGAAGTCAATGGATTGGAGGCTGGTTTCCGTGATGGACTGGGCTGTGTTCACAACTCTCCAAAATTTCTTTCGGTTGTGGGAACTGCAGGTGCCAAACCATGCTGTGATACATCCAGATAGAATGTTTTCTATGGCACATCTATAAAAATTTGTAAGTCTTTATGGACATGCCGAATTTCCTTAGCCTCTTGGAGGAAGTAGAAGTGTTGCTGTGCTTTCTTAACAGTAGTGCCAACACAGGTGGGCTGGGTCAGATTGTCGGTGATCGTCGCTACCCAGAACTTGACGGTCTCAACCATCTCCACATCAACACTGCTGATGCAGACAGGGGCATACTGTGCACTTCACTGAAATCAATGACCAGCTCCTTGATTTTGCTTACGCTGGTGGAGATTGTTGTCTTAATGTCATGCCTTTGAACACTATCTCCTTTCTGTAGTCCATTTTATCGTTGTTTGAGATTTGACCTACAATGATGGTGCCATCAACAGGCTTGTAAATGGAGTTGGTGCGGAATTTGGCTAGTCATGTGTGTATAAGGAGTATAGTAGGGGGCTGAGTATGCAGCCTTGTGGGGCACTGGTATTGAGGATTATTATGGAGGTGGTGCTGTCGCCTTTCCTTATTGACTGCAGTCTGTTGGTCAAGAAATCGAGAATCCAGTCACAGAGCAGAGAACAGAGACATCGGTCCCAAAGTTTGGAGATGAGTTTGTTTAGAATGGTGTTGAAGGCAGAGCTGTAGTCAACAAGTAGGAGTCTGAAATAGGTATCCTTGTTGTCCAGATGTTTATGGGATGAGTGTAGGGCCAGGGAAATGGCATCTGCCATGGACCTGTTGAAGCAGTAGGTGAATTCTAAGGGATCAAGGCAATCTGGAAGGCTGGAGTTGATGTGAGCCATGTTTAACCTCTCAAAGCACTTCATAATGATAGATATCAGAGCCACTGGGCAGCAGTCATTGAGGCATGCTGCATGTTTTTTTTTTGGGATAATGGTGGTCTTCTTGAAGCAGGTGGGGACTTCAGATCGTGGTAAGGAGAGGTTGAAGATGTCTGCAAATACTCCCAACAGCTGGTCTGCAGAGGATGAGTGCACAGTTGGAGACTCCAACTAGGCCAGTTACTTTGTGGGTTCACTCTTTAGGCTGAACTAACGCTTATGGTGGTGACCAAGGGTATAGGCGCATCTGAGGCTGATGGGACATGTGATATCACCACACTGCCCTTCTGTTCAAGGTGAGCATAGAACACTTTGAGTTCATCAGGTAGGGATGTACTGCTGTCCATGATTCTGTTCTACTCCGCTTTGTAGCCCATAATGTCGTGTAAGCCTTGCCAAGAATGACGGGTGTCCATATGGTTAGTCTGAGTCTCAAGCTTAATTTGGTATTGCCTTATGCCATCCCTAATAGCCTTCCAAAGGTTGTACCTGGATTTTCTGTATAGGTCATGGCTGCACAACTTGAACGCCTCAGACCTGGACTTCAGTACGGTGTCAATCTCCCAGCTCATCCACGGCTTCTGGTTGGGGAACGTTTGGATTAACTTCTTTGGCACACAGTCAACTGTGGACTTATAAATGAAGTCTGTAATGGTAGTGGCACACTCATTTAGGTTGGTCACTGAATTGTTTGAGGATGTTTGGACCTCTGGGGGGATTTGGTAGCACATTCTTGAAGTTGGCCTGGTTGAAGTCACTGGCAATGATGAACAAGGCTTCAGGCTTGAAGACAATTTCTAGCATTGTATACTTCACTCTTCACTTCTGCATGGCGTTGTAGACCGCTGTCAGGGTAGTGGAGATGAATTCGCACAGCAGGTAGTTTGGACAGAATGTCACCGTTAAATATTCTAGGTTCAGGGAGCAGTGACACATCAGGGTTGCCATATATGGGCACCAGGTGGTGTTGTTTAGGAGACAGACCCCACCACCCCTCGCATTGCCTGAGGACACCGAGTGGTCAGTTTGGTGAACTGAAAAGCCCTCAGGTTGTAAAGTACAGTCAGATGTAGCAGGGATGAACCATGTCGTTGTAAAACAGAAGACACAGCAGTCCCTCAATTCTCTTTGGAAGATGAGTCTAGCTTTAAGTTCATCTATTTTATTCTCAATGGCTTGAACGTTTGCCAGAAGTATGTGGGAGTGGCAGGGGACGGGGGCTCTAAACCTTTGAGTTTGAGTCTCATTTGAACTCCAGCTCGTCCATGTTTCCCGGGTTAATGGCTGATCCCGGATGAGTGAAGTCAGCTTCTCCTAGGGAAGAATCAGTGCACCTGATGGGGTCCTGAGCACCAGTTGTGGCCTTGAACGCTCTGGGGGAACTTGTGGTCTGTCTGGTTGATCTTGGCTGTCGGTGAATGAGGTCAGCTACTCCAGAAAGTAAGTAAGTGAGTGCATCTGATAGGTCCTGAGCATCAGTCGGATCTTTGAGTGTTCCAGAGGGTCTTACAATCAGTCTGGTTGGGGCACCTCGATGTCGGATCACTGCAGTGTCAGGTTTTGTTCCCGTAGCAGTCAGGCCTCTGTTCTGGGTTTCCATGAGGTCGGGCCTGCCAGAAGGCCTTCAATCTCTCTGGGTTTGCAGTAGGCAACAACATAACAGATGGGAGTATAGTGTAGGCAGTTTTAGTTATTCATTTTGGTGTAAGAGGAGACAGGCAGAATAATTTTTATAAAGGGGTGGTGGTCAAAGAGACTTGGGTGTGCTCATACAAGAAACAATGCCATGAATCTGTAAGATAAATGAAATGTTGCCTTTATTGCATGGGGATGCGAGTACAAGGAGGAGGAAGTCCTGTTACAGGACACAGTATTAGTCCTTGCTGTATTGAACGAGTTCCAGTTTGCTAACTTAAGAATAGCTACGACAAAATGTTCTTGCACATATCAATTTTCAAGTGTATCACTGCAGTCAAACATTACAGGGTTGTGGTGAGACCATACTGGACTACTGTGCAATTTAGGTTTCTGTTTAAAGGAACGATAGACATGCATTGGAGATAATGCACTGAAAGTTCATTAGATAGGTCCCTTCAATGAGAAGGCTGCCCTATTATGAGAGTTTGAGTAAATTGGACCCAATTCCCCAGAGTTTATAAGAAAGAGAGGTGATCTGATCGGAGCATAAAATATTCTGAAGGGGCTTGACAGGGTACACACAGGTTTTCTCCACTGGTTGGGAATCTAGAACACAAGTGTATACAGTCAGAGGAAAAGGGTCAATCATTTAGGACTGAGATAAGGAGAATTTTTTCTACTCAAAAAAAGTTATGAATCTTTAGGAGTTCTCTACCTCTTGTTCAAGCACACACCCAAATTTCTCTGAATATCAACGCATCTTATAAAAAATATGCTGCTTTTATATTCTTATGATCAAAGTGAATACCCTCACCTCCCCCAGGTGGATATTATTAACTACATTGAAGGCTGTAGAAAACCCAAATAATATGCTGTGCAGACAAAAAAAGTGCTGTTGAGGACCAATTTCAGGTATGACTGTACTGAATGACACAACTGGCTCGATAGTCATATGGTTTACTTCTGCTTGTGTTTTATGAGCAAGTGTATCTTAAATAATTATCTGTCCTGAAAGAATTTGGAGAGTTTATGTTTTAGATTAAAACCTTGTGATCCTTTCAGATCCACTCAGATTTTGAGTTGTTGTGCCTATTATACATCACCAAGGTGAAACACCGAATAGCCAGAGATTACAGCAATACCTAAACAATTTAATATAATTTTCACAGTACAGTGCATTAACAGTCTCAAAATCACATCAGGCTGCCTACAAGTTGTGTCAGAACTAAAGGTGAATTCTTTGCTTAGTTCTGACTCCACCACAAAAGCACATTTATGATGCCGATTTAAAAAAAAAGCACGCTTGACATCATGAGACTGGGTATACAACGTTCCTTTCTTATACCAACTGCTTTTCTGAAGAAACACAGAAATTAATATTAAGTGCTGGAAGAAACGAACCAAGTGAGCTTGAGGATAATGATTCCTGAATTAATAAAACTTCCAATATTCATCTATCAGACTTGTACAACTTACACTCAGGATAGCAGAATCCAGAGTTAAAGACATTCCATATTTAAAAATCAAGCCACTCACCTGCTGCTGCCATGTGTTCACTGGTTCGAATTGGTTGAAACCCCACAAATGGTACTTGCATTGATAATATTAAGCCCACGATGTAGAAGGTGCTGTAAGCTGTATTAAAAATGAACAATGTTAAAAAAAAAAACTATCATTGCTCTAAATTCAACACAAGCAAAAACGTGCTTCCAATCGGATACGTTTTATGAACAAGGTTATGTATTCAAACTCCAGAAAATCCTCCAAAATAGTGGCACATACAGACTCATCACTAAAATAAAACCTGAAATTAAAAATTATAAGACGTACATTTAGCTTCTGTTACAAAGATTTTTGGAGATGATGGATATGGTGTGTGATATTTTGGAGGAGTTTTGAAGTGGAAAAAAATGCTTTTGTTTCAAGTTTTGTGGAATCTTTCTATGGAAAGTTGGAATTTTTTTTAAGTCAATGAAAAACACATCGAACTTTTTTTTTCCAAATGCACTTCTGGAAAACCACATAACTTTAGCTATTGCTTGTACTCACATCTTAGAAACTACTTGCCTTGGTTTCATGGCTGTCTTGTTTGGATACTGTTTTATTGATGAAAAGGTAATCTCTGCAGAAAGAAACCTTTTTTCCCATTTACCTGGTGCAAGTGTGTTTTAGGTTGTTTAGAAGGGTGCATGTTTATGTTCTAATATTGCAAACTGTGAAGTTAACTATCTTAGCATCTTCATTGAATAGGTTTTATTTTATAACGAAGCAATAATTGTGCTTCTCTAAGGAACCTGGTTCATGGGTATTATCAACTCTAAATCTAACATAGAAATCACATTGGGAACAATTTAAAAATCAAACATAATGGGCAAAGCAATTTAATTTATGTTGTGATCTGTGGAGTGGTAAAACTAGGGAAAGACTGCGTACTCCTACATCGCAGCTGTACCACTTCCCAGACATTTTTTACAAGTAAATTTAAAATATCATGGTATCATAGAATACGAAACCTTTTGTTTTAAACAAGTATGAAGACATATGGTGGTTAGGATTATAACTAGTCTTTCTCAATTTAGCTGCAAATGATTGTTTAAAAATTCAGACAACAGTACAAAACACTTTGTACAGAAATTAGAGCCATCTTTCTTGTGGCAAATAGAAGATAAATTGCTATATTTCTTCTGATACCATCCTATCTATCTATCATATATTTGAAAGGCAGGAATTCTTGGATGCTGCTTTGAACTATTCTTTTTATATAGTTGTGAGGGTGATCCACCTTCATTAAAAGAAAACAGAAGATTGATTCAGTCAGCAGCAAACTGTTTTAAATGTGTTAATGTTGACAGATCAAGGTCAATTAAAAAGCAGAGCCTTTGTTTTTCATGTTGTTGAAATGTTACAGATTTCATTAGCAAATTGAATTTGTGATCAAAGACGTCAAACAGAGGCTCTCTTTGGTCTTCTCAGTTGGATGCAGGAAATCGTATTGCACTGAAAATACAGATGAGCCTCTTGACATTCTGATGTTTAAACAAACACCACCAAAATGGTACCTGATAATTCACTTCATTGCTCTTTGCAGGAGCCTTCTGCATACAGAATGGTTTCTGTTGTCAATCTACAATTGCAGCTGCTCATCAGAGGGACTATACTGGCTATAAAGCAATTTTAACACATCATGAGGAGCAACATCGTGGCTCAGTGGTTAGCGCTGCTGCCTCACAACACCAGGGACCCAGGTTCGATTCCACCCTTGACTGTGTGGAGTTTGTACATTTTCCCCATGTCTGCATGGGTTTCCTCCGGGTGCTCCAGTACCCACCCACAGTTCAAAGATTTGCAGGTTGTGTGTTGGCCATGCTAAATTGCCCATAATGTGCAGGCTAGGTGGATTAGCCATGGGAAATTCAGGGCAACAGGGTGGGGTTGGGGGTGCTCTTTGGAGGGAGAACGTGAACTTGATCAGCCAAATAGCCTGCTTCCAGACTGTAGGGAATCTATGATTCTATGATGAGTACATGACAGGAAAGATACAAGCACAGCTTAATTCCTTTTTCCATTATTATTCTGCGAAATGACACTGTTATTTTAGTAAAACAAAAGAACTGCAGACACTCGAGATCTGAAGCAAGTGAAAACAAACTGCTGGAGAAACTCAGCAGTCTGCCAGCATCTGTGAAGAGAATACACAATTAACGTTTGATGTGGCAAAGTATGGGTACATCATGAATTAATTTAAGTTGCAAGTGCTATTGACATGAGACCATTTTTAAAGGTAATCATATTTGTAGATTTTTTGAATAAATACTATTACAGTAAAATCATGACAAGTTGAATTGCATGGTGCCCACCCACAAATTCAAGAAAGCCATAGAAATGGCTTTGTTATCAGATTTGTCTACAAGTTAAAACATGGTAACGCAGTAAATGCTGGAAAAGGTCTTTATTTTTCAATTTGCTCAGACCTACAATGTTAGTTAGTTCACTTTGATTGTAAAACTGTGTGCAGAGATTATGCATAAAGTGGGATCAGAACGGTCACACTTCATGTTTCCCAAAATAAAGGAATAGGGAACAATAGAAGAACACTGGCCAATGTGTACTGGATCATACTAAATGCTTCAGGAACATGACATGAAGCAGGTTGGTGATGCTGCAAGACAATTTTGCAAAACAAAACTTTAGTTCAAGGAGAATGAGAGGTCAACAGTCTTACATAGTCACAAAAGCCCTGGGACAAGTGAAATGCCCTGAACATTCTCAAACACAATCACATTAGATAGAAGCTCTGGAAAATTGGGCTCGTTTTCAAAAAATTAACACTTTGAAAGATTGCACCAACAGGAGTTCTAGGTTTTGAATCTTTGTTTCACATGTAATTCACTGCACCTTCTAATAAATTAAATCTATTTCTAGATCAAACAGGCTCTTATGAGGCCAACTGTGGCCCCCTTCAGGGAAATTAGTTCATTTCCTCTAGCTTTAAAGAAAATAATTCCCTTACTTTAATTTGTACCACATAGGTCTCCAACAAGCTTCCAATAAAATAAGTCTGAGCCCTGTACCATTTCTGTATTCCAAAGGATTTCCCAGGCCCTTCACAGAACAGACATGGCCAGCTTTGGATTTCATATAAATGGAAGTGGTTTCGAACAGTATGGATTATCCGACATGCAAAAAAGGATATTAAATTGTTAACACTGTCATTGCGCAATGAAAGCATGATATATTGCCCCATGGGAGAAAGCAGAATACCAATTCCCTCCACTCTGCTTATTTCCTGTTCTACGTTACCTGTGGTGGTAATGCTTGAAAAAGTTAAGTGGAGAAAAATGAAAGTGGCAGGGGCCAGGGAGCTAACTATCCACTTTGCAAGCAATAAACCAGTGGGATTAAAAAGTATAAATGGTTCATGCAGGGAGTGCCCAAAGCATTCCATAACTGTAAGGAGACACCCTACAGATGGTAGCATGCAGGTTAAGTGTCATATGCCTGAGTTCTTAAACTTAGCATTCCTGCAAGGAGCAATCAAACTGTGGGCTGGTTAGTTTTAAATATGCTTTAATATTAATAATATTTTAAGCCAAAATTTTGTATCGGTCTTCAGGATGGAGAACACTATAAACATCGCGAAGATATCACATAAGCAAAATGCTAAAGGAAAAGAAGATCTTGTCACAACCTCTGTCAAAAGATAGAAGTATTTAACAAATTAATGGGACAGGAGGCAGATGAGTCACCAGGACCTGATAGCCCGAATCCAAGGGTTTTAAAAGGAAGTGGCTCAGAAATCATGGAGGCATTGGTAAAAATATTCCAGAACTCTTAGGGTTCCAGCAGATTGCAAACCTGTCAAGAAGGGAGACAAAGCAGGAAACTACAGGCCAGTCAACCTAACCCCTTTTGGTGGGAAGATGCTAGAGTGCAGGACATTTGGAAAAGCTTAACAATCAACATCACTCTGTGAAAGGTAAATCACATTTGACAAATTTCCAAGAGTTCTTTGAGGATATAAACAAGCAGAGTTGATAAAGGAGAACTAGTAGATGTAGTGCATATGGGATTAATGGATCTTTTTCAAGTCACTAAGTTTCAAATGGTAGACAGACAGTCATATGGCCTTAATTATTTCAATTTACATTGATGATTTGGAGAAGGGACAGGGTGTAATATACGCAAATTTGCTGCTAATATGAAAATAGGTAGGATGGCATCTGTGGTGAGGACAAAGAATCTGCAAGGGGACATACATCAGTTGATTGAGTGAGCAGAAACTTGGCAAATAGAGTTTAATGTAGAAGTGTGCGGTCTTGGTTGGAAGGATCAAAAGGCAGACTATTATTTAAATGTCTGAGATTCTCTACCTCTGAAAATTGTGGAGGCTAGATCACAAAGTATTTAAAGAGGTAGGAGACAGATTTTTGAAATACTGAAATGTCCAATGGCACTAAGCAGGGGCTGAGGCCTGTGGTAGAACAGCTATGTACAATGTACATTGTACAATGGAGGTGCACGCTTGAGGGGCAGAATGGCCTACTTTTGCTCCAATTGCTTGTCATGTTCTTAATGAACTACTCTTAAATACTTTCTAATTGTGCCAAAGGGTAGAGCTAGGAAGTTCTGTGACAAAGAAAATACACTGCTCTGGCTGATCTTTTAACCTCGTCGGGCATTGGGCAGAGGCTCTTGAAGAAATCGTGCCACTATTATATTTTATGTAAAAAAGGTCCTTGCTTTAAAATATTAAAAAATTCAAAACAACACGATTGGACCAGAAGGCAATAGTTTCAAGGAGATCAAAGGCTGAAATGTTCATACAAAATGTGGGAAGTTTAGAGCGCCAATGTGCTTCAATCTTTGTTTATTCTAAACTCAGTCTGCACCAAATGTGGTGCAGTATTATGCCATATGGCACGGGCATTTTATTTGACAAATTTGTTTACACTTCAGTAAGGATATGTATCAGCTCAAAATGAATTGCGTGTTGTAATTAACTGAGGTGATTATTAAATTTGGCTCAAAGCAGATGAGAAAAATAGCAAATCATCCATAGAATCCCTACAGTGTGGAAATAGGCCTTTCGGCCCAACAAGTCCACACTGACTCCCAGAGCATCCTGCCCAGACCCATTTCTCAAATCCACCTCATCCACAACTCCCTGAACAGTATGGGCAATTTAGCATGGCCAATCCACCTAGCCTGCACATCTTTGGACTGTGGGAGGAAACCGGAGCACCCGGAGGAAACCCACGCAGACACAGGGAAAACATGCAAACTCCACACAGTCGCCCAAGGGGGAATGGAACCGAACCCAGGCCCCTGGTGCCATGAGGCAGCATGCTAACCACTGAGCCACCATGCCACCCTCAATTACATGTTTATATCAAGGTAGAGGTCATTTGAAAAAAAGTGGCAAGTACTGAAAATCTGTACTTTCAACTCAGCTTTTATAAAACTCCATTTTCTATTACTATTGCACGGTATCATTTGGCAAAATAATCACTTGCCATGGAATAAATTATTGGACTTGTTTCCCAAAGCAGACTTATCATACAAGTTCTTGTTCATTAGATTTGAACCATTTTTGGGAACCCTCAGGACTTAAATCATGACACTCAAATCACTTGCCACTGTACTCAAGACACATGCATTCTCTGCTCAAACTGCAGATTTGTCAACCTCAATATTTTTGTCTGCAACTCCTGTCTTATTATCCACCGTTATATAAGCTGTTTTTACTTAGTTCCAGGTTGAAATACTCATTACATCCAATCTCATACATAAATATCATTTGAACTGTTATCCAGTTACTTTTTTAATTTTACACGGCATTTATTTTTGGACACACTTTGAACTCATTGCTACATGGGAATTTAAAAATTAGTGAAACATTCCTTTTATAAAAATGTGAGATTCCCTAACTAGTGCACCATCCGAATGTTATGCATGCATACAATGTCAATGTTTGCAATGCCATCTTCAGGCAAATCAGAATAAAAACAATTCCTTCCAGAGACAATGTTAAAATGTCAATTAACGAACTAAATGTTAAAAATGTTCAACAATGAGTAGACAGTCGGGTTGACATAGGATTTGATGAACAATTTCTTCAAGCTTTGGTTTTCTGATAAGAGAGCTTTTTCTTCAAAACAGCTGTTTGCCAATTTGCCATGAATCTGTAAACAATGCAGTCAAGGGAACTAGCAGGCAGCATTTGGCACTAGTTTTTCTACTGATACAAGTTTTGCTGGGGTGTCTGTCAGATATTGTGTGGGCAACATAGAATAAACTACGTAAGTTAATCAAATTTCCTTCAAATTAACACCTGAAAAGAATTCATGTCAGTCATAATTTTCAAGAGGTCAATTTCATTTTAGCTTGACGTGTACTGTTATTTGCTTGGAATGAGACAACACGGCTAGGTATTATACTTGAGTTTCAATGCCCTTGGAAATGCCACAAGAAATCAAGTGTGGCTGTTGAGAATTGGGGAACCCCTTAAACTAGTGATAACTCAGCATTCCATATTTGGTATTTCTTGCATAACATGCTGCCTCATCTAACTGTTACACTAGTAACTAGCCTTTTGCAAACATAAACACATCTCTATAATGAAAACAGTGAAGTAGTCATAAGAATTATCAAGGTTCTGACTCACGTCAAAGATCTATCAGGCACCATCCTACCCTATTATCAATGTAGTGTACTGGAAATAGAAGGGTTTTTTGGTTCCAGAATGAGTGAAAACTAACCTTCCTTTGGCAGTGGGTAAATGGGTCAACAGTCATCTGACTCAGGAGTAGCTGTTCCATGGCTGTTGGCCGAGAGGGGTTAGACAAGTGACTGGCATTGCATTTATGGCCAGCCACCACAGACCATCACAAAAGGATGTAAGACTAGTGGGAGTGGGAGTGCTCTGCGCCTACTCCTCCATTCTACAGATCGGCTCCAGGAATGAACAAACATTCTCATCTGTCACGGGTCATATATTTCCTTTCTTTGCCTAATCAAATAACGTACTACATCAAAACCACTGCTTCTCAATAAACCAGCAGAAAATTACAAAAAATTGTTGGTTGCCTCTATTAGGTAACCGTGATTATGAACAACCTAAAATCAATATGGTCAACAAAGCATAATTATTAAGTATACAATTAATCCAACTGTCCAAGGCCTAAACAGAGGTATAAGTGCACAAGACAGTTTTTTTGGAACAGAATCATCATGATGAGTTTACTGACCTATATAGATCCTTCTGCTGAACCTCTGCATCAGTAGCAATACAAACACATGCAGTGGAATAAGGTTGATAATAAACACGTAACCACCCCATGCAGACACCTGAAAATCAACGTGCAAAAATAATTAAACCTAAACTTCAAGTTAGATACAAGTAAAACTACAGTGCATGAAAAAAAAATCATTCCCATGATCTACAAGACCTGTACTGAAGCTATGAAGATTTCACAGTAGATTAACCAAGAATAACATATAGCTGTCCCAGTTCATTTAATTATTTCATCACTGGCTTAGTGCTGTCAGTATTTATCTTGCAGGTTTGGGGACGAGTTTTGTCATTTCTCAAACTGAGCAGTAGACAGAACTCCGAAGTTCAGCAAAAATTCTTAGACTTGAGTAATAAATGGATAACTCTTATCCTTCTGTATCACGTCATTTGAAGGAATATGTAAACAATACCATTCAAGCTGGACGTAAAATGGAGGTCAGTTAGCTTAGTTGACTGAACAGTAAGTTTTGAATGCAGAATGATGCTAACAGGACAGGTTTCTTGCTCTAGAGACGATGGAGATTTTCATTTCACATTCTAAAATGTGGATGCAATTTAATTTATTAATGCATTCATAAAGACTGACACCACCTCATTAAATGGAGTAGTCTAATGAGTCACTATTCAACGTCCTTCCTTGGTTGTGCTATCTTGAAGGAAGATTGAACAAAAATGAACCTTCTAAATCTTGAAATATATTTACATAACAAGAGACAAATAAAAAATCAATTATGTCAAACTTGTGCTTTCTTGGTTAATATTTATAAAAATTTATAATTGTATGTGTGAACTATTTTGATTGGTCAGTTTAGGGATGTTTCTGATGTAGTTATTTATTGGGCAGTGCCTAGTGCATATGCAGTAAATAGAGACTTCAAGCATGTTGCGCACATGCAGCTACCAACAGTTGGTGGTAAAGCAAGATGGGAGCAGTGATTTTGAGGAGAATGTAAACAGCTTAAGCCAAGGAGAGACCAACATTACCCTAGCTAGAGATTGTTTCAATGAGGGATCAGATTGACAGAAGGGAGGTGATGAAATTATGGATTTTAAGTTGGCAAAATGGAAGGGACAGTCCTACTCAGTAGTATAATTCTAACAGACATGCCTCTGCATAAAGACTCAAGGAAGTTACAAATATAATGTTACTATCAAACTTGAATCCTAAGCAATGATTGTTAGTTGGAAATCTGTTTTCTTTGATGACAAATGTTGAAATTATTAGATAGATTTCAAGGAAATAGAGCATTAATTTCTCAAATAATACAGAGCTTATCAGATATAAATTTGCCTTTTCAACTCGGAAGAAAATAGTTCCTAATTAGATGTTTAATACGGGTGCAGACAGTCACAAGACCAGACTCTACACAACATTGGTATTTATTACCTATGTTCTATTTTTACACATGCAGTTTATGTGGCTTTTTGCAGAGCAAATCTTTGAAAGAATAACAAGAAATGTTGAACTTAAAGAAGTACTGTTGCAACAAAGATACAAATTTGACCACAAACTTTTTGTAGGCCTCCACTAGTTGAAACATAGTTTTGGCCTTACAGAGTGCAATCAGTAAATGAAACTTGGAAAGGAAAAGATTAAAACCTAAGGAATGCTTACAAAGTATAACATTATTAGGTGCATTCCTTAGTTCTCCATGAAATTTTGTTTAGATATCTGTGTGTAATACAGGTAGCTGAGGGAGATATCCAGGTCAATGTGTCCATGGAGAGAAAGGAAAGTGTTTTTGGTAATTATCAAAAGTTGCTACATTTGCACACAATAATAGTGTATTTTGAGGCAAGGATGCTTATATCTTCTTAAATCACCTTTCAGGTCTAATGATTAGGTTTGACCAAACGTACCATAAAATCAAAATACTCAAGGGGCAGGGCACCAACTAGAATGTATTTAGTAAATGTGGGTGAGTCTGGGATTCACAGAGATTCGAAGTTCAACAATGCAATCAGGTTGCTGCATCACCCCTTGAATCTCTGCAGATTAAATTTATTTTTAACAAAGATAGAAGCGCTCTGGGGAAAGGGAAAAGCAGAATGCAGACTGAATACTAGAAAGATTCATTCATTCATTTAAACAATAGAAGTGTAACATATTGAATTATTTTTAGCTTTGATAAAATTCTGTGGAACTGAACCGAGTTCACCGTGTCTCACCATATAGAAGTAGGACAAGCAGCAACATATTGTCCAGAAAACTGAGCCAGTTTTTACAGATTTGACCTGTTGTGAAAAATGCACAAGATACAATTATTAAGAACATCAATTTGAAGTTAAATCTATCATAGATCTTCTCCAACACCTGCAATAAAATTGCTGCACTTTTCAATATTAGAAGGCAACACATACTAGATACATTTTAAATTTGGTTCAAAGCTAGACTTTGAAGGATTCAAGCATACAAACCCATTAATCCAGAATTTATACAAAAAAGTTGCATTATTTATATTACTGAGATGTACATTAGTGGATAACGATCAGATAGTGTCCAGAAAGAGAAAGACTACTACTATTTCTGCTGTTGAATAGTTATCCTGTTATAAGGTTCTGCAATGACATTACCCTTCTATCTATGAAGGACGTTCCACTTCTGTTTGATATGCTGTGGAGGTGCTGGGGTGGGGGTGGGGCAGGGAGGACGACGACAACGATGGGGGGAGAGCGCTTCAAAATTACAATGAAAATGTAAGCTTTCATAGCTGCTGAGTACAAAGTGTGGGTAACAGGATCTTCTGATTCTGCAATCTGAGGTATACAAGGATGGAACATTAAAGTAGCTCATTTTTAATATTAAGTCACTGTGTAAGCTCACCATAAAATATATTTATTTAATCACCTAAAGGCAGTAGAATCAGATAGGCAGTAGTGTGCTAAAACATGTCATTCACTTTAAAAGAAAATCTTCCATATTGAAGATCAACACTAACTCAACTTCATAAAAATGCAGGCCCTGTGCAAGTGCAGTATTTAGACGTTCATATATATCAGCTTTTGTCTCAAAGGAAAAAATAACTTTCATACTGGGGGCAACTGCTTGATGATGTCTTGTCCCCCTCTTAGATATTCAAGTTCACAACAGACTCCTCTCCTTCAATATTAAGAACTGAATTTCAGTGTTTCCTCCAAATCATGTCATACGCAAATTGCAAGTTAGTTTGACTTTCCAAAAACCCAAATGTCAAATGTTCCTGAAGAATATCTTCCTTTAACTAGCCAGTAAGGAGAAAGCATCAACTGATCCCTGCAATTGAGTTTTTTCCTTTTTATCTGTATTTTGAAATGATTTATTATTGTCACATGTTCCTAGGTACAGTAAAATGTTTTGTTTTGTGTGCAGTAAAGGCAGATCATATATACAAAGATGATAGGGTGATTGAACAGAGTGAGGAAAACAAAGTTACCCCTGCAAAGAAGGTGCACAAAAAGCAAGATCAACATTAGATTTGAAATTTGAGGTCCATTCAGAAGTCTAACAACAGCGGGGAAGAAGTTGCTCTTGAACCTGTGGCTACACGTAATTAAGCTTGTGTATCTTATACCTAATAGAAGAGATTATAACCGGGGGAGGGGTTTTGACGATGCTGGCCTTCCGAGGCAGCGAGAAGTGTAGGTGGAGTCAAGGTTGGCTCGCATGATAGGCTGGGCTGTGTTCACAACTCTCTGTAGTTTCTTACAGTCGTGGGAAGAGCATTGCCACACCAAGCCATGATGCATTCAGATAGAATGCTGTGATACATCTATAAAATTGGTGAGAGTCCTTGCATGCCGAATTTCCTTAGAGTCCCGAGGATGATGATGAGTTGTTATGCCTTCTTGGCCATCACATCAACGTGGGTGGTCCAGGACAGATTGTTGGTGATCGTCACTCCAAAAAACTTGACTCTCAACCATCTCCACCTCAGCTCCATTGATGTAGATAGGGACGTGCCCTCCTCCTTGTTTCCTGAAGTCAAGGATCAGGTCTTCAGTTTTGCTGACATTGATGGAGAAATTGTTATTTTTACACCATCCAACCAAGCACACACTCTCTTTCCTGTATTCTGTCTCATCATTGTTTGATATCTGGCCTACATCAGCGGTGTCATCAACGATCTTGTAAATAGAGATAAATTTGGCCACATAGTCATGAGTGTACACGGAGTACAGTAAGGGGCATTTTCAATCCCATGCAAGTTATATTAAAAAAAAATCAGGCAAGGCTATCTGAAAAAGTGTAAAGTTTCAACTAATAAAACAGTTAAAAGTTAAGGAAATTGCAAAACATATATCAAAGAGATAACAAATTTAACTGTTCAAATTTACTTTCTTGAAAAGAGGACAGTAAAACTGCTGTAACAATTATTAATGTGCATATGGTGAGGCAAAGTGCTATTTAGAGGGCCAAGTTTTGGATTCCCAACGAAGGATGGAAACTAAGGAGTGATATAATGGCTTAGACAAAAGAAAAAAGTGAATGTGGAGACAGAACATTAATGATGGCAACAAATGACAAATAACCTCTCACCATAAAGTGGCATTAGACATTAAAATCCCAATCACTGGCACTTCTGCCACAGCTCATGGCTCCTATCCACAAGGATGCTCCTTCAGAGATAGTAGGAACTACAGATGCTGGAGAATCTGAGATAACAAGGTGTAGAGCTGGATGAACACAGCAGGCCAAGCAGCATTTCAGGAGCAGGAAAGCTGACTTTTCGGGCCTAGACCCTTCTTCAGAAATGGGGGAGGGGAAGGGGGTTCTGAAATAAATAGGGAGAGAGGGGGAGGCGGATAGAAGATGGATAGAGAAAAAGATAGGTGGAGAGGAGACAGACAGGTCGAAGAGGCGGGGATGGAGCCAGTAAACGTGAGTGTAGGTGGGGAATTAGGGAGGGGATAGGTCAGTCCAGCGAGGACGGACAGGTCAAGGGGGCAGGATGAGGCTTGAGGTGTGAGGAGGGGATAGGTGGGAGGAAGGACAGGTTAGGGAGGCAGGGACAAGCTGGGCTGGTTTTGGGATGCGGTAGCAGGAGGGGAGATTTTGAAGCTTGTGAAGTCCACATTGATACCGTTGGGCTGCAGGGTTCCCAAGCGGAATATGAGGTGATGTTCCTGCAACCTTTGGGTGGCATCGTTGTGGCACTGTAGGAGGCCCAGGATGGACATGGCATCTGAGGAATGGGAGGGGGAGTTGAAATGGTTCGCGACTGGGAGGTGCAGTTGTAGCTTTCATGGTAACAAGGATCTCATTTGATATGTGCCATGTTTTATGACTATTGTACCCTTCAGGAGGGTTTTTGGCCAGACATCCATAAAATTTTCGTATCAGATACTGCAGCCAAAAGATTTGCCCGCATGCCACGACAACGTTAAGTCTGAATGGTGTACCTTGAAACGTTGTGCAGGTAAAGAACTTTTCTAGATTTATCTTCCTCCCACCACACCCCCAATTCATGGGGATCCTAAAGACCTCTATTAACATGCCCCATTACCCCCATCTCCAAAACACAAAATCAACAGTGAAGCACCAGGACAGATGGCTCTTTCTTATGTGAAAGCCTTCAATTAGGAATCATCCTCAATGCCTCGAACTGGAACACAATTCTTTATGGCAACCGTGACATGAAGGTCAAAACAAAATACAACATTCAGATGTAGCTCTGTCCAGCTGTTATCAATCCAGCATTTTTCTCTGGCTTTCTTGGTTTCTTGCAACAATGAACAGCTCTAAACACCTGCCAACCAAAACCCCTAGATGCTTTTCCTGCTTAGCTGTATTATTATCTTTCAAGGTGTACACAACATTCTCCCTTCCTCAGATTTAAATGCATGACTTAGCTCTTTTCTTGAATTCCATTTGTACGGACCATCAAAAAAAATTTTAATGATTTCCTGATTTGTCTTTTTGCAATTTACTTAATAACTGATTTCATCCTTAACTTGAGGTGCTCCCCACTTCAGAGGGGCAAGAATGCAGATGGCTGCATGGTACTCAAAAAGAAAAAGTACCAGAAGAGTAAGAGGACAGTGCAAGATGGGGCCCAACAACTACAGCTCACTACTGACACAGTTTGAGCATGGAATGTGCAATCAGATAGCAAAAGAAGTTAACAAAGCTTGAGTAGGAAAAGGAAATTTGTTCTAACATAACTGATGCAATTGCCATTTAAGTTATTTTTTGACATTCCTGAACAACAGCTATAATCCACTTTAAAAAAAGGAAAATTTGGGTATCTGTCTCATTTTAAAGAAATACAATTTATACCTTTAACTGATCTACCAATGCAAATTTGTGAATCAATTCGACCAAAATGGCTCTTCCTCGAGTACAGAGACTGTGGAAGAAAAGATGAAACCCTGCATTTACTGATTCAATGAAAGAGTCACCCTATGCGGAATCTCAATCACCTAAGTTGACGCTTATTACAGAACTGAAGACTGGTGGTGACAGTCATTAATTTTGTAATGAATGTCAGATGACACCTTAGAAATTGCAGCTCAAATACTCGGTAATTGCTGAAGAATTCCAAGATCAGATACAACATAGAACATTACAGCGCAGTACAGGCCCTTCGGCCCTCGATGCTGCGTCGACCTGTGAAACCAATCTGAAGTCCATCTAACCTAAACTATTCCATTATCATCCATATATTTATCCAATGAATTTGTATTAGTCTTAATAGGATTCCAGAGACATTTAATTGGGAGTGGCAAATGTTTTGTACAATGTCCACTACAATTAGATTCTTCGATGGAATATTGTACAAGGCATATAACACTGGGTGAAGTCCTGCAGGATTCATCATTGGTATTGTTGGTGATGAGTGTTAAGTTGTGACTTGAGAAGCACCCAAATGTTAATAACACTAAACCAATCTCTACATAGTCTACCTTCTTTCCTCCCCTTTCTGGCAATACTACCAGTGTAGTTATATACTTTATTATCAGATATTGTTTCATGGTTTATATCCATGAAGTTCGCAAGAAATTCATTTTCATTCAACTTTTCGTCTATGCCACTGACACTGAAAAACTTCTTGTAGTAGTCTGATACAACAGAGTGGCTTGCCAGGCCATTTCAAAAGGGCAGTTCGGAATTAGCCATATTGCTATGAGCCATAAGTAGACCAAACCAGGCAGGAGCGATAGATTTCCTTCCCTGAAAGAAGAGTGATAAATAGTGAGGATTTTTTAAATTGTGAATTGTGCAAGGATTTTATAGAATTACTGAAGCATTGTGGTGCAAAAGCTCATTGTGACTGCTTTGTCTCTCCAAATAAATGTCATGACCTAGTGCCACCTTCTGGCCTATTTCTCATACCCTTGCACACTGGATAATTTAAATAGAAATAAGATCCTCTTGAATTCCTCCATGGAACACCACACTTCCAGGCAGTGCATTCCAAACCTAAACAACCATGAAAAAGTTTTTTTTCATACATCACATTTGCTTCTTTGAAAATCACGATACCTACACACACTCATTCTTGATCCTTTCTCCCCATATACTCTTTCCAGTCTTCGCATAATTTTGAAAACTTCTATCAGATCTCCTCTTAGTCTTCTTCTGTCCAAGAACAGTCTTAACATTGCCCATCTATCTCTGTAGGTGAAGTTTCTCAACCCTGGAACCAAATTTGCAAATCTCTTCTGCACTCCAATGCATTCCATTTTCTTGCAATGTGGCCCTCAGAACCTGTATACAATACTCCAGCTGAGGTCTAACCAATGTCATACAACTTCATCATCATCTCCTTGTTCTTGCCCTTTATGCCTGCATGATGAAAACCTAGGATACTGTATGCTTTATAAACTGTGTCTCCGCCTGTCTTGACACCCTCAATCTGTGCACTTATTTGTACGCAGGTCCCTCTGCTCCTGCACCCTCTTTAGAATCACACCCTTTATTTTATACAATCTGTCCATGGTCTTCTTACCATATGTGTCACCTCACAATTCTTCAACAAATGCAATGGGCTAGCAGTAAATATTACACAATTTGACAGGCAATACGGTTTACGGGCTCAAAATGTTTCACTCTTACAAAATGGGATTTGGTTTAGTTCTTGGATTCTGTTACTGCTGTAATTGCCAGTGATCCTACCTACTATTACTTGGCATGAATGACATACTGCTGTCCTCGGAGGGCTGCCTGAAGGGTTAAACTGGTAACAGTCTTCGAACCCATCTCGTGACAGCATGTTGACTTTGCTAGCCTTCAAAAATCAGGATCTGGTTGCCACTCTGTTTCTTGTGCACAGACTCCTTAGTGTTCACAGGAGGAATGAATAGTCATTAACATAGTTGTCCAGCAGTACCTCTAATTTGGCACATCTTTTGAAAACTCAAGTAGCCAGATTTTCCACATTCATTCTAAGTTGATTTGTGATCCAGATGGGGTTAGGAGCTTGCAATGATTGTTGAAATGGACAAAAATCTGAAAATTGTTAATACTCGACATTTAGCCAGTTTTGCTGTAGTACTTATTTTCACTCAATGTCGCTTCACCAGGATCACAATTAAAAAAATTAAATCCTGGACATTACACTTATGATACAAAAAAAAGTGCAGAAATAATTAGGACTGGATTTGTTAGCTATTTCTAAAATGCATCATTTACATTTAAGTGACAGAGTTCACTTCTCTCGAGAGTGCTTACATCCTCAAGAATCAGAAGTGTTCTTAACTACATTCAGCATTCGCAGCTATAAACATCAAAACCAAACTTAACTATAACAAGTGTTTAGAATTAAACAAAATTACCAGAATAGCCTTGACCACCCGTTACAGTAACAAAAACTTAATCAAATTGATTTAATGTCATCTCACAAATGTTTCCAAAGTTGTAACAATGTCTTTTTCCACACTAATTTATAATTTAATTTGGTACCAAGGAACATTTTATTCAAACGGAAGTGTCAACATTTCGACAGCTTGTTCTAATTTAAATTCCACTCACCAGCTCCCCACCAGTACCCACCACCCATCTCCCATCCTACAAAACACAGGTGATTAATTTTACACGAAAACCACTCTTTGAATTTCAGTTACATTTATATGGATGACTTACCCACAGGTAGTATGTGAATTGTAATGCAAAAATAGCTATTCCTTCATTATCGAATGAGCCTGCCACTGATCGTGATATATAGCCCGGTACAATGGCGATGAAACAAGCAGCAAGTAGTCCTGCCCCTTGATTCCACAGCTCCTTAGTGAGAAGAAATGTTGATATTGACGTAAGACCACTGAACACTGGAGCTAGAAAGACACAGACATCCCGGATGTGGACTGTTATATGAAGTGTATTCAAAATCCAGTGTATACAGCCTGCTGTAACCATCAAGCCAGGATATACCTGCATGAGAAGAAAAAATAAACGTTAATTACGTTGAAATACTTTAAGTTAACTAAATCTCTCTTACCTATGGATTTGTTTTTACATTCCAACATTTAAAAGCAAGCTATGTAATTTAAAAATATACTTGACAGCACAGTTCCTAAAGACATTATGAAACTGAATCCATAACAAGGACACAAACACAATAAAACATCCCAAGGTGCTTCACGGGAGCAATCAGACAGAATGACAGTCAAATGAGGTAATCTGACATTTGACCAAAAGCTTGGTCAATGAGGTTGATTGAAGGAATAAATAAAAGGAGAAATAAAAAGGTGAGTGGGGAGGTTTGGCAACAAATTCCAATGCTTCAGTAGTTAGTTAAACAATTGGCAATAGCATGGCAAAGGAAATTGGATGGAATGAATAGATTTGTGGAGTTACTCGAATCAAAGGAAATTTAAACTACTCACTTTGAAATACTAAACAACTTGGGGTATAGCCATTGTTGACAATGGTACTGACCTCAAATTACAGATCACAATCCACACTAGATCAAAGGTTTTTTGGAGTTGTGAGCATAGAGGTTCCTACTTGGGAGCTAAACCTGTGCTCTGTCCCCCTACTCAGCAGCTAAAACTACTTCATGGGTCAGACAAAACCTGGAAACAGTGAAATGGGGTTACAGTGGGGAAAAGATTTGGGAAACACCCGAGTTTTAGTAAGCTCAGTGCACTTCTACACAAAACTCTATCTCCTTCCTCCATCTCATGACCTTTGACCTTGAAACACTCAACATATGCCTCAAGGAGTAACCTTAAAATTCCATCCACCATTTGAGAAACATTCACAACCAAGTTATTATCCACTTTCTGCATGCTGTTAATTTCCAACAGCTTCATGTACTGGAAGTACAGCACTGACCTCCAGTACGTCAGTCAGATCAAGCTGACAAACCTGTTGCCAGATTTGGAATTAACGTAAAGGAACAGTCTTGCAAATACATGCTAGGCTCCATTTTTGTGTCTTCCATAGACTTCAAATCTTTTCTGGCACATACCACTTCCCTTAACAATTTACTCAAACACATTCCTTCTGTAATCACATTTTAGAACACTTAAGCACTTTTAAAAGAAACTGCTGAAAAAAGAATTTTATCAAAACTTTTCATCTTGCACTCAGCAAGACAATCAGAAAGCTTTAAAAAACTTCAAACAAAAACTAATATTAAACACGAAGGCCACATAAGTGGTTTTTAAAATCATTGTTTTAAAAAAATTCTCGTTCTGAACAAAGATTACTGGACTTGAAATGTTAACTGTTTTCTCTCCATAGGTGCTGCTAGGCCTGAGTTTCTCCAGCACTGTTTTGGTTGGGTTAAAAAAATTACTCTGATTTGCATATTATAATAGTCAACAGTAAATATCTGATGAGGATGTACAAATTAGGCAGTTCAAACTTTGTTTGAGCAGTAAGCACACCAAACGTTTGAAACGAAGTTACAAAGCTGCAAGAGTTTCTACACGTATTAAACTTGCAAATGCCATTTTGAAAATACTCAAATAGTAGACACAAGGATACAAGCATGATGCAAACTGAACACAGCACATTGCATCACAGCCACAGGACAAAGGTGACTTTATCTTCTGAAGAGATGCAGAAGTTTTTAAACTGAGTCACCATTGTTATTTTGAATTGGAATCAGCTGACAATCCACTAGAAAGCAATCACTGGACTGTCTGCATTCATATCTTAAACAGCTAGCATCTGAACAGCAGCAGAGGTCTGAAGAAAGTTGCTTCATCATTTAGGCGTTTGATGAATGAAGAAACTACTTCTTAAAATTTACTGAAACTCACTTATTACATTCTTAAAACTTAGGATTTCATTTTTGAAGTTGTGCGATTCAGAATGCCATTATGTAAGTAAGGATGCATTCATACGCCCAAGATATATTTTGGTGCGCAACACTCACTCACTATTGAGTATTCATTAGTGTAAGGCACTGTTCAAGATTCAATTAACCACATACATGCAAGTTAATTTTCTATTATACTGGTATGTCTGAATGTACAGCCGTAATAGCCAGCAATTACTGTGTTAGTACCAAGATTTTCAGTAACAAGCAATATGATAAAATATAAATGGCTATTCCTTACACCTAATTTCCAATACCAGTCAGGGCAGCTGTTGTTTCTAACACTGGCCTGCATACAACACGTGGTTTGATAGCAAATGACAGCCATGAACGCTCAGTACCACAGAATATATAGCACAGAAATTGGTCATTGTGGCATGACTGTTTGTTTCTTTTGAGTCTCAACCCACCCTTTCTCTAATTCATCCGTAGAGTCCTGTATTTTCTCTGCCTTCCATGCTTATCCCTAAAATGCATTATAGATATGCCTCAACTTATCAAAGTAGTAGCACACTCCATCTTGCTGATCTCTATCAGATTTGTTGAAAACCATCCTTTATTAATGGTCTCTGGTTTAATTCTCCCCAAAGTATACTTTTTTAAGTTTAAAGATCTCCAATAAGTCACCCCACATCCTTCTTCAAATATAAATAACTTATCAAAGCCTCTATCACAAACACAGAAGAAACTCCGCAGGCCCAGCAGCATCTGCGGAGAGAAACAAAGTGAACACCCAGTGCGATAGGAGTCTTCCTTTGGAAGAAGTCACACTGGACTCAAAATATTAACTCCTGCATTCCGCAGATCCTGCCAAACCTACTGAGTTTTTCCACCAGTTTGTTTGTTTCAGAATTCAGAATATGCAGTATTCTGCTTTTACTTGAAAGCTTTTAATAATGTGGCTACAAGAACTGTAAACAACAGAGTCCGGCCTAAACAAGGTACAGTGCATTTTTAAACGGAACTTTACTTATATTTTCAACTGTCTAGGAATACACCTGACTGTTTTGCTTTTCTAATGGCTTTATTAATTTGCATTATTACTTTGTGATCTGCATATGTATACTCCCAAATCCCTTTGTTCATCTAGCTCATATATTCCAAGTAATGTGACCTTATTTTTCTTACCAAAAATGTAATATCTCATTCATCAGCTAATTAAATTTGCAGAGTAGGCTTACAAATTTAGTTGTTGCATTTTTAAGAGCATGGTTGGAGAGTTACTACAGGTCTACATCTTCACAGCAAGTTTTAGTATTGATCTGCGTTAGAACAAAAAAAATGGTAGAACAAGTTTGGAAGCACAAAACAAAAGTCTTTGTACATTTAATAGCACTATGATACTTGGTTTACAGGATTCTCTCCGAATTACACTTGGTCTCAAAAGTAACCTTGTAAAGAAGGTGGCATAACAGTTAAGTGTGCAATTGAAAAGTACAATGCTAAGACCTCATGGTTCTTGATATGTCTAGACTAGGACTGAAAATTGTTGACTTACTAGGGGGACGAAGGTAAACAAAACTCGAGATTTTCTCCCCCAATGAAATTCTTCTGTATGAAATTGCTTAAAATGTTTAAGAAAAAAATACAATGTTTTCACTGGGTAACCATCCAGTCGTGACTCCTTTGCTATTTGGTTTCCTCAATTTGGTTTGCGTTGTAAACAGCACAGTTGAAACATTACAATGCTTAGAGCTATTCTAAATCCAAGCGTCTTCGGGTAACCATGATATACAGTGGGACAATTGAATACCAAACATGATATTTCAGTCTCATAAGATCAATGACCTCTGGAACTGCTTTCAGGTCAGTGTGACGAATTCCCTTGTTTGGCAGGTGCTCTTCCAGGAGACACCCATTGTTGATTTTAACTGCACCCAATGACACTATAACACTCACTGAGCACTTACTGCACATGTACTGGAGGAGCTAGTACTGGCAAAGCAGGGACTTCTAATTCCTGACTATTGGGGTTCTTACGGCAGTGATAGTGTCTCTACCTCTGGGCTAGGAGGCATGGTGTAAATTTCCACCTGGTCTAGAGGTGTGGAGGAACATTGCATTTTACTAATCAGCCTATTCAAAATGTTTAGTTGTTGGACCCTTGTGTACAGTGGTAGCATTCCCAGCTCTGAACCAGGAGCGCCAGTCCCACCTGCTCCAGAGATGGGTTGTAACACCTCTAATGTCTGACTCTGCTTTGATGAGATCACTGCCTTCAATGTACATGTGCAAATCAACTTTGCAACTGGTGTCAGGAGTGTCAGTGGGCTTTGAAAGGAGTGAGATTGGCTCAAGACTTTAGCTTGACAAGAAAATAGACAGTTAAGGAATTTCTGGTGAAACAATTTATTTTAAGAAAGCTTAATTACTTTAAACAAGAACAATCTGTTAAGTTCATGATTAAAACTTCATTAATGGGATGTGGGCACCAGCTGGATGGACCGGCATTTATTACCCATCCCTAGTTCCCTTGAGAAGGTGGTGGAGAATTGCCTTTTTGAACTTTTGCGGTCCATTTAGTATGTGTAACCTCTACAATACTGTTGTTAGGAAGAGTTCCAGGAATTTGACCCAGCAACACTAAAGGAACAAATGGCTTGAAAGCAATTATAGATGATGGTGCTCCTATGTATCTGCTGCTCTTGTCCTTCCAAATGGTACTGGGTTTGGTAGGTGCTGTCTTGGGAGACTTAGCACTTACAGCAATATATTGAAAATCACTATGTGCAGACAGTGCAAGATAACAGTTTAAAAATACAATTTGAAGCCAAACAATCTCAATCAGGTCTTCAACCAGGAGCCTTTGCCTTCACTTAAAGTTTAGAAATTTCAACCTTAAAAAGGTACAGAGTTACCTCCAGCTTTTTTTTTGTATTGTCAATTTGTGGAAGCCCTTTACAAACCTAAATAGATGCTCAATCTGTGCATACCAGTTAAAAAAATAACTGGATGCTGCACTGCACCATAGACTAAAATCTCAGCAGCAAGCAGACATTCCCACTTAGACCTGTTTCTGCTTCACAGGAAATCAGATTGACAGATGTTGACATTTAACTGAACTTTCAAATTAAGTTATGTACTTTGCATTATTTTCACACTGATAATAAGACAGAATTGCAACTGAGCTGCATAACCCCATATGGCAAATATGTCTTTTCTTCTAATTAGCAGAGGATGAAGGCAAGTCTGAAAAAAAAAAGCAATATTGTTTGATGTCTGTGGTTTGGTATATTAATATTCTAGTTTTATTCTATTAGTTTTCTAATTATATTGCGTTCTTGCTGCATATATGATTATTTCTTCTACTAGATACTGATAAACTTCAATCTTTTCTTTCTGAAATGGTGATCAATTTCCTACCTAATTTCTCCAAATTCACTTCCTGTATTTTCAGGCTGCTGTTCACTTCCCCTTATTTGAATAAGCTTCTCTTTTGATAAAAAGGCTACATTCACTTTTCAATTCTATCTTTCCATTACAAACATCAGTAAGTTACTTACAATTACCTGTTATAAGAACTTGTTTCCCTACTTGTGTTTAATTATTATATTCAATTCTGTTCAACCAGCCATCCAAAATTCCAAATGTTCATTCTCTAGCCAAGCATACTTTATTCAATACTAGACAAGGAGCTAAACCTGATCTTCTCTTGGGACATAAGGCAGGGCAAGTGACTGACATGTCAGTGGGGGAGTACTTTAGGGTCAGTGATCATAATTCTATTAGTTTTAAAATAGTTATGAAAAAGAAGAAACAACTGATCTGAAAGTTAAAGTTTAAATTGGAGTTAGGCCAATTTTGACATTATTAGGCAAGAACTTTCAAAAGTTGATTGGGAGAGGGATGGATGGAAAGAAAGTGGGAAGCCTTCAAAAAATGAGATAACAAGAGTCCATAGGCAGTATGTTCCTCTTAGGTGTGAACAGCAAGGCCAAAAAGTGTAGGGAATGTTGGATGCCAACAGAAATTGAGGCTCTGGTCAATAAAAAAAAAAAAGAGGCATATGGCAGGTATACATAGCAGGGATCAAGTGAATCCCTAGGATTATAAGTGCAGTAGGAGGATACTTTAGTGGGAAATCAGGAAGGCAATAAGAGGACATGAGATTTTTTGGCACACAGGGTTAAGAGAATTCAAAGAGATTCTACAAATACATTACAGGAAAAAAGTGACTAGGGAAAGAATAAGGGCGGTTAAAGATCAACAAGGCACCACAGATGGACGAGATACTAAACGAGTATTTCGCTTCAAGATTTACCATGAAGAAGGATATAGAAGCTAGAGAACTTGGGGGTAGAAAAGTGATATCTTGAAATGTGGCCATATTACAGAAGAGGTGGTACTGGAGGCCTTAAAATGCATAAAGGTAGATAATTCCCCAGGACCTAATCAGGTGCAACCTGACATCAGTGATGGCTAAGTTGTTGGAGGGAATTCTGCGGGACAGGATTTACATACATTTGGAAAGGTAAGGACTGATTAGGGAGAGTCAACATGGCTTTGTGCGGGGGAAATCATGTCTCACTAACTTGATTGAGTTTTTTTCGGAGATGTGACAATGAAAATTAATGAAGGCAGAATGGTAAATGTTGTCTATGTACTTCAACAAAGCATTCGACAATGGCAGACTGGTTAGCAAGGTTAGATCATGAGGAATCCAGGGGAAGGTAGCCAATTGGATACAAAATTAGCTTGAAGGTAGTGGGCAGTGGGTTGTTTCTCGGACTAGAGGCCTGCGACCAGTGGTATGTCGCAAGGATTTTGGTGCTGAGTCCACTGTCTTTCATCATTTTTATAAATAATTTGGAAGAGAATATAAGAGGCATGGTTAGTAAGTTTGCAGATGACAACCAAAATTAGTGGTGTAGTGGACAGTCAAGGTTATCGCAGAGAATAACAAGACCTTGATCAGATGGGTCCATGGGCCGAGGAATGGCAAATGAAGATTAATTTAGACAAATGTGAGATGTTGCATTTTGTGAGACAAACCAGGGCAGAATTTTTACAGTTAATGGTATGGCCCTGGTGAGAGTTGCTGAACAAAAAAGGACCAAAACTAGAGGGTATAGGTTTAAGAGGAAGTAGTGGAAGCAGGTACAATTATAACATTTAAAAGGCACCTGGATGGGTACATGACTAGGAAGGGCTTAGAGGGATATGCACCTAATGCTGGCAAATGGGATTAGATCAGTTTATGACATCTGTTTGGCATGAACAAGTTGGACCGAAGGATCTGTTTCCATGCTGCATGACTCTGACTTGAAAAGTTCCTTCTTGCAATATGGGCATTGCTGACAAGGTTGATACCTTGTGTCACCATAACTGCTGGACTTACAGAGCAGTTAAGAGTCAAGCATGATCACATGCTTGTGATCGCATCAGCCAAACTAGTCAAGACTATATTTCATTCTATAAAAAGGTACAGGCAAAATAAAACTACTTCACTGCCTCCCCTATAGCAACCAGCATTTTTTCTCCCTCAGATTGTTTTTAGGCTAAATGCAGTCTCGGTCACCTTGCAATCGAAAATCAGATTCTCTGAATCACCAGTCCAATAATAAAGTACATGTGAAGTGCTTTGAAATTATGTATTGATTATTCAATGGAGATACAGACTGACTGCATAAGAAAACCTGGCAGTTATTTCACACAAAGCAAGAAGAACGATTATTTTTCAAGTAGTCACAAACCAGAAATGACAGGAAACCAGAAAACTCCACTCTCCTTTGCCTAAATAGACAGATGAGATGTGTATTTCACAACTTTCTTTCTTGAAGCTTTTGAACAACTTAAACCTGTGTACTATGAGAAAAATAAAACAATAGTTTTCAAGAGGCTAGTTGTCTGGGTAGACATGGCAAATTAAATTTCACAGAAAAGCCACACTGCTGTTCCTACTCGCCCACAGCCCAGCTATTTCCTTCATCTTCAGATTCTACTTTGAAAGACAACTGAAGTCTATATCTGCCAACCACTCAATTATGTATTGTGAACAGTTTGCTTCACAATAAAACATGTTCCCTTATGTTGCCACCAATTGCCCACAGCACACATGGGCTAAATTGCCCATTGTGTAGGCTAGGCGGGTTAGCCATGGGAATGCAGGGTTACAGGGATAGGATAGAGGGGGATGTGTCTGGATGTGTCAGAGGTTCGGTGTAAACTCGATGGGCCGAATGGCCTACTTCCACATTTTGGGATTCTGTGATTCTTTTGCCGTTCATCTTTTATCAGTATTCTGTAGTTGCAACCCTGCCGCCAATGGATACTGAATTTCTAGCCCCTGGAAGCACTGTTGCAAAAAAAAAAGACTTTTTCCACACATTCTCTAACACTTCCTTCATGAGGAAGTGAAGGTATCAGTTGAGACCCAGTGTTTAGTAAAAGTTCAACAGAAATGTCTTGCTTTTGTATTTGATGCCTCTATTTATAAAGCTCAGGATCCATTTCACTATGCCTTATTATTATTTTCTCAATCTGTCCTGCCACATTCCATAACTTATCCAGCGTGCATATTAGATCTATGTTCCTGTATCCCTTTTTGATTATACATTTTAGATCATAATATCTTTGCTCATTCTTTCTACCAAAATATATCCCTTTCCAAGTCAGCTTCATCTGTTACTTGTCTGCCCATTCCACCAGCCTATGCGCATATCCTCTGGATGTTTATCATTGCTCTCCTCACAGCTAATAATTCCAAGTTGACTCATCTGAAAATTTTAAAAACGGGCCCTCTGCAAAGGCTATGTTAATAGTATATACACATCATGAAAAGCAGCAGTCCAGGTATTAATCCCTACGGAACGCCACTATACCTGGGACAGACAGGAATGTGGTGTTAAGGACACAATCAGGTCAGTCATGATTTTATTGAGCAACAGCAGACCCAATGGGCTGAATGGCCTACTCCTGCACCTTTTGTTTAAATCTTATGTTTGCTATGTTCAGCCAACTCTATCAATTTTGCTACCATGCCTTCTATTCCAAGAGTGTAAACTGGAATAAAAAGGCTTTTGAGAAAGTCCACCACTTTCAACCATATTAACCAAAATAATTCCCTTTGTTATTCCATCAAAAATCAAATTAAACATGATTTTCCCTTACATTTATACTGGCCTTCCTTCATTAATCCACACTTGTTCAATACACTGGAGTTTTGTCCCAGACTATTTCTAAAAGCTTTTTCAACCGAGGTTAAACTAGCTGCCCTGTAGTTACTAGGTTTATTACATTGTTCTCTGAACAAGGTTGCAATGACTACAATTCTCCAGTCTTTTGTACCCACTCCTGCACCCAAGAATAGATGATCATGGCCAATGTATCTGCAATTTTATCCCCTACTCCCCTCAACACTGCAAATGCATGCAAAACCATCCCAGAGACTTGGTAAGTAAACTTAAGCAGAACTGAGCAAGTCCTTCCAATACTTTCCCTTCATTAATTTTTAGGCCATTGAACTACCTCTTCACTCACTGGCTTCAGCAACATCTTCCTTGGTAGAAATCAAATGCAATTGTACTCATGCAGTTTCTCAGCCATGTCTTCGCCTTCACAGATAGATATTCTTTTTGGCTCCTACATCAGCCCATCCCCACAGAGGTAATTATTTTCCACGAGTTTCACTTTCACTTTCCTACTATTCAGTCTGGTTCTTACTTTATTACCTGCCATTTGCAATCCTTATTTGCTTCATACTACTTTCTCACTCTTCCACCAACCAAGAAGCTCCAGCCTGACCTTTCCCACCTTGTGAGAATGTACACTCACCCTCTACTTAAACCACCTCCCCTTTAAAGGCAGCCCATTGTTCCATTACAGCTATGCCTGCCAATCTTTGATTTCTATTTATCCGAGTCAACTCTGTTCCCCGCTCACTGAAAGTGAACCTGCTCCAATTATCAGTCATTAAAATTTAGACAGAGAAGGAACTAAGGGGGATAAAAAAGCTTTACTCGTATATCTCAGTCTTTAACAGCCACGTAAATATTTTTAGGGGGTAGTTATCATTATTAGAAACCTGGCAGCCAATTCACAGAGCAAATCTTACAAGTTGCAACAAGATAATGATCAGTTAATCTGTTTTTATTGATTTTTGTTGCAATATAACTTTTAGTCATGACAAAGAGGAGAACTCACATGCTCATCTTTGCAATGTGCTGCCATCTTTTTACCTTTGTCCAAGTGGACAGATGGAGCCTTGATTTAACATCTCATCTGAAAGGCAGCACCTCAGGCATTTCAGCACTGTAGTGGATTGTCAGCTTAGATTAAGGTCTCAAGTCTCGAGGTGGGGGGGGGGGGGGCTTGAACACAACCTACAGACTTAGAGGTAACTAGTACCACTGAGCCACAGGCAACATAGCTCTGCAGCTCCGTTTCCAGGCAGGGTAAGTATCATGGTGCTTCAACGCTCAGTTTAGAATGGGAAATCATTAAAAATAGTTCCTCCATACATGACAAATAGTGACAATTAATGGCCAATATTTTTACATAGAATACATCTCCTGTGGGACTTTCAATCTCTGAAACAAACCATGCAACCTACAGTCCAATTTTGACAAGGTATGTGATAATTTTTGTTTCTTCACCTAATAGAGTAAATCCTTAGTTTCATGTGAGCAAAACCTGAGAAAACAAGGACAGGAAATGACATCCAAGCACAAAGTAGGAGGTTGATAGAGTGGATATGGATAACCAGGGTTCTAAGTAATGGGAAGGCAAGAACATGGGTCTATGTTATTCAATGCTCCCCATGTAACAGCCTAAGCTTTTTTATCCCCCCCTGTATTGGTTATACAACTAAAGTTGTCTTCACCTCATAACTTGACTGCTATTCTCCAAGTGTTTCTCCTTCTCGGCTAAGATTGTATCTTGCACTGTGACTGGTCAGTTATCTTACACGATTATCCTTCTAAAATGCAAAGTCTTTGTAGCCTAAACAAGCATTTTTAAGCAACATACACAACGCTAATTCAAAATGGTACAACAGATTGAAATTTTCCCATTTGTAAATTCACTCACGGAATTATCAAAAAATCATCCTATAGATGTACAATATCTGCATTGATCATTTAATTAAAACAATTTAGCTGCACAGCAACTGATTTATTGAAACAAGCCCTATTTTGATCAGCGTTTTTCTACTCAAATAACATATTTACCAACTTACTCCAAAAACAAACATTTTTCAGAAGTTTATACTATTGTGCAATAGCTGTAAATGCCCAGTACAGCCTAATATTTGGCTGGGGCTGCTTTACAAACAAAAATAAAATGGTAAACAAAGACAAAATTGAAGTACAGATGTTTTACTGATAATCAACAGGGAATGGGTTTGGAGTCAGAAATCAGTTTTCAATTTTTAATCAATTCATATAGACTAAATCTGGGCCATTTAATTGCATATTATTGCAAAGTCCTGGGTGCAAAATGGAGCTTTATTCCACAAATACCAATAGTAGCCCAACTTTCCCCTCTGAAATTCTATCTGCTTCTGGATCTAGTTCTCTAAAATTGTGAGCAAATAGTGAACACAGTGCCAAACCCTCTAGAAGCTGCAAATAGGCAGCATAAAAATTCTTAAAGCTCAATGGAATATCAAAACATAACAGAAGTAAAACACAAAAAAAAAATTGAAGGCCAGAGAAAGCAGGTAGAAGTAGTGAAATCACGTGCATGGGAAGGAACAAAAGAAATCAGAAGTGTGAAGAAAACATGGACACCTTGGAAAATTTTGTCAACTGATTTGACATATAATCAACAAGATGATTTAAATCACAGTCTTGGTCGCCTTCACTGCTTCCCTCCGATTCTCAGTGCTGTTTGCCAGGTAAGGATGTAGTGTCTTATCTCGTCCCACCCTTGTCCCTTCTTCTGGAGTCTCTCTCCGTGTACTGTATCCAAGCGTCAACTACTGTCGCTGTCCATGCGCATGGACTGGCTGTGCTCTGATCTTCAACCAAAACCTGTGCGAACAGAGACCCCGATTCTGATTCACTGACTGCACTGCACCCCTCGATTAACTATGCATCGTATGCACTTGCCCGAACTAAGAGCTTGATGGGTTCATTCTCATATCATTCTATTTCTCCACATATTAATTGATTACATTTTGGCGGACCTAATCAAACATTTGAGAACACCAGAGGTAGAACAAAGCACCACAGAGCTGAGGGAGGCTTTCAAAGTATGGCCTGTATTGCTGAAACTCCCTCCCTAATAGCGTAGTAGGTCAACTTAAAGCACGTGGACTGCAATGGTTCAAGGCAGCAGTTCATTACCACCTTCAAGGACAGCGTAGGCTTGGTAATACATGGTAGCAAAGCCAACGATACCTGCATCCCATGAGTGAATAAGAAGATAAAATAGATTGCTGCAATAAATTCTACCAAATTTTCACACAAGAATTATGAGAAGCCAAAGTTCTCAAACGTGAAAATGAAAACCCTAAATGTTATTCCACTGTCAACTGTTACTGTATTGAAATGCCATATTTGGCAGCAAATAACTTTCACTGGAAAGCACCGAATTTAAAATGCAACATTTATTTTTGGGCTGTCTTCTTTCCTCCCCACGTTTTATTTAATGTTAAGTCAAACAACATCTAAAATTTTATTTTGGCAATAGCCAAATGAAGAAGTGGAGGCAGAATCAGTGACGTCCACAATAGGTTAATGAAAAAATTCATTCAGCATCTTTGCTATTGTCTAATCCACCATCTTACTGGGATAACACAGCAATAAGAACACACTACAGTGTAGGACAAGTGGAATCAATAGACTTTTTCACTTGATGCTTTTCCTTGCATCTTTTACATAGGGATTATGTAATTACAGCTTTCACTTCATTAGGACCTCCATTTACAACCAGAGGTTTTGTCTGTTATTGCAAAACTAACATTAAAAAACCTTCTCATTCTACTATTCTACTTTTCTACCTTTGTTCAGATTTTATAAATAACTAACAAATACTAACAAAATTTCATAATGGTAAAAATTTTAACATTGAACCCGACAACAGAAACTCCAATGTCATTTGCGCTCTTTCACTAATCAAATTAGTTGCTTGACCTGTATTCTCTACTTGTAATTTTGGCTTCTAATAGTTCAGAAACTTGGAAAATATTGAGTTAGTCCCATTACTACATGAAATGAATCAAAATACTCTGACTTGGAAAAAATTCTTTTGGATATACTTATAACAGGACTTAGAGAAAAAGTTAACGCGATTGCTAAAGACAAAAGAAAAATAAACTCAACTCCTCAATGACTACTTCACATCTTCACTAATTGTTCCTACCCAGCCATTTGATAAAAACAACCCTGCCTTTAGGCTGCCAGTGCACTCTTCACGTTGACCACTACCCATCTGTCTCAGTACCACACTGCTGGTGCGCCTCAAAGTCATTAACTTTTGGCGTCTGGTCTTGATACCCAGTGTGTCTGGCCTATAAAAATAACTGCTGCTAAGATACTCTTCACTGCAAACTTGTTAAATGCCATCAGAAATTCATTTAAATATGTTGATAAAAAATACCTCAAAGCACTTCTTCAGCTGCTACATCCCTTCTACAAATCATTTTTAAATGTTTGCATTCTTACCGTTCCTCCGACAATTCTTCCCAGAGGATACCATGCTCTTTCATCAAACCAGTTTAGAAAATCGTAGAACCCATGGGATGCTAGATAATGTGTAGAGCGGTAGTTAAACCTGTAAAACATAGAAAGCCCAAAGTTAATAAATAATTATTTATATTAATTAATGATTTAAACAATTCCCCATCACGAGTCCATGTCACAGCTCTGAAATGCATAAACTAAGCTAGGGAACGCAAGCAGATGCAACTCCAAATCCTGCAAATACCAAGGTTATTGGTGAAGATTCTGTATGATTGCCAATGAGACTACAGCACAAAAACTTCTCTGTATCTATATTAAATCACATAGAATGCTCTAAGCGAGATTCAACCTTCAAATCATAGTATTTGGCATTAACAATGAAATTAAATAAAACATGGTTTTTCTGCAGCTAAACCCTTGTGTATCAAGTGATGTTGTCACTATTACAAACTTATTTTCCCCATTTCACCTACACACAGCTTAAATCCCAACTTCATATCTCTGAAATTCTCTGGAATTAACAGCTGTTCGACATGAAATATCGTCGTACACGAAATATTTGAATGCAGAAAAGGTCACTCCTCCCAACTATAGTACCAATTCTCCATCTATGCCAAAAAACGATATTAATCAAAATGATCAGAAAACTTGGATGAGGGCAGAACAAGATGACCTATGCTGTGGAAGGCCTAAATATGAAAAACTTGAGAGATCAAACATTAATTTTTATATATCCCACAAACTGTGCCAACATAGCACCAATTAGAGATGAAAATGCAGATATCTAAACGCAGTAAAACAGGTGCAGTTGACATCGACAGAGACCAGGTGTTATCGAATTTCACATAAACAGACTTTTGCTCCACTAAGAGGTTGTAATTAAACTTATGCATTTTCATACTAACTTGTTTTTCTAGTAGCAGCATAGTTGCTATTGTGCAATCTCTAGAGATTGAGTGGCAAAACAGGGAGCCTCAATCAGATGGAGCCCAAACTACTGGAAGGATAAACATTCCAATTTTGATAGTCCTTACTTGCAGCCAAATGGGATGGTGAGGGGAACATCCATGCATGGACTTTTGAAAGTAACCAAATGTAGTTTCATGTATGTACTTTTTCAGGAATATGCATGCTTAAAGTGCATAATCATTTCAGGATGCATTAACTGAATGACAGAGAAAGTATGTGCTACAAATAAGACTAAATTAGGTCACTTGAATGCCAATTCTTAAAGTGAATTCTTAATCAGATACAACATCGCATTCAACGCTACTCAGCTTAGAATACTCAGCTACAATGGAACTTGCTGTAATTGTGACAATGTTCACAAAAACGGTTAAGATCAATTGCAGAAACCACAGAAAGGATTCATGCTGTCTGCTAATAGGGACATCACTGTGACAGTTCTCAACTGCCTCCTCCCAACTGTTGAAGAGCTCCTCCTAGAGTCACAACATGACTCCACCTATCAAGAAGAATAATGGACATGATCTCAAAAGAAATCCAGTAAAAAACCACAGAGCAACAACGTCTATTACGTGGCTTTCTTTGACCTCACAAAGGCCTCTGACACTTGCAACCAAGAGGGACTCTGCAGCATCCTCACAAATACAGTTGCTTGCAGAAATTTATCACCATCCTCTACCTGCTTTGTTACAACATGCAAGCCACAACTCTCATTGAAAGATCCACCATGGGCCTGTTTCTAAAAGAAATTATGCACCTGAAACAACATTTTTCTCCACCTTCCTTTAATACAACATTTCACCTCATATCCACGAAACTTCCTAATAGACTGGAGTGAAGTTTTCAAAAACGAACAGCAAGAACCTACTTAACCTGTGTCATCCCCAGTCAGAACACAGGATGAGGTGAATTGCTGTTATAGAGCTGCAGATTATGCACGTGCATATTGAGAAGCCTCGTTTGAAACCACTGTTGATTCATTCGGGGGGCAGAGAAGGATGGACTATAGGCTATACGTTTGGAAAACAAAGTTCTGTACACGTCTATTTCTTTTAAAATTGACACATAGGATGTGGGTATCATTGGCTGGGCCAGCATTAATTGCTAGCTGTTCGAGAATGTTGTGAGCTGCCTTCTTGAACTGTTGCAATCCATTTGGTGTAGGTACACCCACAATATTATTATCCTGGAGGGCATTCCAGGATTTTAAACCAGCAACACTGAAGGAATGGTAATATATTTCTAAATCTGTGACAGTCTGTTCTAAGATGGCGAGTGGCTTGGACGGAACTTGCAGGTGGTGATGCTCCCATGCGTTTGCTACCCTTATCCTTCTAAGATGGTTGTGGTCATGGGTTTGGAAGGTGTGCCTTGATGAATTTCTACAGTACATCTTGCAGATGGTACACACTTCTGCTACTAAATGTTGGTAGTGTAAGGAGTGAATTTTTTTTGTGGATGCGGTGCCAATCCAGTGTGCTGTTTTGTCCTGGATGGAGCAGTGCACTCATCCAGGTAAATCAGGTAGCGTGTTACTTGCTGCAGAACTCCTAGCTTCTGATCCTGTCTTGTAACAGCAGTATTTATGCGGCTATTCCAGTACAGTTTCTGGTTGATGGTAAACCTAAAAATTTGATAGCTGGGGATATTCCCAACGAATTGGGATTATCCCCAAACCTATGGCATACTTGTTTTTGTTGGAAGGGGCATTGATTATAAAGGACAGGCAAGTTATGCTGCAGCTTTATAGAACTTTAATTAGACCACACTTGGAATATTGCGTACAGGTCACCATACTACCAGAAGGATGTGGACGCTTGGAGAGGGTACAGAAAAGGTTTATTAGGATGTTGCCTGGTATGGGGGATTTTGGCTTTGAAGTAACATTGAATGGACTGGGTTTTGTTTTCATTGGAACGCAGGATGCTGAGGGGCCACCTAATATAAGAAATTGTGAATGGCACAGATACAGTGGCAAGTATGAGGCTTTATCCCAGGGTGGAGGGGACACAGGTTCAAGGTGCGGGGGGAGGGGGTTCCAAAGGAGATGTGCGAGGCAAGCTTTTCACACACAGTGGAGAGTGCCTGGAACAGACTGTCACAGAGGAGGTGGTCGAAGCAGACACTATAGCAGCATTCAAGAAACACCTGGATGAATGTATGAATAGGATGGAAAGAGGGATATGGATCCTGCAAATGAAAACAGTTTTAGTACGGAAAGGTAAAACGTATCGGCACAGGCTTGGAGAGCCTGTTCCTTTGTTGTTTTGTTCTTTGAATGTTAAGGGATAATGGGTTAGATTCTCCCTGGTTGGAGATGGTTATTATTTGGCATTGTGTGGCAGAAAGGCTATTTACCACTTGTCAGCACAAACCTGGACATTGCCCCGGTCTTGCTGCATTTGAACATGGAATGCTTTAGGTGTCAGAGAAGTTGAAAATGCTTAACGTTGCTCAGTGAACATCAACATTTCTGACTTTATGATAAGGGGAAAGTCATTATGAAGCAGTTGCAGATGGTTGCTCCAAGGACACTCCCCTCGTAAAATCCCCTTCCATGGCACGCCGCTGGACAATGTGAATCAATTCTCTTACGCATCTGCCCTCACTGGAAGATTGCTCCCACTGATGAGGAAACTAAACATTGCCTACGAAGTGCCAGCGCAGACGATAACTGTCTGATAAAAACAGCATTTGATCCCAAAGACTTGAAAGACTCAGCACCAAAGACTTGAAAGACTCAGCACCAAATACTCAAGTCCTTAAGAGATTTCACCAGTGATGCCTCCACAAAATTGTGAAAATCCAATGGGAGGATAGATATTTCAATATCAGTAACACCTCTCAGGCCAACATCCCCAGCATCGAGGCACTGGTTGTGATCAATCAGGATGGGCCATGTTTGAAAAAGGCTCTCAAAGCAAGCTTTGTCATTGCAAGCAGTTATCAGGAGAGGTATGAAATGCTTCAAGACATCCGCAAACCCTTCCTGAAAGAATGCAGCATCTGCACCAACGTGTGGGAATCTCTTTCCCTAGACTTCCCAAGATGGAGAAGCAAAGGTACAAGCTACTTCAGACATCTCTGACTGGCCCTGGACAGAAATCTACCATCCTTACCCGATTTGGCCTAGATACCCCGCAATGTATGTTCGACTCTTAACTGACCTCTGAAATGGCTCAGCAAGTTATTCAGTCAAGGGCAATCTGATGAACAACAAATGCTGACCTTGCCAGCAGAGCCCATATTCCATGAAAGAAAAAATAAGTTAAAACAGCCAACTTCCTTGAAATCTGTCCATTTATTCCTTGATGGTGTTTAGCCTCAGATGCAAACCTGCCTTTTCAACTAAGTAGAAAAGTAGCTCCCTATTAGACATTTCATATGATATGACTAGAAACAAAAAGGTTCAGATATCGAGTGATATTGGAATATCTTGCTGCTGTGAGAAACTAATTCTGTATCAGATTATAATAAGTGCAAGAACATATTCTTGGAAGCTTACTGTATTATATTTTATAATGGTGTACAGCATGTTGGGTTATTTTTAACATTAAAGGTGTTATACAACTAAATTTTATGTTGCATACTTCTAGTAACGATTACTTCTGTGATTGTCAATTTGGGCTTCATAGTGAGACTAGTTATTTTCCATTCTTATGCAAAGTGGTTAATCCTACTTTTTTAAACCCTTTCATTGGTGAATTTGCAGTTACCTGCAAAATACTTGTGTCAATCTGGGATTAGTAATTCAATGTAGATTTTAAAGTTAATGCCATTGGTGTAGACAACACCATCCAGAGACTAGCCTGAACAATATGCAGAATGCAAAAATAACAAACGCGGCTTGACTACATTTGCAGAATTGATATTCAAAGAAAACCAAAATTGCAAAACATTTCAGCAGAAACACTAAATCAATGCATGGTAAAGTTTAAAATGCCAAGTCTGGACCAGTCCTCCAAATAGCAACCCACCCGATTCCTGTAACCCCATATTTAACATGGCTATTCCACCGAGCCTGCACATTACTGGACATTACAGAGCAATTTAGCATAGCCAATTCACCTAAGCTGCACAACTGTAAACCGTGGGAAAAAACCGGTGCACCTGGAGGAAACCCACACAAACATGGGGAGAATGTAAAAAACGCCACGCAGACAGTCACCCCAGGCTGGAATCAAACCCGGGTCCCTGGAACTGAGGTAGCAGTGCTTGGGTGAACATAAAACATCCCCTTACATTAATTTGAAGAGTTTCAGTAGAGTTGTCCTGGTTTCTTGTCCAATACATATTAACAAGTCAACATCACAAAACAAGAATCTGCGAATTATAGCAATACTACTTAAAGAAGTTTGGTGAGAGAAAATTCGGGCCCACATTTCCTGTCTTACAACTGTGGCTATACTTCAAAGTACATTTGCTTCAGAACATTTTTGGATATCCAGTGGTCATGAAAGGCACTATATAATGCAAGTCTTTCTATTCCTTTTCTTGGTGCTCATGTTTACCACTGTGAATGGCTGTTTCCCTTTGCCATTCTTCTGTTTTACAAAATGTGGCCTTCACTCTATTTTCTTCAATCATGTCCTAATTTCTAATCTCCCTCCTCTCTCCTAATATCTCAATGCATCATCATCTCCTAACCGTGTTTCCCCTCTATTCAAAAACTCCTCATTCAATTATTTTTAGTTTAACTTGGATCCTGTGCAAGAACCTGATCAAAGTCATAAATAACTGATTTCAGTGCAATATGTCTTATCACCTTCTCCATCTTGCTTAGTCAAGTAATGATAATCCATATTCTTGCTGTTGTTGTAACTCCATAAGAATCTTCTTCCAAAGCAGCTATCTAGCAATGAAGCTTCATGGCCCAGCTGTAACACCTGAAATCCCACGGACCCTCTGTCCCTTCTCTGATTTAGCCCGAAATGACATCTGCCGGCGTAGGGTAAAGTTCAATTTGCATGGTGTCAATACTTGGCTCAATTTCTCTCCTTCCCTCAACTCTGTCACATGTAACTAGTTATATGCCTTCCTAACATTAAGTTTTCAAAATGACTTTCAACAAAAGGTAACGGCAAAGGAAGTTCAAATACCACATACTAGCCAGTGTTTATTTCCTACTTAAGCCGAATAAAGTCAAGCATAAAGCGTGGCTGAACGTGCTTATGCTAAAGCGGATTATCTCTGGATGGAAATTTTTGAAAACTCTCTTTTCCATTGCCCAACCTCCATAACTTACAACTTCGCTCATTCGTATCATGTTCAATACCAAACCCAATCACACACTTATACTGACTTCCCACCTCTCTCCCATTACGCTATTTAAAATCCAAAAACTCATCTTCAAATCCTTCCAATAGCATTGTATGCCTCTGCAACTTTCCATTTGGTTCAACTCTGCCCACGCTTTTGGGGGGCGCGGGCGATGGCCTAGTGGTGTTATTGCTAGACTGTTAATTCAAAAGACCCAGGTAATGTTCTGGGGACTTGGGTTCAAATCCCACTTCGGCAGTTGGTGGAATTTGAATTCAATCAATATCTGGAATTAAGAATCTAATAATGACTGTGAATCCATTGTCAATTGTGAAGAAAAACCCATCTGGTTGATTAATGTCCTTTAGGGAAGGTAACTACCATCCTTAACTGGTCTGGCCTACATGTGACTCCAGGCCCACAACAATGTGGTTAAATCCTAACTGCCCTCTGGGCATTTAGGCCAGTATTTATTGCCCACTCCTAGTGTCCTAGCCAGAGACGTCCTCAACCCATGAACGAATAAAAGGGAAGAAAAAACTCCCCACTAGAACAACAGCCCTTTGTACTACCATTGAGTGAGCTTGAATCCTGATACCAGAGTTCCAGTATCGTGTATTGCAAACACAGTTTCATTTCTCATTTCCTTCCTCTTTCAAAATCCTTCTTTAAAACTATTTTTGTTTTAAAATTAAATTTTTTGGCTTTTTTTTCCTCCCACAACTATGGCTTGGTATTCTTTTTTCATATAAAGGTATCTTGGAAACTTTTGCGATGATTTAGAATACATCATCTGATAAGAGTGCTGCAATCAAATTCTGTATGAAATTTCAAAAGACAACTGAACATGCATTTTGTAGAGAACTATACAATTTGAAAGGCTTTGAAAAGCAAAATAGGATGCATAAATAAATGAATTATCTCAAACAGCCAGCAAAGGGGCAATGGGCTAAGCTAGTTCCTTTCTGCATGAGATTCTTTGGTTCTATTAATATTTTGGCAACGATGAAACAAATATTGGATAAAGGATGAAAGAAAACTTTATTAATCAGCCTCATGCAATTTTAATTTTGCAAGACTTTATGCAATTTAAAATAACCAGGACACATCAAATCAGACATTACTATGACACTGGAAACAAGAACTTTAAACTCACTACCTAATTTTCTACTGTAACAACACGCTAACCAACATATACAATACAATTAAGTACAATTGGTTCAACCATTTTTAGGTGCCTGAAAGAGACAGTTAATTAATTAGTTGTTCAAAGTTCTAGCAAAAATACTGGAATATCTTGAAACAAAGTCTGCAGTACTAATAATTTTTTAAAAATACTTCAAAGTTTATGAAATGTGAACCATATCAATTATTTAGGAAGGAGTTTAATCCTTTACTTTGGACTCAAGGATATTAACAATAAAAATGCTGTTAGCTGTAATGTAGGTCACGAAAAGATGTTAAAAAATAAACAATGCACCTTCTTTTCTAAAATGCTTGCATGGCAGAATCCAAAATGACAGCTCTGGCAATATTTAAGTAATATTCCAAAAACTATCAATTTTGTCGAAGGCACTACTATAAGAAGCACATTAAACATGGATTCTCAATACTTGGCAGAACATGGCAGCTGCTTAACAAGAGCTCCTTATAAAATTACAGCCTCAAAGACTACAAATTGCCCCTTAACTTCCAATTTACATAGCACCAATGTTCCACATGATGAAAAAGGGAACAGGAAGGAAAACCCAAGAGATGAATGCACAAAGAGCATGCAACCAGGAGTAAGAAAAAAAATCTGCATGCGAGAAAGTACGGGGAGAAAAAGAGAAAGCAGACAGGTACAAAGACAAAAAAGTTAAGGGGTGGGGGAGGATGGATGGAAAGAGAGAGGAGGGACAGATACACACACACACACGACTACATGACAGATCCTGGAACACCAGATCTCTCAAGCAAAAAGAGCACCAAGTGTATAACTCCAGCATGCTGTGTTAACTCAACATAATTACAATTCCGAACGTCTTCCTCAATGCCTTTCCTTATTTGATGCTCTAGCCACAAAGCTTAAAAAAAATAAATTTTTCATTAGGAGCTTCAAACCAATCTAGATCCAAGAATCTGCTCAGAAAACTGTGCTTGCATCCTGACAGCTGTGACAAATTTCACTGCAGCAGCTGAGATAATCCACAACGCACTAGATAATTTTGTTCTATCATAGAATCCCTATGGTGCGGAAGCAGGCCATTCAGTCGATCGAGTCCTCACTGACTGTCTGACGAGCATCCCACAGAGAAACCTCCCCCCAACACTATCCCTGTAATCCTGTATTTCCCATGACTAATCCATATACCCTGCACATCCCTGGACATTTTGGGCAATCTACCTAACCTGAACATCTTTGGACTGTGGGAGGAAACCAGAGCATCTGGAGGAAACCCATGCAGACACAGAGAATGTGCAAACTCCACAAAGATAGTCACCCAAGGCTGGAATCAAACCCAGGAACCTAGCGCTGTGAGGCAGCGGTGCTAACCCGAGCCACCATGGTTCCCCTCCCAATGACAATGAACCCTAAAAATAAAATTGCAGGATCCAGATCAGCGAAAAGTAAGCAAGTCTTCCCTGTGCCACACTCTCTGTACCAAGTTTCACTGAAGTCCATTTTGAGCTACTGGGACTCAAATATTACTTCCACCCAACGGAGCTACAAGCATCAATTTTGAACATCACTTCCCTCACAATGGATATCAGTTTGTGGGAACTTTAACATCCAGTGTTATTAATGGGACACCTATTGTCCCACATTCATTAAAACTGGAAGTGGGCAGGTTTGACAATTTTAATATTCTATCTGACCCCAAACCCATTCATGGAATAGTATGTCCAATTCTGTTTATCTCACTGTAGGAAGGATATGAAACACTAAAGAGGGTTTAGAAAAAGTTTAAAAGAATGGCTCCAGGAAAAGAGGGATTTTAGTTATGCGACTAGATTGTAGAAGCTGAGGTTGTTCTCCTTACAGAAAAGAGAAAGTTGAAAGTAAATTTTACACAAATTTTCAAATCCATGAGGCATCCAACTGTGGATATGGTGAAATTATTTCCATTGGCATAAGAGTCAAGAGGAGGAAGATTCAAATTTTAAAGGTGACTGTCAAAAGATGCAATGGTAATTTTTCTTGTTACATGGTGAGTGGCTTTAATCTGAAAAACAGTGCCTGAGAGATTTTGCCTTTGCTGGAACATACCTATTCTTTAACTGAAGCATAACCTCCTTAAACATTAGTGTTCAGTTACAGATTTTCCCATCAGTACCATTTGTCCCTGGTTAGATCCTTCTCATTCTACTTCATCCTCCTTTTAATTTAGTTGTTCGGCTTTAGACTGCTCCTCGTTTATTTGCATTTCTAATCAAAGCCTTTTGATAATGACAATCACCCTTGCCCCAGTGTTCTTCACACCAGGTTTTGTCATGTTGCTTCCACCAGTTATCTTAAATCTTCCTGCCTGGTTTACAATTCTTCTGCCAATGGAAACAATAAGAAACAATCAAAACAATTTTGCATTATTGCAATAAAATTTGGGATGTGTGTCTCATGCTGAAATACAGAGTAATTTCAGAATTGGTGCTGGAACTAAAAAGAATGAAAGGAGAGGAAGGTATAGTCTTATCAAAAAATGCTTTGGCCTGAAGTCATATAACTTCCCTATAACGACTGGGACTTTATTCTACTGCCTGAATCCAAACTCCTATATTCTTTAATAAAGATTACGTGATAGCCTAGTGAAAGACAACTATAATAATGGTGCCTAATTATTTTATTAAATATCTAGTATGCAGTGTTAACAGAAAAGCTATGTTCAGCTGGATTTCTTTACCCTGTCACTTCCCGTTCTTTCCATTACAAATCTTAGCTCAATGTTCATGTTTTATTTATGTGCAATGCATGGAACCAAGGTTACCTCTATTATAGCAAATATGCGCAGTGACTGATGGGGTTAAAAATCAATTTCCGTTCTAAGTCAATGCTTTGTTGTGCAAAATGAATTAGTAATATTACTGTTCTTAATATTCTAAACCAAATTTAATGAAAACAAAAACAAAAACTGCCCAATACTAAAGCAGCCACTACCCTGACGACAGATTTTTACTGGATCCTTTCTGGATGACACAACACAAGTGCAGCACCACACATTTGCTGTTTTCACACAAGGTACATTTTGCCATCTCAATTAAAAGCAACTGTAGCAGAAAAGTGGAAACTCACCTTAGGATTTCCTGATCTTAAGTGCATTATAAACATTTAAAAATAATCACTATGTTACTTAATATTAACATAACTAGCTGCACAAAACTGCTTAAAATGCATGTTAACTGGGGTGGAAGGATGGTTATTTTAGTTTTAAAAGCTACCAAGAGGCACGTTACCTACTGCAAGAGAGAATACGTGCAAAAACTGACTGTGTTTCCTCATGATATAATATACTCCCAGACCAGAGAATTCAAAATGGAAATTAAAGTCTTGGCTGTCATTCGAAAAAAAACCAAACATTTGCTTAAATTTCATCACTTAGCTCATTACAGCATTGCTCCAAACATAGACAAAAGAACTGAATTCCAGAGATGAATTGAGAGGAATTTCCCTTGGCATTAAAGTCCTCTGAACTGGTCTGAGCCTGTATAAAAGGAAAGATGTTGAAGGGCCAATCATCTCAGTCCCAGGATGGCCCAGAAGTTCCCTAACGCCAGACCAACATTTCCTTTAAGCAGCACACATCCAGAAATATACCCTAGGAGAAAATCAAGATGCACACAACTAGGATTCCCTTCAGGAAGTAATGCACATGCAGCCACCTGGCAATCTTAAGAGGGACCATGCAACAAATGAGCCGTACACAGCAAAAGAAAATGAGAGGGAACATTGTGTTAGACCATTAGATGAAGTACTAAAGAACAGTCAGTGCTCTGCATCAAAAGCAGAAAATCCAAGAACAACTCAATCCTTTAACTGAACATTTTGTCAGAGTTATGTCTATAAACTAAAGCAACAAGTGTAGAAAACCTCATGACAAAGATAAAAGGATTAAATGAGAAGCATACGTGAATGAAATGTCTGGTTGTTGTGAAACTGGAACAGTATACCCATTTGGACTTTTACCATAACCAACAGTTTTAGTAATAGTAACATTGTGGACCTCAAGTGGAATAAGAACAACACAATTAGCAAATTGGCAATATATGAGTCAATAGCTTAACATTAATTCAGCTAGTCATAAGTTTAAATTCAAAAAGTAAAAAAAAAGGTTTTGATAGACATTAAAGAAAAAAATTAACATATTAAATCAAGGCAGAAACTGAGCACCAGTCTCACCGAAATTCACTTTTCCTGACCAGAAATGTCTGAGACTTGGATACTGCAGAGATGTAGCAGTTTTTATTTTGATCACTCTGCTTTGCATTCAGATGATTTTCAGTTAATTTGCACATCAATACACTTAGCATAATCATCTAAAATAACAAATAACTGATAGAAAATGCTGACTGTAACTGCAAGCTTGTTCAACTCCTTTAAAATTTTCCATGAAACTAATCTCAAGGAGTCTAACCATTAGCAATCAGACATATTGAAACCAGATTAAAATTTCACAACTATTTTGCCTTTGTTCAAATAAATGCAAGTCAAAGCTTGTGGCAATGCTTGACTGGAGTGAGCAAATGTAATCTAGTTTCCTTTATAAGGTTTCTCTGGAACAAAGCCTGAAGAACTGGGAGATCAGGACTGAGGAACAAAGCTGCTATGACTGATCAGTATAGTTAGCGACAAGTTGCTTCATCACAAATGTGGACTAAAAAAGATAGAAAAGATTTGTTGACAATGCCTCAGATTTATCATTTATTATAGGGAAGATTGTGCTGATATCAATGGCATATTTTGCTTCAACTGACATGGAACTGCGAGTCCAACATAGAAGAATCAATAGAAGATGCACAATAAAGACAGTGTGTTTCATACCACGAGAACCATGCCAACGAACTGGCAGTTCAACCCTACATGCTAAATCTTCCCAACAATGCTGTCTCCTGGCAGTTCATGTAAAACCGGAATGTGTTAACTCCAGAAGATCATGAAGCATTTTCTTTTAAGATTTCAGAATGGTACCATTCATTGGTTAAAATCGTTAATTATTCCTTATAACTGGGAAAGTATCTTCTTCTGTCAGGAAATTGTCAGGCTTCCTTTTGACTTCCCTGTATTCACCATGGTCCAAATTTTCTGATCAGCTTTACAACAGTTCAAACTGACGCAGATTGCAGGAACATAAAAAGGTTGAGAGGCAACCTTACAGAAGTTTATAAAATAATGAAGGGTACAGGTTGAGTTAATGGTAGGTGTCTTTTCCCTAGGATAGGGGATTTCAAGACCAGGGGCACATTAAGGTGAAAGGAGAGAGATTTAAAACAGACATAAGGGGTAAATTCTTTTTTGTTTTACACAGAGGGTGGTTCACACGTGAAATGAACTTCCTAAAGAAGTGATGGATGTACGTACAGTAACAAAATTTAAAAACACATCTGGATAAGTACATGAATAGGAAAGGTTTGGAGGGATATGGGCCCACAGCAGGCAGGTGGACTAGTTTAGTTTGGGATTATGTTTGGCATGGGCTTGTTGGATCAAAGGGTTTATTCCATGCTGTATGACTCTGTAACACTCAAAAAGATTTGTGGAAAGGCAAACTCCAAGTCTTCACTGAAACCAATACCTAAGGTACTGCAACTACGGTTATGTGAAATCAGTTCCCTTAGTCAGAATAATGCATCAACATACAAAATAACTGTCTTCCTGAGCTCATCTTTTCATAACAATCAAGGCACATAATTTCAAAGAAAAGAGAGAAAACATTTTAGGACATTCTGAAAGCCTCACTGCAAAGGGGTCAAACTGACATTGGTGTATGGGAGAAACTTTCAACAAAACGTGTTGGAGAACCAAAGAGCTGTTGCATCAGGATTGGTCTGTTCAGTCTTCTAATGGAAGACAAATTACGAAGCACAGCAGACATCATCCTCGTTTCGAAGGACTGGTGATGATATTAAATCTAGCTTGATGTGCAACAATACTCCATGTTACTACTGTTGTTTTAATTTGTTTTCCTCATGATGAACATCTTTGCTAGAGAGTTATCATTTTCATTTCTGGTCTTGTTTGCACCAGTTCGTTAAAATTGCAGTTGCGACAATAACTAAGCTTTCGGTAAAAATTACCAGGTTTCTGCTCAAAGTGCAAGATACAGCAGTAACCTGATCGTCAGGAAGTGATGATTCCAATCTTACTTTCCCTAATGCAGTAAAACTGGTGAAAGAGAAAATGACCAGAACATTAGTAAAATCTAAACACGTGTATGTACTTCAACCATGCATTGATTTTAAAATAGTCAAAGAGCATCTCTTGCCTTTAAAATGATTACTATTTTACAATTAATTAGTCAAATTGTTAAGAAAGACACTTGCTCAACAGTGAAACTATTTTCAGAAAGTTTGAAGTGCAATCCAATTTGCACAGAAAGTGACTGCACACGAATTTTTTTTTGTAGAATGAGGAGGGGGTTGCAAAAGAGAACGACAAAACAAAAATCTGCATATGTTATAAAAAATTGCAAAATGAAGTTAGCTTCCCCATCACCTGATTAATGGAAAGAAAAATTATTAAATCAGTGTACAGAAGTATTTGTTACCTGGCAAAGAACATGAAGCCTAGAAAATAAATATCTAGTCAATGGCTGCATCCTGTGATTTTACAAGAATGTGTACCACGATCAGGAAACGATCTGATCAAGTTCACACCGACAAACACAAGATACTTATTATTTCAACTGCAAGCATATGTATTTGTTACAATGATTGATCAATAAGCTGCACACACATATAGCACAACGTAGATTTGCACCATAGGTCTCTTTTGTATAAAAAGAATGTACACAGTAATTGTCTGCTTAACTAAATGTATGAAAAACTCCTTTAACTTATTAAAATGTTGAACTATCAAACAACAAATACACATTTGATCACACTATTGTACTACTTAGTTCTGCACATTTCTGTATAATAGCTTTTTTTTTTAAAACAGTGAAAGTAACAGGATCCAAAATAAAAATTCTGAACTCCACGTATTATATGAGATGTTCCTTATGCAAGCATTAAACCACACTCATTTTCTATAGGTCAAGAGAGACCATTACTGTTTAGCTCACAACAACAGAGGAAATCTCTTTTTAAGTTTTGAAATATGAACGCTTTTGTGCAAATCTACCATTGTAACAGCACTGATTCTAGATTCTAAACTGGAAACCAACTGGGCTAGTACTGACCAACACTTTATCTTAAAGGGTATCCACTGAGGGATGGCTAAATTGGTAGGCAAATTAAAGTGGAACATAAATATTACTACACACATGTTCCATTAAAAAGACAATCCAAGTACATATAAATGGAAAAATGAATGTAAGTTAGACAATTTTATACAGTAAATCTTCCACATGTTAAGAGGATTAAGATCAGCCCCTTAGTTACAAGAGTTGAATAGTGGATAAGCAATTTTTAAGTTTCACTGCGACAAATCAATAATACATATTAGTATAGGTATACATTCAAATAAATAATGAGCTCTACACAAAATTTTACTGGCAAGGCAAAACACCTTAACCGGCAAAGAAGGACTTCAAACAAATAAAGTGGAATGAATAATTTAAAATGCAAGTATGAACTGTATTTCTTAAAAGAATGATTTACCTGATGATTTTATGAAGTGTGAAAATTACGAGAAACGGGTGACAAGGAGTCCCAAGGCACAATTCAGTGAAAGAACTGCAATGGCATTACCATGAAAAAAGCCAGTGTGTTAATAGCACCAGAAAAGAGACTGAATTATGGTCAGTCTAAGTATTCTTTTTTATAAATGTCCCATTTACTCACATTCGTGCTACATGATATTCCCTCACCTGATCATCTCATAATATCCTTATATTCTTCAGCATCAAAAGTTTAGTTACTTCGTACATCAGTGCAGTAATTCACCGAGCATGCACAATTCTGCAGTAGAAAATTCTTATGATTCTCATTGGGGGAAGAGTGAGGTCATTGGACTAGTCACCCCAAACCCCAGGTTAATGTTTCAGGGAACACAGGTTCAAACCCCACATGGCAGATGGCCCTACACCCAATATCTGAGCAACACAAGTCAACTAGGGGCCCCACAGACAAATCACAACCACAGAAATGACCTCCTGTGGCTCCACACTTGAAAGCAGTCATCAACATTCTGGGGGCTTACTTGCAGTGTGACCAGCAGTGGAGTGGCACTATTAACTACAAAGTGAAGCAATAGTGATGAGCAATGAACCTGGATCATCTAAAAAGAATCCAAAATATCCAATCGACATGGAAATTGTAAAATGAAGTTCTGTTCATAATTGTTAAAGGTGAGTCCATTTGGATTATTATGTTACCAAAATATATTGATAAGTAAAAAGGGGTATTTGGAATGACACCAAACCAGATGCACAGTAAATTCAAGGATACTTTTCCCTTGAACAACTTGCTTTGGACAAAGAAAGTCAACAAGCTAAAGCCTGTTTTCAAAGCTCAACAGTTTTTTCCCTAAACCAGCAACAAAAGGCAAGGTCTGCATGAGGCATCACTTCACATTTGAACACCAGATATCATACGCAGATGGCGGAGTAATTAAAGAAGCAATGATTGTGGGCGCTGACTCCTTAACAGCAATCTAAAGCATTTGGCCTGCTGTGTCCACAGTAGCAAGACAGGTGCAATCATTCTGCAGACAATTTGCAGCAACTGAGGGACTGTGAATGCTTCTCACTATAGTACGATGAAACCATTCACATGACTGACACAGTCAGCTTATTAGTTATGTCCTTCAAAACCATACACGTATAAACAATGTTCTCACCCTTTTGCCCCTTAAAGACAGAGCAAAGGATGAAGATGTCTACAAATTCAGAGATACATGTGAGAAAAGCATTCCAATCAAGAAACTGGTTTTCATTACAACAGATAGTGTACCAGCCAGAGTCATACAGCATAGATTGGATCAAAGGGTCTGTTTCTGTCTGTGCCAATTAGACATCCCAATCTGACCTAGTCCATTTTTCCAGCATTTGGCCCATATCCCACTAAAGCATTTCTATTCATAACCTATCCAGATGCCTTTTAAATTATGTAACCGTACTTACCTCCACCATTCCTCTGCCAGCTCATTCAATACACACACCACCCTCTGCGTGAAAAAGTTACCCCTCTGGTCCTTTTTAAATCTTTCCCCGCTCACCTTGAACCTATGTCCTCTAGTTTTAGAGTCTTTAGACCCTTCCTCGGGTCACCGGACCCGAAACGTTAACTCTGTTTTCTCCTCCACAGATGCTACCAGACCTGCTGAGCTTTTCCAGCAACTTTGTTTTTGTTCCTGATTTACAGCATCCGCAGTTCTATTGGTTTTTATGTACCTGCAGCCCTCGGTCTCTTGGTTTGGCAACACTCCCCAGGGCCCTAACATTAACTGTATAAGTTCTGCCCTCGTTTGCTTACTAAAATGCAACACCTCACATTTATCTATTATTAAACTCCATCTACCACTCCTCAGCCCTTTGGCCCATCTGATCAAGGTCCCATTGTACTCAGATTATCTTTTCCACTGTCCACTACAGCACCTATTTTGGTTTCATCTGTAAACCTACAAACCATGCCTCCTATATTAACGTCCAAATCAGTTATATAAATGACAAAAAACAGCACCGATCCTTGTGGCACACCACTGGTTACAGGCCTATAGTCCAAAAAGCAACCCTCCACACCATCCCCTGTCCCCCACTTTCAAGCCAATTTTGTATTCAATTGGCTAACTCCCCCTGAATCCCATGTGATCTAGCCTGGCAGAACCTTGTTGAACACTTTGCTGAAGTCCATACAGACAACGCTTACCACTCTACCTTCAATCTTGTCACCTCTTCCAAAAAAAACTTAATCAAGGTAGTGGTTAGCACTGCTGCCTCACAGCGCCAGGAACCGGGTTTGATTCCAACCTTGGGCGACTGTCTGTGTGGAGTTTGCACGTTCTCCCCATGTCCGAGTGGGTTTCCTCCGTGTGCTCCAGTTTCCTCCCACGGTCTAAAGATGTGCAAGTTAGATGGATTGGCCATGCTAAATTGCTCATAGCGTTCCGGGATGTCTAGGTTAGGTGCATTATCCACGGGAAAGGCAGGGTTACAGGGATAGGGTAGGGGAATGGGTCTGGGTGGGATGCTCTTTGGAGCATCACTGTGGACTTGTTAGAACGAATAGCCTGTTTTCACATTGTGGGGATTCTATGATAAGATTTCCAATGCACAAAGGTTATGTTGACCATCTATAATCAGCCCTTGCCTTTCCAAATGCATGTACATCCTGTCCCTCAAAATCCCCTCCAACAACTTGCCCACCACTGACCTAAGGCTCAAATCGGTCTATAGTTCCCTGGCTTTTCCTTACCACCTTGCTAAAATAATGACACCACATTAGCCGACCTTCAGTCTTCGCGCACCTCACCCATGGCAGTCAACAATACAAATATCTCCACAAAGACCCAGCAATCTCTTCCCTACCACCACCTCTTCTGTAACGTAAACTCTTTCTATAACATCACTACTTACTTCCCCAAGTACCCTAGCTGCCATGTCCTTCTCTACAGTAAATACTGATGCGAAATATTCATTTAATATCTCACCCATCTATCGTTCCACACACAGACCAGTCATACTTGGCACAAATGCAGGAAATTTTTGCATATTGCAGAAATTTTCCCGATTTCCTTTTTTTTGTCAATTACCACTGTATAATTCATCAGAAAGCATTAGTGAGTAGAGTTATAGATTTTTGTCATGTACTAATAGCTGTCGTAAAGAGTGCAAACTCAGTTTGCGTAATGGTCCTTCAGAACTGCTTGTTAAAATCCTGACTTGACCATCTCAATGCTGTCTACAGTGAAATAATCCTCCATGCTTATGGGAGATGGGTAAGTTGGGAGAAGGTCCTGCAAAGATTTTTAGGCCCGATGATGTAAATCATCACTTTTCCTAAAGAAAGGAATTAAATATGCAGTAAACTGTCAGACAACGTACAGTTGCTAAACTTCAAGGTCCTTTCAGACATAACACCAAAACTGAAAGAGCCAACATGGCAGAAAAGCTGATTACTTTGTATCTGTTTTCACCAAGGATACCAGGAATCTCCCAGAATTGGAGATCCAAGTGAATGAGGAGCTGGAGGAAATTAGAATTCGTAAGAAAATTGTACTGGAGAAATTAAAGGGACTGAAAATTGATAAAGCCCCAGGATCTGATGGCCACATCTCAGAGTTGAAGGATGTTGGTATGCAGATAGTCAATATGTTGAATCTCTTTCAAAATTCTATAGATTCTAGAATGAACGCTGTAAACTAGAAGGTCACAAATGTCGCCCATTAGAACCAGGAGCAGCTCAGCCCATCAAGTCTGCTCGAGCTGTCAATGAGATCACGGCTGATTTGATCATCCTCAACTCCATATTCCTGCCTTTTCTCCACAACTCTCGATTCCCTTACTGATTAAAAATCTGTTCATCTCAGGCTTGAATATATTTAACAACCCAGCCTCTACAAATCTCTGTGGTGAGTAATTCCACAGATTTACTACCCTCAAAAGCAATGGAGTTGATAGAGATAATCACTATGCAAAATGATATTGAGCCAAAAGTCAAATGAAGGCACGGTGAATTTTAGGGACTCAAACACAGAAAAGTACCCACTTTATCATCCTGCACACTTTAAAGTGAAAGCTTACTTTGACTCTACATAATTCAGGAAAGCATAGCTTCAAAAGGTAAGATTAGGAAATCCAAGAATTGCACCTATCTCTCAGATACCCATTTGATGAACGGTATATTTGTAGCAGTCTCAATCTTTGATTTGATTTGATTTATTATTGTTACATGTACATAGGTACAGTGAAAAGTTATGTTTGGCATGCAGTACAGGCAGATCATACCATACAAAGATCATAGGGTGATAGAACAGAGCGAGGAATACAAAGTTACGGCTGCAAAGATAGTGCACAAAAAGCAAGATCAACACTAGATTCAAAATTTGAGCAGTCCATTCAGAAGTCTAACAGCAGTGGGGAAGACGCTGCTCTTGAATGTATTGGCATGCATGTTTCAGTTTCTCTATCTTCTGTCTGACAGTAGAGGTTCGAAGAGATCACAACCGGGTTGGGAGGGGTCTGATGTTGATTGCCTTTCTGAGGCAACAAGAAGTGTAAATGGAATCAATGGATGGATGGTTGGCTTGCATGATGGGCTGGGATGTGTTCACAACTCTTTGCAGTTTCTTGTGGTCCTGGGCAGAGCAGCTGCTGTACCAAGCCATGATGCATTCAGATAGAGTGCTTTCTATAGTGCATCTATAAATATTGGTGCAAGTCCTTATGGACATGCCAAATTTCCTTAGCGTCCTAGAGGAAGGCGACACATTGTTGTGCCTTCTTGACTGTCACATCAACATGGGTAGTCCAGGACAGATTATTGGTGATCGTCACTGCTAGGAACTTGATGCTGTCAATCATCTCTACCTCAGCTCCATTGATGCAGATAGGGGAGTGCCCTCGTCCTTGCTCCCTGAAGTCAATGATCGGCTGTTTACTTTTGCTGATGTTAAGGGAGAAATTGTTATCTTTGCACCAGGCCACCAATCACTCTCTCTCTCTTTCCTGTATTCTGTGCTGTCCTTGTTTGATACCTGGCCTACGTCGATGGTGTTGTCAGTGAACATATAAATAGAGTTTGAATGAAATTTGGCCACACAGTCATGAGTGTACAGGGAGTCCAATAAGGGGCTGAGAACAGCCTTGCGGGGCACCGTGTTGAGGACTGTCAAGGATGAGGTGCTGTTGCCTATCCTCACTGATTGCAGTCTGTGGGTCAGGAAGTCCAGGATCTAGTTGCAGAGGGCAGAGCAGAGACCTAGGTCTCCACATTTGGAGATTAGTTTAGATGGGATTATAGTGTTGAAGGGGGAGCTGTAGTCAATAAGTAGAAGTCTGCAATCTGTAATCCAGACTTCAAGGCACTGGCAGATGACGTGCAATCACAGGTATCAGTGAGACTTGGTGAGCAGAGGACAAAATGCGTATTTATATGCACTAAAAATCAACTTTTGTTCTATATATTCTCGACAGTAGATTCTGTGCTGCAATTAAATTTAAGAAGTGGAGATCACCTTTTTTTTCCAAGAAAGAATTAGATCTAGCTCTTAGGGCTAAAGGGCATACAGAGAAAGCAGGAGCAGGCGACCGATGATTATATTGAATGGTGGAGCAGACTTGAAGGGCTGAATGGCCTAACCCTGCTCCTTATCTTCTGTCTCTGCGTATGGGTAATGTATTAGCTTGGACAGAAGAATTTTCTGCAAGCAAGCCAACCTAAGTACAGGGCACTGATTTACAAACATCCGGCTTACGAACACAATCTCATACAGGGGTGTAATTTTAAAGACCTGATATATGAACATTTCCTTTACGTATGAATGGCTCCTTTATGTTGTCCTCCATTGTGTTCCAACTTATGCATAAATTGGAACCTGTTCGCAACCTGGGCCCTACCTGCTTGCACGAAGGAGTCTTTTTCAGATTGGCAGGATGTGACAAGTGACAAGCAGCAATGCCCCTTAGCTGAAGAAGTAATAACAAATGGATATAATTTCAAGGTGAAAGGCAAGAGGTTTAGAGGGGAGTTTGACTGAGGTTTTCACACAGAGGGTTGACAGAATCTGGAATGCGCTGCCTGGGAGGGTAGTTGAGGTGGGAATCTTCACAACCTTTAAAAAAGGTACCTGGATGAGCACATGAAATGCCAGAACACTCAGGGCTACAGGCTAAATGTTGGAATGTGGGACTATGTCGATTTAACAATATTTTCTGGGCCAAAGGGCCTCTTCTGTACTGTATGATTCTAAGTTGGGACTTGCAGGGGTTTTAAAAATTTATATCATGAGGTGATTGAAGGCATGGTAGCCACATCTGTAGATGACAAAGATTGGTAGGAAAGTATGCTGTGAGGATGACAGAACAAAATCAGGCTAATATAGACGGCCGAGTGAGTGAGAAAAAAATCTGGCAGACGGAATATAACGTGAGAAAATGTGAAGTTGTTCACTTTGGCAGGAATTGAAAAACAGTATTACTTAAAGGAAGAGCAACTGCAGAATTCCAAGGTGCAATGGGATCTAAGTGGTTTAGTGCATGAATCTCAAAAGGTTAATACACAGATACATCATGTCATCAGGAAAGCTAACTTTTGAGAGCCCAATTGACAAGGATGTTGTCTCAGTCATAGAGGGCACTGGTGAGATCACTTGAATACCATGTACAATTTTGGTCTCCTTATTTAAAGACGTAAATGAGTTGGAGTAAGTTCAGATGTGGTTTATAGATTGATACTTGGAATGAGCGGGTCATCTTAAAAAAGACTGAATAATCTGGGCCGCTTTCCCACTGGAGTTTAGAAGAGTGATAAGAGATTTGATTGAAGGTCATAACATGTGAAAAGGATGTTCACTTTTGTGGGGGGCTCAGAACTGAGGACACAAAAGTAGGGTTCACCCTTTTAGGACTGAGAAGAGGGAGTCTCCCAAGAACCCTTGCACCATCACCAACCCACCCCAACCCTGACATTGTAACTCTCAGAAGACAGTGGAGCCAAAGCTATTGAATATGTTTAATAGGTGAAGAGATTTGTTAGGCAAGAGAATCAAACATTTAAGCATTAACATTATGGGCACAAGGAATTCAGAAAAGTCTGAATATAAACAAACTAGCCATGAACAATTTGCATGGTGCAGCAGGCTTGAAGGGCTGAGTGACCTACTTCTGCTCCTAATTCATATGGCTGCATATAAGAGGCAGACCTCCTGTTCTGAGATAGTACCCATCTTCTAGATTCAAAAGGCATTCCACCCAGCACCTAGCCAGTCAAGTTCTTTAAGAATTCATGCTAATATATTTCCCCGAATCCCACACGATAGATTTTAGGTAACAGTCTCTTCTGTGGTCCCTCTGCAAATCAAAATTCACTACTTTCACTGGTTACTCCATTATATATCCTACTCGTTACAATCCCAAACATAAAAGGAACAGAGTTGTCAAGTACAATTAATTCCCTTTCATAAATCCTCTTGGCTTCTGCCCAACTACAAGACCAAATTCCTAAGCAAGTTGCTGTTACATTTTAAAAATACACTCTAGACATTTACCTCCTACTAATGTCAGGGTCAGTCACCTCATTTCATTTTTCTCTTGGAATCCCTCCTTTTTTGTTGTTAATAGCAGGGTTACACTTGCTATCCTTGTTATCCACAGGGACTGTTCTGGAATCTAGGGAATTCTGAAAATTAAAACTAATGCATCTATCCGTAGTCTTCTCAATATAAGCCTTACAGTATAGGTTATCAGGTTTTAATCTGCTTTTAATCTGATTATTTCTCCAGCATTATTGCCTTACTAAAGTCAATTTCTTCTCAGTTCCTCATTCTTGTTGGACCCTTGGTCTCCTACTTACTATTCACATTTTTTTTTACTGCATTTATCTTCCAAGTAGATGACAAAGTATTGTTTAATATCTGCTAGTTCCGTATTCCAAACAATAAATTTGGAATGTTTCTGCCTGTGGGTTCATTTTGACTCATTCTTCTTTTGTACCTAGAAGCTTTTACAAACTTTTTACACATTAACCTTTGCTGAATTCTAAAATCCTCACAATCCTCGGGTTTATTTATGTTTGACATTACAAGCCCCTTATTTTAAGTTAATTATCTTTTAACTACTTATCAGACATTGTTGGACCACTTTTTCCAAAGGGTATTCAGTTGTTAACTGAACAACCATACTTGTTGCAAATTACAGACAATTCTTTTTCTGATCTTTCAGTCTCATGAATAATTATAGAATCCCCACAGTGTGGAAACAGGCCATTCGGCCCAACAAGTCCACACCGCCCCTCCGAAGAGCATCCCACCCAGACCCTTTCCCCTACCCCTGCATTTCCCATGGCTAACCCACTCAAACTAAACATCCCCCGGCACCATGGGCAATTTAGCATAGCCAATCCACCCACCCTGCACATCTTTGGACCGTGGGAGGAAACCCAAGCAGACACAGAGAGAACGTGCAAACTCCACACAGCCAGTCGCCCGAGGCTGAAATCAAACCCGGGTCACTGGCCCTGTGAGGCAGCAGTGCCAACCACAGAGCCACCGTGCCACCCCTTGCTGTAATTTTTGTTTCTACTGTAAATGTCAAAGATGTAACATATGTTTCAAACTTTATTGGCCATTTTATCAAAAAGTGTTAGAACCACCAGTCATCATTTAGAATCCTGTATTCACCTTTTATGGGTCCATATTGGGTTAAAAAAAACAACAGGAGAACGTGCATAGTGATAGTGACCTTCTAATCAGGTCATTGTGTTTCACAGACAGCTGATCTGTGGTCCCCATTATAGAGCATGCATGCTTATAATATTGACAAACGTTTGGATGCATCTTTTGGATTTCAGTGTGAAGCATTAATCAATCCTCGGGATAGTACAGAATTATCAAACACTGATGTACTGTGAGAACATTTCTTTTTCCCCCAACCATAAGCTCTACTGGTCATCAGTATGAGTCTTTTTGGATCTTTCAAATTACAGCAACTTATATGAACAGCACCAGAACACACACAATGGACCAATTTCTTTCTCAAACGTTAAACTTCCAAGTATATAACTGGAAAATAATTTACTGTCAAAGATACGAAAAACATGAATAGCAACCCTCAAGACAACTTTGAAGTCAGGAAGACAATAAATATTAACTTATCATCAATGGTTTTACAAGTTAGATGTGAACTAACCAACTACAAAATCAATCTTAATCTGTTTTCTCAAATTTAAAATCAAATTTACGAAAGATCTCTCAAATATGTTTAACAGAATGCAAACAGCAAATGACCTTTAATATTTCACAAGCAGTTTTCCTTAAAATCAACTGACCTGCAAATTATTTCAAATGATCCACAAGCAGGGACAGGGATAATGCTCTCTCTCTTTTAAATCTACATAATTAGGTAATCAAGACCCATTTCATTAAAAAAAGAACATTGTAGAAGTTTAACAGTTAAAACTGCCATTTTTCATTGTAGAATTTTCTCTCCAAACAGAAAGTTTGGTGAATAGTCAATGTTCTTCAAACATCTGCCTGAACATAGCTGAAATATGCTCATCTAATTAGATAGCTTGCGTGAAAATTTTATCACATCAGTTAGGGCATTAGAACTACCCATAACATGGTTTCACAACTGGAGGCTTGTATTAAATAGAGTTAAAAATCCTGCCCCATCCTTTCCATATACTGTTTGCCTATCTACACTATTTTCTTCTTTGATCAAACAATAACAAACTTGCTTATAATTTCCTCAACTCCTCTCTATTCTCCGACTTCTCAGCTCAACATTTTGTTCTTTGCCTAATTTTGTCTACATTCCCAATCAGGCCCACGGCTTCATTACCTGATTTATTCCCATTTTCATTCATTCACTTAAACTTTCCTGGTTCTTCACCCTATGTATGCTATTCCTCGAAGCCTCCTGCTCCTTCCATACGTAAACCCCTGTTCCAGCATCTCAGCATAATCTAATCTTCTGGTCTCAACCTCTTACTCTCCTCAAGTACCATTTTTGTATGCTTTCTGTACCCATAACACAACTCTAATGACTCTCCTGTTCCCATTTATCTGCCAAAAAAGGCCTCTTCTACATCCCCAGCTCTGCATATCTCTATTCCCCTGTTACCATACTGCCCTAACCCTCTGTGCTGCTTTCAGCTCCTGGAAGTCTCCATCATCTGGTCTTCACGGTCCCTCCGTCCTGTCTGCACTCTTCACATTTCACAACACAAGCTCCACAAGACCTTGGAATCCTAGGATTCCCCAAAATCCTGACAAAACCACTTATCTTCATTTCTCCACTCCCCATTCACATGCTTTAAAATCATCCAATGCTTCACCCTCCTCCTAAATCCCATGTCCCCACTTAGCTCTCTAGATTTCCATGCTTCATCCTTCTCACTAGCTCCGAATGCCCCCAGTATCTAGATTTCCCCTTGCTCCAACGGCTGTTCCGAACACTTGATATCCCCCCGCTTTCTCCAGAACTCTGACATCCTCCTCTGTAGCCAACTTCAGATATCTTAATTCTTCTTTCTGAACAACCAAAATCAGCCTCTCTTTCTCTCTCCTCACCCTGGCCAAACTTGGCTCCTCAAATATTCAGCAATCTCCCCTCATGTTCCCCTTGCCCATCCCAAAATCCTACGCTCCTGTCTCACTTTTATTTTCCCATTGCCCAATCTCTCACCTCCAGGTCATCCTCCCCTGCAATTAGCTTTCCAATCTTCAAGTCACTATCTGCTGCTCCCTAAGCTCTCTTTTCTCCAAGACCCTCTTGCACACCAAGTTCAACCAACTCTTATCTACTGACCACCTCTTCCCTAGTCCACCCCCAACTCCTGCCACCTTGATCTCTCCATGCACTGCATTCCCTCATCCACGCCAACTCCCATGCCCCCTTCATCCCAGCGCATTTCCTTCTGCTCTCATTCAACACTACCCCTTTCCAAGTCCTCTGATCTGCCCCTCCCCATTTCCCCTTCTCCCACTGCCACCTTTCTCAACCTCCATATCAGCCCACCCTCACCGCCCGTGCTCTCTCTACCCACCCACATGATCCTGCCCTCTCTTCCCCTCGCACATCACACCCACCCATGAACCTCCCCCCTCTGCCTCCCGCTCCCCTCCTCCCCCACCCACTCCAAAATTCCACTTTTCCTCCAAGTATCACACCTCCCCCCACCCACCCCTACCCCCGCCACCGGCAGGTCCTCCCACACCCATGTCCCATTTCTCCGTGCCACATCCCTCCTTTTCCCCTCTATGTACAGCATTCCCCCTCCACGTCCTCACCGACCTCCCCCACCAATGTTGCACCCCTTTTTCTCCGCCTTCATCCCTCTGCTTCCCTTTTCTCTCTTCCCACGTCACCTTCTAACCCCCGCAGCCCAAGATCCCTCTGTCCCCCCCAAACACTGAAGCTCGGCGGCAGCACACGCGTGTTACTCACCACGGGTCAAACTCATGAATGATGCTCTCGAAACGAATGACGGCGAATAATCTGGAGCTGAATCCAGCCAACCAGGCCAGGAAGAGGACAGTGAAGGACAGGAGAGATTGCCAGCCGGCTGGGTGAGACACCAGGCTCCTCACCTCCACAGCAGAACGCTCCGCCATTTTACAACAGTTAACGGAAGAAGCGGGGGGAAGCGCTGAGGAAAAACTAAACCACGTCGGGGCTTTGAAAATATTTTGACGGTATTACTGCAAATAGTAACTGGTGAGCGGGGTGGGGGGGAGAAGGGGTTAGGACCGGGCCAAGGATTGGGGAAGGGGGAGGGGTTGAAAGCTCCGGGTCTCAGTCCCGCATTAACATCACTCACACAGGAGCGGCGCTCGGTCCGGGGCCGCTTGTGTCTGACCTATCTCCTTCCCCCACCTCCTCCACCGGTCAGGTAGGAACCGATCGGTTGTCAGGGAACCAACGGCAAATTATGGAGTGGGGGAAGACAAAAAACGGTGGCAACCACGCCGAACGGAAAAGGCGGAACACAATTAAAAGAAACCGCCGCGGATTCCATCAACTTCCTCTCCTCCGGGCGGCGGTTGGCTGGTCTCAAAGTGCCGGCCAATCCGGGGGAGGTTTGTTCTGTCGTTCGGGGGAGAGGGTGGGCGAACACTTCGGTGGAGCCTTTGATCCAATGAGCGGAGGCGTCTCGGCGACGGCGTGGAGACTGGTGATTGGAGATGGCGATGGGGGAGGTGAATCTTTGACGAGGGCGGTAGAAGCCAGTGAGCTGGATCGGTTGAGGTGAAGGAGTGTGGGGATATTGCGTGCGTCAGATAGTGGGGTGGTTTCTGTCGTTCACCCACTGGTTGCCCAGGCTGGTAAACATTAGAGCAGCCCGCCCCCAGTCCTTTCACTGCTTTAACCAACTGGATGGTCGTTTTCGATGTAAATGATCACTGGAAATGGCGGTGGTCTGTTCACCATCACCACCCCGCACCTCCAAGAATTTATATAAGCTTCTGATTTGATCTACATTTGGAGAGAGTTCAGTTTTGGTTTAAATAACGCAACGTGTTATAAACTGAGCTATTTCAATTTCGGATAAAATGTCTTCAGGTTTTTAATTGGATTTCCTTCCTTTAGGTTACTTACATTCCCTCGTCGACAATTTTTTAGTCACTTAGAATGCCAAAGTTTCTTCCTGTTTAATTCTTAAGCGTCACCCCCTTTTCTGCCATGGTTCTTTTTTATTTCTGTCCATCATACTTGTATCTCTGTTTCAGGCGTATTTTTCCTCAAACCCTTTTATGGATATCTTCAATTATGATGCATCTCTGGAGCAGATGAAACTTGAATTTAGGCCACTGTGTTATAAAAGCCCACAAATTCTTGTCTTTAAAACAGACAATCTGTGCCAGTGCACGTACTTATAATCACAGTTATTGCACTTCAGTTAGAGATCATTAGCATTTAAAGATAAATCCAAAAATCCTGTGATTAACTGTCAAAACTACATCATAAATTTTCACATTTTTATACAAATAATCTTTATAGTACATAAAATGAATTAAGCAAAGGGGCTTAATTTTGCATCATAGTTTATAACTTCTTAAACTATAAATTCAGTTCTACATTTTGCTTGCTCCCCTCACCACATTGCCCAAAAATGTTCCTTTGTACCTTACATGATCCTTAAAGTTTAATTCATTACTTTTGGTTCCAACTGAATGGTGTACCAGACATCTCTGGAATTCACTTTAATTTTCCACAGTGTTTCAGTTATTCTCTGAGGTAAGATTTTATGGGGATCCATGCATTTGCTTTGGTTAAGTGCCACTCCAACTTTTCTTTAACATCGTATTACTGTTAATTCCTTGTTCTGTGAGCTGACAGATACTGAACTGCCTTCTCACAACCTTCCGCTCTAACACTGCTGATTGCCTTTGACACAAGATGCTTTGAGAACCTCTATAGATTTCTACCCCAGATTTAAACTAGACATCTCCGGCATGTGTCTCCCCACAAGTTCCAAACTGAGCATGAGCCCACGTTCATGTTATGTAAGCAGTTAAGTTATTGTTTTCTCTGTTTCATTACATTAATCACCTTTCACTCTCCCAACTCAGTGAGCTGCAGGCTATACCAAATCAAGACTCATGCTGCCTTCTATGAAAAATATGAAAATAAATTACACAGAGGACTATGGCCTGTCCCCAGGGCCGCTTGGCATACTTTGGGATGTTCTCACCCAAAAACGTAAACCTGTTACATCCAATGTAACCTGTAGGATTAATTTATCACCTCAAATAAAGTTTTACCATCTCCTAGCACAGAAGTGCTGATCCTGTTAGGCAACTCTCTTCCTAGAAGTGGCTGTCACATTTTTGTGTGGTAACTACATAAACAATTTAAGTCTTTCATTGAAACAAAAGTAGACCTGGCTCCATTATAAGTCCAGAGATGGGTCAGTTATTATTTATCTATTAGACGCCACCTCTGATCTTGTCGAATATACCTTTCAAATGTAATGTACTCAAGCTTGTTTCATTTCCAGTTACATTAGATACATACCAGTTTCTTTAAATGTTTTTATTTATCTTAATTTAGTACTTCCTCAAGCTAAAAGTTCCAATCTAATTTGAGACATTTTAGCAGTAGATACAATTGAATGGCTCGCTGAGTAATTTCAGAGGGCCGTTCAGAATCAAATCATAGCGGTCTAGCGTTGCATGTAGGCCAAACCAGGTAAGGATGGTATTTTTCCTTTAAAGGGCATTAGTGATCTAGATGGGTTTTTACAACAATGGTTTTACCGTCATCATTAGACTTCTAATTCAAGATTTTTATTGAATTCAAATACTACCATCATCCATACTGGGCTTAGGATCTGGGTCGCTAGAGCACTAACTAGGTCATCACCTCCCTCTAAATGCAGCAAGAACTGGGTAATATCCAGACCATCACCAGTATTCAGTAGCAACAGTGTGTACCATTTACAGGATGCACTGAAGAAATTCACCGAGGCTCCTGACATGAGACCTTCCAAACCAACAACCACTACCATCTAGAGGTCAAGAGCAGCTGATACATGGGAACAGCACCACCAGAACTTCCTACTCCAAAGCACTCAGCATCTTGACTTAGAAGTGGAAAGCTGTTTCTTCAGCGTTACTGGATCAAAATCCGTGAACACCTTTCCAAATGGCATTGTGGGTATACATGCACGAAATGGACTGCAGCAGTTGAAGAAGGCCTCACTACTGCCTTTACAAGGCAATTAGATGACCATTAAATGCTAGACCAGTCAACAATATCCACATCCAATGGATTTTTTTTTAGAAGTTACAAATATGCCTTCAATGATGCAACACAGTATGGAGAATGTTGCATTTTTAGAATTGTTGTTAGTCTGAGGTCTTCATTGCTTCTATAGATAGATATTATAATGCCCCTTATGCTGCGATGAAGAGCAATATCTTAACCAGCATTACTTTTCTCATAGCTACTCTGTGTGATGTCATCTTTCCATGACAACATGATGGATCAAGCCAGCTACGATGGTAAAATTTCAACCCTTTTAAAGGGTTTAAACCCTTTGACTTTGAGTCAAACATTCTGACCACAGACACACTTGAGTATTTCCTCTTGACTATTGTATGCTTGCAGTTCATCTATGGAGGGTGTCTACCAACATATCAGATCTGGCAGATAGCCATTCAGGATTGCATGCTTGAGATGTGAGATACAAAGGTGCTAAGACTTCAACTGAGAGTTGCTTTATGCTGTTAATGCCACACTAGCATTTCATTTTGAGAAACACTTCCAGCAGCAAATAGATTTGCTCACACTTGTAAAGAGTTTTGTTTGCCGATCAGAACTGGGGAGATAAATATCTCAGTCCAGGATGTTGACACATCACTATGAGTTAGCATTAACATTGGAGCTTGTTGATAGCTTCATTTATCTAGTCTCCACAATCATAAGCCATTATCATTTGTCGCTGAAGTCAAATGTTCAAATAGCTGTGTAATCATTGAGCTTCTCTATCAAAGTTGCCAAGACAGATCTGAAGAACGGTCTAGGCCCGAAACGTCAGCTTTCCTGCTCCTGATGCTGCTTGGCCTGCTGTGTTCATCCAGCTCTACACCTTGTTATCTCAGATTACCTGCTCGTTTATTTTGTGATTGCTAAACCTTACTACGTGCAAATGTTCTCCATATTTATCTACCTAAGAATGGTAATTCACGAGTAATGCAAATTTCATTCAATATCCTGAGATAAGATATAGTTCAAGTTCTTTTTCTCACTGAATCTAATTTATATCCTGTCTCTGATTTGTCTCCCAAATCTTTTCATTTTTGTGCTCTATCATGTTTGTTTCCTGATTTACTGACATTTTGTCTTAATTTACCTTTTTTTTCATGCTCCAGGTACATAGAAAGTTGATAGACTACATTCAGTGGTGAGAAGTGGATACAAAGGTCAGGTGTTTGGGAGAGTGATTGCATGGGCTGCTGAAACATGACAGAGATGAGGGCAGTGGATTCGGGCCATGAAGGGAACAAATTAGGTTTAGATGTGATTCAAGGCGGCTGAGACCTGAATTTACAGCTGTGGATTTATTAATAAATAAGATTGATTCTGTACGTTTTGCTGTTGCTCATGTTGTATATATAGTATACAATGTCCAATACTGTTAAATAAAATTAATACACATTGCTAATGATCTCAGCTTTAAATAGAGTCCAGCTGTACTTGAGCAGCTGTGTAAAAATTTGATGATCTAGTCATCATGAAATTTGGAAAAAAAAAAGTTTCCTGTTATGCAGTATACTTCAGTTGGTGCATTGCAATCTGCTTGGCTGTCCTCGGTTTGCAATGTCATGGGTCTCCAGCCTGTGCCTTGTACCTACGTTGTTTTTTAACATTTGGCACCAGCAGTGGCAACATTTGCTGCTTCTCATGGACCAAAAGAGTGAATGACACTAAGCATGTATGATAGAAATTAAGTTATGAAAAGAAAGCTGTGTGTTCGTTGAGTGTGCAATACCAACCCTTGGATATATTTCTTTCCTGTATCAGACTTAATTTCCATTGGTTTGACAAGCTATAATGATCAAATGTTATGTGTATGTTGATAGTGGGACAAAGAGCTCAAAATTGCGAATATAAGAACGAAGAAATTGTGGTTATATAACACGTTTCACAATCTTACGATGTTTCAGGTCAAATAGCAGTCAGTGAAGTACTTTTGTAATCAGATACTATTGTATGAGTTGGTAAATATGATACCCAACAAGATAAATGACCAGATGCGATGTTCTTAATGGTATTGGCTGAGGGTCAAATGTTGAACCGGACTCTGAGTAAACTACCTACTCATTGTTGAATAATACCATGTGATCTTTTATCTTTAGAGACGATAGGATTTCGGGTTAAAGTCCTTTGTTTGAAAGATAGCTCCTGAACAATATATAGACCTTTTTGAGTGGCTCTAGATTGGCTCATTCAGTGAGAACGTTGTCACCAGCCAAGGCTGACACAGAAAGTTATTGTCCAAATGTCCTTTTCTCATAGGAGGCTCCCAAAGGCCTCATAGGAAGCCACCAAAATATAAATATAGGTTAAGTGAATGAGCAAGTATGTACAAATTGAGTACAATGTGGGAAAATGTCAAGTTGTCAATTTTGGAACAAAAATATTAAAATATGGTGAGAGATTGCAGAGTTCTGAGATACACCGGGATCTGGATGGCCTGGTGCATATTACTATGCATGTACAAGAAGCAAGTAGGAAAGTTAATAAAATGTTATTGCTTATCATGAAGGGCCATTCATCCCAGAGTAGGGAGGTTATACTTCAGTTATGCAAGACACTAGTGAGGTGAGACTATATGTGGTGTGTTGTGCATAGTATTGGTCACCTTACTTAAAAAAGAGAGATACAAATGCATCGGAAGCAGTTCAGAGAAAGTTTCAGAATAATACTTGGAATGAGTAAATTACGTTGAGGGAAAATTGAACAAGATAGGCTGTATCCACTGGCGTTTAGAAGAGAAAGAGGTAACTTGATTAAACATGGAAGATTCTGAGAGGTCTTGACAGTGCAAAAATGGAGAAGACTTTATTTCTGAGGGTCATGAGTCTTTTTTTTTTCTTCCTGAAAAATAGGAGTCTTTTTGAATATTTTTAAGGCTGAGGTAGATAGATTCTTGTTAAGAAAGAGGGTTAAAGTTTATTAGAGGTGGGAAGGAATGTAAATTTGAAGTTACAATAAGATCAGGCATGATTTTGTTAAATGGTGAAGCAGGCTCATAGTACTGAATACTCTAACCCTATTCCTTATTTACATGCATTCCTAAGATGGGGCACAAGACCAGTGCAGTGCAGGATAATCTTGAAAGCTGGGCTACACTGATCTTGACAGTTGATACATGAGTCACAGTCTCTAATAATAATTGGAAAACTTTTGTTATTAAGGAAAGAACAGGTTTTTTTTTAAGAAATGAACAATTTTTAACTTATACGGCCAAAGTCAGGAGCAAGTAATGTGGACAGTGCAAATTTTTAAGGGAAACCCTAGAAAGCAGAAACTTCATTATAGACTGGGCGTACAGTGACATCCTTACTGAATTACAACTGTTCAAACATTCTGTGCAGTTATTTTACAGATCTAGTGATGGGCAATCTGGAGATAAAATACTGTAAAAGTCTTGTTTGCCATTTGGCAAGGAGGGACTTTATTAAATTAATTAATCCACAGACAAATTAAAGTTCAAGGAGAAATCTAGAATGTCATGGAAGACTAGCTGAAGGTTGGAATAAACTTCAGCATTAATGGACTCCATCTCGTGTCATATAGACTGCAACCCCAAGAGTGTATTACTAATTTGTTGAAAGATGCTGCAGCAAAGGCATGTGTGACTTTTCTGTCAGAGAGGCTCATTGGTGTAGCAGTGATAACTAATTCAATCGAAATGTTTAGAAAAGGACATGCCTTTGATAAATTGTTTGAGGATGGATGAGAATGAGAAGCCATAGTGACGGATCAATAACAATCACATGTTTTCAGTGCAGTCAAAATTACGCAATGATCAGCAAAGTACACCAAACTAACAAAGTGTGTAACAGCAGTGGTTTGTTGCACATATTCAAAATCGTGCCGCTTGATATCTCAAAGCATTTGGCATCAATGGCATTGGGCTTGTACGTACAGGAAATCTGGTTCCAAAGGTCAGATCAGACCCCTGAACTAAACACAGGGTGATTAACAAGCGCATCATCAGAACACTGGCAGCGAGGAAACTGAAGGAGATTCACAAATCCAAATACATCAATCATTTCAGAGTCAGAGAGAAAAGACAGATTTCAGAAGATGACCAAACTTCGCTATTTTTTAAACATTACACACCATGTCATTGAGATAAGGCAAGCTGAAGTTTTTACTATTATTAATATCATGTGTCCTAAAAAGTCAGGACATCATTCACTAAAAGCTAAAATCGCCACAGCAACTAGCACCAGCGTATTACCACTACTCATCCTGAAAGACACGTTGTTCAGCAAGTGGTGCTTCATGGACAGTTTCATTGACATTTACTGACAGAATCACACTGCAGTGCTCAACTTAGTTTCCTGAAATTTTCTACCTAGCAAATGCCAATGGTGTAGTAGTGGCAGGACTACCAGTTTGCACTGGTTTCAGCATAGTCAAAATCATTGATATTGAATCCATATCCACTGTGGTGAACAAACCGCACGTAATATTATAATGATTTTGAAATGAAATATAAGCCAGACCAAAATCATTACATCTGACATGCTGATTAGTTTACCCAGCTAACAGAAAGGCTAAGCAATTGTTTTTGATCTACATTGTGCTCTGGACCACAAAGTTGAAGATGTTCTGAACGTTAATCTGTTAGACTTTGGGCAGAACCAGCGTAAACATTTACAATCAGCAAATGCCAAAGATAAGCAACTGCAAAAGTTGCAAAATATCTTGACAGTATACAAGAAGAACTTGAGAAGATCCATTCATTTTGGCCATACAGCGATGAACTTGGTTTATCACAACAAGTCATTGTCAAGGACAAACAAGTCCTAATACCAAAAGCATTAGACAAAGATGTCATGTTATGGATCAAAGCAAACCCCCTCAAAATATATTAAGATGATAACCCTGATGCTAACTTTTTCTTATTTTAAAGTCAAGTGCTAGGAGTTGTGTTCCAGATGCAGTTCAATTGAGTAAAACACTCCTTATTCATACGCTATAGCTAAAATACAACAAAAGAAAGAAGAAATTTGAATAACTTAATTCTATTCAAAAACTTAGTAGAATAATAGATTATTTAACTACTAAACAGTAACTGTTCCAATATAGTAACGTCCCATAAACATACGCTTGGCAAAGGCACATTCAGTAAAATGTCTCACATGCAATTCTAGCAGGAGGAAGAGAACCCCCAGCTTTTAGCTGCAATGGAGAGAGAGAGAGAGAGAAAAAAAAACAGCTCCAAGATCCTGGCTCTGGAGGAGTTTGACTGCACCCATTCAGGCTGCTTCTATTGTTCCAACTTTTAAAAACAAACTCCAAGGCCTCACCAGCTGTTTACTTCATTGGATTCAAATAGATAGCTTTTCACCTCTGTCTTTAAACCTTTTGGAATAAAAAAGGACAAAATACATCTCTTCAAGCCACAAGATGGCTAGCATGTGAATATGTGTACTGGACAGAGATTAATCAGAATAATTAAGACTTGTGAATGCTAAATGTAACAATTCCAGCATCAGAGGGAATCTCTACATCTACACAATGTTCTACCAACCTCTTAGTTGAAAGTAGCAATAAATGTATTCACAGTGCATGGGGAAGATATATTCTTATGATGGATTATTTCCCTCAATTTCCCTTTGTTTGATAGCAATAGGAGTGTGATCATCGCTGACATAATGAGAGCTATTTTCAGTGTCTGACTGCAGACCACAGTACACTGGCAAACTTTCAAGATTGTACTAAGTGGGAAGTAACCAATATAGAATCCCTACTGTGTGGAAGCAGGACATTTGGCCCATTGAGTCCACACCGACCTTCCAAAGAACATCCCACCCAGACCTACCCCACCTACCTTATCCCTGTATTTCCCATGGCAAAAATCACCTAACTTGCAGATCCCTGGACACTTTGGGACATTTTAGCATGACCAATCCACCTAACCTGCACATTTTGGACTGTGGGAGGAAACTGGAGCACCGGAGAAAACCCATGCAGACACGGAGAATGTACAAACTCCACACAGACAATTGCCTAGGGATGGAATCAAATCTGTTGCTGTGAGGTAGCAATGCTAACCGCTGAGCCACCATGCTGCCCTTGTTTATATGGTCTAGCAGAACAGATTGTAGGCATTATGAAATAAATTATCTGTAAGTGTTGAGCAACAAAGCAAAATGGTTGTATTGCATTGCATGCAATACCACTGGAGAAAGTGTTACCATTACCAGCACAACTTGTGCTTGGAAGACAATTGTGAATGTTCTTGCCCAGCAACCAATTTTCTAACCATTCTGAGACCCAGGACATTCTTCAAAGACAGAAGAAGAAAATAAGAGAATGCAAGAGATATATGACAAGCAAATAGATAAAGAACTACCAAAACTCTGCACTGGGCAGTAAATAGGTAGCCAAATGCTTGGATACCAGAAAAAGGTGTCAAGAACACCCAACCAGCCCAGATGATCATGATGCTACATTGTGAAGGAAAAGAGGCCAGGTCAAACAAATGTACACCACACCATCATACACAAACAAAGTGAGGAAGAACATTCCGATCAACATTGCATTACAAAGTGTCTTTTTCTTACATTACCTTCTCTTAGCCAGAACCTAAAATTGTGGGCCCCAAGTCAATACACAATCAAAAAATAGACTAGCTTTCATTTTTCCTGTTGTTTCTTAACATGTCATAATCTTTGGAGATAGCAAAAACTGAAGATGCTGGAGTCAGAGTCAATACAGTGTGGAGCTGGAGGAACACAGCAAGTCAGTAGCATCAGAGGAGCAGGAAAGTTGAGCTTTCGGGTTGAGACCCTGAATCAGGACTAGGGAGGGGCATGGGAGCTGGGAAATAATTAGAGGGAGGAGGGGTGGGTCTGGTGGAAGGTAGGGTGGGATGGTGATTTCAGCATGTGGTCAAAGAGCTTCAGGTGGAGGAGATTACCAGTGGGTTATGGTGGGAGAGAGATCCACTGAGATCTTTCTGGAGGGAGGAGGACAACTTCTTCAAAATGGGCATCTTTGGAACAGACCTCACAGTAGGGCTTTCAGTCTCATCATAATCTTGGTCATCTCTACAAATCTCACCTTTAATCTCCTTTGCTGGAAGGAGAACAACCCTAGCTTTTCCAACCTAACTTTGTAGCTAAAATTCTCCATTCACAGAACTGTTCCAGTAAATCTCCTCTGCACTCTTTGAAGAGCCCTTTCTAAAGTTTGCATCCATGAACTGGACACAGTACTCTAAGTTACAGAGTCATACAGCATGGAAACAGACCCTTCTGTCCAACTCATTCATGCCAAGCAAACATCCTAATCTGATTTAGCACCATTTGCCAGCATTTGACCCACATCCCTTTAAACACTTCCTATCCTATACCCATCCAGATACCTTTCAAATGTTGTAATTGTACCCATCTTCACTTCTTCTAGCAGCTCATACCATAAATACACCACCCTCTGCGTGAAAAAGTTACCCTCAGGACTTTTTAAAAATCTTTCCTGTCCCCACCTTAAACTTATGCCCTCTAGTTTTGGACTTCCCCATCCTAGGAAAAAGACCTTGGCTATTCACCCTATCCATGCCTCTCATAATTTTATAAGCCTCTATAAAGGTCACCCCTCAGCCTCTGGCACTTCAGGGCAAAAAGTCCCAGCCTATTTAGCCTCTCCCTAGAACTCAAGCCCTCCAGTCCTGGCAAAATCCTTGTAAATCTTTTCTGCACCCTCTTGAGTTTAACAACTTTCCTATGGAAGATGACTAGAATTGTATGCAGTATTCTAAAAGTGGCCTTGCCAGTGTCCTGTACATCCACAACATGACGTCCCAACTCATAAACTCAATGTTCTGAGCAATGTCAAACTCCTCCTCCGCCACTGTCTACCTGTGTCTCCACGTTCAAGGAATTACGCAACTGCACTGCTAGGTTCCTTTGTTCAGCTGCACTTTCCAGTCCTCTCCCATTAACTGTATAAATCCTACTCTGATTTGCCTCACTAAAATGCAACACCTCACATTTATTTAAATTAAAGTTCATCTGCCACTCGGCCCATTGGCAAGTTGTGTCACAACATTTGCATGACAGTCTATGTTAATAATCCATTAGCAATACGAAGCACGTATTAAAAAAAAATTAAGTATAGGTTTTCTCTATTAAAATATTGTGGCATTGGGCACAATTGCAGCAAGCTCGCAGCCACAACAAAGATTAGTTTGGTCAGTCAACCATGGGTTTCTCCTTGTCTATACAATTTACCTAGTTACTCAGTATAAACTTGCTGAGTCATTTCTCAGATCAGTCATTTCAATTTTCATTTTTTTTCCAAGATGATCTTGGGTAGAAATTTACCATTTTTAGTTAGAATGTTTGTTTCATGCTATTCATGGAGCCTGTGCAGAGGATCCCAACTGCCATAGCTTGAAATGACTTTTCTCATGCAGTCTTACTCTCTTCACCTTAGTTATGTGACATGCTCATTGACAAGCAGCTCATGGGGTTGTGCATCAGGAGAATTGGAAGTGCTCGCCACTGCCAGAACCTTGATCATGCTGCCATATTTAAAGCCCAGCTGCACAGAACTACAGACACTGCAAGCCAGGAACAGGATTATTACTTGGAGCCTAGAAAGCCAATCTTGTGCCTTGGTTTGCAGTAAGGAATCTAGAGGTGCAGGAGGACAGGATGGTGCAGGGGAGCACTGCCCTCTATCCAACTGTCATACTTAGGCTGCCTCAAGACATTGCTTTCTGTATCCAGGATGGCTGTCTGTTTCGGTGATGTGTCCCAGGTTAAAAAGTAATACAGAGCAGTGCAAGAAGAGGACGAGTGATCTTTGGTATTATGCAAGGCTAAGTAATTATGCTACTTCACACTTACAAGACCACTCAGTCTAACTCTGCCATCGCACACAAATCACACCAAGGCTCATGAACTGCAACTCTCACTACTTTGGCATTAGGTCCACTCAATGGCTATTAGCCACTTACTCCTCCTAAACTACTAGCATTTTCTGCTCACTCATGGGGATACATCACCACGTCTCCTGCTCCCGTATTGCTACTAATTGCTTTTCCTTTCACTTCCAACTTACTCAGTCCCTCCCATTTCCTGTTTGCTGGAAAACATTGATACAAAACCAGTTTAGTGGCCCAGGGCCAGCCTTTGAGATTTGGGGGATTTGGTGTACATTAGGCTCCTTGTTCCTTACAAAGAAAATATACTTGATTGGCTGGAAGAGAGCACAACCATTTGTGGGGATGGGGTGACCTCATGGCTAACCAACTCAGTAAGTTTTGTTTTGCCGTCCTGTAGCATTCTCCCATTTTCTTTACAGTTAGCGCTGTAGTAATGTTTTATAATTTTCTTCTGGGTTTTTAACTGAACTGAAATGAGAAAAAAAAACTGTTTAAAATCCTTGGGTGGCTGGTCTAGCGAAGAAAGGCTGAGAAGCAATGTTCTTTTCTGCAAAAGAATCATCTCCAAAGATCCTGCAAACTGGGACAACTCAACTGTTTTCCTAGTTTGTCCCTCCATCCATAACACTTTACATTTTTTGAAACAATTGAACGCATCATCCAATATGAGAGAATAGCTTATAGACACAGAAAATGTAGTGTGAAAAGGCACATCCATGTGTTAAAGTAGTTTTCTGAGATGTTAAAACAGCAGTGCACTTTTTATAACAGTGTGGAGCTGGAGGAACACAACAGGACATACAGCACCAGAGGAGCAGGAAAGTTGGTGTTTCGGGTCGGGACCCTTGACCCAAAACGTCAACTTTCCTGTTCCTCTGGTGCTGCGTGGCCTGCTGTGTTCCTCCAGCTCCACACTGTTATCTCTGACTCCAGCACTTGCAGTTCTTACTATCTCTGAGTGCACTTTTTATAGTTGTTTATTGGAAAATGCTGCAGTCAATCCACATGTAGGTAATATTACACATAGAATTGATTAAGTTTCAGAAAAGGAAACATTTCCTTTTCTTGGTAAACGTTAGTCGTAAACTGGTAAACTGGTTACCAGTCTTAGTTACATGGACATCAATTCAAGATTCATGCCTGAGCTACAGGTCAGTTGGGTTAGGGATAAGATGGTTAGATTGTTCAATGTATGACTGAAAGAGTGATGTGAAAGGTAAGGGCTGCTGGCATCTGTACAGGAGAAAGAGGGAGCTATTTGTTTGGTACTTGCTCCACTTAAACTGGACAGTGACTCGTGTTCTGGCAAATCAAATAACTAAGTTAGTAGACCAGACTTAAAACTAATAAGTGAGGGATGGGAGGACTCACAAAAGGCTACTGTCAAGATCAGCAAGGGAAATGTTGAAGGTGTAGATCTGAGGATTGTTTGAAAGTGACAGGGCAATGTGGCTAAGATGACATCAGGGATATTTAGAAGACTTCAGGAGTAATTAGAAAAAAGACAATTAAAGGATTGACTGCAGCATTTTCCAATAAACAACTATAAATACATGGAGTATTTGCAACAGGTTAGTTGAGTTAATAGCACAAAATGAAGTTAACCCATAGTTGCAATGGATGTATGAATGAAAAGTGGCCGGCAAATATTTCAAAATATTTTTATGGTAACTTTCAGAAGTGTCAGAACCACATGCTAGGTATGTCTTGAGTCGTCCATCCACTCAGAATTTGTACAGATTTCTTTTAGTTTGTATGATCCAATTTACAAATAACCAGCAGGACATCTTTATTCTTTAAATGTGATAAAAAGGTTAGTTTACCACACAACTGTTGCTGAAAGTTATTTAAGTACAAGTGACAAGGTAATTAGTTAAAATACAACTGCATTTGTTCAAAGTAAGTTAATGTAAAGTTATGTATGAAGATGAAAATGCGATCAGCCTCTACTTTCATTGCAGGCCAGGCTTGCATGGAAATTGTCTTTCTGAAGTGAAAGGGTTCAAAACTTGAGGTTTTGATGTTACAGAGAGTTGTAGGCTTCCAAAATAATTCCCAAGGTTTTGTATGTAGCAATATAATCTTCATATTTAAAAAAAAAACGACAGGGGAAAGCTTGGAACTCTAGGCCAATCAGCATAATACAGCAAACCTTTTATTAACCGGTACTTAAAAGACCAGGAGTGTGCCGGTTGATCAAATATTCCAGTTGATCAAGCGGTTCACATATCAATGTAAAAACACACACTATGTAATAGAAAGGTAATACACATCACTGTTATACTTTATTTACAGCATAAATCACTTAAATAATAATGCAACTTTGCCTTAAATAAAACTTACCGTCAGAGAGCCTTCTCACTGACACCCATAATTGTCTACTTGGATGTGGTGGAGATCACAATAATACAGTAGATTTATGGTATTTGAGGTGATTAACTATTGCTAGTTTGTCCAGAGTGCCGCCTCATAAGGTGTTGGTTAAAACAAAGTTTGCTGTGTCAATAATGGGCAAAATGATTAATCATATGATTTTTGTCAA
>NC_063333.1:124687967-124721919 GCF_021869965.1 Rhincodon typus
TTTCTGAAGAAGGGTCCCGACCCAAAACGTCAACTTTCCCGCTCCTCTGATGCTGCCTGGCCTGCTGTGTTCCTCCAACTCCACACTGTTATCTCTGACTCCAGCATCTGCAGTTCTTGCTATCTCATAGGAATAAATGGGACATCTTTGGATGGTTTGTAACTAGCAGGGCACCAAAGCAATCTATTTAACCTTTAGTTACTTACAGTTTATTCTATTGACTTAGACGGAGTGCCCTCAACTAACTAACTTATTAGGTGGAAAAGTAGGCAGTGAGGAGATTATGTTGAGGAATATAAAAAGGTGGTGAGAGGCAAGACACGATGGAATACTTCATGGTAAAGTGTGAAGTTCTCTATTCTTGAGGGGAAAAAAAACTAAGAATATTTTTAAATAGGTTTATATTAAGAAGAGCCCAGGTGTGTTTTTACATATAAATCACAGAAAATAGGTAAAGTAAACAGTTACGGAGGAAAATTCTAGGATACTTCTGTTACAAAGGAACTGGAGTGTAATAGTAAACAGGTTTTGCTATAATTATATAGGTCCTTGCGAGATTGCAAGAAATTTCTAACACAGGGTCACAATCTCAGAAAACGAAATTGGTCATTTAGAAGTGAGATGAGACATTTCTTTACTTAAACAGTTGTGAATCTTTGAAATTGTCTACTGAAGACAGCTGGAGATAGATAGGGTATGTGCAGTTGAGGCAGAAGAACAACCAGGAAAAAAAAGAGTGTTGTGAACAGTTGTTTTTAGCTTATTACATATGATGCAGGCTTAAGGGCTCCTGAAGTCACAACATGTGGCAGACTTCATTGGAACACTGAGACACAGAAAGGCATCGTATTAACTGTCACAAAGCAATGATGGGATAGGTATACATATCTAAACCAAAAAGAAAATGATGTAATTCTGTAAATCTAATGTACAAAAGGAAAAGACTCAAAAACACTCAAAAAGCAAAATACTGCAGACGCTGGAAATCAGATATAAAAACAAAGTGCTGGAGAAGCTCAGCAGGTCTGGGAGGATCTATTGAGAGAGAAACAGTTAATATTTTGAGTCTGGTATGACTTTCCTTGAGTTCCAAAGAAGCGTTAAATCAGGCACAAAATTGTTTCTCTGTCACTTCTTTCCATCATTGGAAACACTCACCTGGTTAGGCAGCATCAGTCAAGAGGGAAATTGTTAATGTTTCAAGTTGATGATCTGTCTTTGGAACTAGAAGTTAGAGATTTAACAGTTTATGCTAGCATGCCACACAACAGGCTTGTCAGCAAAGTACATGAAATAATGGACGTTGGTGGTATGGATTCAAAGTTGGCTGGATGACAGGAAACAGTTCTTTTTAGACTTGAAGAATATACACAATGGCGCTCCCAAGGGTCAGTTCTGGGACCAGTGCTTTTCTTGATGTATATTAAAGATTTGGATTTGGGTGTACAAGGCACGATATCAAAACTTGCAGATGACACAAATCTTTGGAATATAGTTGACAGTAAGGAGGATAGTGAAAGACTTCAAGCAGGCACAGGTTGGTGGAATGGTCGGACACATGGCAGATGAATTTCACCACAAACTACCAATGTGAAGTGATACATATTCGTAGGAAGAACAAAGAGAAGCAATACAAACTAAAGGATGTGGGAACAGAGATCTGGGATCTACATGTGTATCATTGAAAGTGGCAGGACAGATTGAGAAAGTGGTTGCAAAGCTGTACAGGATCCTGGACTTTATACATAGAAGCATAGAGCATAAAGGCAAGGAAGTACTTCTGAAACTTTGTAAAAAAAATCTTTCTTGGTCTCAGCTGGAGTGTTGTATCCAATTCTGGGCATTCCAAGTCAGGAAATATGTGAAGCCTTTAAACAAGATGCAGGCAATGTGCTTTATACTTTAGGTTGCTGTCGGCGGGTTAATGAAAGTGCAGTGTTTAATGTTATTGAAGGAGTTTTGTAAATGTTTTGGAATTATGTGAATAGTGCCTATAATAAATGCATTACTTTGAGTTTGTTGAAAAGCTTGGTGAAAGTCTGTTTTGTTCTAGTTCATTGTAATGAAGAAAAATGAACACGTCATTTTTGGTGATTAAATAAGACATTTGCACATTTGAATTGGATTAATTTTCAATGTACTCCACCTACAAGAGTCATAGTGCTTAGAAAAAGAACATAAATAACGGAGGACAAAGCTGTATGCAGCAGCAAGTGGAAGTTTGGAGGGCTCTCAATTAAATACTGAACCAAAGCTCAGGAGTGTGCGTGGTGCCTACATTACACCCAAAAGTTGTTTGAACTATGTCATCTCCTAAGATCTAGACTGCAGAAGCATGCAGAGACAAGAGTGGTACTGTCAACAGCTATCAGGATCATTTCTATCCCAGTAACCATAGCAGGCAATATTAATGACACCTCAGTTTTCCATCTATCAAAGATACCCTGTGTAGAAGGAGAAGGGACTTATCAGTGTCAGCTGACCAGAGAGGAGGAGGAGGAGGGCAGAGCATTTGATTTTACAGGCTAGTGGCATTCCCAATGGTGCAATCAACTGCAAGCACATGGCTCTGCAGCTCCACGTCATAATGGGAAAATGTTCTGTAACCACTGGTTACCAACCTCACATAATGGAGTGGTTTGTAAAAATAACCAGAAGATCCTCATGGTCAGTGCACAATATTCTGGTAGCAGCCACGATGAGTTAACGCTACATCATTCAGCCATACCATTATCATTGACTCACCATGAAAAACCAGAGACAGGCTGCTGGGTGGTGAGGAATGTCTTTTGTACACCTGACTCCCTTCTTCCAGGGAAGCAAGGGCGAGGGAAGTGGGGTGGAATAAAGGCACCATGGTCACACTATCTGCAGTTTGCAATTTATATCAGGTGACAAGGTAAAGGTGAGATGGGAATATAAGAAGGGGTATAGGCAGGAATATACTGCTGTCCTGAATATTATGGGCAATGCGAATGCAGTGACAACCAGCCTCTTGATATGGAGCAGAGAGCTCGTGGAATTTAGACATGCCTTACCTTTCTATTCCCTGCTGTTCCTGCATTTGTGAGCCACCTTGTGCAACAAGAGTGAAGAAGAATATCAGTAAATGTATTTAGATAATGTTCATGAATAATTGTTGATATATAGAAGCAAAAAGAGGTACTTTTGCAGTGCACTGGCAGTATTGTTGATTGTGTGAAGGTGAGGTGGAAGCAGACTTTCTCAATATTAGGCATGAGCTTAGACTGCAGATGCAGGTGGGTGAGATGCATTGTGCAATGTGAGGGGTGGCTTGTGGGATAGGGATATATCCTTTTTAAGATGCATTTATTGATCCCGACTTCTTATACACCCGTTGAACTTTATCAGTCACAGCAGCTAAGGTAAGAGAGGAAAATAGTGATATGGGAAATGAGACTCAGAGAACAGCAGGAAAGGGTGAAGAGAAAAGAAACCTAGGAATACACCAACAAGACTAGATGTTGGAAACATGACAAACACAACTGTATTTGAATATGCATAGCATTCATAAAGAACATAAATTGGTAACACACATTAAAAGTAAATAAATATTATCTATTACTTGTTACAGAAACAGGGCTACTGGATGACAAGGATTGGGTTCTGAATATTGAGGGATAAATGAATTTTGTGTAGAATGGGAAGCTAGGTAAAGGTGACAAGGTAGCACTGTTAATCAAGAATGGTATTTGTCCAATATTTAGAGATGACCTTGGTTTAGGAGATGAGGAATAATAGGGGAAATGGTGGGAGTGGTCGACAAGCCTTAGCAGTAACCACAATGTAAGACAAAATATACGAGAAGAAATAGAGTGCTTGTGATGAAGGGTTGGCAATAATCATGAGTGACTTTATATATAATGTAGAAAAAGATAGATTGAGAATAGCACTTGAAATAGGAGATCATAGAATGCTTTCAAGATAGTTGTTAGAACAGCGCATTTTGAAACTGTCCAAAGAGCAAGTTATATTACACTTGATATTGTGTATCTTGACAGGAATAATTAATGACCTCCATTTTAAGGCACCCGTAGGTACCAGCAACCACAATATTATTGAATTTTACATTTAGTTTGAAAGGAAAACGATTGGGGCTAAGATCGGTATTTTAAACCTAAGTAGGGCAAATATGTAGGCATAAGAGCTGAGCTAGCTGAGGTGAACTAGTATACTAGGCTTGATAGATCAGTAGTGACACAGTGGCATCTATTTAGGGGGCTGCTTCAGAATGCTAAGTTTAAGTATTTCTTACTATAAAATAAAATTCTACAGTGAGCATGACCATCCATAGTTAACTATAGAGTTTAGGGAAATATCAAACTTGACAAAAATCATAACTGTGCAAGGATATGTGGCTGGTTAGATGATTGATCAGAATATAAAGAATAACAGAGAATGACCAAAATCAATCTGGAGGAAACATTTAGACTATGAAGGAAAGTGAGCAAGGAATGTAAAAATTTATAGAAAGATTTCTACTGGTATTTAAATAAGAAAAAGAGTAAATAAAGTGAGTGTTGGTCCTCTAGAGAATGAAATGGGAGTTAATAGGAGATACAAAATATTCGTGGATGAAATGAGCAAATATTTTCCTTTTGTCTCCAATAGAGAGGATACAAATAACATTCCAGTAATTGTTTTAAATCAGGAAGTGGAAGGATGTGGGAACTTAGTGAAATTACAATCCAAAGGGAAATGGTACTTAGCAAACTGATAGAGTTGTGGGCTGACAAAACCCAGATGGGTTTCATTCTTAGAAGTTGCTAGTGAATTAATAGATTCACTTTTATTTGCCATGCCTTCACTCCCTTCATCTAAGCTATTGACATAAATTTTAAATTTTAAAATGTTGGCACCCAACTGTGACCCTTTTGGGACTTTCCTCATCACACCCTGTCAATCAGAAAAAGACCCATTTACGTATCCTGTATTTTTAGTCAGTCAATTTTCCATTCATGTTAATATGTTACCTCACAAACCATGAGTTTTTTGCTTTCTAGAAATTAAAATACATCACTTCTACAGGGTTTCCCTTTATCCACAATACATGCTACTCCTTTAAAGGACTCTAAGTAATTGATTAAACATGGTTTCCCTTTGACAAAAATAGGCTAATTCTTCCTCATTACCTTGAGTTTTTCTAACTGCCTAACTATAATCTCGGTATTGATCAATTCTAACACTTTTCCCACAACATATGTCAAATTAGTCAGCTATAGTTTCCTATTTTGTACTTTTCTTCTTGAATAGAATGGTTATATTTGCTACTTTTCAGTTCAATGGAACCTTTCCCAAATCTAGTACATTTTGGAAAATGAACGCCAATATAGAATTTTATAGAATCCCTATGGTGTGGAAACAGGCCCTTCGGTCTAACAAGTCAACACTGACCCTCAGAGCATCCCACCCAGACCCATCCCTACAACCCACCTAATCTACACATCCCTGGACACCATGGGAAATTAACATGCCCAATTGACCTAACCTGCATATCTTTGGACTGTGAGAGGAAGCCCGAACACCTGGAGGAAACCCAAGCAGACACTGGGAGAATGTGCAAACTCCACACAGACAGTCACCTTGGGGTGAAATCGAACCTGGGTCCCTGGTGCTGTGAGGCAGCAGTGCTAACCACTGAGCCACTGTGCCAGCCCATATTCTTTATTGCAAGACATCACCCTCTCAAGACATGAATGAGGTGAACTTTGTTCTTCCAGAACATTGTGCAATTTTAGAACACTCGGCCTGCAAAGGCAGTGGAGGTGGGACTTTTGAACATTTGTAAGACAGTGGGGGTTAGTTTTTTGCTAGGTAGGGAAAGAAAAGAATTAAGGCACATAGGAATCTGGAATTCAAAACACAAGCCTATCAGTCATGATCTTATTGAATGGCAGACCAGTCTCATGGAGCAGAATGTTCTGCTAAAATAAAACATATGCAGATGTTGGAGAGCTGAGACACAAACAGAAACTGTTAGAGAAACTCAGCAGGTCTGGCAGCATCTGTAGAGAGAAAAACACATTAATGATTCAAGTCCAGTCATCCTTAGTCAGAACTGAAAGCAGCTGGGAAATGGTAGTATTCATGCTTAATGACTGGTGGGAGTGGGAGGTGTCAGATAAATGGATGGAAGTGATACCCAGAGGGAGAAGGAAAAAAAAGGAAGCAGACAAAGGGATTGCTGATAGTAAGCCAGGGAAGAATAAATGCTGGATGGGTGATAAGGGAACTTTGAATAGTTGAAAACGGATAGGCTGTGCTGGGAACAATCATACAGAACAGGAGCAGGGGTCTGGGGGTGGGTAAAGATCATGGAGGAAGGTGTTCATGCTCTGAAATTGTTAAACTCAATGTTGAGTCGTGAGGACTGTAAGATGCGAAGATGGAAGGTAAGATGTTCCTCCATCTTGCATTGAGCTTTGCTGGAGCACTTAGCAAATGTAAGACACGAATGTTGGCATGAGAACACAGTGTTGAAGTGGTAGGCAACTGGAAGTTCGGGGTCATTTTTACAGATAGAGCAAAAGCAAAACTATCTCCAACAACTTGTCTCAATCATGTCTTTTCTCTTTCTCCTGTTTTGTACATTCTGGTGTCGTCAGATCAGGCTGTGGAGAGTGACCTCCCTTGTCATAGGGCCGCATTCCCTTTCGAGGGCTGCCTCCTGGCCCGCCACTGGGAAAACATGGCAACTTCTTTCTCCCTCTATCACTAAGGTTTCTAGCTCTGCGCACACAATTTCTGGGAGCCTTCTCTCTGGCCGGTTGCTTCATTTTGCTGTTCTTTATCTTCAACCTAATCTTATGTGTCAACATGAAAACCTGCACTTGCACATTTTTGTTTAAAAACCTAATAATCATTGTCTGTGCCTGATGTATTTTGCCGTGTTTACAATAAGAGCAAAGGGCTTTCCTAAACTGTTTGGACCGAGGTTTTTCTATGATAACGGATAGGACGTGTTTTATCGATCACTGAAACAATGTAATGAATTGCTTTTTGTTCGCAGTCTTCTGGGAAATAATATCTAGCCTACTAACATCTTAATCATGTTTTGTCCTCCTGCTTTTAATTTAAAAAGAAACACTTGTGATGTGATTACATTGGAGGGGGTACAGAGAAGATTCACCATAATGTTGTTTAGCTATGAAGAAATGCTGGATAAGTTGGGGTTCTTTGGAACAGAAAAGGTGGGGGCGGGCTGACCTGAAAGAGGCATATAAGATTATGGGGGACATGGACAGGGCTAGCAGAAAGCAGCTGTTCCCCAAAGGGTCAATAACAAGGGATCATAAATTTAAGGTGAAAGGCAGGAGATTTGGAGAGGATTTGAGGAAAGTAAAATCACCCAGAAGGTGGTGGGGGGTGGGAGGGCGGGGAGCGGGGGGGCGCGGTGGTGTCTGGAATGCACTGCCTGGGAGGGCACTTGAAGCAAGTAACCTCACAGCCTTTAAAATGTACTTGGATGAGCACTTGAAGTGTCATAACGTTCAAGGCTGTGGACTTAGAGCTGGAAAGTAGGATTAGTGTAGATTTGGCAGTACAGTCTTTATGGGCTGATAGGTCTTTTCTGCACTGTATGATTCTATGAACACTGCACTTTAAAATCTATCATTTAGGTGTAACTTTTCCCAAATCATTTGTGGAGAAATGGTGGAAAGCCATGAAATATGACAACTGTATAGAAGAATGCTTGAAGTATGGCTTTCAAATTTAGCATGTTATGTGAAAAAGCTTTCTCATCATCTGCACCTGTTTTAGAAATAAAATGGTTAGACAGAATTTTATTTAATACCTCTACATAAATTCTCACAAATTTCGTAGATACCTAACCAGGGCATATTTCATTCCTTGCTGGAGAGCATTTCCGTGGTTACTGGTTATTCCACAATACTATTCCTAATGTTCATATGTAATCCTCAACAGTGGCAGTAAACAAATGAACCACTCAAGTTTCAATCTATATACGGAAATAAATGAGTGATAAATAGCATACATTAAAGAATATGAGACACATTTCTATAAACATCTTTAAAACTTTCAGATGCTTATTTATGTATCATTGTGTGTATGTACATGTATATTTTTAATAGCATTACCATTTATCTCTGGTCATTAAAGGTTTCCAAGGTTAAGGATGGTTAATATTGAACCAAATCTAATCAGTAATTCACCTGAAGAATAACAAAGATTTAAGATTTACCCATGACTTTGTTACCTCCTGTTTTTGACTATTCCAAAGATTAACTGGTCAACCTCCATCAACCATACCTCATTAACATGAGTTTATTCAAAACTCTGCTGCTCATAGCCTAACTCGCACCAAATCCCACTGAGTTGGCAACCCTCTATTCACCATCCTATAGTGACTCCCAGGACCAGTAATACCTCAGATTTGAAATTCCCATCTTTGTTTTCAAACTCCTCCATGGCCTCATCCCTCTATCTCTGTATTCTCCTCTGACCCTACAAACTTTTGAGATCTCTGCACTACGATTTGAGACAGGAAGGGGTTCTGTTAGTTCAGTTGGCTAACAGCTGTTTTGTGCTGCAGAGTGATGCCAATAGCACAGATTCCATTCCTGCACTTGTGAAGGTCAGCATGAACGTTCTGCCTTCTTAACTGCTTCCCCTCATCTGAGATGTGGTGACCTCGGGTTAATCTCGCCACCAGTCATCTCTGTCTAATGAGAAAACAGCCCTTCAGCACTATAGTGATTATATCTTTTAAAAGACAACCCAATTTTAACAGCCCCAAAAATCCCATTTCTGTGTACACACAGTGTATCAGTTAACCTGTTTTTTTTCAGCCAAAACATGTGACACTTAAATTAGCCTCAATTTTTCACTGTACTAATAAATGTCTTACTTACCAGTGCCTTATAACTGGTCACAAGGTACCAAACGGGCAGTACAGGCTGTGTTGCAAAGGTGTGTGTAGGTTTAAGGTATGCACATACCCACAGCAAAGATGGTGACCACTCGCAATGGTGAGTCACTTTTGTACTCCGTATACAAGTCAACTGTCAGGTTCTTTTAGGGCAGTAGTAGTGACCAGGGTTCAAATCCACCTGCTCCAAGAGTTTGTAATAATAGCTATAAAAATGGTTCAGTTAAGTCAACCTGTGTTTTTGGAGGGATTGTTTGAAGTGTCAGCAAATTACACACAACTATTTACTGTACCCACTTGAAATCATTACTGTACCTTCAGTTATGGAATTCCCTCTTTAGACCTCTTTGTCTTACGACCTTCCTCTCCTCCTCTGAGAGGCTTCTTAAAACAGTACTTCTCAAATTATTTTCTAGTATGACTCCACTTGACACTTGAAAATTAATGTAACCCCAGACACCGACAGCAGTATAGTAACATTCAGTATATAACTGTTAAAGTTAACAAATAAATATTAAAGCTTAACATCTAAATACAAAAATCTGTGATGAATATCCTGTGCACTCATGGCCAGTTCCTGTTGGTTGCTATCTCCACATCTGCCTCTGCTGTCATTCCAGGAAGCTACAGTGGAAAACCCCTGGTTAATGTACATAGAGACAATTACATTTTAGCATGCCTGGTCAGAGCCACTTACGCCAAAGTATTCAGCATTGGGAGTTCAACTTGAGATTGATCACTTTCCACTGCCGGGACAATACGAGGGGTGGCAAAGCAACATGATTAAATTTCTTATTACCCATTGGGTTTCCCATAAAATACTGCCTTAAATTCTACTTCAATGTTTAAGCTTTTAGTCAACTGTCTGATTACCTCCATACGCGGCTTGGTATCAAATTTTGTTTGATAATGCTCCTATGAAAAGCTTTATGACATTTTATTATATTAAAGATACAATAGAAATGCAAGCTTTTGTTTTTATTCATTGTTCATATCTGCTTCAAATGAAGAATGTGTTAGCGTACACCATATTTGAAATCCCATTACCTCTTCTGACATGTTTCTTTTCATTCCAAGCATTTGTTTTGTATTTGCAGCTAGACTTCAGTTTCCATAAGCATTCTTATAACCATGTGGGCTGCTATTTAACAATCAACCTGTAAATGTGTATTGTTCCATGGGATGCCAACCATGTTAATCTGTCACTTCAATAGACAGAAAAATAATGTTATCTAGCTGACGTGTGCAAGCGGAAAATGTTTGCTTGGATTTATTTACAGCTTTAAGAGCAGACAATCTCAAAAGCACAGTACTTGAAAACAACAAAACACAACATTACTGTGACAAGCTGTGAGATTTTTGGTGATTGCTGAAAATAATCAGTAATAGATGAAACCAGATCTGGATTGCCCAGCACCTGTATGCTTTTACATAGAACTATGGACTAATGCAAGGTATGATTTATATGTGGAGTTTCTTTCAGACCTCAGCTATTTCTTTCAAGGATATAAAGTCCACGTAGACAACATCCACTGCCTTACTGTCATGAATCATTTTTATCACTTCCTCAAAAAAAAATCAAGCTGTGAGACAAGACCTCCCTTGCATAAAGCCATGCTGACTATCCCTAATAAATCCATTCTTCTCTAAATGCAAATAAATGCTGTAAGGCTCACTGGTCTATAATTTCTTGGATTACGCCTATAGCCCTTCTTGAACAAAAGAAAAACATTGGCTATTCTCAAGTCTTCTGAGACCTCTCATGTGGCTAGAGAGGATACCAAGATCTCTGTCAAGGTAATATCCTCCTTCAATATCATGGGATATTTCCCATCAGACCCTAGGGACTTATCTACTTTAATGTTTTTCAAGACACCCAACAGTACATCCTTGTTCTTAATATTGACGTACCCTACGGTATCAACATACCCTTTCTAAACAGTATATCTGTTTGAGAGGGGAATGGCCCTGGGGGTCTCCTGCACTACCTGCACACGTTTACTAGACTTCATAATGGTCACCCAACTCTTTTGTCTCTGTGGCCCTTATTAGTTGTGTGATCAACTCGCTAAATATGCTAACCATGATGTGCTCAACCTCATGGATGTTCCATGGTGAGATCATTAACAGCTCCAGGCCCTCCATGAGGCAAATCAGGAGCTGCAGCTGAACACACTTCCCACATATATAGTCACCATGGAGACTGGAAGTGTCCCTGATTTCCCACATATTGCTGAAGGAGCATTCCAAGGGGCTGAGTTCTGCTGCCATTTTGAACCTTATCAACTGGAGACAATAAAATTACACAACTTTATTCACTACTCACCAAAATCAGATTTCTCACTCTTGTTCTCTATTTTTAGAAAACTACAATGACAAAATTAGGTACTTTATAAAAACCGAAAGAACTGCAGATGCTGTAAAACGGAAACAAAAACAGAAGTTGCTGGAAAAGCTCAGCAGGTCTGGCAGCATCTATGCAGAGAAATCAGAGTTAACCTTTTGGGTCCAGTGACCCTTTCTCAGAACTTAGTTTTTGTTAAATACTTTATACTCTGTTTCCCTCTGGATATGACTTAGTAAGCTAGTTCCTGAGCAGCTGAGGCTACATCACCTCTGGAACTCTGCTTCTAGATTCAGCTCCTGCCACTTCTGCTCTGACTGGTCCTGAAGATATTTATCTGATAACTCCTGTTAATGTTCACCCCTCGGTTCACTTGGCTGTGCTGTGCTCCTGCAGCTGCTCTGACTGACCCCATTCTTCAAGTATTTATCTGGTAGTTCCTCCTGCTGTTCACTCTGAAATTCACTCTTTCTCAATGTGGAAGTGTCAAATACCAGCAGACATAGGTTTAAGATGAGAGTGGGAACTGTGGAAGGAAACGGTCAGTCCTCAGTAAAGGACTCACCTTTACCCCCCTCCACCCGAACATCAACGAATACCGCTCACACCTGGACGTCGAATAGTTTTTCCGTTGCCTCCTCTCTGCGCTTACTTCTTTAATCGCGAGCCTAATCCTCCCTCTCCTGACCCCTTCTCCTGCCTCCAACACACCTCCTCCTTCTGGACACCACCCCAAGGCCTCCTATCCTCCCTCGACCACTTCATCTTCAACTGCCATCGAGACATCAATTGCCTCAACCTCTCCACTCCTCTCACCCACTCCAACCTCTCCCCACAGAACGTGCAGCCCTCCGCTCCAACCCTAACCTCACTATAAAATCCGCGGACAAGGGAGGCGTGGTTGTAGTATGGCACACTGACCTCTACATCGCCGAGGCCAGGCGCCAGCTCTCTGACACTTCCTCCTACCGCCCCCTTGATCATGACCCCATCCCCGACCACCAAAACATCATCTCCCAGACCATCCACAACCTCATCTCCTCGGGTGAACTCCCACCTACAGCCTCCAACCTCATCCTTCCCCAACCCCGCACCGCCCATTTCTATCTCCTTCCCAAAACCCACAAACCCGACTGCCCTGGTTGACCCATTGTCTCTGCCTGCTCCTGCCCCACCGAACTTATCTCAACTCCATTTTCACCTCCCTGGTCCAGGAACTCCCCACCTACGTCCGTGACACCACCCATGCCCTCCACCTCCTCCAAAACTTCCGATTCCCTGGTCCTCAACACCTCATCTTCAACATGGACGTCCAGTCCCTATATACTTGCATTCCCCATGCAGATGGCCTAAAGGCCCTCCGCTTCTTCCTCTCCCGCAGGCCCAACCAGTCCCCCTCCACTGACACCCTGATCCGCTTAGCCAAACTCACCCTCACCCTTAACTTCTCCTTCAACTCCTCCCACTTCCTACAGACAAAGGGAGTGGCCACGGGTACCTGCATGGGTCCAAGCTATGCCTGCCTCTTTGTAGGATATGTGGAACAGTCTATCTTCCGCAGTTACACTGGCCCCATCCCCCACCTCTTCCTCTGTTATATCGATGACTGTAACGGCGCCGCCTTGTGCTCCCACAACGAGCTCGAACAGTTCATCCACTTCACTAACAGCTTCCACCCTAATCTTAAGTTCACCTGGACCATCTCCAATACCTATCTCCTTCCCGGACCTCTTGGTTTCCATCTCTGGCAACCACCTGGAAACCGATATCTATTTCAAGCCTATTGACTCCCACAGCTACCTAGAATAAACCTCCTCTCACCCACCTTCCTGCAAGAATGCCATCCCCTATTCCCAATTCCTTCGCCTACGCCGCATTTGCTCCCGAGATGAGGCATTCCACTCCTGGACATCCCAGATGCCCTCGTTTTTCAAGGACTGCAATTTCCCCTCCACAGTGGTTGAAAACACCCTCGACCGCATCTCTCATGTTTCCCACAACTTGTCCCTCACATCCCCTCCCCACAATAACAATAAAGACAGAATCCCCCTTGTCCCTACGTACCACCCCACAACCTCCGGATTCAACGCATCATCCTCCACCACTTCCGCCACCTGCAATCTGACCCCACTGTCAAGGACATTTTTCCCTCCACACCCTTATCTGCCTTCCAGAGGGATCACTCTCTGTGACTTCCTCGTCCGATCCACACTCCCCACTAGCCCCACCACCCCTGGCACTTTTCCCTGCAACTGCAGGAAATGCTGAACCTGCCCCTACACCTCCCCCCTCACCCCCATCCCAGGCCCCAAGAAAACCTTCCACATTAAACAGATGTCCACCTACACATCTGCTAATGTGGCATACTGTATCTGCTGTTCCCGATGTGGCCTCCTTTACATCAGGGAAACCAAGCGGAGGCTCGGAGACCGCTTTGTGGAACACCCACGCTTGGTTCATGACAAACGACTGCACCTCTCAATCGCGAACCACTTCAACTCCCCCTCCCACTCCTTGGCCGGCATGTCCACCCTGGGCCTCCTCCAGTGCCACAACGATGCTACCCGAAGGCTGCAGGAACAGCACCTCATACTTCGCTTGGGAACCCTGCAGCCCAATGGTATCAATGTGGATTTCACAAGCTTCAAAATCTCCCCACCCATGACCTCATCCCAAAACCAGCCCAGCTCGTCCCCGCCTCCTTGACCTGTCCGTCTTTTCTTTCACCTATCCACTCTTCCCACCTCACTGACCAACCCCCACCTACCTCCTACCTACCAGCCTCATCCCCGCCTCCTTGACCTGTCCGCCTTCCCTCTACTGACCAACCCCCATCCCAACTCCCCACCTACACTCACCTTTACTGGCTCCATCCCCGCCTCCTGGACCTGTCCGCCTCTCTCCACCTATCTACTCCTTTATCCACCTTCCATTATCGTCTCCCCCACTCCTCATTTATTTCAGAGTCCCCTTCCCCTCCCCCGTTTCTGAAGAAGGGTCCACACCTTGAATATTAGATTAATCATGTAATTCGCCATTCTGAAATAACTGCCACTGTGCAGTTCTTCAGCCTGCCTTGAAACTCAATATATATTTTATATTGAGCTTTCCTGCTCCTCTGATGCTGCTTGGCCTGCTGTGTTCATCCAGCTCCACACCTTGTTATCTCAGATTCTCCAGCATCGGCAGTTTCTGCTATCTCACTGTGCAAGGAAAGTTTTTTTTACACAGAGTGTTGTAGATGCCTGGAACGTGGTGCCAAGGGAAATGGTGTAAGTAGATTTGATAGCAAAGTTTAAAAGGTATTTAGACAGACACATGAACAGGCAGAGAATAGTTCAAGACCATGTGCAAGCAGATAGGAATAGTTTAAAATAGCATCATGGTTGACACAGGCATGCTGGACCGAGGGGGCTGCTCCTGTGCTGTACTATTCTATGATGTTAATAAACTGAATTTAACAGATCTTAAATTCTGTGAGGTGTTATAAGTTGGCAAATCATTGTTTTCTTCATGTATTTCTCCCTGTTGAGTTTTATCCAAATACTGAATTACCTTAGTGGTTCAGACAGAATAAAATCATTCATATTTTTGCCTGTAAATCTGCATAAATTAACATTTCAAGAGATTTTTTTCTAGCCAAAGAAAGCTTGAATATATTGGCTCCTAAATATCCGCTTTCATTGTTCTCTCTCAGATGAGCTGATTGTGAAATTTCTGTTCCTTGAGTAACAAGGGAGAACAGATTAGTCAAGCAGCACCACAGAGAGTCAGGCCATCTCAGGGCTAACTACATAACTGGATTGTTAGACTTAGGTGCACATTTTGGTGCTATGATGCACCTTTGCAAAGGAATTTCTGATGGGGCCAATTTACTTGAAAATCAGTTCAATAAAATATATATTGAGTTTCAAGGCAGGCTGAAGAACTGCACAGTGGCAGTTATTTCAGAATGGCGAATTACATGATTAATCTAATATTCAAGAACTTCCACCTTCAAGTGTGTCATTGGCAATGTGCTTCTCCTGTCCTGCTTGTAGGACTCCAACTAACAAAATCTATTGTCATGGTTGTGGTACAATGAGATTCATGTAAGTTGTGATGATGTAATTGATGACAGGACTCGTCAATCAGACGGTCCCAGTCCACAATAATCCTGTGAAGAGATATTACACTAGATAGTCTTAGATACCACTCTAGAGTTTGATAACCTGCCATGAATTGACCTAAGCAAAGGAACATTACAATACATAAGGATGCTGAATTTAATTTTGAGGAATGGAGCAAGCAGCCTCAGAGATCATAGGCTGAAATTTTATTTTTTTGGTAGAGGGTCAAGAGTCCCATCACGGTCCATGTCGACTTTTCGCATGTAACTGTATAGCGGAAGTGGCAGAAATTCTTGCTGCTGCCAGGATTTTGCAATGTCCATGCCCACTCCACAATACTTCACACATTGCAAGCCAGCAACTGAGTTTTATACTCAGCTGCTGCATCTTGCAATCAAGTAAAAAGAGAAGCATTTCTCTGACAGGGATCTGTAGGTCCTGGTGAACTGGGTGATCACCAGACTTTCCTCCAGACTGCCTTAGGAGGCCATGCCATCAGACCCAGCCAACCTGGATGGAGATAGCTGGGTCAGTGCCGTCACCATGATGAAAATAAATGTCCATTAATGCCAAGAAGAATGTTAATGATTTGCCTTGCTCTTCAGGTTAGATGCCACGGTTTCTCTCTGCTACTTCACACTTGCAGGCCACGAACTACACACTCTACCTATGCCAGTGCAGACACCTCTCACTAAGACTCATTGACTACAACTGTCTCCTTGACTATTCTGAAGAGTGACAACCACATCTGTGAAATGCAAGTCTGAGAAACTGGCAGTGTTTAGGTTATGGCTGAAGATATGCTAAAGGGCAATGAAAGCAACCGAGGCTGGCAACCCATAATTTAGTTCTGAAGAGCCTATACTGTGAAAAGCAATGTAAGTCAGACAGGATGGAAGTCCTCTCTGACTCCCAGTCAGCACAAAGTGAATGAAGAGCATTAAGAAAACAAGTTAAGCATAAAAAGAATTTTATTTAGTTGCACAAGATGCATGTATGCCCCTGTGATCAAAACAATCTCACAGAAGCACATAGGCTTAAGTATCCATCAGCTCCAAAGTAAAATTCTTAAGGGCTGAAGTAGTGTGTGACCTGTTCCAAAAGCAGCTATGATGATGTGGTGAGGATGGTCGTGTGGTAGTGCACTGTTGGTAAAGGAGCCTGGAGCATGCCGGGAAATGGTGGTGAGTGTGCAGTTAGATGAAAGTCCAGAGAAGGTTTGACACTAAGTAACTATTCTGATTTTCACGCCAGGAATTGGCTCCATCTAGTTTCTCAGGAAGGGAGGAGAGAATGGGGAGCTGCATAGAAATGAGGCATGGTTAGCAAATAATGAGCTGTAAATGAAAAGTAATATAATCATCTGCAAGATTCAGAACTTGCTGCTGAAATCTTAAAGGGAAGTTGGAATTTTCTTTGTTGATGTTGAGAATCTGACCTTTTCATTCTCACCATTTTTACCCCAACTGTCTCACCATTGTTCATGCCAATCAAAGCTTAGGAGAATCCTGCCCAGTATATGACAGACACCCACAGTCTGAGATATTCCAGACCAGTATTTCTGTGTGCAAGTAGCAGTATGTGTTTAAAACACAACATAAAGCAATGGTATGTCACACTAGTCTACCTTCTGCCATCCCTACAGACTCATTGTAGCTTCTTTACAACCATTTTACATCAGGCATCCAAATACACTTAGGTCAACCACACTTTCTGCTGCCCTATACTTTGATATCAAGAAGAGATCTTTGCATCTTTTTAACTTGATCAAATGGCCTAACTAATGGCACTGTCTTTTCTAGGTGTCATTTTTTAAGAGTTAATTTTTTCTACTTTTAAACAAGCTCTGCCTTAGAGCCTTAGAGCTTGCATGTGGAATTTTAAGTATTTTTTATTATAGAATCCCTACAGTGTGGAAACAGGCCCTTCGGCCCAACAAGTCCACACTGTCCCTCAGAGCATCCCACCCAGACCCATCCCTCATAACCCACCTAATCTATACATCCTGAACACTGAGCAATTTAGCATGGCCAATCCGCCTGCACATCTTTTGAACTGTGGGCGGAAACCGGAGCAGCCGGAGGAAACCCCTGCAGTCGTGGGAGAATGTGGAAACTGCACATTGACAGTCACCCGATTATGGAACTTAACACGGGTCCCTGGCGCTATGAGATGGCAGTGCTAACCACTGAGCCACGCCGCCCAATATAAGATATAATGTAATATAAAAACAATATAAAGCTACAATGCATGTCAGCTTGGTCACTGGAATGACAGAACAGTCAGGCCTTCACCAAACAGCCTATATTATGCATCTCTTATTGGATCCTCATGAGGATGAAGATCTTTAGTGCAGAAGGTTTAGCTGGATGTAGTGCATCCTTATGTAGGCCAAGTAAGATGTCAGTTATATTGTCTATCATTTAAACGCTGCAGGCTGAATCCTCAATGGCTTTTTTGGTTGATCAATTACATTTATTTTATATGTTTTTAAATTTAGATTTCCAAATCCAATTTTTTCCAGAGCCAATTCTTTGGGAAATAGTCAAATGACCCTTTTTCAGTCATGTTTATTTAGATGAGCATTGGGAATAATATAACATCTACATCTTCATGCAAATCATTCTTCCTTCATTTTTATTCTCTTTTCCTTAAATAGAAGGAGTTTACAGTATGGATTTCCCATTTGTGAATCTCCCTCCAGCTAGAAGCTATGTAACTTATATTACATTTGCTGTCATCACAAATCATTAGGGTGTTAGAATTTCAAACTTCATCTTTGACAGTCTATAGTAGGTCACAAAAATATTCTGTTTGGATAGATTTCCATTCTTATAACAAACTGGCAGGGATTTCTTGATTTTGCAACCAAGCAAAAAATAATTAAATAGATACAGTACTGCTGTGGTTACAGTGCATGAATTTGTAGGTTAAAGTTCTTTTGTTCAAATCTCACCATAGAAAATACTTGAAATTGAATATATACACCAACCTGACTAGGAACTATATTGCCATTTCCTTCACTGTTGTTGGGTGAAAAACTTGCTTCCTAATAGCACTGTGGGTATCATATACATTCACGTACAATTTATGTTTCTAAGACTGAATTTTTAGTCAAGAACTGGACTTCAATTTTTACGTGGTTAAAATCCACCATCCCTTATCACCTTACTATTGCAGATATAACCTGTTGGAGACCATTCCCAATAACCCTATGCACAAAAATAGCACAAAAGAAACAATGTTTGTGCACAGACATGAGGAGCTGAACAACCACCTTCAATGGTGCGCCTTTCTATGATTCTACTATAGTGTCATAGAGTCATACAGCATAGAAACAGGCCCTTTGGCCCACCATGTCTATGCAGACCAATAAACACCAAACTACACTAATCCTATTTACCTGCACTTGATCCATAGCCTACTGTGCCCTGGCATTTTAAGTGCTCGTCCAGATGCTTCTTAAATGTTGTGAGAACACCTCCCACCATCTCCCACCTCTACCATCCTCTTGGGCAGTGCATTCTATATTTCTACCACTCTCTGGATGGAAGACATTTTCCTTAAATCCCCTCTAAACTTATGCCATCTGGTCTTAGATAAGTCTGCCGTGAGGAAAAGATTCTCATCATCTACCCTCTCTATGCCTCTCATAATTTTGTATATCTCCTCTGTAGATCCCCCTCAGCCTCCTGTGTTCCAAGGAAAACAATCACAGCTGATCCTGTTTCTCCTTGCAACAGACTTTCCATCCCAGGTAACATCCTTGTGAATGTCCTCTGCATCCTCCCCAGTGCAATCACATCCTTCCAATAGTGTGGCAACCAGAACTGCACACAGTATTCCATTTTGGCCAACCAATGTTTTATAAAATTGCAACCAGTGTTCCATGCTCCGATATTCAACATCTTGATTAATTAAAGCAAGTAATACATATGCCTTCTCCTGTGCTGACACCTTCAGGGATCTATGGATTTGTACACCATGGCCCCTTTGCTCCCAGTACTTCCTAGGGGCTTACCATTCATTTTGTAAATGTTTTCCTTATTGGGCCTCCCAAAATGCAACAACTCACACTTATCAGGATTAAATTTCATCTGCTTTTGCTCTGCTCAATTTACCAGTTGATCAATATCAGACTGTAGCCTGAAACCATCCTCCTCACTATCAGCAACGCCATCAATTTTCACACCATCTGCAAAATTACTAATTGTACCTTCTACATTCACGTCAAAGTCCTTAATGTGCATAACAGACAGAGAGAGTTCCAGCACCAATCCTGTGGTACACCACTGGTCACAGGTTCCCAATCACAAAAATAACCTTCCATTATCACTGTTTACCTCCTATGTGCAAGCCAATTTTGGGTCCAGTTTGCTAACTTACCTTGGATCCCATGGGCTTTTACCTTCTGGACTAGCCTTCCATATGGGAGCTTGTCAAAGTCCTGACTGAAGTCCACATGAACCACATCAACTGCATTACCCTCAATATATTTAGTCACCCTTTCAAAGAACTCAATTAAATTAGTCAGACAGAACCTCCCTCCAACAAATCCATGCTGACTATCCTGAGGGATCCATGCCTTTCCTAGTGTTGATTAATCCTGGTATAATTGTAATTGAGTTAAATCTTACAATTAAAGTGAAATTGAACATTCTAAATCTTACAGCAATTTTAATCTAGGTGGCGATAGCGTGGTAAATGCAGAGACTTCAGACATTTTGATGAAAAGTTGGGGGGGTGCGATTGACTTTTATAAGAGATTGACCACAACTTTATTCACTGTAAACCTACACCACGGCAGTTCATGAGGTGGTGAGCTATCATGTTGTCAAGGGTAGTTAGGAATGGGCAATAAACAGTGTCCCAGTGATGTTCACATTCCATTTGGAATGTTTTAAGAAATGTGAAAAGTAATGTAAAAGATACCTGTGAGAAGAATGGGAAAGTGCGGAAAGAAAGTAAAATCAAAAGGGAACTTTTTCCAAGTTCTATAAAACTAAAAGGGGGCATAAGTGAAGTAACTATGAAATGTTTATTGTATGGTGCTCGAGACATTAAAAAGGCAACTCTAATAGAAAACCAGTGTATGTTAATCAGTGAGCTAGAGTTATTGTTTTGGAGATCAGAGTACAACTTGTAAAGGTTACACATGAGTGATTTTTGACAGCAGTTGGATACTATTTAGTCAAGTGTGTCCAGTTAGCATTAAACCTTAAGATTGTATGCTGCTATAGGGGAGGCAATGGCCTAGTAGTATTATTGCTGGACTATTAATCCAGAGACCCAGATAACATTCTGGGACCGGTTCGAATCCCACCATGGCAGCTGGTGGAATTTGAATTCAATAAATATCTGGAATTAAGAATCTAATGATGACTGTGAATCCATTGTCGATTGTTGGAAAAACCCATTTGGTTCACTAATGTCCTTTAAGGAAGGAAACTGCCATCCGTACCTGGTCTGGCCTACATGTGCCTCCAGACCCACATCAATGTGGTTGACTCTTAACTGCCCCCTGGGCAATTAGGGATGGGCAATAAATGCTGCCTCGCCAGCGATGCCCTCATCCTGCGAATGAATAAAGGAGAAAAAAAGCTACAATCCAATCACAAGTAACTTTGGAGCTCTGTAGAAATAAGTGTTGAGAAGAGTGAAAGAATAAATTGAGGTTGGCAAAAGAAGCATGAATGGCAGTAAGGCTGCTGAAAATATTCCTTCAGAGTGCAGATACTAGGCACTGACTATTATTAATGAAGAAACCAAGTTTTGGACACCACACTTCTGCAAGGATGAGAGAATCCTTGAGAGAGTGCAGACGGTTAGTTCCAGGGATGTGGGCATTTAGCTATGGGGCTACATTAGAGAAGCTGTGGTTGTCTCCTTGGAATAAAGGAGCTTTAGGAAAAACCAGATAGAGTTGTACACTTATGACAGGTTTAGATAAAGTACACAAAGGAAAATGTAGATAAGGTAGACATAGAAAATCAATCAGTCTGGTGGGTAGGGGAAATGGAGATGAACAAGTTTGAAAGAAAATTAGACCCTTAAGGGAAATAAACCTGCAGGGCTGTAAGGATGAGGAATGTTCTAACAGAAAGCTGGCATGAATTGGATAGGCTGTATGACTTCCTTCTGTGTTGTAATATATCTAAGGAAAGCAGTTAGAAAGCTTGAGAAGCCAGCTTTGACTAAGACGCAGTTTGCATCTCATATATTGTAGACATCAGAGATTTTATGCATGCATGTTACAATGGTTATATACCTATAGTTTAATAAGCTACAGTTCAGCATTACATAACTACCACTATAAAAGCAAAATAGTACAGATACTAGAAATCTGCAATAAAACCAGAACACTCTGGAAATACTTAAAGTACTTAGCTGGTCACAGAGCATGTGTGAAGAGATAAGCAAAGTTAATGTTTTAGGGAAATGTCCTTTCACCCAACCTCATTGATGCTACTAATGAAAAGCTTTTAAACAAGTGTAGAGCCAGAGAAGTTTAAAAAGAACAAAATAGAAAGACCTCTCAGGGCAGGAGTAATTAAATGACAAGAGTTAAACAAAATGAAGTTACATTGAAAGTCTTGAGCATGCATTATCATGAGATTTTGGTTGCTTTTGTAAAGTTAAAATCAAGTCTAATAACTGTATCTCTCTCCATTTATTGTGTTTAATCTACTGAATGTTTATAGAAGTTTCTGCATTAGAATCATGATTGCTAAACTGCTTCTTGACCCCAGCCCATAAAGTTAACCATGAGAAGCATTTGCTGATGTACTCATAATAGCCCAGAAATGTACACAGAATTGAAATATTAGCACCCCCCCCCCCCCGGAGGACAGCAAACTTCCACATTCTCCAAAGCATGTATTGAACCTCTATTTCCACATGAGCTAACATTTTTCTTGGCTCAACCTGTAAAGATACTGTTTTATTGGTCCCAGCTCTGCTATATCCACATCATGCCTAGCTAATGTAGTAGTTCAGATGAAACTCTACAGGTTACTTTGTACTTTCTCAGTAGTCTTACTAGATCTTCCCATTTTCCTTTTTGTAAATGAGAACAGAGTGATTGTGTGTTAGCTAGTTGATTTGTAGGAGCTTTGCGGTGAGAACTGTTTGTCTCTCCTTATACATACCTCACTCTTAATACCTCTGCCACCTTCCACTATTCTTGCCACCAGACATAATTGTTCTTCTCTTCCCTGTGACGATACCTTTTCAGCATGTTTATGTGACATAATGATTTATGACGAGAAACTGGATTGCTTAAGACTATATTCACGACAGTTTAGAAGAATTAGAGGGGATAGAAGCATGTAAAGTTCTAATAGGACTACACTGGGTAAATAGAAGATGCATTTTTCCAATGCCCAGGGGCTCCAGAACCAGGGATTACAGTCTTAAGGGTAATGAGTAGATGATTTAGGACTGAGATGAGGAAAAGTTTCTTCACCAAGAGAGTTGTGAACTTGTGGAATTCTCTGTCACAGAAAATGGTTAAGGCCAAAATGTTGAATATTTTCAAGAAGGAATTAAATATAGATCAAGGGGTATGGAGAGAAAGGGGGAACAGGGTACTGAGTTGGGTGAACAGTCATGATCATATTACAGTCTTAAGGGTAATGTGTAGATGATCTAGGACTGTTTTTGGCAAATAATTGGATATCTAGCAAACGAAGGATGAGGCAGTATGGAGAGGGGGTTGGAACACTTCTAACAGCATCAGCATTGAGTGCTTTCAATGCAGATATACAAAATTTAAAGTGGACAGAGACTTTTGCATTCAAAAATAATATGGATATACTTTTCATTCAATGGGTGTTAGCAAAAGTGGGTGTATTGCTAAGGAACACTGATCATAGATGGCATATTAGAAATACCTTTCATTTTGATGATGTGTATTATACTGGTTGTCAAAATACTTTAAATGTTGTACTATGATTATATAAATATCTGTCAGAAGTTAATTCTCTTTATTGAAAACAACATATGATTAATGGATTTTAATAAAGCTCATACCCTCTGAATAAAAAAAAACAAAAGAAGTAATCATGTAATCTATTTTCATGGTAGTGGTGCTCCTGCTGCTTGTTGCTACATCTGCAAGGAGATCTGCTTTCGTAGAATGCTATTCTTGTCTTTCCTGCATTATCCTTACAAATGTATTTTAGCTCATCTGCAACCACTCTGATATCTGTTATCCAACTAATCCTAGATTGATCTCTTTCCTGATGCTCCATTTCACCCTCTAGAAGAGACGCAATATTAACCGAAAACTAAATATTGGTTGGGATAAGGGATCTTCTTTGAATACTATTCAATTTTAGTAATGCCTTATCTGAAAGAAAGAACTTCCAAAATGGATTGCACTATTAATTTAGATTATATGCTCAAGTTCCGGAAGTAGGGCATTTATCTTCAATCCTCGGACTCAGAGGTGATTGCAGTACCTAAATGAGTGGAAAGCAATATTCTGACAGTAGTGTTCAGAGTATAAACATTAAAGCAGTTTAGACGTACAGATTCCAAGTGTCTTTCAATTTTGCCAAAATATTTGTCATTTTATTACTGTTACTACTTCCTGGAATTAGTCTCCAGCAGCAACTGGAATGCAAATCACTCAGTAAAGTACTCTCTCCTAATATTTAACATGGACATATACCCTTTTAGCCATGTACGCAGTGTGACACAGGGACAGGGCAGAGGTTTTGTACTTTACATTACCTCATTTCCTTCAAACCTCTACTCAGTACTTAAAGATTCGTCAGCAGTGCAGTGGAATATTCACAACCCATCTTGATGGGTGCAGCTACAATAAGGTCATACAGCTTGATATTATTCATGATCAAGAATCTGTTTGATCTGTGCACTTGTCACTGAACTCAATATCCCCTGAACCACAAATATACCATTGTTTATGGTGTAATTTTAAGGATGCAGTGCAGTAACTCCAATGTTATTTCAATAGCACCTTCATTTCCTACAACTTGTATTGCCAAGAAAGACAAAAATATAAATATTGTGGGGATGTCATTTGTTGATGGTATGTCATTTGGACATGTACTGTAATTTGTTCACTGTTGCCAGGAGGAATATACAGTAATTTACTCCTTAACAGCATTGCGGTAGCGCTATCACTACAATAAAGAGGCTCATCATCACTTTAGGAAAATGTTGGAGGGAAATGGTGGTTTAGTGATACTTGCTTGCAGGAGGCACAAGGTGACTGGTTCACACTTACAAAGTATTTGACTCAATGGTTAAAATTCACAGCTTGCAGCAACTATGAGGAGAAATAAAGTGGCTTTCGTCAGGTTTAAGGTATTCTTACCTAAGAGAAAAGGACAGATCCATTCTTTCCTGAGGTCTGATGGTTTCTGACCAAACATTAACATCCACAAGCTGTGCAGCTACCTGAGAGCTGATTGTATATTTGTTGGCAGGCAGAAGACCTTTGTCATCAACAACTGGTCATCGTTCCATAGACCAATCTGTTAATTGTTGTGAGCCAAATCCTATTTTGTTTACACCTTGGCTCCAGCTAATCTGTAGTAATTTCCCACCCCTCTTGAACAAGCAGCAGTGTAAAAATAGCACTACAATGAATCCTTTCAACAATCCTTAGTTTATAAAAACATCTTTTTTATTTCTGTCCCGAGTCAAAAATGCAGTAAAAGAAAAGGACAGTATTTACACGGATCACAGATAAAGCAGTATGTGAGAAGCAAGCAATTGGACTGACTCTCATCTTGGAGCTATAAGTGATTTTCTTAGCCAAACTCAGGAATGAAGAATCCAAAAGATCAATTCTATGCACTAAGTGCCCAGTACTGAGTTTCTAGTATCGGTGTGAATACTGTAGTGTAGGGGTTTTGTGGATGTCTACCATGCATGCTCTATTAGAAAGTTTAGTACTTTAGATCTAAGCAAGGAAAATAACCAGTTACAATAGCCCTGTTACAACACCCAATTAATATGTTCTGACAATGTCAATATATTATCTATGCTTAATTGAAATAAATAATGGCTTCCTCTCCTTTCATTCGTTCACTGCAGCCCCCAGCACCTGTTCTGAAATTGATTCCTTTTCTTAAGAGATTGAACGTACCTCTTTTGTTTGCTCCAATGCCAAATTGTTTAGATTATACCTCTGTTTTAGATCAATGGGATCAATGTAATTGGCAAAGGAACTGAAAGCAGCATGTGAAAAACTGTGTTAGGCAGCATGTAGTTCAAATCTGGAATGCAAATGCCTGAAAAGGTGCTGGCAGACTCAACTGGATGTTTCAAAAGAGAATTGGATAAACATCTGAAAATATTAAATTTGCAGGACCACAGGAAATAGGCAGGGAAGTGGATCTTTCTTTATAAGAAGTCTTGATGGGCTGAATGTCTTCTCGCCGAGCTGTAACCGTTCTATGATTGTATGATGATCTGTCAGCAACTGAGCCTTGCATCAAGGCCAAACTGATGACTTAATGTCTCCAGGAGAGAAAATAGTGAAATATTTCCTTTCAACTAAGCCTGGAAACCTTGTAAGAAAATTTATGGGGAACATTTAAAGAAGTGTCTGCAAAGTAGTGAACATAGGTAATGGCTTAAAGAAATAAAACAGAAAAAAGGGATTGAGATTTATAAGAACACACACAAAATACAGAAGGATAAAAGATTTTTTTTGATAACCAAATACCAAATCAGCCACATTGCTAATTTTATTAACAAACTACAAGCACTGTCCACCAGGCCAAGTGAATTTTCCTTTTCTTTTGTATAACCACTGCCAAATCACATGTTTCTCAATCTAAATTAACACATTACATGCATTGCCACCAGGGGCACTGCAACAATTACAAAATAAGAGGATGGTTATTTAACTTGTTCAAAACAAAACCACCACCGGATCACCCATGTCACGATTTAAATTGATTAATTACAAGCACTGCCCACCAGGGGCAAGTGGATAGTTATTTGCTTACACCCTTAAACACCAGCAGCTGTTTAATGTTTTCCTCCAGTTTAAGCTTAACATGTCCAGTTAACTGTAATCCACTGTACAGTAGAATGGCAGTATGCAGGTGCAAGGTGAGAAATCCTTGGAACACCAGATACATGTCACTGATTGAACATTAAGTTCATTAGTCTTTGACTCTAATGAGTTAAATTTTCCTGAAAGAAGCTCCCAATGATGGATTCATATGTCAAGTGATAGTTTGCAAATCCCAACGGATAACTGACATCTTAATTCACGCATACTAAAATTACAATATACTGGAAATGGGATGAAATTCAGCTGGTGGAACACTTCCTGTTGAAAGGACACTTACTCCGAAGTAGTACAGTACTGTATACTCAAGATTATTAAATTCATTATTATTGTTATTAGTGAATCACAGAAATTTATAGCATGGAAGGAGGATATTTGGCTCATCGTGGCCATGCTGACCAGCAAATAACCATTCAGCCTAATCCAACTTCCTCACTCTTGATCTAAAGCCTGGCAGCTTATGGCACTTCAAGTGCATTTCCAAGTACTTTTCTAATATTATGAGGGTTTCTTCCTCTAACATCCTTTCAGACAGTGAGTTCCAAATCCTTGCCATCTTCTTGGTGAATACGTGTCCTTTCAGCTGTTACCTATATCTAGCTGGTACTCTAAACTTAAACCAGCAAATATTGCACAGTGACCCTGAAACATGACTAAATTAGGAGACTATTTGACATTATGCAGGGGAATCATTTTACACCCGCCCTTTCCTCAGTTTTATTCTGAAACCCACAGTGATAGGTGTTGGCTGGCCTGTGCTTCCCAACTGGCGGAAAATTAATGCTGAACAAAATCATAGGTTTTGATAGAACAGATAGATGTAACACATCTCATTGTCTGGGGAAGGACAGATTAAATCTCTTCTTGTTAAACTGGTCAATTTGGACGACGTGAAATCCTTCTACGTTTGTGGATTCTCTAAACATGTAACTTGCTCAGACAGAAAGTATAGACACTTCCATTATGTAGCACCTAATCACATCATGTGGGCATCCCAAAATCCACTGAATTACTTTTGAAATACAATCAATGTTACATAGGTAGAGGATGGAAAAACACTGTTCTTCTTCAGATAATATTAAGGATCTTCTGAAGTGTGGCTGAAATCCATGATCTGCATAAGCAGAAGCAAGAATGCTGCGAATGAAGCCAAGCTGACTGGTATCGTCCTCACGGTTTGTTGCACTTCCAAGTTTGATGTTATCAAAGAATTGTGAAATTTTGCTTTGTGCTTCAATCTCCAAGTTGTTTATATATATTATATAATGCATTGGTCTGCATCCTTTGGGGAACACCATATCTGCCATCTCTCAGTCTGAAAACTAATCATTTACCTAGCTGGCATTATCTGATGAGGATTCTGAGTAGACTTGACAAAGTAGATGCTGAGATGACTTTCTCCTTTATGGGGGTATCTAGAACTAGGGGGCAGAATTTCAAAATAAGGAGCTTTCCATTTAAGATTGAGCTGAGGAAAAATTTCTTCTCTTTGAATTCTCTACACCAGACTGCAGAGGCGGTTGGGTTATTGAATGTATGCAAGGCTGAGTTAGATTTGAGATATTGAAAACTTCAGAACCTTAATAACTGTTCATAGATTGAAAGAATCAGCAATACTGTGCCTGGAATAAGCTATTAAGGGACACGTACAAACTTTTACAGGAATTGAAAGCATTTAGCCATATCTGGGAGAAGGCGGAGTCAACGCTACATAAATAAAACTGTTTTAACAACTACTTGATAATGGCTGCCTTATGCCACCAGGACAAATAACTGCCCTGCAGAAGAATTTAAGAAGTTAATTGCAGGTAAGCTGTGTCTTCAAACAGACAGTCAATGTCAAATGTAACAAGGAACAGGGAAGTTAATTTTGATAAGAAGACAAGGTGCAGATTTGATATATCCAGACGAATAGTCAATATTGTGGATGAAAGAATCTAAAGGATTATCAACAATGCCACACCATAATCGTGAAGGATGAAAAATTGAAAAAGGTTCAACTCCAGGATTCCTTATGAGCAGAATTCTGGAGAACAACACTGCACAAGGATGGCACCCTTGACATCTGTAGACAGACACCATAAGCTGGAGTCAGACCTAAGTTCCTCCATTCTTCAGGTAATAGGCAAGTTGAGTTGTGAGGCTTACTTGAGGAGTCTTATTTTAGTTGCTAAATTCAATAAAGTTTAAATAATTGCTTCAATATTTGATTCTCTATGAGATTTCTTAATAAGTAGCTGAAATAAAGGTAGCTTGTTGGTAATTTACCCAGAACAGATTCTTGATTTCATGGCAGTCAAGGGTTATGAGGTAGGTTAGGGTGCTGGTGGGAATGAAGCAGAAAAATTGAGTTAAAAGCAAAATCAGACTAGCCATGGTCTTACTGAATGGAGGAGCAGGTTTGAGAGGCCAAATAAACCTACTCCTGATCCTACTTCTTATGTCCTTGTGATATTCAGTTTTGCCATGCAGTTTTTGATACAGTACTTTGAAAAACACTTCTTTGGACAGCACCTACATTCCCTTCAACAAAATATATCATTAAAACATCAATTAGATTAGTAAAGCACCATCTCCTTTTTATAAATTCTTACTAGGTTTCTTAATTAATTCAAACCTTTCAAATGACTGTTGGTTCTATTCTCTTCATATTGTTTCTAAAACTTTACACATGCTTAATGTTAAACAGGCTTTCCTGTACTTACTAAGAATGTTCTTACACCCTGTTTTTTGAATAAAATTGTCACATTTACAGTCCGCCAAACCTCAGGCAATACATCCCTATCAAGGGAAGTTTGGAAGATTATGGCAAGGCCCTTTTGCAATCTCCCACAAAATCTCACAGTCATCATACTTCATGAAATGCGATGCTGATTGTACTAAAATGCTTATTTCAGTGAGATAAGCACTTTGGAACACCAAAATCTCACAGTCATGAAACTTTTTAAATCTGATGCTGATTGTACGAAAAAGTTTATTTCAGTGAGATAAGCACATTGGAAGATCAAATTCTCTCAGTCAATAAACTGCTTAAAATCTGATACTGATTGTACTCAAGTGCTCATTTCAGTGAGATAAGCGCATTGTAATGTCAAATCCAGGAGTGTTGTTACGTGAACATTGACACAGTGCAGGGAGAAGTTCAGTGATGTCAAGTGAGTCATCAATATCAAAAATTCATCTTTGCCATATCCTACCAACTGAACTACCAACCTCATCCACTGTTCAACTTGTCTGCATCACTCGGCAACAATCATTGTCAATCAGCATTCAACACTCATATTCATATAATTTACCTTGCTCTCATAGGTACATCCAACAGCTCACACAGCCGGAAGCTGTCCAATAGACACAGCCGCATTCCCCAAAACATACTGAACAACATTTATCTCTTGCAGGAAAATAGCTTATAACAAAAGGTAGCATTTATTAATCAGAATCAATCGAAGGCACCATGGGAAATAATATTGCTGCAGTTGTCACGAATGGCAAAGTTGAAACAATGGTTGATGAGGCTATCCACGTACTTATTCTCTCATCTTACCTCTTTCTCATTTACAAGCTGTATTGACTGAGACGTTGCAGGTGGTGTAAGAAAGTACTTCTCTCCCACAACCCTACCCTTTTTCCCTTCTCATTTCAGATATCCATGAACTGGAGCCTATGCTGGTAATTTAAGATGTGACAGAAAATAATGATATTGAAGAGATCTGGTTATTTACCTATTCGGTGATAACAAGTGCTGTTCCCTCATAATGGCAAGATTGCATAGCATGCTACTACAAACTTTGACACCCACTTTGTCGACAACTGTAGGAATTCGCAACAGCTGGCCAAGTAGCCAAAATATTGCTTGTGAAACTCAATGGTTGATGATAATGTTCGTTGTGGCAGCATAGCACAATTGTATGCCTTCTCTGTATATTTGCCTGGATTCCAAGTGCAGCCATGAGCCGTATCATATGGATAGCATCATGTAGTCACTTTGACTTGCTATGGATATTCAAATACATGTAACGGAGAAAACTGCAAACATGGATGAATCGTGAGCTGCAAAATCTGCTTATTGTTGCATAGCAGCTGCGTACTGAGGAAGTTGAATGCCATTCAGTTCAGGTGAATGTCAAAGTTGAAATGAGCCACACACCAAGCAAACAATCCAACCAATGGCACCTTGTACCATGCCTGTGATCTAAGCAAATCTCTCTCCAGAGAAACTGAGATAAAGCTATCTCTGTGCGAAGAGCTTCAGTGGTTGCCATTATGGAGCAGTGCACTGTAACTTTGAAAGGATATCCCTAGCAGCAGCCTGGAAGGAGTCAGATGCAAAAAACCTTAAGATCCATTGCCATCTTCCCAGATTTGACTTGCTTTGAAGTTTCAAATGCTGGCCGCAGCAATTGACAACTTTTAGTCACAGTCTCCTTAATAAGTCGAAGACATCCCATGTTCAAGTAATAACATTGCTCCTCAAAGACCCTTTGCAGGCATGGCATCGTGCTGAGATCTCTTCCCTCTTTCTTCCTTTTTTAACAACTTATCTTGTTGTTCATTGCTTCGTTTAATCATCATCCTAATCATATTCAATTTTCAGAGGGGTTCTACTAGTTCAAGCATGTCTGAAAGCAGCTGGTTTTAGCTCAAGTCTTGAAATCACCAGAAATGTACATGATCAGCAGTAAGAACACACCCTTTAAACTATCACAATTTTAGTTAAGTACAAGAACACTCTAAAATTGCATTGAATTACATCAGCAATGAGAAGAAACAATCTTGCAATAATCTGTAAGTATTTCATCATCTGTTTAAGTAACATTGGTGAGCAGGATGTCTTTCATGCTACTTAACTTAGTGTTTGGATGTGTAAGTGAAAGTGCATTTCCCCCCCTCAGAATCAAATACGAAGTTCTTCATGATCTCAAAATCCTGTAATTTCATCATAGATAATTGAATCCCTTCAGTATGGAAACAGGCCCTTCAGCCCACTAAGTCCACACCGACCATCAGAGCATCCCACCCAGATCCATCCCCCATAACCCACCTAATCTACGCATCCCTGAACACGATGGGCAATTTAGCATAGCCAATCCACCTAACCTGCACATAAGAGCATCAGAACTAGGAGCAGGAGTAGGCCATCTGGCCCCTCGAGCCTGCCCTGCCATTCAATAAGATCATGGCTGATCTTTTTGAGACTCAGCTCCACTTACCCGCCTGCTCACCATAACCCTTAATTCCTTTACTGTTCAAAAATTTATCCAGCCTTGCCTTAAAAACATTCAGCAAGGTAGCTTCAACGGGCAGAGAATTCCACAGATTCACAACCCTTTGGGTGAAGAAGTTCCTCCTGACCTCAGTCCTACATCTGCTTCCCTTTATTTTGAGGCTATGCCCCCTTGTCCTAGTTTCACCTGCTAGTGGAAACAACCTCCCTGCCTCCACCTTATCTATTCCCTTCATAATCTTATATGTTTCTATAAGATCTCCCCTCATTCTTCTGAATTCCAATGAGTATAATCCCAGCCTTGGACTGTGGGAGGAAACTGGAGCACCCAAAGGAAACCCACGCAGCCACGGGGAGAATGTGCAAACTCCACGCAGACAGTCGCCCGAGGGTGGAATTGAACCTAGCTTCCTTGCACTGTGAGGCAACAGTGCTAACCACTGAGCCAGCCAGGAGTCAAACCTAGAATCTTCTGATTTCCTATCACTGTCAGATATTCCTTTTTTCTCTGTAATGCCCAATGCCATGTCACTTAACCAACATACTGTGAATTTACTCTGTTCCTTTCCCATTCTTTTCAGCATTTATAGGGTTCAACACTTGTCCTTCACCTAAAGGGAAAGAAACCTCTCACCTACGTCAACTCTGTTTTTATACATCCTACAAAATTTTAGTGAGTGTGTGAACAGTATTTTCAACACACTTCAAAAAGTGTATTATTTGGGAGGAAACAGGGACTTTGTTCTGATGGTTTGCAAAGCTTTTAACCACTAGGAATTTCCTCCTGTCATATTTAAGTCTGTGTAGATTAATTGATAGAAAGTAATTATTGTGATCAATCAAGATTTCTATTATCATTATATCATGTGACTTATCAGGAAAGAAGAAGAAAAGTTAGATGGGCCATGGTCTTTTTTTATTGAAGCTGTTCTTACATTCTTATTTCAAAGTCAAAAATGACACTGCACACACTGTTGTGCCTTTTTTAATCGGTGAATGCAATTTAGGAAATAACAAATATACTTGAGCTGTTTTCTCCACTTCAGAAATGCCTGAGGTTTCTACATAATTTAGTAGGAAATTTATTGATAATGTAGAGGGTTCTAAACATTTATTAAACTATCCACTCAAGGATTAAACTTTAATAAATTAATGATGATGCAGGTGGAAGTGATGAGTGTTTCCACCTTCTGTGGTGATGGCAAGCTGCCATCTGACGACAGTATGACATTATTTGAAATAAGGTGTTCAAGGACTAACATTTCTCAATTAACTTCAGTGAAAAGATATTTTTCTCCTTTAAGAGTCACAAGCATTACTCAGTTTACACCTACAGATCAGTGATCTGTGGCCTTTGTCCATGATTATGCATAACTGTTCCGTGTGATGCAGAAAATAAGATTACTTGCTATTTGAATTTTTGTTACTGCTATCTCAATAAACAAATTCATTGTTTCAAATATTACTAGGATGAATAGCTGCAATAAGATGCAGTTCGTTTTCCATCACTCATTTCCCATCATATGTATCATTCAAATCTGTCCTCGACTAACATCTCTGATTCAACAATACTACATGTGTCTATGAGTCGGAAAATTATGGATTCAAGTTTGACTTCAGAAATTTGAGTAAACCTTCTAGCTCTAAATAAATGCTACTCTGTTGGAGGCGTCATTTTTTGTGGGAGTTGTTAAATCATAGTCCTCTTTGGTGTATATGATATTCAAAATTCCAAGGAAGAACAGGTTGGCGGTTGAGGTACTTCTGGCATTTGAGTCAATAATTAGCCCCCCGAATGACATCACTAAAAAGTATTGCGTGCTATGAAGACCCTTAGAGTTGCAAATAATAAGGACAATACACAAGCACGTGTGATGTAACACATGCTATAAACATCCACTGAAAGCATCCTTTGCACTGAAAGTGGAAGTCAATTATCACAATCACTGGCAACTGATAACACTATATTATGTTAGAACGCTTGCTGATCTTTCATTATTTTTACTTTTACTCTTTTATCAATTTTGGTTTGGAGATGAAGATGGCAGGTGAATTTTGTGAAACAGCTTGTGGTAAGAGGGAATGAACAGATTAAACAAGCTATGTTTGTTAGAAAGGCCAGGCCTGGAGGTTAGTTATAAACTGAGTCTCCATCGAACGGGTTCCTACAGATGCAACAACCCTGGGAAGAGCATTGTGTTTAAACAGATAGCAAAATGGGGCTACAAAAACAAAGTTGCTGGAAAAGCTCAGCAGGTCTGGCAGCATCTGTGGAGGAGAAAACAGAGTTAACGTTTCGGGTCAGGTG
>NC_063333.1:124722319-124786858 GCF_021869965.1 Rhincodon typus
GTGGAGGAGAAAACAGAGTTAACGTTTCGGGTCAGGTGACCCTTCCTCAGAACCCGACCTGAAACGTTAACTCTGTCTTCTCCTCCACAGATGCTGCCAGACCTGCTGAGCTTTTCCAGCAACTTTGTTTTTGTTCCTGATTTACAGCATCCGCAGTTCTTTTGGTTTTTAGCAAAATGGGGCTATTAGCAAGGTCAGTACCTGGGAATTAGTTCCTGCAAGCCTGGAGGAGACCCTATGTTCAGGCTGATGGTAGATGTTGAATGGTAATTGAGGCCTTGGGAAGAAACTGTCAGTTGATTAGGGCACAATCATAGGTAAAGTTAATTTTTTTTAACTATGTTTTCTGTGGTGATGAGTTTGGCTGCTGACAACACAGCATGAAGATTTAAAAGTTCCCTGTCTAATCTCAATGCCAGCTACCAGAGAGTAGAAAGCTGAGTTAGAAGTATTAAAACCTTTACCCGAATGAACTGGGAAATAATGGTTCCAGGAAAACAACCAGGGAGTCCACATCTATGCCTGTGAAACCATGCATCGTGAAAGCCATTTAAGTAATCTGGTCAGTTTTGTCATTTTCTTTTATTTTTCCCTTAACTGTGTCTGTCTCTGTTTTTTGTGTGAATGGGGGCTGAGAGCAAATGTTTTGTGTTTAAAGCATAGACATTAATGAGTATATCTTGTTGTTTCATTTTTTTCTCTGCTAAAGTTATTATGTATTTAATAAATACTGAAGTGTTTTGTTTGAAATACAAAACAGTGTCTGGAATTAATTATTCACAAAGTTTGGGATTGGTTACTCAAAAAGTCTAGCTAGGAACTATGGGAGGGTTTTGATGTTTTAATTTTACTGTATTGTGAATTGTGTATTGTGAAAGGTAGAAAGCTTGATATGGTTTGGCTGTCTATTTCTGTGTTGTAACAACTGTCATTTACAGGTCAATGATCTAGCTGTGCCCTTTTTAAAAATTTGCAAAGCCAAGTGCAGATTAAGCAGCAGAAAGGACGTCTTTGATCATCTCTGTTCAATTTCTCACACATCTCTTACTTCTTTCCCTTCCTTCTGGAGAGTTCCACCTGACCTTATATCCCACTAGCCTATTTATTAAATTGATCATCCTCTGCCATTTCCACCACCGCCATTGTGGTGCCACCAGCAAACACACCTCCCTTTCGGTATTATGTAGGGACTATTCCATTTCCTGTCTACTCTTCAATCACCTCAATATTCTCTCCCCTTTCAGCATCATGTTGACATGTAGAGGCAGGTGATGCAGCACCCGTTTTCGCTTATTTCCTACCTCTCCACTCCAGGCCCCCAAATTAACCTTTCAGGTGAAGCAGCAATGTGCATATCCTTCTTTCAATTGAATTTATTGTATTCACTATTCATGATGTAGTCTCCTCCATACTGCAATCACTTTGAGAAATCTTCTGTAAATGATTAAAGTCTTAGCTCATACATTTCCATTGCATATGCACAAGGCCAGAACGTTACCCAGACAGTTACTATCATACCACTGCATTCGGATCTTAAATCCAGTTTTAAATTGGGTAATTGACGAAATGTTAATTAAGATAGCATCTGTCACAGCTCACTGGGGTGGTGTGCTGAAACCAAGTCCCACTAATCCCATCACAAAAGATAAAGATTTTAAAATAAATACGCAACATTTCCCAATTTATCTGATTTCAAAACCCAGCTTGTTAGAAAGTGTGGAGCAGGCTTCTATAATTAACAAGGACCGCAACTTACCACAAGTAATCAAACTCTAGCTATAGGTATGCAGTTATAAACCATTAGCATATGACACTACAAATTAAAACTTTAATCCCTCTATAAACCTCTCCTTATATTTGCAGACAGACAGACATACAGACAGAGTCAATAGAATCAATACATTCATACAGCGCAGAAAAGGCGCATCAGGTCTGCACCGACAATAACTATAACTTAAGGTGCTCTAATTCCAACTTCCTGCACTTGTCCCATTTCCTTGAATGTAATGATATTTCAAGTGCTTGTCCAAATAATTTTTCAAGGTTGTAAAGTTACCAGCTTCCACTACTTTCCCAGGCAGTGCATTCCAGATTCCCACCACCCACTGAGTGAAAAAGTTTTTTTCACAAACCCCTTCTGAATCTTCTGCCCCTTACCTTAAAACTATTCCCCCTGGTGATTGACCCTTCAACCGAGGGGAACAACTGCTCCATATTCACTCTGTCCATACCCCTCATAATCTTATATACCTCCATCATGTCCCTTATCAGCTTTTCATGCCCTGAAGACAATAGTCCAAGCCTATCTAGTCTCTCCTTATAGCTCAATTGCTCCATCCCAGGTAACACCTGGTGAATTTCCTGTGTGGTCTCTAAAGTGTTATCACATCCTTCATGTAGTGAGGTGACCAGTACTCCAGCTGTGGCCAAACCAATGCTCTGTGAAATTCCAACATTACTTCCTTGCTGTTATATTCTGTGCCATGACTGATGAAAGCAAGTGTCTCATCTGCCTTCTTAACTATCCTATTTATGTGCTCTGCTGACTTCAGGGATCTGTGAATGATTCCCCTAAAAACCCTTTGATGCTCTGAGCTACCCAGTGTCCTGCCATTCATTAAATACTCTGTCATCTTGGTTCTTCTTTCAAAGTGCATCACCTCACACTTATCAGGGTTAAATACCATCTGCCACAGCTCTGCCCATCTGACCAACCCATCCATATCTTCCTGTAACCTACCACTATCTTCTTCACTCTTAACCACTCTACCAATCTTGGTGTCACCTGCAAACATGCTTAACATTACCCGCACAATTTTGTTTATATCATTTATGTATTTAACGAACAATAAGGGTCCTTGTGGTACACTGTTGGTTATTGGCCTTCAGTCACTCAAAACAGCCTTTTACCCTACCATTTGTATCCTATTGCTAAGCCAGTTTCTGATCCATCTCACCAAGTCTCCCTCAATTCCATGTGCTTTAACCTCCTCAGTCAGTCTCTCATGTGGGACCTTGTCAAAAGCTTTGCTAAAATCCATATCAACATCAACTGAACTTCTCTCATCCACACAATTAGTCACATTTTCAAAAAATTCTAACAAATTCATTAGGTATGACCTTCCTCTGACAAAGCCATGTTGACGATCCCTAATTAATTCATGCATTTCCAACTGGAAATTAATTCTCTCTGTCAGAATTTTCTCCAATACTTTCCCTACCACTGATGTGAGAATCGCCAGTCTATAATTTCCTGGTTCATCTCTACCACCTTTTTTGAAAAGGAGAAACCACATTAGCCATTCTCCAGTTCTCTGGCACCTCCCCTGTGGCCAGAGAGGAATTAAAAATTTGTTTCAGAGCCCCTGCAATTTCCTGCCTCACCTCCCACAGCAGCCTGGGATGTAATTCATTTGATCCAGGGGATTTGTCTATTTTTAAGCCCATCAGATCCTCTAATATCTCCGTATTTGATGGACAGTATGAAAACAGACCCTTCGGTCCAACTTGTCCATGCCAACCAGATAGCTTAAATAAATCTACTTCCATTTGCCAGCATTTGGCCCATATCCCTCTAAACCCTTCTTGTTCGTATACCATCCAGATGCCTTTTAAATGTTATAACTGTACCAGCATCTACCACTGCCTCATTTCTCTGTGTGAAAAAGTTGCCCCTTAGGTCCCTTTTATATCTTTCCACTCCCACCTTAAACCAATGCCCTCTCGTTTCGGACTCCCCAACTCCAGGGAAAAGACCTCGAGTATTTACTCTATCCATGTCCCTCATGATTTTATAAACCTCTATAAGATCACCCGTGAGCCTCCAATGCTCCAGGAAAAGTAGCCCCAGCCTATTTAGCATCTCCTTATAGCTCAAACCCTCCAACCCTGGCAACATACTTGTTAATCTTTTCTGAACCCTTTCAAGTTTCTAAACATCCTTCCTATAGCAGGGAGACCAAAATTGCATGCAGTATTCTAAAAGTGGCCTAACCAATGTCCTCTACAGCTGCAACATGACATCCCAGCTCCTACACTCAATGCACTCACCAATAAAGGCATGCATACCAAATGCCTTCTTCACTATCCTATCGACCTGGGACTCCACTTTCAATGAATTGTGAACCTGCACTCCAAGGACTCTTTGTTCAGCAACACTGCCCAGGACCTTACTATTATGTGTGTAAGTCCTGCCCTTATTTGCCTTTCCAAAATGCAGTACCTCACATTTATCTAAATTAAACTCCATCCGCCACTCCTTGGCTCATTGATCCATTTGACCAAGATCCCATTGTACTTTGAAGTAACCTACTTGACTGTCCACTACACCTCCAATCTTGTTGTCATCTGCAAACTGACTAACCGTACCTCCTATGTTCACATCCAGATCATTTATATAAATGATGAAAATCAGTGGACCCAGCACCGATCCTTCTGGCACTGCTGGTCACAGGTCTTCAGTCTGAAAAGCAACCCTCCCCCACCACCATTTGTCTCCTACCTTCGAGTCAGTTCTGTATTCAAATGGTTAGTTTTTCCTGTATTCCATGTGATCTAACCTTGGTAACCAATCTACCACGAGGAACCTTGTTGAATGCCTTACTGAAGTCCATATAGATCACATTTACCACTCTGCCCTCATCAATTCTCTTTGTTACTTCTTCAAAAAACTGAATTAAGTTGAGACATGATTTCCCATGCACAAAGCCATGTTGACCATTCCTAATCAGTCCTTGCCTTTCCAAATGCATGTAAATCCTGTCCGTAAGGATTCCCTCCAGCAACTTGCCCACCACCGATGTCAGGCACACCAGTCTACAGTTCCCTGGCTTTTCCTTACCATCTTTCTTAAATAGTGGCACCATGTTAGCCAACCACCAGTCTTCTGGCACCTCATCTTTGGCAATCAATGATACAAATATCTCAGCAAGGGGTCCTGCAATCACTTTCCTAGTTTCCCACAGAGTTCTAGGATACACCTGATCAGTTCCTGGGGATTTATCCACCTTTATGTGTTTTAAGCACAGGTAATCTCAAAAGATTCTTTCTTCATTATGTGTTCTAGAATGAGTCATGAAAGTAAAATGAAAACTTCCATCAGTTGCCCCTTGACTGGTTGGATGGCAGCATTTTGTGCCTGGACCAGTTGTTCACTGCCTAGCTTCTTTTTGCACATACTTGACATATTTGGTTTCCCTTGATCTTCTTGCTGTTTCTTGGAACTCCTCGAAAACTGTCTGCTATATCAAGGATGTTGAATTCAAAACATGTATGCAGGATCAAAGGTGAGAAATATTGATTGTGAATCACATGTACAATTTCAAATTTCTTACGCTTCTTGTGTTGCAGAGTTGTCTGTAGAATACCTTTAGTCTTGAGAGTTACACCATATGAGCCATGTAGTTTCACCTCTGTAGCTTGTAACCTTTTTGTTTTTTAAGCCATAGTGTTCAATCTGATAAGTCTGAGATAATTGCTTCTGTATCAAGCTTAAAATTAATGAGACATTTGTTGACAGAAACAAGTTCTGTGAGAACTTGTCAAGTTATTTGGAGCACCAATTTCCCGTGGGAAAGTATCAGATATCTTTTCTAATTTGTAAATTTCCCTTTTTAATTCATTCAGAAGATGTGGCTATTCGTGGCTTTTTGTCGACTCCTAAATGCCCTTGAGAAGGTAATAGAGAGCTGTCTCCATGACCTGTTATCACCCATGTGGTATGGATATACTAACAATGCTGTTGGGGAGGGAATTTAGGGATTTTGTCCCAATTCAGGATGGCGTGTTGCTTGGAGGAGAAACATAAAAGATAGGAGCAGGAGGAGGCCATTTGGCTTTTCGACCCTGCTCCACCATTCACCACAATCATGGCTGATTGTCCAACTCAGTAGCCTAATCCTGCTTTCTCCCCATAACCTTTGATCACATTCACCCAAAGTGCCATATCTAGCTGCCTCTTGAATACATTCAATGTTTTTGCATCAACTACTTCTTGTGGTAATGAATTCCACAGGTTTGCCACTTTTTGGTTGAAGAAATGTCTCCTCAACTCCGTCCTAAATGGTCTACCCCAAATCCTCAGACAGTGGCCCCTGGTTATGGATACACCCACCATCAGGAATATCCTCCCTGCATCTACCCTGTCTAGTCCTGTTAGAATTTTATAAGTCTCTATGAGATCCTGCCTCATTTGTCTGAACTCCAGCAAAAGCAATCCTAACCTAGTTAATCTCTCCTCATACGTTAGTCCCACTATCCCCATTATCAGCCTGGTAAACCTTCACTGCACTTCCTTGAAAGCAAAAGCATTCTTCCTCAGAAAGAAAGCCCAAAACTGCATACAATTTACAGATCATGTTTCCATTGGCACGGCAACAGATCATGACCCCGGATTACTCACAGATATATTGAACTTATAAGTATAATGTCTATTTTTTTCAAAAGAAAGACATACAAGTCAAAAGATGGCTAGGGATGTAAATTCATTGGTTGTCTAAAATCCCTATATAGATTACACTGAGTTCCAAAAGAAAATAAGCAATATTGCACTTGAAGAGTGTAAAGGGAATTTTAGACATCAACAGTTCAAAGGGAGAGATGCCATTAAACAGCTGAATTGTTAATCTCCTTTGAGATGTGTACAGACTGTAGCCATGATGAGTTGGAAGAAAGGCAGTTTTACTCTTCTAAGCACATACAAGAAATCCCTGTCTCTGTACTGGAGAGCTGGCATTTTTTTTCAAGCGCCATTGTGCTAAAGTGTGCTGTGAAGGGACACAGCTGAAAGCTTCCATTAGGTGCCTCCAAGTGTGCATGTAAATGAAATAAAATCCTGACCATCTATGTGTAGAACCACAGGAGATGGACGAGATACTAAATGAATATTTTGTATTAGTATTTACTGTGGAGAAGGACATGGAAGCTAGGGAACTTGGGGAAATAAATAAAGGTGTCTTGAAAAGAGTTCATATTACAGAGGAGAAGGTGCTGGAGGTCTTAAAACACATAAAAGTAGATAAATCTCCCAGACCTGATCAGGTGCTTCCCAAAACTTTGTGGGAAGCTAGGGGGAGATGCTAGCCTCTTGCTGAGATATTTGTATTATCGACAGATGCGGGTGAGTTGCCGGAAGACTGGAGGGTGTCTAGTGTGGTGCCATTATTTAAACAAGATGGTAAGGAAAAGCCATGGAACTATAGACCAGTGAGTCTTATGTCAGTGGTGAATAAGTTGTTGGACGGGATCCTGAGGGACAAGATTTACATGCATTTGGAAAGACAAGTACCGATTAGGGATAGTCAACATGGCTTTGTCTATGGGAAATAATGTCTCACTAACTTGATTGAGTGTTTTGAAGAGGTGATAAAAAAGATGAATGTAGGCAGAGCAGTAGACGTTGTTTTTATGGATTTCAGCAAGGCGTTTGACAAGGCTCTGCATAGTAGACTTGGTAGTAAGGCTTGATCTCATGGAACCGAGAGGAAGCTAGCCAATTGGATTCAAAATTGGGTTGAAGTTAGGAGACAGTTGGTGGTGGTAGAGGGTTGCTTTTCGGACTGGAGGCCTGTGACCAAAGGTGTGCCATAAGGATCGATGCTGCTTTTCGTCATTTTATATAAATGATTTAGATGTTAATATTGGAGGCATGGTTAGTAAGTTTGCAGATGTCACCAAAATGGTGGTGTAGTGGATAGTGAAGAAGATTATCTCAGAGTACAACGGGATCTTGGTCAGATGGGCAAACAGGCCGAGGAGTGGCAGACGGAGTTTAATTTAGATAAATTGAAGTGTTGCATTTTGGTAAGGCAAACTAGGGCAGGACTTATTCATTTAATGGTAGGACGAGTGTTGCTGAACAAAGAGATCTAAAGGTATAGCTACATAATTCCTTGAAAGTAGAGTCGCAGGTAGACAGACTGGTTGAGCAAGCTGTTTGGCACACTTGCTTTCATTGGTCAGTGTATTGAGTATAGAAGTTGGGATGTTGTGTTGTGGCTTTACAGGACATTGGTGAGGCCAATTTTAGAATACTGTGTACAATTCTGGTCACCCCTCTATAGGAAGGATGTTGTTAAACTTGAGAGGGTGAAGAAAAGATTTACAAGGATGTTGCTAAAACTGGAGGCTGAGTAGGCTGGGGCTTTTTTCCCTAGGCCATTGGAGGCTGAAGCGTGACTTTATAGAGGTTTATAAAATCGTGAGCACCATGGATATGGTGAATAGCCAAGGCCTTTTCCTAGGGTGGGGGTGTCCAAAATTAGATCGCATAGGTTTAAGGTGAGGGGGGAAAGATTTAAAAAGAATGTGAGGGTAACCTTTTCACACAGGGGGTGGTATGTATATGAAATGAACTGCCAGAAGAAGTGGTGGAGGTGCATACAATTACAACATATAAAGGCATTTGGATGGGTGTATGAATAGGATTTAGAGGGATATGGGCCAAATGCTGGCAAATGGGTCTAGGTAAGATTGGGAATGTCTGGTTGGTACAGACGAGCTGGACCAAAGGGTCTGTTTCTATGCTGTATGACTCTATGATTGTCTCTGCTTACTGAAAACATGTCATTAGCAATGCTACTGTTGAAGAAAACCAGACAAACTTCTTTCTAACTGCAGAATCAAGTACCTCCAACCAAACACACAATTGCTAACGTCAGAACTGTCAGAATCATTGATGACTGTAACATTTCACAAAGTATTCAGCACAGAAAAGCCAAAAATTGATTTTTTTTTGCTTTAAATTTTTTGCTTTTTAGACTCTTACTTCTAACCTGTGTATATTTGTGATTTAATATCTTTTGCATTTTAGTAGCTAATAAACTAACTATATTTTTAAATCAAGAAATCCTGTTTAAATTTGTTCCTTTAAAAACACAAATATGTTTAGGCTGGATAAAATGATCCACAAGGGAAGGGATCAATTTCAAATTAATTTTATTATGAGCAACATAGGTAGGTGTTAAGTAAAGAGGAGCCAGTTCATCCCTCCTTACCTGGGAGTAACACAATTTGAGGATATCTCACCTGAAATTGTAACAAATTTCAGATCCATGCTTGACAACTAGCCATTACACCATATATCTGCTATCCTTGAACTTCTAGGCTGGAGAAGTTGTGAATTTAGAAGATGCTGTCTAAGCTGACTTTATGAATTGATGTAGATTTGTAGATACCATTGTGTGTCAGTGGTGGAGGAAGTGAAGATTGAAGATGTTAGGTGGGTAACAATCAAGCAGAAATTACTGGAAAAACTCAGCAGGTCTGGCAGCATCTTTGGAGAGAAAGCAGAGTTAACATTTCAGGTCCAGTGACACTTCTTCAGAACTCATTGTAGCTAAGAAAAGGTCAAGGGGATGGGGAGTGGGTGGGTGCAGAGTAAACATTGAGTGGAGATGAAGCCCAGAGAGAGGGAACACTGATTGAGCAAACAAAGGAATGGCTAAAGGTCAGCCTGAGGGAATCAATAACTGCTAATGCGGAATTTCCACTTGGAGGCCCTGCAACCTTCAGGTGTCAATGCCAAATTCAATAATTTTGGGTTCTGAGCACCTTCTCCCATATCCTTACCCTAGCTCCCACACACCAGACTTTGTCATCACATCAGCTGAGAGGTGCTTTATAAATAACAACCATGCAATATTATACCTCCCCAATAGATGGCACACCTGTTATAAGTTTGCTATCAAAGATTTTCTTGTGTAATCTTTTCAGTAAATCATTTGTTTCCACACAAGGAAGATAGTCATCTCACTGAGACTTTCAGATGATTTTTGCTCTCATAGATCATGCTTAACTATGCTATTCTTTTCACGTGAGATTTTTAGTGAAACTGTTTTGTGACAAATAAATTGAGTGTTATGTACAGATTTTAATGTATTAAAATTAAAATTGGTAATTTTACTGGTAGACAGTGATTATGATCCAGCAGCTTGCCCAATTGGATAAATAGCCAATTCATATTGTTAATAAGCTCATTGTAATCTTTTCAAGGATCATTTTCAAATTTTGGAGGGACAGGTTGGCTGTGCAGCATGCAGGTTCTCCAAGGATTGAGATTCAGTTGCTCACAGGAGCAACAGCAGGGTCCAGTTATGAATTAGGTGGCCTCATAAAGAGAGGATAGCTAGGTGGTCACTCAGACATTATATACTGACACCAATGAGCATGCAGATGTTGCAGAGTGAGTGATGTGTTAAAAATTGAAGGGGTTGTAATATGCCAGGGATTATTGGTTCCACAAAGAACTGGGGGTGGAGTCCAGAAATTATAGTCAGTGCATTGAATATAAGCAAGATAATAATGAACATAGAGATAGAACATAGAGATAACACTTTCAGTATTGGATAAATTTCTATTTATCTCTCAGAACTTCAAGATACCACAAAGCACTTTACAACTAATGAAGTACTTTGAATAATGTTAACTTCTGTAGTGTAGGAGATGGCTTTCATGCTTTTCATTTTGCCAGATTAAAAAAGATATAAGAACACAGCTATGTAGCTGCTATTTATGGATGGTGAAATGTCAGACTGGAAATGTGCAGAGAAAATACATGCTACACCCAGACAAGGAATAAAAAAGTATCATATTTATTTCTCTATGTATGACCGCTTAAATGCTGAAATGTATTAATTCACACATTTGTCCTTGTCCGCGCAGAATCTGCTCTCAATGCCCAGCTTTCTCCAGCCACTACAATGGAAAGGGAGGGGCCCCTTCTGGACCCAGAAAGCTGGTGCCGTGCCCATGCCTGCCACCCATTCCCCCACTCTCCATTGGTGCCTGTTCTCCCTTGCTCCCCATTCCATCTATTCCCCCTTCCCAGATCTGCTTCCTTGTAAAGATATTAAAGTGCCTGATAAAATGGCCACCGGTGCATGTGCAGATGTGACTATGATGTCTGCTGGTCATGATGTTGTGATTGTGTGCTCCAAAATAAACAGAATGGTGTTTAGAATAAACATTGCATTTTTTTAACTGATGCTATGTAGACAGCTAATTTAGGTTCACTTGAAGAAATTCTGTCAACAATGGTGACTTTTGGGAGTGCTTATATAATTCCCTAGCCCAAATTTAAAAGAAAACAATCAGTTTATCATTTTAGGCTGTCAATAACCAGTCACTATAAATAATTAAAATTTGCAATTCCAGAAGTAAAGACGATAAAAAAAGAGCAAAGCCATACCATTCTTGGGTGTGAGGGAAATGAGGAATACAATCTAGTTTCTATCCCTTGTCATTTATGTCACAAATTCTGAGTTTATTCCTCCTCCATGACTCTCCCACACACACAGGAAGCATGATTTGGGGCATTCCTGAGTAACCCTAGAATTCCCATTTTACTGGGCTGCTGCCTGAACCAATCATTTTCTGCTTGTGTGTTTTTTGTTTTGTTTTTTTATCAGTATTTGGTGTGGCCTTATTTTGAACATTTCTGGATTTTTGAACTATGTGCACTCAGCACCAACGTCATTATGCCCTGCATCAGTAGAAAATTGATTAAATGCAGAGACCTCTGCAGGATTTTTCAGTTATCATAAACCACTCTTCCTTTTTTATTTTGTGTTTTTCCATCCCTAGTGCACAATGACTGCATTTTAGTTGTGATATCCAGATCAGAAGAACCTTTTAGACTGAATTACAACGTGTAGAGGGAAGAATGTTTGGTGGACATGAGGGAACAGGGGAAACACAAAAGATAGCAAGAGGATCTAAAAGCACTATAGAGTTTTCAGGAAAACGTTGGAAAAATGAAGTGGAGAGATGGGCAATCTTAAGGAGGAAGCTGGGGTTGTAGAAAACAAAAGAGCATCAAATAACAATAGAGAGAAGTAGAGAATAAGAAAATCAGGTGCCAGAAGAATGTTGGATGTGGGCAGTAATGTACTTTTTTTTATTCACTCATGGGCGTCACTGGCTGGCCCACATTTATTGCCTGTCCCAAGTTGCCATTGGGAAGGTAGTAGTGAGCTGCCTTCTTGAACTACTGCAGTCCATGTGCTGTTGGTAGACGCACCATGGCGTTAAGGAGGGAATTCCAGAATTTTGACCCTGCAACAGTGAAGGAACAGTGAGATATTTCCAAGTCAGGATGACGAGTGGTTTGAAGGGGAAGTTGGTGTTCCCATGTATCTGCTGCCCTTGTCCTTCTAGATGGGATTGGCCATGCGTTTGGAAGGTGCTGTATAAACATCTTTGGTAACTTTCTGCAGTTTATTTTCTAGATAGTACACACTCCTGCTATTAATGTTGGTGGAGGGAGTGAATGTTTGTGGATGTGCCAAACCAGCAGTCTCCTGGATGGTGTCAAGTGTCTTGAGTATTGTTAGAGCTGCACTCATCCAGGCAAGTGGGGAATATTCTATCACATTTCAGACTTATGACTAATAGATAGTGGACAGGCTTTGAGAAGTTGGGAAGTGATTTATTTACAGCAGAATTCCTAGCCTCTGACTTGCTCTTTAGTCATTGTATTTATATGGCGAGTCCAGCTGAGTTTCTGGTCAATGGTAACCCCAATGATGTTGACAGTGGGGGATTCAGTGATGATAATGCTGAAGTAATGTCACAGGGCTATGGTTAGAGTGTCTGTCATTGGTCAGTACCTGGCATTTTTATGGCACAAATGTTACTTGCCCCATATCAGCCCGATCCTGGATGTTCAGATCTTGTTACTTTTGAACCTTATGATTGGGGGGGAAGGTCATTGATGAAGCAATTGAAGTTGGTTGGGCTTAGGGCACCACCCTGAAGAACTCTTACAGAGATGTCCTGGAGCTGAAATGACTGACCTGCAACATCCACAACCATCTTCCTATGTGCCAGGTATGACTCCAGCCAGCAGAGAGATTTTCTCATGATTCCCACTCCAGTTTTGCTTGGGCTCCTTGATACCACACTCAGTCAAATCCTGCCTTGATGTCAAGGACTGTCACCCCTTCCTTACCTACGTAATTCAGCACTTTTGTCCGTGTTTGAACCAAGGCTGTAATGAGATCAGGAGCTGAGTGGCCCTGGCAGAATCCAAACTGTACTGGAACAGCTTGGCTAGGGTTGCAGCAAGTTCTGGAGCACAAGTCTTGCCAAGGTCTATGGTATTTACAGTATCCAGTGTCTCTGACCGTTTCTTTATCACATGGTGGTGAATTGATTTGATTGAAGACTGGCATCTATGGTAGTTGGGATCACTGGAAGAAGCTGAGATAGATCATGCACTCAGAACTTCTGGCTGAAGATTGTTGCAAACGCTGCAGCTTTATCTTTTGCACTAATCATAGAATCCCTACAGTGTGGAAAAAGGCCATTCGGCCAAACAAGTCCACACTGCCCCTCCGAAGAGCATCCCACCCAGACCCATTCCCCTACCCCTGATTTCCCATGTCTAACCCACTTAACCTAAAGATCCTTGGGCATTATGGGCAATTTAGCATGGCCAATCCATCTACCCTGCACATCTTTGGACTATGGGAGGAAAACGGAGCACCTGGAGGAAGCCCATGCAGACACGGGGAAAATGTGCAAACTCCACACAGACAGTCGCCCGAGGCTGGAATCGAACCTGGGTCCCTGGCGCTGTGAGGCAGCAGGCTAACCACTGCTGGGGTCTTCCATTGTTGAGGATGGGGATATTTGTAGAGCCTCCTCCTCTAGTGAATTGTTTAATTGTCCGCTGCCATTCACAATTGGATGTGGCAGCACTGCAGAGCTTAGATCTGATCTGTTGGTTGTAGAATCCCTTAGCTCTGTATATCACTTGCTACTTATGCTGTTTGGTGTGCAAGTAGTCTTGTTTGCTGGCTTCACCAGGTTGACACCTCATTTTTAGTGTCTGGTGCTACTCCTGGCATGCCCTCCTGCACTCTCCATTGTACCAGGGTTGATCCCCTGGCTTGATGGGAATGGTTGAGTGGGGGATATGCCGGGCCATGAGGTTGCAATTTGTGTTGGAGTACAAATCTGCTGCTGCTGATGGCCCACAGCACCTCATGGATGTCCCGTTTTGAGTTGCTAGGTCTGTTTGAAGTCCATCCCTTTTAGCACAGTGATTGTACTACGGAACACAATGGAGGGTATTCTCAATGTGAAGGCAGGACTTAATCTCCGCAGGACTGTGCTGTGGTCACTCTTACCGGTAAAGATGAGATCAAATATGTTTTTCTCTCTTGCTGGTTCCCTTGCCACCTGCTGCAGACCCAGTCTATCGGCTATGTCCTTTAGAACCCAACCAGCTAAATCAGTAGTGCCACTGCTAAGTCACTCTTGGTGGTGAACATTGAATTACCACATCCAGAATACATTCGGTGCCTTTGCCGCCATCAATGCTTTCTCCAAATGTGGTTCAACATGGAGTAGTACTGACTCATCCACTGAGAAAGGGTGTTCTCAGCAGGAGGTTTCCTTGCCTGTGTTTGACCTGATTGCCATGAGACTTCATGAGGTCTGGAGTCAATGTTAAAGACTCCCAGGACAACTTCCTCTTGACCATATACCTTTGATGGAGGGAAGGTCGTTGTTGAACTAGGCTGGGCCTATGATGCTACCCTGAGGATCTCCTGTAGAAATGTTTGGTGCTGAGATGACCGACCTTCAATAACCATAACCATCTTCCTATGTGCCATCTTCCTATGCAACCAGTGGAAAATTATCCTTTGATTCCCACTCCAGTTTTGCAAGCCACTGCTATTTCTGCTGGATCTGTCCTGCCAGTGGGATAGGACATATCCAGGGATGGTGATGATGGTGTCTGGGACATTGTCTGAAAGGTGTGATTCTGTAAATATGACTATGTCAGGCTGTTGCTTGATTAGGCTGTGAGACAGCTCTCCCAATTTTGGCACTAGCCTCCAAATGTTAATAAGGAGGACTTTGCAAGGCTGTTTTTGCCATTGCCATTTTGGAGGACAGTTGACAGTCAAACACACTGAGATGGTTCTGGTGTCAGATGTAGGCCAGACCAGATGATGATGACGACAGACATTAGTGAATCAGATCAGCAGTGGTTTCATAGACATCAGTAGATTTTAAATTCCAACTATTTATTGAATTAAAATTCAACATTTGCTGTGGTGGGATTCAAACCCAGGTTCCCAGAACATTAGCTGAGTTCTGGATTAATAGTTTAGGTAACATCCCTAGGCCATTGCCTCCCCTGGATGGGATCACTGATGGCTGGCATAACAAGCACCTTAAAGGATTTGAAAGTGAGCATGGGGTTCTTAAAATCAATTGTGTTTAGTTTTGATTTCAGGATGGGGCCTTGCTGGCAATTTTGACTTTATTGCCACCTCTAACAAGAAGAAAGTCGTAAAGTCAGTGTTGGTCAAGTTCCAAATGTGGAGTAGGGAGTTCAAGATATTTGTCCAGCAGCAGTGAATCTATTCCACTGTAATAAGAGAACAAATCTGCTTCATCGGTTAATTGGAAGAAGTTTTGAAATATAACTTAATATTCCTTAAAATGAACCACCCAATGTCAAATGCATTCTTTTTAAATTACAACTGCATGCTATTTTCATTCTCACATCGCCCAGCCTTGTGGGCACACTAAGATTATCCACAGAAAGCCAATGAGGGCTGAATTATTCTCCTTTAAAGAAGCACATTCATATCTCCTGGTGGATTACACAGGAGTGACTCAAATTAATTTTACACAAGACCTTTAACTGGTGTAAAAATAAAATAAGAAACTGTGGATGCTGGCAATCTGAAACAAAAACAGAAAGTGATAGAGAAACTCAGCAGGTCTGGCAGCATCTGTAGGGAGAAAACAGAGTTAACATTTTGAGTCCAGTGACTCAAAACTGATAGAATATAGGAAAATGTGGTATTTATGTGGATGACAAGGTGGAGTGGGTTGGGGGGTGGAGGAAGAGTGAGTGGATAAGTGAAGACAGGGCCTAAACAGAGAGACAGGAAAAGATGTAAGTAGTCAAAGAGGCTGTTGGTCGTAAGCCAGGGAAGAAAAGCTAGACAGGTGATAATGGGGACTATGAGTAGGTGAAAATAGGTTGGCTGTGCTGAAAGCAACCATTTTATGACTGGGTCTTGGTGTGGAGGTGGGTAAAAAGCATGGAAAGAGGTGTTCGTGCTCTAAAATTATTGAACTTGATATTGAGTCCTGAAGGCTGCTAGGTCCCCAAATGATGATGAGATACTGTTCCTCCAGATTGCGCTGAGCCTCGCTGGAGCACTGCAGTAAGCCCGAAACTGAACTGTTTGTCAGAGAACACACTGGTGCATTGAAGTGGCAGGCAACTGGGAACTTGGGTAATTTTTACTGACAGAATACAGATGTTCCATAAAGCAGTCAGACAGTGCGGTGGGGTGGAGGGGTGGGGGTTGGTGGTGTGAGGAAGGCAGAAAATGCATTTGCAGAGATGGGGCAAGGATGTTGGCCATGTAATCAAGCAGAGGTCAGAACTGACAGTGTTGGTGGCACGCTGTGTTCCCTGCCAATATTTTCCATTCTCTAGATACAGTGCTGTTAGAAAATGGCTTAAATGTCGGCTTCGGTTTGTCACATGAACGGACATTGAAGGAACAAATATATGAAGCAGCTGATTGCAAACATTGAATTTTCAATTCACCGCCCATATGCATGCAGAGAGAAGATGCTTATGCATCACAGGCTGGTCAAAGGCAATTTGCACCATGCCAATTGTGCTTTCAAACTGAACATTGAACAATGTTGTTGAAGTTTGTGGCAATATTGTAAAAATAAACAATGCTTGCTGAAGGGGAACTGTTATTCATGCAACTTTGTTAAACTTACATGACTGGTGATGAAGCAATGGCCTGTACTGAATGCATTGAGAAGTTGAATGGTTGATATGGATCTGGAACAGGACAGATTTTGGAGCACAGTAGGCATTCCCTTTTGATATAATGTGTTGATCACTCAATCCACACTGCACCTTTACCAATTTGGTGCACACACTGAGGCTGAAGTTGGAAATGAATGAATAATGGAGACATGTCCCTCATTATCAGAGTGCAGCAGGCCTCACTCCATGGAGAAATGATCTCAACCACCGTCTGCAGGGTATGTCACCACTGATTCTGCTGAGATCTAGGAACCACTTTCACTCCTTCTGACCCTAACTGCGCCCAGTTAATGGTGGGAGTTTAGTCACTGTAGCTGCCTTAATAGGAAGGTGAAAGCAGAAGCAGGAAATCAGGGGCCAATAATAAGCCCAGGAGCAGCACAGGTCGCAACAGAAGCCAAGGAGCACTCAGCTCAGAACAGAGGTCACAGTCATAGGGACCCTCACGATTTGAGAGATCTGCAGGTCATCCAGGGCATTTCAGCATTCATTTTGTGACCATTTCTCGGAGATGAATGAGGCTCCGTATGTTCTGGGATGCTGCGATGGATGGAATTCCAGATACTGGAATGGGTCCTAAGGGCTGCAGGAGTGGGAGGCCCTTCTCTCCCACTGGCCGTGAAGGTGACAGCTGCTCTGAACTTCTATGCAACTCACTTATTCCAGGGAACAACAGGTGACCTGTGTGGAATCTGTTAGCCGTGCATCCACAAATGCCCCAGGATAGTGACTGATGCTATTTGTACAAATCATAGGTTCAGGATGTTCATGATGTTCATCACCCAACCCCCTGACTGATGCAGAACACAGAGATAATGCTGCCCATGCCTCAACCAGGGTTGTGGGGGAATAGGGGACTGCTGAAAATGTGGTTCTACTGCTTGGACTGGACTGGGGACTGGGTGTCTCCAGTATAGTCCGACAGAGTGTATTGCATCATTCTGGCGAGTGAGCTCTGCATAATTGGAACAGCAAATGAGGCACTTTGCTGGGTGCTGAGGAACTGGAGGAGCAGGATGGATTGTTTAAGACCATTTAATTTGGTAGTTAAAGCATTTGTGTCTAAATGCTAGTGATTAAGAATTATCAATAGTAAGAACATAAGAAATAGGAGCAAGAGTAGGCCATCTGGCCCATTAAGCCTGCTCTGCCATTCAATAAGATCATAGCTGACCTTTTTGTGGACTCATCTCCACTTACCTGCCCGCTCACCATAACTCTAATCCCTTTCCTGTTCAAAAACCTATCTACCTTTCCTTTAAAAGCATTCAACAAGCTAGCCTCAACTGCTTCACTAGGCAGGGGCTTCCACAGATTCACAACCCTTTGGGAGAAGAAGGTCCTTCTCAACTCAATCCTAAATTTGCTCCCCCTTATTTTGGGAATATGCCTCCTAGGTCTTGTTTCACCTGCTAGTGGAAACAACCTCCCTGCTTCTATCTTATCTATTCTCTTCAAAATTTTACATGTTTCTATAAAATCCCCCCTCATTCTTCTAAATTCCAATGAGTGTAGTCCCAGTCTACACAATCTCTCCTCATAAGCAAACCCTTTCAATTCCAGAATCAACCTAGTGAACCTCCTTCGCACAATCTCTAGAGCGAGCACATCCTTTCTCAAGTAAGGAGACCAAAACTTGCACGGTACTCCAGGTGTGGCCTCACCAGCACCCTATACAGCTGCAGCATAACCTACTTAATTTCTGTCAGAGAATATTATTGAGTGAAGTAATCCATAGACGGAGAGAAGAAGTAGAACTTTGAAAACAAATTGAAATGTTGGATACATATTATCACATCATGTGATATGACACTCAGCAGGCTAACAATCATATAGGGTCTTTGGAATTGTACATGATTACATGGTGACAAGGAGCTGAAGGGGGTCCATCACCTCAGGAAGAGGGTGTATACAGCATGAGACAGCAATTACGGAATTAATTAAAGCATCCCACCAGCAACAATTAAAGATTAAAGCACAACAAAAAAAACAGATCCCATTCAATTAAGTAACCAGTAGACAGTTGAAGCAGCTAAGAAGGCATTCACAATAGACCCCAAGCATCAAATAGCAGTAGCGGTGGCAATTGATTTGGAGGAAATAAACATGGTACATTTATACAGGGATTCGGATGAGAAAGAAAAAGCAAATGGGAAGAAAAAGGAATGGTAAAAGATGTTAATGGCATCTGCCGAAGAGAGGAAAGTGTAGTGGCACTAGCTGCATTCATATAACCTCAAAATATACCACAGAAATGCCACTGGTTTTGGTTAGGAATGGGAAGATATTTAGCAAAACATGTTAGCAATGCAATGTGCCCAAAGTAGTTGAGGCCAAAAGGCTGAATGTTTTTCCTTCAACTGGGAAAGCCAATCACATCAGTTCTAACCAAAGGTGCCATGGGAGTTTCACAGGAACCCTCCTTCCGAGTTGTTTATTGTTTGGTCATTATTGACCAATTCACAAAGTGAATGGATGCCTGGAATTGGCCTTCTCTCAGAGAGTAATGAATGGCTGAAATTCTCTATCCCAGAGAGTTATGGAGCCTAGATCTCTAAAAATGTTTAAAGACAAGTTGCAAGTGTTGGAATGTTTTACATAAAGGTTGGAGGTATCTGTAACCCAGAGAGTTGGTTTTACACTTCACAGTCATAAGCATAGCTCTCCTTTGTGTATGCATGAAAATAAGCGATAGTTTGACCCGATAGACTCATATGGATGTGCAGCATGGCGACAGACTCTTCATTCCAACTCATCCATGCTGACCAAATATCCTAAATTAATATAGTCCAGCATTTAGCCCATATCCCTCTTAACCCTTCCTATTCATCCCCCGCCCCCCAGCCTCCGATGCTCTAGGGAAAATAGTCCCAGCCTATTCAGCCTCTCCTTTTAACTCAAACCCCCAACCGTGGCAACATCCTTGTAAATGGTTTCTGAAACCTTGCAAGTTTTACAACATCTTTCATATGGCAGGGAAACCAGAATTGAAGGCAGTATTCCAAAAGTGGCATAACCAATGTTCTGTGCAGTCGCAACATGACATCCCAACTCCTATACTCAATGCACTGACCAATAAAGAAAATGTACCAAACACCTTCTTCACTACCCTATCTACCCATGACTGCTTTCAAGGAAAAATGAACCTGTACTTCAACGTCTCTTTGTTCAGCAACACTCCCCAGGACCTTGCCATTAAGTGTACAAGTGCCACCCTGATTTGCCTTTCCAAAATGTAGCACTTCGCAATTATCTAGATTAACTCCAGCTGCCATTCCTCAGCCCATCGGCCCATCCTATCAAGGTCCTGTTGTACTCTGAGGTAACCTTCTTTGCTATCCACTACACCACCAATTTTGGTGTCAACTGCAAGTCCTGTGTCAACTTATTAAGTTGCATGACAACATGTGTTTAAAGCAGCTTAATAAGAGCAAGCTGGGAGGGCACTTGTGGACCCCTACCCCTAGAGCCAGGAGACCCAGATTCATGTCCCACTCTGCCCTCGTGTATGTCATAGCAGGTTCAAGCAGGCTGATTAAAATAACTGTACAAAAGAGCTCCCCAATAGTGCTCATGACTCTAATGGTTAACAAAGTTAAGAGAAACCGAAACTGCTGCTCACTCTCACTTGTTTTTCACTACTGCAGTGAATAAATATTTTATTTTTCTAATTCATTCAGTGTGTGGGTGTCACTGGCCAGGCCAGCATTTATTACTAATTGCATTAAGTGTCAAACACATTGTTTTGGGACTGGAGTCACATGCAGGCCAGACCAGATAAGACTGGTAGTTTCCTTCTTTAAAGTACATTAGTGAACCAGATGGGTTTTCACTGACAATCAACAATGGTTTCATGGTCATCGTTAGGCTCCTAATTCCAGATGTCTATTGAATTCAAATTCCACCATCTGCCATGGTGTTGTTCAAACCCAGGTTCCCAGAACAATACCAGGGTTGCTGGATTAATAGTCTAGCAATAATACCACTAGGCCATCACCTCCCCATGAAGATCCCCACTTCTGTATGATACAGGGATATGATTCTTTTGTACATTGCATGATCTTACACTGCTGATGAATGACAAATGCCTGGTAAACTGATACGCTCTCTTTTTATTACTGAGTTTTGAGGCATTGGCATCCTGTGGAGCCAGCACGATATCATATAAAGGGCACCTTTACATGTTTGGAATCTGTACATAACTGCACTGCTCAAGGTACATCATAAATTAAAGTAATTGAGGCAATTGTGGATTAGTGTAGATAGGTCAGTGCAGACCCGATGGACCAAAGGGCCTCTTCTGTACTGTGTGACTGTATGGCACCCCACTAACATGATTATGGGGGAGGAGCAGTGCCACATTGTTGGGTAGCTCTTTAAAAGTGCGCTGTTACAGCTGTGCCCTTATAATTAGTGTCATTTGAGTTATTACGCAGAATTCATAGCAGAAAAATAGGCCATTCAGCTCAACAGACCTCGCACAGAGTTTATCTTTATCTGCAGCTCCCCCTACCCCCACATCCAGTCCTAAAGAAGGGTAATACCCAAAATGTTGACTGGTCTTTTCCTCCAGATGCTGCCAGGCCTGCTGTGTTCTTCGAGCATCTTGCTTGTCTACCTAGCACGGAGTTTGTTGCTCATGACCCTTCATTCACTTCACTCACTTCACTCATCTATGAACATATTCCTCGATTTCATTCTCCCCCAAGTACATATCACTCTCTTAGATCACTTTTGACCTGGAAGGTACATGTTTAGATGGAACTGAGAAACAAAAGGATTTCAGAGTACAAATACAACAGTCTCTGAAGGTTGTGCCACAGATTGGGCCATAAAACTGTAACCCAAGTATTAAGCTTTATTTCTAGTGGGACAGAATTGAAAAGTACAGCACTTATGCTGAAATTACTCCACAAAGGCCGGTATCCCGTCACCAAGTCACATTTTATTTACATTGCAGGTACGTAACTTTGACTCAGCTAGCTCAGAGCCGGCTCCTAGAGTGAACAGAGCCCTGACACTCCTATTTATGTCTGTCAGCCAGGGCTACCTGATTTGACCAGATTAACAGCTCCAACTCATATTCTATGAAGTCCAGCTGGCTGATCTCATTCCAATCACTACATATAACAAACGAATCAAGCTTTACTTAGACTGCACTTGCAGCGCAGCCTGCAGTTCTTGTTGCCATATTAAAAAGAATATAGGGACACTGGAGATGATGTAAAGAAGATTTTCAAGGATGATGCCGGAAATGCGTGGATGAACATCTGAGAAAATAATTGTCAGGCTGGGTCACTAGCTCTTCTACAGAAAAACGAACATAGAACATAGGACAGTACAGCACAGTACAGGCCTTTCGGCTCACAATGTGTACTGACCTATTATCTTACTCGAAGATCAAACTAATCTGCATACCCTTCATTTTACTATCATCCATGTGCCTATCCAATCTTAAATGTCCCTAATGTATCTGACTCCACTACCACCGCTGGCAGTGCATTCCATGCACCAACCACTCTCTGTGTAAAGAACCTACCTCTGACATCTGCCCTATACCTTCCTCCAATCACCTTAAAATTATGCCCCTTCGTGATAGCCATTTCCGCCCTGGGAAAAAGTCTCTGGCTATCCACTCTATCTATGCCTCTCAGCATGTACACCTCTTTCAAGTCACCTCTCATTCTTCTTCACTCCAATAAGAAAAGCCCTAGCTCCCTCAACCTCTCCTCATAAGACCTGCCATCCAGTCCAGGTAGAATCCTGGTAAATCTCCTCTTCACCCTCTCTAAAGCTTCCACATCCTTCTTATAATGAGGTGACCAGAACTGAACACAATATTCCAAGTGTGGTCTAACCAGGGTTTTATAGAGCTGCAGCATAACCTCGTGGCTTTTAATCTCAGTCCCTCTGCTAATGAAAGCCAACACACCATACGCCTTCTTAACAACCTATCAACTTTGAGGGATCTATGGACGTGGAACCCGAGATCCCACCGTTCCTCCACACTGCCTAGAATCCTGCCATTAACCAGAGAATCATAGAATCCCTACAGTGTGGAAACAGGCCCTTTGGCCCAACATGTCCACACCGACTCTCAGAGCATCCCACCCAGACTCATCCCCTTATAACCCACCTAAAGTACACATCCCTGAGCACTACGGGCAATTTAGCATGTCCAATCCTCCTAACCTGCACATCTTTGGACTGTGGGAGGAAACTGGAGTACCCGGAGGAAACCCACGCAGACACAGGGAAAATGTGCAAACTCCATACAGTCGCCTGAGGGTGGAATTGAACCCGGCTCCCTGGCACCGTGAGGCAGCAGTGCTAACCACTGAGCCACTGTGCCGCCTAAATATATTCTGCATTCAAATTCGACCTTCCAAAATGAACCACTTCACACTTTTCCCTGTTGAATTCCATCTGCCACTTCTTTACCCAGCTCTGCAACCTGTCAATGTCCCATTGCACACTATCCACAACTCCACCAACCTTTGTGTCATCAGCAAACTTACTAACCCATCCCTCCACTTCCTCATCCAAGTCATTTATAAAGATCACAAAGAGCAGAGGTCCCAGAACAGATCCCGGCAAAACACCACTGGTCACTGAGCTCTAGGCTGAATACTTTCCATCTACTACCACACTCTGTCTTCTATTGGACAGCCAATTCTGTATCCAGACAGCCAAATTTCCCTGAATCCCATGCCTCCTTACTTTCTGAATGAGCCTACCATATGGAACCTTATCAAATGCCTTGCTAAAATTCATATACACCACCTCCACTGCTCTGCCTTCATTGGTTTGTTTCGTCACATCCTCAAAGAATTCAATAAGGCTTGTGAGGCATGACCCACCCCTCACAAAGTCATGCTGATTATCTGTAATCAAACTATGCTTTTCCAAATAATCATAAATATTGTCTCTCAGAATCCTCTCCAATAATTTGCCCACCACAGAAGTAAGACTGACTGGTCTGTAATTCCCAGGGTTATCCCTATTCCCTTTCTTGAACAAGGGAATAACATTTGCCACCCTCCAATCATCTGGTACTATTCCAGTGGACAGTGAGGATGCAAAGATCATTGCCAAAGGCACAGCAATCTCCTTGGGTATATCCCATCTGGCCCAGGGGACTTATCTACCCTCATGTTTTTCAAAATTTCTAGCACATCCTCCTTCCTACATCAACCTGTTAGAGCATAGCAGCCTGTTTCATGCTGTCCTCACAAACAACAAGTCCCTCTCACTAGTGAATACTGAAGCAAAGTATTCATTATGGACCTCCACTACCTCCTCCAACTCCAGGACAAGGTCCCTCCACTATCCCTGATCAGCCCTACCCTCAGTCTGGCCATCCTCTTGTTCCTCACATAAGTATAGAAAGCCTTGGGATTTTCCTTAATCCTGCCCACCAAGGCTTTTTCATGCCCCCTTCTAGTTCTCCTAAGTCCATTCTTCAGTTCCTTCCTGGCTACCTTGTAACCCTCTAGAGTCCTGTCTGATCCTTGCTTCCTCAACCTTAAGCAAGCTTCCTTCTTCCTCTTGACTAGGTGTTCCACATGTCTTGTCATTTCAAGGTTCCTTCACCTTACCATCCCTTCCTTGCCTCAGTGGGACAAATCTATCCAGCACTCACAGCAAGTCCTCCCTAAACAACCTCCACACTCCTGTTGTGCATTTCCCTGAGAACATCTGATCCCAATTGGTGCTCCGTAGTTCTTGCCTAATAGCATTGTAATTCCTCCTCCCCCAATTAAATACTTTCCCATACCGTCTGCTCCTATCCCTCTCCATGACTATAGTAAAGGTCAGGGAGTTGTGATTGCTATCACCGAAATGTTCTCCCACCGAAAGATCTGACACCTGGCCTGGTTCTTTGCCAAGCACCAAATCCAATATGGCCTCCCCTCTAGTTGGCCTATCTACATATTGAGTCAGGAATCCTTCCTGGACACATCTGGCAAAATCTGCTCCATCCAAACTATTTGCATTTAGGAGGATCCAGTCTGTATTAGGGAAGTTGAAGTCACCCATGATAACAACCCTATTACTTTTGCACCTTTCCAAAATCTGCCTCCCAATTTGTTCCTCAGTGTCTCAGTTGCTATTGGGGGGTTTATAGAAAACTCCCAATAAAGTGACTGCTCCTTTCCTGTTTCTGACTTCCACCCATACTAACTCAGTAGACAAACTCTGCTTGGTGACCTCCCTTTCTGCAGCTGTGATACTATCCCTGATTAGCAATGCCACTCCCCCACCTCTTTTACCCCCCTCCCTATTTCTGTTGAAACATCTAAACCCAGAACATCCAAAAATCATTCCTGCCCCTGTGATATCCAAGACTATGTAATGGCCACAACATCGTAGTTCCAAGTACTGATCCATGTTATAAGTTCATCACCCTTTTTCCTGACACTTCTTGTGTTAAAATAGACACACTTCAACCCATCACACTGACTGCAACTTTGCCCTATCAACTGTCTATCCTTCCTCACAGACTCCCTGCATGCTGTAGCTGCCTGTACACCAGCTACCCCATCCTCTGATCCATAGCTCTGGTTCTCAACGCCCTGCCAAACTCCCACCCAGGATATTAGTGCCCCTCCAGTTCAGGTGCAACCCATCCTTCTTGTACAGGTCCCACCTTCCCACGTATGCTGAGGCATGGTCTAATTGGGGTTTTAAAATCCTGATATACATTGATAGAGTGTAGACACAGACAATGTTTTCTCTTCTGGAGAAGAGCATAACCAGAAATCAGCAATTTAAGATAGTCATGAAGAACTCCAATATGGAATTGGAAAGAAAACTCTTTACCCAAAGAGTGGTAGGAATGTAGAACCTACCATCACAGGGAATAGTTGAATCAAATAGTTTTCTGAGCATTTGAGGAGAAGCTACACAGGCCTATAATGGAGGCCTACAAAGGCAAGCAATAGAGGTTTATAAAGATAGATTTAGATGAGTAAAGGTGGGAGGAGGCATGAACGACCATAACCACTGATATGGACTAGTTAGATGAAATGGCCTGTTTGGGACCATAAATCATATGTAATTTTATGAAAGAGTCCTGTACTTCAACTGTTTGCCATTCATGACTAGAAATACGAGGGATGCACCAATATTCAGTCGATCTGCATCAATAAGAGCAGAATGCACTTTTTCCTGACAGTGCCCCCAATTCATTTAGTCTGTGGCCTCACTTGAAGAGAAAAAAAGATGTTAGCTTGTCTACTGGAAGTGGTAGGCATACCCTGAAGATCTGATTCACTAACTACAGTCAAGAGCCAAGGGAATGTATAATGTGAGTTGTGAGAGTAGTGTTGTTACTAAGGAGGTAAATCAATTTGAGATGTCAGCTGAAACCGGGTACTCGTGTTCCAAAAGTTAGAATACACTATACAGTCAAACTTCACTGTTTAAGCTTTACAAAACCAGAATTATATTGGGGCAAAATAAAACAGTAGGGTTTGGATGAAAATATAACAGGAAATTGTGGTTCCATCACACAGTACAATCCCTCGGGACATATGGTCCCTAGTCTATGCTGCATCAAAGAAGGCAGAAGCTAGTGCTGAATGGTTGCTTATCAGAATGGAGGAAAGTCTACAGTAATGTTCTCTGGGAGTTGTGTTAGAATTACTGTTCTTTTTTAACATTAATAAATTGAACTGGGGGATATAGAGTATTATTTCCAAAGTTTTCAGATAATATACAATATGGAAATATAGAAACCAATGTAGAGGATTGTAACAGACTTTAGGAGGATACAGACAGATTAGTGAAGTAATAATTCCATGTTTGTTATGTCTGCAATTGTTCTAAAATGATATATGACAGCTATTAACTTGTTTTAGAAATATCTACCATAATGAATATAGTCAGAAACATGAGCAGCAATTATTCCAAAGATAGTTCACTTTTGGACAATTGTATTAGAACACTTTTCAAAAACAAAGAGCAAATGCTTTCTACTGACAGAAATAAAATCATACTGTTAGTACAAAATTACAAAAATGAATGAAAGCAAATAACCATTGACGTATTCAATCTGTCTCATCCAGACATGGTGCAGTCTTCCTTCCAGCCTCTTACACAGTCTCATGGAAAATGAAAGCAACTAGCTGAAGTTAAAGTTGGAAAATGTTTGAAAAATTGAGCAAATCTTCAGGAAGTGATAGTCTTGCAACCAACATATTCATTCCTTTTCTAATAGCTATTTGACTTTAGGAGTCATCCAACTTACAAACCAACAGACCTGTTCAAACATTTGCCTGCAGCATTTCACCAGATAATTTGACGTGATCTCACATAGGCCATTATCTCCAAAGTCTCAGACATTGATAAACTAGATCAAAATATTATGATTTAAAACCAGATGCCCAAGTTTAAACAGGTGTAGCCCTACAATAATATTAAAGTAAAATAAAAGACGTAAGCAAACTCAATCAAATTCTGCTGAGTGCTCAACTAACCCTCCCCATTCAGATTTACTAAATCAAGTCATCCAAAATCCTTCTTGGAATTCACTTAGCTCCCTTTTGAAGATCTACACTGACTTTGTATTTAGTGTAAAACCCAGTAAGCTGTTACATTGCTTGAAAAGTTTCTCTAAGTGTCAAACAGCGTCTATATTAAGATCAATGAGCATTAATAAATAATACAAATGGCATTAAGCAAATAAATGTATATAATTAGACTTTCAAGTAATCTTGATAAACAATAATAGTGTATTCATTCTGCTTATTCATTTTGTATTATTCTCATATTATGGATCAGACCAGACCCCCTCAAAATAATTTAAGAAGATATAAACCCTAACTTTTTCTTATTTTAAAGAAAATAGAATAACAACTCTATTGGTAAACGTAACTGAATTATAAAAGCAATAACTATTATTAATTAACTATTAATTAATTAACATCTCATAAACACATCCCTTGGCAAAAAGGCAAATTCAGAAAAATGGATTTGTCTCACAGGTAACTCAGCAGTAGAGAGAAACCTCAGCTTCTAGCTGTAACCGAAAGAGGAAAAAGATAGCTTTTATTTCTTCAAAACTCCAGCAGCTTCTGCCCTGTTGAGACTCCAACAGCAATTACTCAAAGCTAAAATAAAACTAAAAACTGAAAAGCCTGGTCTGTGAGAGCTGACCACACGATCCAGGCTGCTTTTATTGTTCCAACCATTTAAAAAAAAACCCAAGGCCTCTCAAGCTATTTACTTTATAGGTATTCACTAGCCATCTCGGTATCTCTGTCCTAAAACCTGTGTTTAAAAATAACCTCTTAAAGCCACACCATCGTCACACTCATTGGCTGCTGTAAGCATACAATTGATTTGATTTTAGCATGTTGATTGACTAGACAATCGATCAATGCTAATAAAGGCAAGTCAGTTGTAGATGATATTTTCTGGGTTTCAATTTATGTAGTATGAAGCTTTTGGTCCATGGTAGCCGTATGACTCTTTCCACAGTAACCACAATTTTAAGAGCTATGAATTATTTGTGGGAATAGCATGACTGGAAAAGTATTCTTGCCTTTAGTTTGTGGTAGCCATGGCACACTGTTCTCCTAGGTTTGTTTGGATAGAGCCAAACTCCAATGTTTGTTTGTTTCCTTCTGTTACTGTACAGAACCAAACTGCTATGTATATATGTAAAGATATTTTTTACCTACATTCCTCAGCCCCACCGCTCCTCTCTCTATTTATTTCTGGGCTCCCTTACTCCTCCTCCATTTCTGAAGAAGGGTCCTGACCTGAAACATCAACTTTCCTGCTCCTCTGATGCTGCCTGGCCTGCTGTGTTCCTCCAGCTCCACACTGTGTTATCTCTTATTTCCAAGCCAAATTGTACTCTTTAACTTAGAGGCTGATAATGTTGCATCTCCAGCTTCTCATTGATGATCTTGGACAAAGTAACTCTGAATGTGGCAGTGGCACAAAAAACATAGTTGGGGTTAATCCTCTGAAAACCGGTGTAGGGGTTGTAAAGAACGATTGACCTATGACCTTCATTGCATTGCAAACTGCATGTTCAATTTTGCTATCTATTGGTTTTAATAATTGTGGTGCGCAGCTGGTGGTGCTCATGTTGTTCATTTGCTCCATGTATCAGTAGCTAGTACTCTAAGTTTTGCCTCTCTTAAAGGGAAAGAACATTGTGTCTGCAAAAAGTCAGTGGAGTTTGCAAAAAGTGAATTTGTGATATGATACATTGAGAGGTGATTGAATAGGTGAGAAAGGATGTGCCTAAGGTTTCTGACAATATACTGAAAGTCTGTATGCAAGTCATGGAGAAAGGGTACTATGTCTTGAACCTGGAGCAGGGTTGCAGGCCTTCCAGACATATGCTCATTGGGAACAGATATCACCACAAGGCAATCACCATCAATGACCTTGTGAAACCCATTCCAATGAACTCGTCACATACTGTAGAACATATAAACTTTTACAACAAGTCAAAACATGAATAATCTAATTTCAGAATCCTTAAATAACCATATGCAGCAATATTAGAGAGGAAACATAGCCTCTTCAAGGATCAGCTGAGCAAGAAAGTAAAAAGATTGGCAATGAACAAATCAATTAACTAATTATTTGTATAGCTTTATTTGCGGTAAGAGATTGCTAGTATATGAGTCTCCAGAGAATATTGTAGAATAGGGGGTTCCCACAATTTGGAGTGAGACTTCATTTTGTTTGTGTTTGATCTCCAAGGTAGCAATGGCTGCAATGGAAAACATAGCTTTTCAAAAAAATGCTTAACATAGAAACATAGAAAATAGGAGCAAGAATAGAGCATTTAGCCCTTCATGTCTGCTCTGTCATTCAATATGATCATGGCTAATTATTCAATTCAATACCCTGTTTCTGCTTTCTCCCCATACCCCTTGGTCCCATTAGCCCTAGGAATTATATCTAAACTCTTTCTTGAAGTGATTAAGATTAAACACACCCTCCCAACCCAGTGTCATAGCTCCCAAATTACCAATACTCACACCCCTATTCCCGTCTCCCCCCACCCTGGCCTCACAGTCCTTACTGATGAACCAGAACTATTTGCAGTAGTAAAGACAAAAATTGGGAAGCATTGTCTTACATCATTAATACAACTTTAGCTGAACTTATTATAGGTGCATGTGACAAAAAACACATTTTCTTTAGTCTGTTGAGAGAATATTTGTAATGTTTGTTTTTTATGCAAAATATTACAGATGAATCACCGTAATTAATACTAAATGCTCTTTTGAGTCATGTGCATAAATTTCAGCCTTGACTTAATGACAGTGCTCTTGCCTCTAACTAGAAAGGTTATGGATTCAAGCCCCAGTGTAGATACTGGAAAACATTAACTTAGACAGATACTTCAGTAATATGCTCTGCTGATGAAGGTGACAACTTTTGGTTGAGGCATTAAACTATGACCTCTTCTACCTTTTTGGTGATGTATAATAGATTCTATTACATTAATGCAAGTTATTTATTTTTAATATAGTTGGTAGTATGTCAAAGCGTTGCATTTTGGAGAGTAATTCAGCTTATTCAGATCTAAGGCCAAAAAATTTGTTTACTTAGGGTTGCTGGATCTGATGCTACTGAAGCTAGAGTTGCCATAAAGGTGGTAGGTAGGTACATTGCTTCCAGCCTCTTCAGTCTACATGTTGTACCATGCTGGTATGGGTGTTGGCATGGGTATATAGTAAGCTTTCTCTGTAGATAAGTTGCAAAATTAACAAGCCTCTTGAAGTGATTTGATGCACATTTTGCTATGTTGGACTGCACAGGTCCAATTAAAGCCGTATGCTTAATATTTACAGCTGAATATGCAACCAGCTTCCTGAAGAACCCCCATTACTGTTATTTACAAGGGATGGCCATCCAACCTGCAGGTAGGGTGTTTTGGACTTAGTATTCCTCTTGGAAAGTTTGTGGAATTATTGTGTTGCATTCTTGAATGTTCTTGAATTTTTAAATCTTGAAGGGAGCGTTGCAGAGTTCAAAAATAGAAGTTACAGGAATTTCTTTCTCAGTGTACAGAAAACCTTCTAGAATTATGAGGGCTAAAAAATGCTATAGTTTTAATCAACCTGCTCAGACATGTTATACCATGCCTCAAATCAAGTGGGATCTAAATCCAGACCTTCTGGCACCACAAGAACCTTAGATGTTATAGAGGCTATGGATATCATTCCAATTTGAATGCAACACAACAGGTCATGAAGCACGGGCAGAAGAAAGAGAAAGCTGTGTTAAAGGAAAAGAAGGAGAGCTGTCCATCATAGGCTCCATCAACCAGGGGTTTTCAGGGAGCACTTCTACTTCTATATCAGCCAGGAACAATGTTTTACGTGTGTACTGTCAATTCAGCAGGGTGGACTCTGAATGGTGCCACCTCCTTCAACAAGACCTAGAGACTCACTATAGACATATACAACATTATTATTGGCTGTCAGGACCACCATCAACCTTAACTTGTCAAGAACCAAAAATGATATATCAACAATTTTCTAGTTTGCTGCCTTGAGGAGTTGACAGATTCCAGTCTATGTCTAGAGATGGAACTTCATTGTCTCCTCTCAGAGGAAGCAGAAGAAGTGGCCACATGGATTCCCAATGGTGCAGGATGTGATCAACCTCATGCATGTTGTCTATGGGCATTACATATAAATATGGAGAGATACAGAGCTGCAAGAACTCCCACAACATTTCCAGATCATCATTTTGATGATTGCCTACTAACCTACCACCTTCATTCTGAAGAATTTCCACTGTCTTTGGGTTACCACAAGAAAGCAGAGCCTGTCTGCATAGACATGAAGGATACTATCTAAACAGTTGACTCCTCTCTGCCACCTCATCACACAATGACAACCTGCTTATAATGAGATCATGCAGTCACAAGAAACATATTGGAGCAAATCCTTAAGCAACAGCTCCTGTACCAGTCTGGAGAAGCTTTCAAGATTATTTGTCCAAAGGGATAGCTTTTGCTGCACAATGCTCTACAAGCTCATTTTGTAGCACTTCCACCAGGCGTTTGGAGGAGAGGAAGGAGGAAGAATAGAGAGTTAACGTGGAGGATTCATCCATACACTTACACACTGGACAGCCTGTCTGTGAACAACCATTGAGGCTCTGGACTGAACTTTCGCAGTCTCATAGAGGTGACTTTGGAGATGGGCACAAAGGAGGTGTGATTGGTGTTTGATTCTGTTCAGTGACATGCGCCTGTTTTTGTGTGTTTTTCCAAGAGTTGGGATTGAGTAGTGCCAATTAATAAGGAGCCAAAGAAGTCAGTTATAAGGGAACTGAATTGCAATGGTTTCCATAGGTACAAGGGTCCCCATTATATCAGGAGCTTGGGAATTGAGCGGAGGTGGTTTCACAATGAGGGTCTGAGCTCCAAACCATGTGAAACTCATTGCTAAGTTACCATCTTTAAACTCAGTGCTCAGGTCTTTCCAAACAGAAGCATGGCAATGCATCCACTTCATGGAGACTGATGTTGCTCTTGCTGCAATGCTGCGCTCCAACTGGAGGTGATTCACAGCACTGCTGTTGCCCCTGCTCTGACACCTCAACAGTGCCCACACTGTAAAGGCAGCCAGCAATTTTACCCATATACCATTCTCAGTTGAACTCTGGAAACTGGAACCTTTCTCTAATTGGAGGAGTCTCAGATGTGGTTTCCTTAGCTGCTTCCAGGAAAAATGCATTTGGGTTCAATCTGGAATTGTTGAAATTGCAACCCACCTGAGAGAAATTAGCACTCTGTTTCTCCTCAGTTGTCCTCTCACCATCACTATTACTCGACAATTCCCCACTTTTTGATCTATTTGCTAACTCCATCACAGCATCATCTTTCCCTAGCAACACATCTGTTATGACATGCAAACTGAATAATTCAGATCCTTAGGCATCCCCTTAGTGGCTGTCTTACAGGTATTTTTGCCTGGCCTAATGTTTCTACACAGTTCTGTTATAGTAAGTTGGTGGCAGGCTGCTGATTTTCACTAGGGGTCACTACAGATGGCTTTGCATATTGACCTCAAGGATCTCTGAACCTTGACAGCCCATTTCAGATTGCACTGTATTGGCATGGGCTAGTTGGCTGAGAGACAGCAGCAAGGGACCGCTAACATGACTTTTGTCATTCTGAGAGTACAACAGTTGTGTAAGTCACAGTTATTTCCTTTGGTCAGAGTTTCACTATCCTCATTTGTTAGAGAACAGTGCTCATACCCATTTGAACACTGAGATGCTGAGGAATGAGATCCTGGTACAATTGTGGATGGTTGGCAACCTGATCTAAGAGGTGTAGCAGAGCAGCATCCTGTTCTAGATACCCAAATTGAGTGACTACCCTTTCAGCTTACCTTTAGTACCAGTGACAGTTTCTCTGTGATGTACAGGATTTTCATATTTTCAACCCTTATTGTAAAATCATAGCTCTGATCAAGTCATGAATATCTGAAAAGAAACAATCGTTGCACTCAAAGTACAGGACTGTGTCTCAGTACTTTTCCATTGAGTGCTAGCATTGCAAGAGACTGCATTTCATCCCTTTTCAATATCCAAATACAATAGAGAGGGATCAAGTAACATCATCAGCTACAAGACTGAATTTCAAATTCTTTCCAAATACATGATCTTGATGGTTCAAATACAGCTGTAAGTTTCCCTCTGCATGTCTAATCAATATGTACAACACCAAAAACTTGTATTTATACAGCATTTTTAACATGATGAAACTGTAAAACAGCCCAAGGAACTTTATGGGAACATTATGAAGTAAAATTTGATGCTAGATCAAACAAAGCGATGTCAGGGCAGAAGGCCAAAAGCTTGGCCAAAGATACACATTTTAAGAACATTTTAAAGTAGGGAAGACAGTAGAGAAGCAAAGAAATTTAGGGATGGAATTCAAGAGTTTAAAGCTTAGGCAGCTGAAGGTCCCAGGAAGGAAATTGTTAAACTTGAGAAGGTGCAGAAAAGATTTATAGGGAGATGGTGAATAGGCTGTGGCTTTTTGCCCTCGAATGTCAGAGGCTGAGGGGTGACCTTATAGAGGTGTATAAGATCGTGAGGGGCATGAATAGGGTGAATATCTAAGGACTTTTTCCTAGGGTGGGTGAGTCCAAAACCAGAGGGCATAGGCTTAAGGTGAGAGGAGAAAGATTTCAGAAGGACCTGAGGGGTAATCTTTTCATGCAGAGGGTGGAGCATGTATGGAATGAGCTGCCAGAAGAGGTGGTGGAGGAAGGTAAAATTACAACATTTAAAAGGCATGTAGATGTGTATATGAATAGGAAGGGTTTAGAGGTATATGGACCAAATGCTGGTAAATGGGATTAGGTCAGATTGGGATGTCTGGTCAGCATGGACAAATTGGACCGAAGGGTCTGTTTCCATGCTATATGACTCTATGATTCTATGACTGTATCCATTCACCACCCACCCAATCAACATCTTAGCCAGTGATGGACTCATTCACTCAGCTATCTACTCAGCCTACCCCAGCCAATCACTTCCTAAATTACTCATCCAGCAAGCTATCCAGCCAGTTAGTTACTCACTCAACTTCCTTCCCTATCATTTACCTATCCCTCAATCACTCATTCACCTCCCAGTCTCTCAATCACTCTCCCCACATTACTCATCCACCTGCAGTCAGTCACACACTCCCCTCCCCGTCCCAGTCACTCACCATTCCCTAATCCCTTCCAGTCCCTCACTTTTCCATCCCATACTCACTCTTCCACCCCAAACTCACTCTGTCCCGATGCAGTGACACAGCTCACCATGCCAATAGCCCATCCAATTCTCAATGTCCACTCTGCCTCCATTTCATTGTGATCAATTAAAAATACACACTCAGTTGGGTGAATTAATCTAAAAGGGACTTCCAGCTCAGACTTGCTACAAATGTCACTGGTGTAAAGTGCTTTCACAAACTATATTAAGATTTTTACAACAAGTGCAAACTCATTACATTTAACAAAGGGCAGTGGTCAGCAGTAATGTTCCTGATGGAATACCAGTCCTGAACCTTTAGTTAAAGCCTTGTATCATGATGACTGTCTCTTCTGTTTTCTCTTCTTCTTGACCATAGTGATCTTACTAATCCTTATTTTAGACACTGTTCCTATGTCGCCTCTGTGCCAGTCTAAGTAAAACCCTGCTTCTGCCAATACGATTGGTCAGTAATTACCTAACTGCCCTCGTACCTTGAGCCTGAGTCTTGTTTCGGATTTTTTCATTCAGCGAGAAGGGAGGAATGGGCTCCAGGTTAGTGTTTGCTTGCCTTTTATTCATTAAAAATAACATTTAATGGGATTGATACACTTTTATGTCATTTCACAGCTAATTGGCTAGACATGTTTATAGTCTTTACTGGGTAAATGGCTAACCTTTTGCCTCCCTGGGGTTATCCACATTCTAACAACTTTTAAATGGGTTTGAATTAGCCCTTTTCCTCACTTCTCAACATGTCATGACTTATACAGATCTTTATCTTAGCATTCAACTTTGCTTATCCATCATGCTTTGCAGCTATATTATCTACTTTAGCTATGTTAATTACTTTAGTACTGTCTTCAAAGAGGAAGGCACAGATGGCTTTCCAGAAATGCAAGGTAATTAGGGTCTATTGAGAAGTTGGTATTGAAGAAAAAATAGTTTAAAAAAGTCTTGCTGGAGAAATTAATGGGAATGAAAACTGATATATTTCCAGGGCCTGATAACTGACATCCAAAGGTACTAAACGGGTGGCCATGGAGATAGCAGATGCATTGGTTGTTATCTTCCTAAACTCTATAGAGTCTGGAACAGTGCCAGGAGATTGGAGGGTAACAAATGTAACCTCACTATTTGAAAAAGGAAGTGGGGAGGAAACAAGGGATTACAGACTGGCTAACATCACATCACAGGAAATTGGAGTTGAGGATTATCAGATCAGCCATGATCTCATTGAATGGCACAGCAGACTCAATGGGCCAAATGGCCTACTGCTGCTTCTATGTCTTACATTACTATAGAGAAAATACTGGAGTCTATTATAAAGGATGTGATAGCAAAACATTTAGAAGATACTAATGGATTAGTCAAAGTCAGATAGATTTATGAAAGCAAAATCATATTTTACAAACCTACGGGAGCGTTTGTGAGGATATAGCCAGTAGAATAGATAAGGTAGAACCCGTGGATGTGGTGTATTTGGATTTTCAGAAAGCATTTTATAAAATCCCATATAAGAGGTTAATATGCAAAATCAAAGCAAATGGGATTGGGGCTAATATACTGGTATGGATTGAGAATTGATTAGTATACAGGAAACAGAGATTAGGAATAAATGGATCTGTTCAGAATGGAAACGGGATCATTGAGGTATCACAGAGATCAGTACTTTGGCTTTTGCTATTCAATATGAATCAACAATTTGAATGAGGAAATCAAATGTAATATTATTCCAAATTTGTTAATGGCGCTATACTTGGTGAAATTGTGAATGGTGAGGAGAAAGTAAAGAGGTTTCAAGGTGATGTAGTCAAGTTGAGTGAATGGATAATACCTGGCTTATGCATTATAGTGTTGATAAGTGTGAAATTGTCCACTTCAGCAACTTAAACTGAATGGCAGAGCATTATTTAAATGGTGATAGATTGGGTAATTTTAATGTGATTTAACTGGTGATTGAAAACAAGCATGCAGGTGCAGTAAGAAGTTAAGAAGGCACCAGATTGATTCCTGGGGAAGTAGATTTCTTGTAAGAGTAGAGATTGGGTTGACTCGGCCTGTGCTCGGTGGAGTTCAGAAGAATGAGAGGGGATCTCATTGAAATATGTAAAATTCTGACACAGCTGAACAAGCTGAATGCAGGAATGATATTTTCTCTGACTGGGAGTTCAGAACAAGGAGTCTCAAGATAGGGGTGTGCCATTTTGGACTGAGATGAGGAAGAATATCTTTGGGGTGGTTAACCTATGAAATTCTATTCAACAGAAGGCTTTGGAGGTAAAAGTACTCAATATGTTTAAGAAAGAAATAGATGGATTTCTAGAGCTTAAAAGTATCAAGGGATATGGGGATAGGGCAGGAGAATGGCATTGAGTTAGAGAATCGGTCATGATCATGTTGAATGACAGAACAGGTTCAATGGGCTGAATGGCCAACACCTGCTACTATTTTCTATGTTTCTTTGTTAAAATAAAATTTTAATCAGTAAATTTAAGGAGAGACAAGTAGGTTCTAACTGTAAAGAAGGAATGGTAAAGTCACCATAAGTCCGGGAGAACAATAAGGCTGCAGTCTAATCAGAAAGAGATGACTGATGATTGTTTTACACACCTCAGGGAAGAGGTGAGGTTGAGAAGGTGAATCCTTCATGGTAACCTCAGTTGTTAAGACAATTGAACTCGCATTTTTGATGTCACTCTGCATTGCAAACAAACCTGGAATCATCACCTTGAATGTAAAGGAATCTCATGCCTCATAAACAAGGCTTGAAAATGATAAAGGTTTCCATTACAAATAGCTATATTGTTTTACTGATCAAGGACTGAAAATATTCTGAAATTTTCAGTAATGTTACTCTCCATCCTTCTACTCTCATTTATATTTCATCTCAATGCTTCACAGTAATTTTTCATTTTCTTATGCAGCTTCAGTGACCAAAGTTGTTCTTCTCAGGTTAATAATCACAGAAACTTAGAAACCAAAGCAGGAATAAGCCATTTAGCCATTTGAGTCTGCTCTGTCTTCAATAGGATCATCATGGCCAATGCTCTATCTCAATGCCATATTCCTGCTTTCTACCCATAGCCCTTGATGCCTTTGAAATCTAGAAATTTACCTCTCTCTTTCTGGAATATATTCAGTGACTTGGCCACCAGGGCTTTCCATTGTAGAGAATTCCACATGTTCACTACCCTTTGAATGAAGAAATGTTTCCTCATCCCAGTCCTAAATGGTTGACCTTGTGTCCTGAGACTGTGTCCCCTACTTCTTGACTCCCCAACCTGGGAAAGCATTCTCCCTGCATATGGGCTGTCCAGCTCTGTTACAATTTTATATGTTTCAATTAGATTCCCTCTCATCCTTCTAAACTCTGGTGAACACATGCCTAGTGAAACCAATCTCCCCACAACAACTTTATATAACATTATTTAGAGCCATAGATTTATACAGAATGGAAACAGACCCTTCAGCTCAACTTGCCCATGCCAACCAAGTTTTCTAAACTGAACTAGTCCCATTTTCCTGCATTTGGGCCATGTCCCTCTAAACCTTTTCTATTCGTGTAGCTGTCCAAATGTCTTTTAAATGTTGTAATTGTACTCGCCTCTACCACTTCCTCTGGCAGCTCCTTCTATATACACACCACTGTCTGTGTGAAAAAGTTGCCCCTCAGGTCCCTTTTAAATCTATGCCCTCTACTTTTGGAGTCTCTTACCCTGGGAAAAAGACCTTTGCTATTCACCCTATCCATGCTCCTCATGATTTAATAAACATCCATAAGGTCACCCCTCAGGCTCTGATGCTCCAGGGAAAAAAGTCCTAGCTTATTCACATTTCTCAATGAATTTGTCTTTGAATTTCTTGTACTTGTCTCAAACTCACCTTACATCCTGTACAAAACTAGTGCTGCACCACAGGGATCAGACACAAGTTTCAATTCACTGCCTATTTCCATTGACCACCAAGAGAAATGTCAGGGAGGACCCCTTTCATTAAGAAGCATGACGGGGATTTTAGAATTATCTTGAAAACCTCTCACCTCATTATGAGGTAGCATGATTGCATAGCATGGGAAAAGACCATTCAGCCTGTTGGCTCATTGCAAGCTCTTTTGAAAAAGTTATCCAAGCAGTCCCACTCTCTTGCACCATTGAAGGGCTACAGATGATTCAAAAGCACTAAAATCCTGCAATGAATGCCTGCTACAAATCTCTCCTTCACAATTTTGGTCTCCTTATCTGAGTAAAGATATACAGGCATTGCAGGCAGTCCAGAGAAGTTTACTGGGTTGATCCCAGGTATCGAATAGAAGTGTGACAAGAATGCCTTCCATTGACAAAAAGGGCTGATTAATCATTGACTCAGTTAAAATAAGGGACATAACTATCTTGGCAGGTGAACTCAGAAAACAAAAGGCCTTTAAGAGAGGAAGGCAAATTAAGAAAAAAAAATTTGTATTTTAATACCACCTTTCACACCCATGGTCTATCCCAAATCATCCCATCATCAACGAAGCAATTTTTCAAGTGTCGTCACAGTTGTCATGTAGAGTATAAACAGACAATTGTGTACAGCAAGTTCCAATGATCTGATAATAACTCGATCATCTGTGACATTGAGTGAAGATGAAGATTGGCTGGGACACCACAGGAGACTGTCCTGCTTTTCTTCAAAATTTCATATCCGTCTGAGGGTCCTCAGTTTAGCTTCTCACCTGACAGATGGCACCTCTGACAGGGCAGCATTCCTTCAGCACTGTGTTGGAGTGTCAGGCTGCATTAGACTCCAGTCTCTGGAGTGGGTCTGAACAGCAACCATCTGAGCTAGAGAGGACGGTACTGTCAAATGAGCCAAAAATTGGTGGAAAACAAAGAACAACATTTCAGCAATTCAGTGAAGATCAGCAATTCACTGAATTCATCATCTGGAGTGCTTAGTATTGTGTTATAGAGACTGCAACATCCTAGTCACCTGTACTACTCGTTCATTCTGCAGCACTCGAGTTCAGTTGACAGCCTTGCTCACAGAAGGCTGATAAACCACTGCATGTTATTTATGCAGTAACCGAACTGGGACTGTTCTTTCCTCACTTCCCAGCACTGGCAAGAAAACTCATACAACATGGGCACATTATTAATGTAATATCCTGCTGGATTCTGGAATCAACAAAAAAACGCAGCTCTGGTATTTTTTGGCCAAGAAAATTATTCTGCACTGTTGGTCTGAAATCGATAGCAATAGTTCTCCACATCTCAAAAAGGCAACTGCAGATTTTGTCCAAATTCCAGGCTAATTACAGGATCATAGAATTGTCACACTGCAGAAGCAGGCAACCCAGTCCATCAACTAAGCATAATTAATCTTCTGCTTTATCCCCACATCCTTGCATTTTCTATTCAATTAATCATCCAGTGCCCTCTTGAATGTATCAATTGAACCTGACTCCACCACATTTCCAGGCAGTGCATTCTAGATCCTAACTACATGCGGTGTGGTTAGCACTGCTGTCTCTCAGCGCCAGGGACCTGGGTTTGATTCCAGCTATGGGTGATTGTCTGTGTGGAGTTTACACATTCCCCCCATGTCTGCTTGGTTTTCCACATGGTGCTCCCATTTCCTTCCACAGTCCAAAGATGTGCAGTTCTAATAATACATGCAGAGACTGCTCTATTCAGTCTTATATATTCTTGTAGTCTTGTTAGTCTTGTTAGTCCGTTGACTTGCCTAATACTCCTACAGTGTTATCCCGATGGTTGCAGTGTAGCTGGTGGAAGGTTGCTGATTTTTAACTAGGGTGAGACTACAAATGGCCTTGGAAGGTAACCTTGAGTTACATTGCTTTTTGATGGCCCAGGTTTATGCTACACAAATAAGAATGAGTTGGTGACATGTAAAATATATGGGGTAGATGCATGAAATACCCCAAAAACTTCCAAAAGAGCTGGAAAAACTCAATCATGGGAGGTCAATCAATCAGAGAAAAGTTGCGCCCACAATAGAATTGACAGACTGTTGGGGGGCTGCCCCCTCTGGTCACAGGATCTTTCTCTCCATGCTTACAGCTGATAGGGTCACTAGTGAGCAGACATGGGTGAGAAACAGCCTGTGATTGGAGGAGCAAAAAGATGTGACAAAGGGAAATGCTGACAATGAGGGAGTTGCCAGATGTGTGCCTTTTGCTGGGACCAGTGGATGCCTTTTGCCAGGGGCATTGAGGACAGGAGAAGAGTTGGGTGGGTGTGGGTGGTGTGGTCTGCATTTTTCTATGTCAGGAAGGCCTTTTAAAGGGATGGCTTTTTGTCAGGGCTGGAGTACCAACTGCTCAATCTGAGAATTCCACAGAGAAAGGGGCTGTAGTGAGAGGAGGCACCAAGTGGGATGGGGGAGAATGAGTCTTCAAGGAGGGAAGAGGGAGGCTGCAATGGAAGTTGCAGTAGAAGGGAGGAATAAGAGAGGCCTCAAGTGAGAGGAACGAGGGGGAGAGATTGCAAGGAGGGCTGGTGTAGGCGGAAATGATGAAGAAAAGTTTTAAATGTATCAACAAGGAAATGTCTGTTGAGAGCCATGAAATCTTGAAATCTGGGTACTGTCTAGCTTAAGGCTGCATAGGTTCAGTATTTACCATTTGGGGAAAAGTGTAGTGGTTGCTATTGTAATGAACATTGTATCAATTATTAAATCTAAATCTGACATGGAGACAGCTTTATGCATATGCATTGCAAATACGTTCAGTGTGTTTATGGTGATGACCTTTTTGTATGTGGAAGTGTACATCAGTTATTTTGGAAATAAATTTTATTGAGAATTTAATCCCTACTATTCCATATGCTGGCGTACATATGTAAATGAATAATTGAATCACCAAGATAGTTCATTTGCTTGACTTTGACTGCTCTCTGAGACAAATGAAACTTGTACCAGGTATCATCAATAAACAAAAATAAGTATTAATATCATAAATAAACTTTATCCTTCAACAAGTGGGAAAACAGATTTTAAATACTGTGCAATATTAACTACTACCCCTTTCAATTTAAACACGCACGTGCATTCACAAATAGGATAGACAAGACAGACAGCTTTGCACACATCATGGTTCGAAAACATAGGCAAAAAGGGAACATGTTCTGTCAATCAGATACAAACCACAAGAACGGAATAAGAGAAGTTTCTCAAAATTCTTTTGGTGTTTGGCAATGATGTCATGTTGTTGTTGATTGTAGAGCAATCCTCAGTTTTAGCTCGTCAGTTGGACCTAGGTCTTTGAGTTCTGGAGAAACTTCTTTTGCTGTTGCAAAATCATTCTCCAGAAGTAGGCCAAATCCATCCACAGGACAAACCCTATAGTTGCAGTTTCAGACATCAGGTCACACTCTGGATACACCTGATACAAAGGTACATTTACTTTTTTACTTGACAAAATTCCTGGTAACTTTCAGGTGACTTGTTTACTTTCCCTGTACTCATAGTAGCACTTTATTTTGACTCACAGCTGCAGTCAGAGCTTCAACTCAGTCAATTGTATTCTCTGTGTTAACCTTGTGAACCTTAATAGGTCCCATGGATTTATCCCACTATATCGAGCATTCTGCAGGAAGTGTCCCACCTTGTGACAATAAAAAACACTTAGGTCTTTGGATATTATTTCCACCCTCAGCACCTCAGTTTGTGGCCTGAGGAGGTGACCATGGGTTATTCCCAGCCGCTCCTTTTTTATCTTGGCCTCTTGCCTTCATTTTACCCTCCCACCATGCATCCTTTTCAGGCTTGGGGGTTGGGGGTTGGGGGTGGGGTGATGGAAAAAGTGTTTGGATTTGTGGACCAATTTGTAATCATCAGTTGTCTCAGCTCTCTGTCTTGCTTTTGCAACTTCTCTATGTGAGTTTTCCTGATGGAAGGAGTGACTTTTTAATTCTTCCAAGAGAATTATTTCCCTAAGGGCTTCAGACATTGTCTTTACCTTTTATTGCTCACATCTGAAGATCAAAATCATTATGTTTTACCCTCTCATAATCTATATAAGTCTGCCCAGCTGCTTCCAGAGAGGCAGAAATTTCTGAGAGCCTCAGCCAACTCTTATTTATCAAGACTAGCTTATTGCCATCTTCTAATCTATACAAGCCTCAATAGAAGGCAAAGCATAAATCTCATGAGGTCCATTTGTCAACATGCTATGCATTTCTTTTGGCCACCTCATCTGCCTAGCTATCTTTTCAAAAAGAAGTGGAAAATGCCTCAGTATCCCTTTCATTACGCTTTTGGAGGGCTAGCATAAGCTTCAGTAGTTCCCCGCTGGGTCTTGGGTTAGACTGAAAGCTTTTGTTGTCAGAAGGTTTCCCAGAGTCAGAGGCGTCCTTTTATAGTCCTAGCCTTTTAAACCAATATTTCTTCTCTTATGTCCTTTTCTTTCTCGTTCCCTTTCCCTCATTTGAAATGCACTTTCCCTTTCCTGTCTCTGAAATCCTATTTTGTTTCCATTTTCTTCTCTCTGAAATTCACGTACATTCAGTGTCTTTTCTATGTCAAGCTGTTTCATCTGCATTTGAATTTTACCTAAGTCAACTGAATTAGCATCTGCTTCATGTTGCCCTTCTTCCGATTTCAAATATTGTCTTATTACTTCAATTATGTCTGCTTTACTGTCCCCTACTTTTAAGTCTAGCAACAACGTGTCTGCCAATTTTTTATGTTTATCATTTAGTGATAAAGCTTTCATCTTCAGAAAAGTCTTAGCAACTGCCAAAGCTTTGTTGATTTAACAATGTATAAGAAATCTGGTGTCTTTTCCTTTATACTTACACAATTAATACTGCTGTATTTCCAATTAAAATTTCACAGGCACAAAAACTGAAATTTTCCTTGCTAGCAACAGTTCTGCAGAAGGGCTACTGGATCCGAAACATTAACTCTGATTTCTCTCCACAGACCTGCTGAGTTTATTCATTAACTTCTTTTTTTGTTAAACATTCTCAGCATAGGGAATCCTGTAGAAGGCATTAATTTTATATTATGACCGAGGCTGGAGAAATGTGTACCTTTCTGTCCTTCATGGTACACAAACATAAATTTGATCATTCGACTTGATCAAATATTTTTTGATGTGGTTAATCACTGCCTTCTCTAAATTGGATGTAAAATTTAAAAATCTATCAATCAGGTTTCTGATTATGTTTCTGAAACGTAATTTCAGAAACAGTTAAGTTTCTAAATATAAAATTATTGATTTATAAATAAAACTCATTCAATGAAGATGCAGAATTGATTAACCCACTAAATTTGTAATATAAAAGTATAAACGTTTATCACTCAAAAAACTTAAAATACATACACATCCAAATGCACTCACACATACAGGGGAAAGGGGAGAAAATGGATTTTGGCTGATAAGTCTATTTTTGAAGGCAAACAAGGTCAGTTTTGTGGTTTTTGGAGTGCAGTCGGTCTGAGATTCTGACATGTAGAGATAAGTATCACTAGATGTAAGCAGTTGTGTCTGGGATGCAGCTTGTTCAGGAAACACAGTATTGTTAGGTTTTTCCAGTCACTCTTCAAGAGGATGATCAGATTTCATGTTGAATTTCAGCATAAAGGTGCTTCAGAAACAGAAGACACAATTGAGCAGCTTGATCTTTAGAAGACATACCCTTAACTGAAAATCCAAATTCATCTCCAGTCTGCAAGACGCTATTCAAACAGATCACCCATAAATCTCAGAGAGACCACACAACCCCAAGATCAGCAATTATCTGGAACCACTCACTCTACACATCTTGCAAGGAAGTGAAAAATACTTATAAAAGATGGAGATCGATGAACAACAAGTCCTGACAAGCAAAAGATCATTTCAGCAAGCTTTGTGATCAGGGGCCTTTGAACTGCTTGTCCAGTCTTTCCTTCTACCCTTTCACAATTTTTTGTCTGTCTGTATGAATGTAAAATTGGGGTTTATGGGGGCCGGGGTGGCGTTAGTGTTTTAATTCGTAGAGTTACATATTGACAGTTCATATTATTTACCCATACTAGGAACCAATTATTTGTAACCAATAGTAATTTTTGTTAAGTACAGTGACCTGCTTCATGCTTTCTGTTGAACATGGTATTAAAAGATAGGTAAATTGGGGATTTTTACTTACTTTGATGATGCTGGGAATTCTGGGGCTTGATTTCCAGTGCAGTGCCCCAGTGAGGTGTGATAGTACCTCCTCAATCCTTCAAACTCAAATACACAAAAATGATTACATCTAATCCATGACAATGATGATTTATTTTCTAGTTCTACCTCTGTATGAATGCAAATACCCCATATGTCAGCACAAATACAGGAAGTAATTTACTACATTGCTGCAAGGTGACTTGGACAGACTGGCTGAGTGGGCAGAAACTTGGCAAATGCAATATAGTGTGGATAAATGTGAGGCTTTCCACTTTGGTCACAAAAACAGGAAGGCAGATTATTATCTGAATGGTGGCAGTTTAGGAAAAGGGTAGGTGCAATGAGATCTGGGTGTCATGGTGGAACAGTTGCTGGAGGTTGGTATGCAGGTGCAGCAGGCAGTGAAGTGAGCTAATGGCATGATCTCCTTCAGAACGAGAGGATTTGAGTATCGGAGTAAGGATGTCTTTCTGCAGTTATACAGGGCCTTGGTGAGGCCACAGCTTGAGTATCATGTGCAGTTTTGGTCTCCTAGTCTGAGGAAGGACATTCTTGCTACTGAAGGGGTCCAGCGAAGGTTCACCAGACTGATTCCCAGGATGGCAGGACTGATATATGAGGAAAGACTGGATCGACTGGGCTTGTATTCACAGGAATTTAGAAGAATGAAGGGTGACCTCAAAGAAACATATAAAATCCTGATGGGACTGGATAGGCTAGATAGAGGAAGAATGTTCCCAATGTTGGGGTAGTCCAGAACAAGGGGTCACAGTGTAAGAACTTTCAGGACTGAGATGAGGAAGAATTTCTTCACTCAGAGAGTTGTGGATCTGTGGAATTCTCTCTCACAGGAAGCTGTGGGGGCCAGTTCATTAGATATATTCAAGAGGGAGCTGGATGTAGCACTTGAGGCTAAAGGGATCAGGTCTATGGGGAGAGGGTGGGAATGGGATGCTGAGATTGCATGACCAGCTATAGTGGTGCAGGCTTGAAAGGCCAAATGGCTTACTCCTGCACCTATTTTCTATGTTTCTATGTTTATCACCAAATAGTGAACTAGTTAAAATGAAAAGGGAACATTGTAATCAAAATGAAGCCCTCAAGAAAATGTCAAGACCTCTTGACAAAAAAATTGTCCTCTAATGAATGGTTGGAGAATGGGCTGTTTGACTGAAAGACTACAGCAAGAATATCGGCAGAGTGGTAGTGACATTTGCATGAATGCTATCATCCTGAGAAAAGGTAGGAGGTTTGTGCTACATGATGCTATTGTCACTGGCCCAAAGTGCACCACAGCTACCTGCTATTCTGGTAGAGCACAAATTGTTGGTCAGTTATTGAAGGGAATTAATTTTATTGTCATAGAATCCCTACAGTGTGGAAGCAGGTCATTCGGTCCATCGAGTCCACACTGATCCTCCAAAGAACATCCCACCCAACCCACCCTCCTACCCTACCCCTGTAACCCTGCATTCCCCATGGCTAATCCACCTAGTCTGTACGTCTTTGGACTGTGGGAGGAAACCGGAGCATCTGGAGGAAACCACGCAGACACCTGGAGAATGTACAAACTCCACACAGACAGTCGCCCAAGGGTGGAATCAAACCCAGGTCCCTGGCGCTGTGAGGCAACAGTGCTTACCACTGAGCCACCAGGACAGGAAGGATTTTGGAAGACAGTAGGCATTCCCTTTTGATGTAATGTGTTGTTCACTCAGTGGCACTGCACCTTCACCAATTTGGTGCACACACTGAGGCTGAAGTTGGAAATGGAGACATGTCCCTCATTATCAGAGTGCAGCAGGCTTCACTCTACGGAGAAATGATCTCAGCCCTCGTTTGCAGACTACATCACCACTGATTCTTCTGAGATCAATGAACCTCTTTCACTCCTTCGATCCCCAACGTAGATCATTTTCACCAGGAGTCTTGTGTCCAGTCACTGGTGCGAGTTTAGTCACTGTTGCTGCCTTACCAAGAAGATGAAGCAGATGCAGGGGAACCAAGGGCTGATAGCAAGCCCAGGAGCAGCACAGGTCACAACAGAAGACAAGGAGTGCTCAGCTCAGAACAGAGGTCACAGCCACAGGGACCCTCACGATGTGAGACATCTGCAGGACACGCTTTCGGCTGAGTCTATTTCCAGCAGATGAGCGGGGCTCTGTATGTTCTGAGATGCTGAAATGGAAGTATTCTGGATACTGGAGCGAGACCTGAGGGCTGCATTCAGCTGATCTGAGCTTCCTTGCAACTGACTCATTCCAGGGAACAAGGGGTGACTGTGTGGGATCAGTCAGTTGTGCATCCACAAATGCATCAGGATAATGACTTGCTATCCGTGCAAATCACACCGGATGAGGTCAGTGCTGCAGCCTGGGAAGTAGGATTTGGGTATATAGTTGGCTTCCCTCAAATGCAGGGTGCCAATCATTGTACACATGTGACATTTTGAGGGTCACTGTCACAACACAGCGGAATTCATCACGAGTGGGTTCCATACAGTGATTGGTCAGGTGATTGATCGTCACTGTTACCACTTCCTGGCAGTGTGTGCCCAATAGCCTGGTAGCTGTCACAACTCCTACATCTTTGAGCAATCTCATGTGCCAATGTGTTTGAGGGTTCAGGGCAGTTTACAAGGGTACAAGGCTGGTTACTGCAAACATGGTTCATGACACCACTACCCAATCCTCGGACTGTTGCAGAACACAGAGATTATGCTGCCATGCTTTGACCAGGGTTGTGGGGGAATAGGGAGCTGCTGAAACTGTAGTTCTGCTGCTTGGGCTGGTCTGGGGGGTGTCCCTCCAGTATAGTCTGACAGAGTGTACTACATCATCCTGGCATGTGAGCTTTGCACAAGTGGAACAGCAAATAAGACAATGTGCTGGATGCTGAGGTACTGGGGGAACAAGGACATTGGGGAGGAGGAGGTTTTCCTTGTGCATGACAGAGATCTGCTGCGCTGGATGGTACAAGCCAGACAGCACCTCAGTGACTCCTGCTTCCAATTGGTGAGAGCTGTCAACAGTGGACAATATGGATTGGTTGTTGGTCATCATTTCGGAATTTGTCTTGCATCGTGGAGGTAAATGTCAATCAACCTTTATAGGCTTCGTTTATGTTCCCTTTTGCTGTCTGCAAAACAAGGGCTCATGCTGGGATTTTTCCAATTGCTTGACTGTATGTGATGTTCTCCTTTTGGATTAATATATACAGAATAATATTTGGATTAAAACAATCAAAAGTTTGGGAACTGTAGTAGGAATAATAAGAAATATCCACATGTTGGAAAAGAGCTGTAGAATCTTTTAAGATCATTTAATTTGGTAATTATAGCATTGTGTCTAAATACTAGTAATCAAGAATTATTACTAATTTCTGTTAGGAAATGTTATTGAGTGAAGTAATCTGTACATGGGCAATAACATCCACATCTTTGGAGAGCAGAAAAAGAAGTTTGAAAACAAATTGAAATGTTGAATACATATTATCACATAATGTGACATGACACTCAGCAGGCTAACAATTATATAAAGTATGGAATGATACATGATTACATGTTAACAAGGAGCATTTAGGCAAGAGGGCATATACAGCACAAGACAGAAATTAAGGAATTAATTATAGCATTCCACCAGCAGCAATCATAAAGGTTAAAGCACATCAAAAGAGAACAGATACCATTCAATTAAGTAACCTGTGGACAGTTGAGACAGCTAAGAAGGCATTCGCAATAGACCTTGAGCATCAAATAGCAGCAGCAGTGGCAAATGATTTGGAGGAAATAAACACGGTTCATTTACACAGGGATTCAAAGGAGAAAGAAAAAGCAAATGGGAATTAAAGAAGTGGTAAAAGGTGCCAATGGAATCTGCTGAAGAAAGGAAAGGGTCGTGGCATCATGCTGCATTCATATAACCTCAAAATGTTTTGAATGTTTTGCCTTCAGCTGGGAAGTCCAATCACATCAGTTCCAACAAAGGTACCATCGGAGCAGTTACACAGGACCCCTCCTACTGAGTTGTTCACTATTGGCTATTATTGACCCAAATAATGTTGGATTTGGTAGTCTCAAATTGTGGAATACCATTACAGATGGATTCAGGTCAGGGAACATATTTTACAGGATGAGTAATGAAGGATTATGACGTGATTAAGGTGCAGCAAGTAATTAAAAAGACTTAAGGAATTTTGGTCTTTATTAATGAGGGATTCGGTCTTGTAATGACAGTACAGGGTTTGGTGAGGCCATGCCTGGAGTACTGGCTACAGTTTTGGTTCTGTATTTTAACAAAAGACTATCCTAACATCAATAGCAATTCAAAAGATTGCTGATTCCTGGGATGCAGGGGTTGACTTATCAATAACAACTATGTATCATCTTATCAAGTTTTGCAATAACAGATGTTTGGATCACACTGTTAGAGCTAGCTGGGAGTGCTGTTGCGCAGTGATAGAGTTACTACACCAGGGGACCCAGGTTCAAATCCCACCCTACCCCAGATATTTGTCATAGCAGGTTGCTTAAAATAACTATACAGAATTGCTGATCATGGCTCCAATGATCTTCAAAATTAAGAGAAATTTAAACTGCTGCGTACTCTCACCTGTTTTACACTACTACAGTGAATGAAGATCCACTTCTTTGCACAATACAGGGATATAATTTCTTTGTGCATTGCATGATCTTACACTGGTGCTCATAATGACATGGCAAATACCTGGTTAACTGATAAGCAATCAAGTGGTCTCTTTTGTATTGCTGGGTGTGGAGAATGGAACAGAATCACTACAGTGTGGAAACAGGCCATTTGGCCCAACAGGTCCACACCAACTCTCTGAAGAGCATCCCACCCAGATTCACCCCCCTACCGTATCCCTGTAACCCTGCAATTCCCATGGCTAACCTACACATCCATGGACACTACGAGCAATTTCCCATGGCCAATCCCATCTAACCTGCACATCTTTGGACTGTGGGAGAAAACTAGAGCATCTGGAGTAAACCCACACAAACATGGGGAGAATGCATAAACTCCACACAGACAGTTGCCTGAGGCTGGGATTGAACCTGGGTCCCTGGTGCTGTGAGGCAGCAGTGCTAACCACTGAGCCACTGTGCTGCCCTGTGTGCTGAGGCATTGGCATTCTTTGGAGCCAGCACTGCGCCAGGTAATGGGAATGTTTGCATGTTTGGAATTTGCCAATGGACAGCACAGGATTCCCCTGGCTGTCCTCTGTTTGGCTTGTCCAATGTAGTAGTGTTGTCCCAGTTGAAAGTGTGGTTTTTTTCATCAGTGTGTATTCTTGGAGGCTTGGTCTTCATCCACAGACTGCGTCAATAAACACATTGAATTAGACCCGATATACTGACCATTGCAATGCACAATTGGAACCGGCACCTACAGGAAGCAGCAAAAAACTGGACCATATAAAATTGAACCGGCACCAGACACCAGTGCTTCACAGGAGGCTCCACAGCACTGAGGATGTCACCTAGTATGGGAACGAAACATCTGCTATTGAATGGTCATTGTTGACCTGAAATGTTAGTCCTGTTTCTCTTTGCAAATGCTGCCTGATCTGCTGAGTATTTTCGCTCTTATCAGACAGGGACCTTGTTACTTGTTCTTGATACCATGATTTTATACTTGTTGCCATATGTATTCTCCTAAGAGGATACAATCTAAAAACTCTTGAGGGAGATGAGCTTGATTGCAAATAAATTGATTTATTTGATATGAAATATGTGAATAAATACAATTTTCTAGTGAGATGTATCTATTAAAAATAAACAAAGATAAGAAATAAAAACAAAAAGAACTGTGAATGCTATAAATCAGAAACAAAAACAGAAATTGCTAGAAAAGCTCAGCAGGTCTGGCAACACCTGTGGAGGGAAATCAGAGTTAATGTTCTGGGGCGAGTGTCTCTTGACCCGAAACATTAACACTGATATCTCTCCACAGATGTTGCCAGATCTGATGAGCTTTTCTATCAATGTCTGTTTCTGTTTGTGACAAAGATAAGAAATCATGGTCTTTATATGTAATGCGGTGATATCAGTATTGGCATACTAGCTTTGAGACAAAACATATTTATTTTTTTCAAATATATAAATTTATCTCAAACAAATATCCATGTCTGTAAATAGGGACATGTTGTCAATTTGGGAAGTAAACAAACAGAGTTTATAAGATTAACATTTTAAACTTAATATAATGCTTTACCGGTTTGACAACTCATCTGATCTAGTTATTTTACACCTGTCATCTTGTTGTTCTTTGTTGCACTTCTTTGACAACTTGTTTGTCTTGCTGCTGATGTCTGTCTCGCTACAATACCACACAATCATCCTCTTCTGAGTTCTCCTCCCCACTCTCTTTGTGCATCATCGCTGTGCCATTCATTGGTCTGAGTTTAGTTCTGTTCTTTCGCAAAGTAGCACTATGATTAGTAATGACTTTATATGATTTGGGCTGGTTACATATTTTATAAACTTTTGTATTCAAGTATTTATATTTGTATTTCTAACTCAGGCTGTCTGACCAATGTGTACTTTTCATAGTCCTCTACTGCTCACTTGTCGTGCATCCCTTGTTTTCCTCTGTCTTTGAAGAGGAATCTCCTATGTCTCGATAGGCAATTGGTTGTTGGTGTTATGAAGCAGACCAGAACCCCATCAAAATATAATAAGAAGGTAGCATAGACCATAACTTTTTCTTAATTTAAAGGTAAATGTGAGGTACTGTGTTCCAGATGCAATTCGCTTGGTCAAACTACTCAACATAAAGCAAAATACAACTAATTCAAACACTATAGCTAAAATACAACAAAAGAAAGTGAAACTTGCAACAACTTAACTTTATTGAGGCACTTAACACAATAATAGATATCTTGCTACTAAACAGTAACTGTGTCAATATAGTAACATTCCATAAACACACCCTTGGCAAATGGAAACTTCAGAAAATAGAATTGTCTCACATGTAACTCCAGCAGCCCAGGAAGAAAAAACATTCAGACAAAGCTCAGAGAAAGTGTGTAGAAGCTGGGAGAGATTCACTGCCTTCCAACCCTGTTGACACCGCAGCAACAACTGCTGTTGAAAAAGAAACAAAAAATCCTGGTTCTGTGAGAGCTCAACCCCATCCATGGAAGCTGCTTCTATTGTTCCAACTTTCAAAATAAAACCAAGGCCTCACAAGCTGTTTACCCCAAAAGTTTTGGTAGATTGCTCATTACCTCTGCCTTAAATCTTCTCTTCAAAAAAAATCAGGACAAAATAATCTGTTAAAGCCACCGCATCGTCATGTTGGCAAGGTTGGTTGCAGTTGCCTTCCAAATTTGAGCTGGGGAAGGTAATCCCTTCTCCAGTGATCATTGATTTGATAGTATGTTCCATACATTCTGCTAGACTGTTTGTTTAAGGTATTAGAGTAACATAGGCCATTTAGCCCACTGAGTCTGCTCTGCCATTCTATGAGATCAAGGCCTCTAGTTATGCTCTTCTCCACAAGACAAAACATTCTGTCTACACTGTACCAAACCTTTCAGGATTTTAAAGCCCTCTATTTAGTCACAACTCTGTAAAAGAGCTGGAGACCCAGCTGACAATGATTTTCTAACGTGTATGTCCATGCATTTCTGGTATCATCCTTGTCAATTTTCTTTGCATCATCTCTAGTGTCTCTATATCCTTTTTAATATGGCAACAAGAACTCCATGCTGCATTCTAAATGTAGTCCAAGTAAGACTCGATTAAAGTTTAGTATAACTGCCACAGTTTTCAATTCTGTCCATGTACAAATAAAGCTTAAGTTTTGGATTGAATTTTTTATGGGCAAATCTATGGTGCAATTTTCAGTGATTGTTGCATTTGTACTCTAAGATAGTTTAATTTTTCAATGTTACAACAACTAGGTTTCTGTCCTTTCATGTATATAGACACAGTGTACCTATATAATTATTTTCTGCTAGGTTTCCCACCAGTTCCTACATATAGACAGTGTGTGGTTGTATGGTTGTACTTTTCCACCATGTTTTCTATTTTTTCTCATATGCAGTCAGTGTTGGTGTTTGTCAGTACTTTTTAACAAGCTTTAGTTTTCTTGTGCTTATACACAATGTTTGTGAGAGTTTGTGTATGCTGGTACTTTTCAACTAGGTTTAAACTTCTTTTTATTCAGACACTGTATGTGTATGTGTATGTGTCAGTATGTTCCACTAGTTTCCTATCTTTTCTGTAAATACACTCACTATGTGTGTGTGTGTGTGTGCGTTTAGGTCAGTACTTTTCCAAATGGCTTCTATATTTTCCTGTATATAGATAATGTATGTGTTTCAGTACTTTTCCACTAAGTTTCTATAACTTCCTTGTATACTGACTTGTATACGTCAATACATTTCCACTAGGTTTATAATTTTCTTGTATACAGATACAGTGTGTGTATGTGTTTGTTGTATTTTAAGACTAGGTTTCTTTCTTTTCCTGTGGAAAGACACACTGTGTGTTTATGAATATTTTTCCACTAGATCCCTATTTATCCTGCATATAGACACAGTGTGTGTGTTTGTTAGTACATTTCTACTAAGTTTGTCTTCTTTCTTGCATATTGACACTGTCTGTGTACTTATGTGCATGTGTCAGTACATTTCCACTAAGTCCCTATTGTATCCTGGATACAGACCCAGTCTATGCTTTTGTCAGTTCTTTTCTACGAGATCTCTTTCTTTCTTCATTTTGACATTGTGTGTGTGTGTGTGTGTGTGTGTGTGTGTGTGTGTGCACATCAGACTTTTTCCAGTAGGTTTCAATGCTTCTATGTTCCAGTATCTTTTCACTGTGCTTCTGCAGTTTCATGTTTATAATAGATATGTACTTGAGCATATTTTCATTTGTTTCATATTTTCTTGTATTGATACATGTGCTGTAGAATAATGTAATTCAGAAAAAAGCTATTGAGCCTATCTTGTCCCCACGAGCCTTCTTTGAAAGAGCCAAGAAATTAGTCATCCTTCTCTACCTTTTTACCATTTCTCTATTGCCTTGACAATTCTCCCTTCAACTATTCATCCAAATTCTTTTTGAATCTGCTTCAAACATGCTTTCATGAATGTGTTCCAGATCATAACAACTGGCTGGGTATAAAAAGATCTCATGCCTCTTAAATCATATCCAGAACACAAATGGAATTTCATAAAGATGATGTTGCACAGAAGCTGAAAGGATTAAGAATCCTCAAAGCTTATTGGAATATATATAAAAAAGGGTCAAGAGCTGGACTTTCAGCTCCTTGTAACTATTCCATATTCACTTTAACCTGAATGATTTGTTGCTTCATGTCAAATCTTCTAAATCTTTGCTTCATATCCTGTGGTACAAAAACCTAACACTCACAATCTTACAAATATAAATTATTGAATTAATTTGGCACTTTTCCACTAGATTCTATGTTTTTGCATGTAGATATGTCTCAGTACTTTTTTCAGAAGTTTTATATGTCAAATTGTATAGTTATATGATTTCATGTGTATATTTATTTTAATAAGACATAAGTATTGTTTGGATAAAGTATATTCTTATGTACAGACATAGATGGACCTCAATACTGTCTCAGCTTTAATATATATTTGACTTGAGTATGATAAATATGGGTATGTTCCAGAACTGTGCAAGTAGATTCGTTCAGATTAATATTTGTTTTATGTATATGTTTATTTTTAGATATTTCCGTACTAATCTTAGTTCTTTCCCATCAGCTTTTTATATCCATTTGTTTTATATGGTCAGAAGGTATCCAGTACTTTTCCATGGGGTTTATATATACTTATTCATATTTATGTGCAACATATACGGATCAGTGTCTAGGCTTTGGTATTTTTCCACTGGGCTTATATAGATATAGATATTTACATGTAATGTATACAGGCCTGTGTCTCGCATTCAGTATCTTTCCATTGGGTTTACATTGCGTTGTAGATTCACATGTGCAGCTTTCAGTACTTTTCCACTGAGCTCACAAGCTGCACTTCCCATTCTGACGTCAAGGCTGCTGTCAGCTTCTAGCCGGCGATTGCTTTGTCTCCACGCCCATCTCCTGATGCTTTTCTATCTCATTCCCTTCTCCCGATCAGTTATTTTGTTTTGTAACCGATCAAGTGACACGGACAAGACGGAGACCACAACCCTCCAAAAGCAGCGATGGCAGACACAAGCCGCAAAGCAGAGACAATGGATATCCTGGGACATAGCTGTTCCAATGCGGGTAATGCTCACTTGCGATACTGCAGCCTCTGTGTGTGTGTGTGTGTGTGTTACAGGTGTCGGTGCAACACCATGCAGGTTCAAAGGGGCTACGTTCCTTCCTTTAGCACCGTTTAGGCGTTTTAATGCGCAACAATCCAAGTTGCTGGTTTCTCACTGGCGATGCGCACTAATCCGACATTTGGATAAAACAAAAAGTGAGAGTTCTGACGAGAACCGCTTTTGACTTCATTCCTAATGTAATTTTTCGCCCCGTTAACAAGTTTGAAATCAACCTCAGAAATGAACACTGAATAATTTTCGCGTTGTACGCTTGCAAAGAACAAGTGATTTTTAAAAAGATGCGTTTGAATTCAGCCGCTCGAACTGGTTGGATCCCAGGGTAAGTGATCCACTGTGGTTGTCTCTGACGGCAGGAGGAGCAGTGTCCAGTCTCCTTAAGCTTCAGCGCATCTTCCCCTCTCTGAGCTCGACTGATGCAGCATTAGAAGGCACTCCAGCCATTTGACCCACTCCCCTGGCTCTGTTTCCCACATTGTGAGCTTTTCCCTACCACTCATGGTGCTGTTTGACACCCACTGCCATTTCAGTGATGAGGGGAGAGGGAGTGTGGCAGGGAGTCTATTAACACATCGGAGGGGCCCGGAAACCTTTCCCTCCACCATGTCCATGGTTCTCACCTTCAGCCAACTCTCCTCCCTCCTCCAGCTGGTGGCGATCGGCCAAATTGGGTAAAATTCCACTGCGACCACCATAGAGCAATTTCGAATGGCCAGAAGGGTCGCTGTCTCTATGGAAACCTGAGATGCAATTGATGCAATCGGCTGGCAAATTGCTGCATGGAATTATTATTTTGTTGTTGTGACCTTGATTCAATCGGATTTATCTCCAAGGCGTCTTCCTTTTTTCTAATATCCTATTACACTAATCCTGGACGGGCTTCCTTAAGAGGATATAGCATTTTAATTCCTTTTCGCAAACTCCTTAAAGAGAAACATGAAGAAAATGACCACTATGTGTGTGTGTGTGTGTGTGTGTATTGGTTTGCGTTGTTTGGTTTCTCATCTCTAATTACTTTACAGTCCAGATCTGATGTTCTCCAATTTCGCAGCAGGAGGCGTTTCTTGCCTGTAAACGCCACCCCTCATCCCACACCACTCATCAACAAAAAAAAATAACAATTTGACTTTGCAGCTCCATTAGATTTGAGAATATTATTGCGGCAGTATATCAAATTAAATGATACAATGCAGCAAGGTCATTCATGTGCTTTGAACCGTTAGATCGTAGGAAATTACAGAAAAATGGACTTGGATCAAATCAGAACGATTTAGTTTTTGGAATATCCCTGTAGTTGTACGTTATTAACTAATCTTTGCTGCCACTCGTGTTGCAAATGTTGATTGTGCAGAACTGCAAACGGTTTGATCTAGACTTGTAGCACAAGAGGATAAGATTCAATTGAATGCTTTTATCGGAAATATTAACATTGTTAGAAGGACGCCATCCTGTTGTGTAAAAGAATCGGCGGACGTCTTCTATGGAATACTGAAGAGCAATGGTCACAGTATCACACAAGTTGACAGCGCCGGAAGGGGTTATTCAGTCTGTTGTGCTTGTGGGGAAAGTATTTTGAATTCATTCCACTTCCCCGCTCTTTACCCATAGCCCTGCAGTTCTTGTTATTGTCAGGCGGATAGCCAATTACCTTTTGAAAACTGTTAGTTAATCTGCTTCCACCACCTTTTCAGACAAGAATACAACACTAAAAACAAATGATTCTAGGCTTTTTCACAAGCATCTTCTTGTAATTAAGAGGGAACTGTTTGTATGGGAGATTGGGCTTTGAAAAGTAATGTCCTAAGGATGGCAACAGTTGGAAAGGTGTCAGTGTGAGGCATTCATTCTGGTTAGCCCTTCTTGGAGCCACTGTAACCAAATGTTTATGCTAATTAATAATATTAGACAAAGGACATAATTTCATTTTAAATATATTTGACAACCCATTTTTGGATTGAGAGAAGTGGAGAACAATTCCATTTGTATCACAGTGCCAGTATGTAGAACTGACACATTGATGTGATCTCAGTCTTACAGCATCTCACGACTCACCTCAGTGATGTCAGACAATGGGTGATTGTTGGTGGATTGACTTGATGGTGGTAGGTTTTTTTGCTGTTGGTGTCAGGTTTGCTGTTGAATTTCTGCTGTTAGTGTGTTCATCAAATTTGCATTATAATGGTTGTTAAATGACAAGCAAAACAAAATGTTGCAAAAGCATACTTAAGTAAATGATGTTTACATTTTGGTAAAAATGGTAGAATGAAATTGAAGTGCCAGGAAAGAATATGAATTAAAGCAAGTCTCTACAAAAAGAAGACATTGTAACAAAGGAAGGAAGTATAACGTGAGAAAATATGAAGTTGTTCATTTTGAAAGGGAGAACAAGAGAACAGAGTATTATCTAAATGGAAAGAAATTGCATAAAGCTGCAACACAAGGGGATTTGGGAATACCTGTGCATGAAACACAGCAAATGCAGAGGTGTGGCAGGTAGTCAGGAAGGCTAATGGAATGTTGGCCCTTATATTAGTTTAGTTGATGTACAAGAGTAGTGAAATCTTACTGCAACTGTGCAAGGTGCTGGTGAGACCATATTGGAATACTGTGAATTCTAGTTCCCTTATTTAAGGAAAGATATTACTTCATTGGAGGCAATTCAGAGAACGTTCACTAAGATGATCCCTGGTTTGGAAGGATCGTGTTTTGAGCACCACACTGTAGGGATTCTATCTATCTATCAAAGGCTAAACCAATTGGGATTCTACTCATTGGAACTAGAAGAATGAGAAGTTATCTCATTGAAACATATAGCATTCTTAAGGGGCTTGACAGGATAAATGCTGAGAGGATTTTCCCATTCATGAGAGAGTGTAGGACCAGAAGGCATTGTCTCAGAATAAAGGGGAGCCAAATTAAGACTGAGATGAGGATGATATTCTTCTCTCAGAGCATTGAGAGTCTTTGGAACTCCTTGCCATAGAAAGCTCTGGAGGCAGAGTTGTGTATATTTAAGGCTGAGATAGATTTTTGGTCTGTAGGGCAATCAAGGATTATGGGGAAAGTGCTGGAAATTGGCAATGAGGAATGTGTTGGATCAGCCATGATCCTAATGAATGGTGGTGGAGGAGGTTTGAGGGGCGGAACGGCCAACTCCCGTTCTGTTCCATATGGTGTTATAGTCTTAAAAGACTAATACCCTTTTTGAACACGTCAACCTCTGCAACTATCCCCTGACTCCTCAATTACCCCTTGATTTCCCGGCTATCCACTGAACCCCCTGACCAGACCCAACTAGCTTCCAATACCCGATCCCAACTACCCCGAACTCCCTGACTATCCCCCACCATTTGAATATTTCCTGCACCTCCCACCACCAGACCAACTACAAACAACCCTCACCACCTGACTACCCTAATCTCTCAACATTCTGAATGGCCCCAGACCTTACTATCCTGAACCTCTGATTATTCCCTGATATCCAACTACATCCCTGAACCTCAATTGCCTCCCACAACATTCCTGACTGCAGCCCTGACCCCTGAATACCCCTTGGTATGTGGATTACCCTGACCCATGGATTACCCTGACCCCTGACTAACACCTTACACCTTGACTACCCTTGGCTTCTGTCTACCACAAAACATCCCCACCCAACTATTCATTCACCTCCTTTGAACCTCCTGACTATCTAATCCCGACCAAGGTTGACTACTACTATACCACCCTGACTACCCTCTCTTCAATCACTCGACTACCTACCACTGCCCAAATACCAACCTGACCTGACCTGACTACACTTCACTACCAGACTAAAACTCCCACCTCCACAAGAGCTCTTCCCAGACCTATCAAATCATCCTCAAGACCCCTAGCTGCAATCCAATACAACCTGGCCAAACACTCAACCTCTCACCTGCTTGGACAATTTAACACCCTATCTATTGCGGATCTTTCACAAAATGAGGCTTCATCTTCACTTCCTCCAGGAATGTCTGACAAATCCTCTGCCGCCATCCCCCAACCTGTAATTTTATCATGAGGAATTTATTAACCAGTAATCTGTCATAGACTCGTGGAGTCATACAACATGGAAACAGACACTTTGGTTCAACCAGTCCATGCCAAACATAATCCCAAACTAAACTAGTCCCACCTGCCTAATCCTGTTCCATATCCCTTCAAACCTTTCCTATTCATGTACCTCCTCTCATTCTTTGTCACCTTTCCTGACCCTTGCTTACTTTTATGGCTACTGCCCCATCAAGTTCTTTTTTGACCATTTCTTATACGAAAGGCCTGTGTTCAATCTTGATTAATTTAAGTTGTTCTTCTTGATTCACTCCAACACTCCCAGATTTTACTGTCCCCCTGAAGAGCTTTGAAAATCTTTTGGTTCCCAGTCTTTCTAAAACCTCTCCAGTCTCTTTGGACTGTATATTTCTATGTGGGGGAGATTGGGATTTTACCTGTTGTTACAAAGCCCCTGAAAAGTTTGTGCAAGTAAACTTGGCACTTCTGTACTCTTCCCCTTGTGCCTTTCCATCAGCATTTTGGAATGTAACTTATTTTCAGGAATAAAATCTTTTATTTCATTAACAAGCAAGGTTTACAAGCACTTGGTGTTTCAGGGAATGCTGGTTTTCACTCTGGCTGTTTCTAACAATGTTTACCATTCCTTCTTCTACATGGTAGCTATCCTGGTCACAGGTCCTGAGCAGACACTAACTTCAAACATTGGTTTTGCAGCTTAAGTATCTGAGCAATTTCAAAACCAGCAATTCTCCTATACATGTCTTGTCTCCCAACACGAGAAGCTCTTGGGTGGTTTCCCATTTGACTTCCATCTGGATTCTATCTTTTTACAATTCTGGAAGGTGTTACTTTCTCTGCCTGGCTTTCCTTTTCTCCTTAGCATGCCTTGGGATATTTATTTCATCCAGATCTCTCTCTCATCTGTGAGTATCCAGGCCCCAGCTTCTCTGGGTCTTTGTGTTAACTTACAGTCATCAACCAGAATGGCTGCCTATCTAGCCCCTAGCAAGAACTGCAGTTGCTAGAGTCATAGTCAATACAGTACTTTGATCCGAAATATTGACTCTCTTGCTCCTCTGATGCTGCCTGAACTGCTGTGTTCCTCCTGCCACACTCTGTTCTTTTACATATATTGAGTTGGAGATGGTATTGATTTTATGAACTCCTTGAAAAGAATTACCTTACAAAGGTTTATGTAGGTGGCCTTGATTTTAAGCGTTCACACCCACTGTCAAAAGTGAGCTGCTTAAGCCATTCAATTACTAGTTATGTCCAGTCTTATGACTCCAGCTGAAGGTAACAATGAACAAGTTAGTTTTTGATGAAACCTTTTTGAAGTTGGTTGCTGTGGTGATTAGTCATTGAACAAAATCTTGTGGGTTTGCCTGTGTTTTTTAACATAAGAACACAATTTTATTACACAAAAAAAAACAAAGCTGTGTATAAAGTTCAGAAATATCTTAATGTAAACTGCAATACAAAGTTTCAACCTGTTTCCCAACAATAACCTTTACAAGTATTCGATCCCAGACAAACACCACTCATATCTCAACTCCTTAATTTCTTGCTTAACTGACTCTTTCCAGTTCTCCTTCTTGGACTATTGAGACTGTTTTATGACTTGTTCCCCATCCTATTAACCATTGGCCTATTTTGTCTGGCTGTTGTAAACTCAACAGTATAAACATTTCATCAATTAGCCACGTGAACATCCTGCCAGGTACTTAATCGAAACACATGCTTTCTTAGAAATTATGTATTTAAGTCACTTTTCCAAATGGCTTTCTGACCTCTTAAAAATAGTTGCCTTCACTGAATTAAAACCAAAATTAATCTATCTCTAGTTTAGAAATCCAAATTCCGGACTGATAATACTCTATAACACAATTTTATCACACTGGTCAGGCGATTTCCTGAGGGTAGGTGTTATGTTGTTGAACCTAAGACTACAATTGCTTAGTTGATGCCTTATGTCCTTGGCAGTGTCAATGTTTGTAGAATCTCAAGTTCTTAGCGAATGGATGTTGATCTGATTCTCTCACAGGTGCTAGATTTCAGGATGTTGAGAAGGAAATAGGGAGGGAAAGAGAACGAATCTTTCAGTCCTTGCTATTATCAATCCTTGCTCTTTCTCTCTTCTGGTCTATCAAGTGGCTACTGTCGTATGGCTCATTTGTGCATTCCAAAAATTACATAATTCATTGCTTTTCCAAGTTGTAAGTTTGCACGCAACTTTCACTTCTGATATGTGCGACTTATCATACACAAGTAAATTAAAGCAACAGTTGTTAGTTTCTTGACTGCTGTCTCAGTGGACTGTCTTGCATGTCCTTAGATAATATGCCAAGTTCAGTTAGGATGATTCTGTTTATTCCACATTGGTTCCTGAACTTGCCTCAATCTGTAGTTAGGTAATCACTGTGCCATTTTAGGTCCATATTTCTTCCTTTTCAAAATCTTTTTCATCCGTGAAGGTTGTGGATATTAAAACCAGATAATGCAAGTTGAAAATTGATTGTCCATATTTTAACATTATGGTGTCAGGTTACAGCCGTATTGAACATTAAAATATCACAAACTGGTATAGAAAACAATAACCAAGACTTATGGAATGCTGGCCTTTACATCTAGGAGAATAGCATACAGTAATGTAAAACACTCATTAGACCATTCCTAGATTGCTGTGAGATGTTCTGGGCACCACATCCTCGGAAGGATATCAGATTTCTTTCGAGAATATTTTCTTGAGAAATGTTCATTGTTTTTCTTTTCCTTTATGAGTTTATGTCTGTTTTTCAGATCAATTTGAAAAACTGATTCCTTTTTCATTGTTGTAATTAAATGCCTCTTTCCTAAAGCATGGCATTACTATGCAATAAGCTACTGGTGCTTTTCAAACAACAATAGTCAATCATTGGACATTGATTTAGTGAGTACTAATTTTAAAATCTGCTGCAACAGATGTAGAAATCTAGTTTTTCTTTCTTTTAGTGGACAATTAGCTGGAGTACCTAATAAAATTTTAATGGTTGAATAAAAAAGATAAAACAGGATCAGAAAGAACATTCATTCTTCTGCCTCACAACATGGATACTTTGAATTATGGGTTGTTCCACACTTAAACTGAACACAATTTTCAACACATTTTTAATGTAACAATTGGACAAGACATTAGTTATAACAATATCAACATCAACAGGCAGTAGACAGAAAGTTGGAATACAGATTTGATCCTCCATACCTTATGGAATTCCTAATCCTGGCCATGCTTCTTGGGAAATAGACAGACCATGGAATTTGCTCACTCTCTGTGTAATCTCACTCCTCTAGCAGGGGTCACTGAATAGCGATTAGGAACGTGCATCATCCAGGGATGTTGAAGCCAACTGGTAATGTCTTCACCACAAGTTAATGTCACGAAAGCAAATCCACAGAATAAAACTGGGGTGTTTCTGGTCCCTACTTCTACGCCTAATGGTGGATTTCCCTACCAAAAAATTCGAAGTTTCCAGATGATATTGTGAGATTTGTGGCAGTGCTATCATATGGCTTGGATTTCCATGAATTTGCATAATATGATAATGATTGAAACAAATAACTCAATTAAAAAGTAACTGTTCCATAGATGCAAAAACAAAATGCAATTACTAGCTTTGTGGAAAGAAGATGGAAAATTCTGGAAGTGCATAACAGAGTCAGCAGCTGTAAACAAAGCAAGATTGGTGTAGTATCAAAACTGCATTCAAAATATTAAACCTACCTCTTCCGTTTAGAGATGCCTACTGTCCTATTGTACAATTTCTGTCTTTATAATACAAACTTGTTTTGTTCACTTGAGTTTTTACAGCTGGTTTTGGGTGTAAGATTGCTAGGTATTTCTCAGTCCTCATTGATTTCATCAGCATTTTCTGTTTTAGGTCTAATCCGTACCTTCAATCCAAATCTACAGATAATCAAATAACTCTGGCCTATTGTAGTGTGATTCCACACTCTGAGAAAATCAACGAGTTAGTTATGTAGCATGTTCTTATTAACAAGAATAGTATGATGAGTCAGTGCAAAAACGAATTCCTTTGTCGGTATCAAAGGTTTCTGTATCAGATTGTGCTGAGCACTATAGTCCAATGACTCAGTGTCATTTGTACAGATCTGCACACTCACTGGTTTCAATCACTTCCTGTTTCACAGCCACGATGAACTGAAAAGCACTGGAATTGAAATAGTGCTTATACACTACAGAACCCTACTGAAAAGTCAATTGCACTGTATTAGAATGAATAGGCAGAACATTCCCAGCCCATGAGTGAAAGTTCGTAAAATAGGGTGAGATTGGCAAAAGTAGGATTCTTGAATTTGAGAATAAAGGTATGGTTCTTCAATCAATTTTGAATGGTGAGATGAGAATCTCACTAGTGAGTGGCAAGAGATCCATTTGTATCCATTTCTACACTATTTCTTAGGGTATGTTCATATTTCCGTTCATTAACATGTCATTATTACCTAATCTCACCTTGCTGAGGTGCAATTTTCCATTCTCCCACTTTCTGGCTAGAAACCAGAAGATGACAATTCCCAACATGAAACTTAGAGTAGGTATCTGGTGACTCCAGCTTGCTGTTTGCTCCTCCTCCTCCCCCGGCCCATGGACAATGGCATCCATTGGAGACACATACCAACCTAAGTTCACCGTCATGGCTTATCTCTGATCCACTTACAGTACTGCACTGAATTTCTGCACTTTGGAGCACAGTGGCACCTTCCATTGGAATGCTGCTACAGAGGGACAGGCACCAAACAGAGTGTATCTCAGCCTCCTTGCTTGCTGTTTTTGCACTCACTCACTTTGGATGCTCACGGGATCTCTGCCTTGCCTTGCTTCTTTGCGCTTTACCCCCTTAGCCAGATTTTAAATGCTTAAAGTACTTCTGCCTTGCCTTGCTGTTTCGCGCAGACACAAAGACATGCATATGTTAAAAGTCAATGGATTATATTATGTGCTGAAGTTGTACTCCTTAATTACAGTTTGGTGAAACAGTTTGTGAACATTTAGCATGGACTTGTGGACCAAATGATTTTGTTCTGTCACATAAATTATCCTATAATGGCTCACTTTAGAATGCTTAATAAATTAAAGGCCTTGTTTATTTATGGACAACTGTAATGTGCCTTTGTTTTCATGTTGATCTGCCAGTCAGTTAATTCCATTCCCAATTTTGCACTGAAATTCATAATGAATTGTAAAATAATATTTTACATTCAATAAGATGCTCAAAAGAAACTCAAAAGGTTGCTAAGTCGGAACAGAAGATAGTAGGAACTGCAGATGCTGGAGAATCCGAGACAACAAGGTGCAGAGCTGGATGAACACAGCAGGCCAAGCAGCATCATAGGAGCAGAAAGGCTGACGTTTCGGGCCTAGACCCTTCATCAGAAATTTCTGATGAAGGGTCT
>NC_063333.1:124787258-124805375 GCF_021869965.1 Rhincodon typus
AGACCCTTCATCAGAAATTTCTGATGAAGGGTCTAGGCCCGAAACGTCAGCCTTTCTGCTCCTATGATGCTGCTCGGCCTGCTGTGTTCATCCAGCTCTGCACCTTGTTGTCTCTAAGTCAGAACAGAAACCTGTTTTTGACAAGATCTCAACTCCCATACTTTAACAAAGAATGGGGAACTTGCCCTTTAATTTTCTCTTCTTTATACCATCTGCCCAGATCCCTTAACCCCAAGTCTATATTGCAGACTATGATGGTTTGCAAAATGTAACATTATGCATGTGGCATATCATTGAATAATTGTCTTAGCTGCAAATGAGAGGGAGGACTTTAGACTCCAGTGAAGATTGTTGTTACGCTCCACCACTGCTGACGTCATTTGGCAGCTCATCCACTGAAACCCGGCTGCTGAGCAGTGACATTGTATTAGGGGCTGTCCTAAATGATTCAGAATGGGACATTTACTCAATTCAAGAGGAAATTGCAGCTCCAGAGAGCTGCTGGCTAATCTACTTAGAATACAGCCCTGTGGTCCTATCAACACTGAAATTGAGTAGTGGCCATGTGCTGGGTTGGAACTCATTTCCCTCTGGCATGTATCTAGTGGAGTGCTCATGAGCATACAGATGTTTTTCAACCTTGGAGAATTTTAAAATGATCTGGATGAGAAATACCCTGGATAGCTCATCAGAAAAGGAAGACCATCGTCATCCAAGGCGGGAGGATGAAGATGAGGTATCATCGCCACACAAGTCACATACAGGTGTTCTATTCTGGCAAAGGTTCACCCAGTGTGATACATTATACATAAAGCTCTGCAATCTGCTCCATCCATCAGCCCAATCCACTGCACACCCCTCATTTATTAAACACAACTTCTATCACACAGTTAATTATTGAACAATGACTGTTTTGTGGAAGTTCCAAAGTAGAGTCATTGGGGTCTCAAAACATTAAACTCTGTTTTGCTGTCCGCATATGCTGCCAGATTTGCAGTCGTTCTCCAGTTCTGTCTGTTTTTAACAGAATTCATCAAAACAGCAGTGAAAACACAATCAGGATGGCAATGATGGGCAAGATGTGGAAGTGTTATTAATCGTTACATTTCATGTTGAATTATTTTAAAAAAGGAATATTTTGCTAAACACTCATTGTTTCAGTTTGTCACCTATTTTGAAAAGAATTAAGATGTATCTTAATCTTAGTGCACCACAATCTTTCCAAGGGCTCTCGTTTGTGAATACCTGTATATCTCCTTTCTGTTAATGCTATGGAATAAGTACCATCTTTTCTTAGGGAATTATTTGTTTACAATGCTTTGTGCAAGAAAACCTCCATTTCAATTGTATGAAAATTAAAATTAATTTATCATTACTTCTATTGCACAAATCTTACCTTGCAAATAATTAAAGGCAGAAATCTACTACAGTGCCTTCTCTGCTTGAGCATTGTCTTAATCTTTCATAGATATCATCACTGACTGCATTACTCATCAATTATACTAAAAGGGGATGGCACGGTGGCTCAGTGGTTAGCACTATTGCCTCACAACACCAGGGACCTGAATTTGATTCCATCCTTGGGTGACTGGCTGTGTGGAGTTTGCCCATTCTCCCAGTGTCTGTGTGGGTTTCCTCTGGGTGCTCTGCTTACCTCCCACAGTCCAGTATTTTGTGGGTTAGGTGGATTGGCCATGCAAAATTGCCCATAGTGTCTAGGGATGTGCAGGCTAGGTGGATTAACCATTGGAAATGCAAGGTTACAGGGATGGGATGGGTCTGGGTGCGATGCTCTTTGTGGACAGTCAGTGTGGACTCGATGGGCCAAATGATCTGCTTCCACACTGTAGGGATTCTATGAATATTTTCTTCCTCTAAAACCTAGGAGTTGCAACCTTGTATTTTTACCATGTCATTCTTTGTTCTTCTAAAAATATTTCTGCATGTTATAGCATTTATCTCAGTGAACCTCTTCCCCTTCTCCCTAAAGGGTTTGTAGATTTCACTGCCGATTAATTTGTTAATCTATTAACCGTTATGCTTGGTTAGTATATGCTTGCTGATTCTCAGTGTATAATTTATGTTGCATGCTCAGCATTTTGCCTTGAAAGGTTATCCACTTGTCCTCTGTTGAACCTTAGTAGTTGAAAACTACTTTTCAATGAATTTATTGAATCATTCCCTCCTTTCTTTGAAGTTAGTTCTTTTACATGACACGCTGGCTCAAGCCCTGACTTCTCACAATGCCCAGTCATGTTTAAGCTAGCGTCTATCATTGATTCGATAGTGAGTATTCTCCAAGGTCAATGTGATTCACATTTTCTGAGAGTGAAATTCAATTTGGGTGATGGTGGACTAATTGTCCATTGAAACCAATGGATAGGTAAATCAGGTGGGTGTATAATTGACAGCTAATCTATAACCGTCTTGTTTGTTTCTCTGTTTAAGTTGAATTTTACCATGTTGTTTTGATGTAACAAGCCTTTCCTATGTTCTATTCTTTGAAAATAATCCTATTTATTGTGAAAGCAACCTTTGTTATTTTAACGTATGAATACAAAACTGGAATATTTGATATTTATAACATTACAATGATTTGCAGGTAGATGGTTTCATTTTTCTGAGCGGGAGGCTGCGTTGGGCTGACCTCTGGGTCTGAATGTCTTGAATTTCAAGTGTAGTGGAATCTAATGCCAAGTTGGATTACACAGTGCTTTGTGTTCAGATAAGCACAGTAATATCAATATCAATGCAGTAGTGGACTAATGACAGTAGTTGCAATCTCAGTTAGCTCAACAGTTACTTAGAAAAATGAAATTTAGGAGCAGGAGTAGGCCCTTGGCCTTTTGAGCCTACTCCACTAATTCAGTATGATCATAGTTGATCCTTCATTTTAGTACCATATTCTTGCTTTCTCCCCATTACTCCTTGGTACTTTTAAAATCTGAAACAAATCTATCTCTTTCTTGAATACGTTTAGTTATTTGGCCTTCTATCGTGGAGAAATTCACATGTTTGTTATCCTTTGAGTGAGGAAATGTATCCCCATTCCCAGTTCTAAATGGTGTACTGCATATCCTGAGACTGCGTCCCCTGATTCTAGACTCTCCAACCAGGGAAAACATCCTTCGATGCATCTGGTCTGGCCAGGTCTGTTACAATTTTATACATTGCAAACAGATCCCTTCTCATCCGTCAGAATTCTAGTGAATACAAGCCCCCGTTGAACCAATTTCTTCTCAAAGGACACTCCTGCATCCTCAGTACCAGCCTATTGAAACTCTGCTGCATTCTCCCTATAGAAAGTATATCCTTTCTTGGGTAGAGAAACCAAAACTGCTCACAGTACTCCAGGTGTGTCTCACCAAGGTCCTGTATAACTGCAGTAAGACATCCCTATTCTGAACATCAAATCCTCTTGCAATTAAGGCCAGTATACCATTTGTTTCAATTGGCATCAATATAATTAATTGTTCTCATTCACTTAAAACATAATGTGGAGTCTGTTTTAGCTTGGAAAGAAGAAGAAGGATAAAAGAATGTTTTAACTTATTACGTTGATGCAACCTGAAATGCATTGCTTGAAGGGGTGGTCGAAGATGATTCAATTGTAACTTCCAAAAGGAAAGTGAATGTAGTTATTTTGGAAATATTTTCAAGGGAGTAAAACTAATTTGAATAGCTGTTTTGAAGAGCTGACACAGGCAAGATGGCTGGAATGGTTTCCTTCAAGGTTGTATCATTTGCTGAAGAGGTCTACTGCGGAAAGACTGCCAAAATCATCAAAGACCACTCCCACCCTGGTAAAACTCTCTTCCAACCTCTTCTGTCAGGCAGAAGATACAGAAGCTTAAACACATGTTCCAACAGGTTCAAGAACAGCTTCTTCCCTGCTATTAGACTGCTGAATGGACGTCTCTAATTTCAAATCTAATGTTGACCTTGCTTTGTGCACCTCCTGTGCAGCCATAACCTTGTGTGTCTCACTCTGTCTAAACACCCTATGATCTGTATGATATGATCTGCCTGTACTGCATGCAAAACAAAAAATTTGCTGTACTTAGGTACATGTGACAACAATAAATCTAATCAAATCAAATGTGTTCTTTTGTTATCAACTTTATACATTATGATTGCATGTATTAAGATTTTATCACATCTTGTCCATGAGCATGATTAAAGGATATATTTTGTACAATGGCTAATACAGAATTAGAGAATATTGGACACAGCCAGGTGTCCTACCCCCTCACTCAATCTAATCATCCAATTTCCTGCTGTGTGAATAATGTTCTCTTGGGTGTCATTCTGATTAACATCTTTAGGAGAGGAGAAAAATGGAATGAGTGGGTGTGTACAAAATTGTAGCAAGTATGGCCCTTGAGTATAAATATTTTACATAGCACTTCGATCATCATTTGTCAGTCGTTCTAAGAATGTCATTTGTTTTCAATGTTTGCTGAACAATGTAGAACTAGAATTTGGTGATTCTGGTTTAAAAACAATGAAAATTTTTAAAATCTTCACCGTGAGTAATGGTAAAATTAGTTATCTTGCATATATGAAGCAGGTCATTGGTAAACTGAGGCTCACCCTGCCTCTCGCTCTTTATGATATTCTCAAGTTATTAGGATCAAAATGCCCCCATTTATTGTTTAGGTAAATTTCATCTCCAAAGTATCAAAGCTAGAATAAAAAAAAAATCCTTTTCGGGTCGTGGAATTAGGCTGTTCACTATAAAACTCATTTCATAAAATGAATCTTAATTGTCAGGAATCATTACAGTAAGTAGGCTAAATCTGAATTGAAACTTCAAAGAGCTGGAAGCACATTTAATTCAAGTCATTTCCCAAAATGTGCTGAATTTACATTAGTGTTCAGTTTATGATCTTGCTCTTTTGATGGTTTTAACACCAATGCAATATATTTAATTCTGTTAGATACTTAATTGTATCTGCATTTGTGTGGTGGTCACTTGGCGGCCTGGCGTGGCGGTCTCCCAGCTCTGCCCAGTTCGGCCCAGCCCAGCGGTCACTCAGCTGCCCGGTGTGGCGGTTTTTCGGCCAGGCATGGTCTCAGCATGGGCCTCTGATCTCAAAATGATTCCAGAGTGGTCTCCCAGCTTCGAGAGCCTCAAGGTGAAGCCTGGCATGGTCTAGAATCAAAGGCCAGTGTGGACTAGAGGCCAGATGCTGATTGGGACTGGGTTGGAAGGACTGTTATCCTGAATTTCTTATTTTCTAATCATTCTTATGATCTGTAATGATGGACTTTTTTTTTTACTTTTTCTACTTTTATTTCCCCTAAGAATTTGTATTGAAGAATCTGTACCTAGGTACCTTTGTACCTAAGATGGCACGTAAGTGGCAACTTGTAAATCTTTCACTGTACTCATGTGAGTACATGAGACAGTAAAGCTAATTAAATTCAATTCAACTCAATGTTCAAGTACTGTGTGCTTGAAACGAGAACAATTTGTTTTGGTGAGCCCACTGTATACTTCAGTCCCTCCACAGCCTTATTTCTTTTCTCAACCTGTATTCAAGTTCTTGGCTTATATGCTACCTGGTAAGCAAGTTTAATTTCCGACTGGACAAAAATTTATCACCTTCCATACCCAATGATTTTTCCTGTGTTATTTTTCTTAAAATCTTCCTTCTTTAAAGTCATTTTTAATTTGCCTTTTCTCTTGGTTTTACCATTTCTTTTGTATTTGTCTTTCACCCTTATTAATGCAGATGCTGTCATTGTTTCATGATACCAGTGACCTCACCTGTAAGGCATTTAATACATGAATAAGCAAAGCCTCCATTTTGAAATGGATCACTACTTGTTCCTGTATACAAAGCCATGCTAATAATCCTTTTGAAACAAATTATCTAATGCAGTGAGAGACAACAAATTACCTCTGATTGAATCCACACTACTTTACCTGGCTGCAGTGCTGATCAAGATGAAAAAGAAGGGTATGAAACGTGATGTTTAAACCTCATTGCACAGATGAAGATTTTTATGTGTCACAGGTACATATGAAAATTACATCAATGATTTTTAAAGCTACTTGAGTCACTAGGTTTGTACAATCAATGTAATGGATATTCCAGCTGTCCTTCATTTGAACTCCATTCTCTTTTGCTTAGAGTTGGGTTACACACACACACATTCAAATCAGCGAATCCCTATAGTGTGGAAGCAAGCCAGTTGGCGCATTGAGTCTACACTGACTCTCCAAAGAGCATCCCCCCCAAGCCACCTCCCTACCCTATCCCTGTAATGCCCATGACTAATCCCCCTAGTCTGCACATTCCTCGATGGTATGGATAATTTAGCACTTCCAGTCCACCTAACCTGCACATCTTTGGACTCTGGGAGGAAACTGGAGCACCGGGAGGAATCCCACACAAACACAGGAGCAGACAAACAAGAGGCTGGAAGAACACAACAGGGCAGGCAGCACCTGGAGGAAAGGAGCAGTCAACGTTTTGAGTGTTACCCTTTTTCAGACACAGGAGAATGTGCAAGCTCTACACAGACAGTGGCCTGAGGCTGGATTTGATCCCGGGTCCCTGGCGCTGTGAGGCAGCAGGGCTAACCATTGAGCCACCAAGCTGCCCCGATCTTATACAAAATGTGATGGTCATATTATATTTGATGTAGATTATATTGAAGTAATGTAATATTTCTTATATAATCTTCTGGTGACATCTTTTCTACTTTTGCTCTATTGTTGTAGTGTGATAGATGTTGGGAAAAATTTAGTTGGGAACCAATCAGATTTCAGACTTATTAGGTTGGAATTTAAATTATGTGAGTCTCTACTGGATTGGAGGATGCTGTGGGAGATATTGGTAGGAGGGTGGGAAATCTAAAAAACATTTCTGCCATATGCTGTGGAATTATTAACTGTACAGCAAGCACATTGAACAATTTTCTACCCAAACCCTACTTTTTTTTTTAGAAATCCTTTTTTGATAGATGCAGTTATCATGACATGCCCCCTCTGAGACTGGTTGCAAAACACAGAAACAGAATGTAATACTGTGCCTGAGTTAAAGGGCTATGACAAAGTTGTAATGATAAGTGGGATCTTGAACAACTTTTTCTGCTGGGAACAGTCTGTTAATTGAAATTCTATCCATTGTGTTCATGTCAGCTCTTCCTAGCTAATTCATTACTAGTATTCCTCATGTTTAAAACTGTTCCCTTCCACTGTTCATAATAAAATCAACCATGTAAGACACATTTTAGATCTAGTTCTTAGCTCAGAAGCATTGTAAGTTCAATCATTTAAACTCATTAACGCATATAATTTGTACTTAATGTATAAATTGTAGTCTTGAATTAAGGTTGTGTGTTCATTAGTCAGCACTTGGTGAAGTTTCTGAGAGGACAGAACAAAAGCCTATTTTTGCCAGACTGAGAGGCAGAGCAAACTGTCACCTGATTCAGTCCCTCACACCATGTTCATGATTATAATCAACTGTAAAATGTAGTACAAAAACAAAGTTGCTGGAAAAGCTCAGCAGGTCTAGCAGCATCTGTGAAGGAAAAAAACAGAGTTAACGTTTCGGATCTGGTGACCCTTCTTCAGAACTCTTCGAGATATGCAACTCAGTTTTTTCCTTCATAGATGTTGCCAGACCAGCTGAGCTTTTCCGGCAACTTTGTTTTTATACCTGATTTACAGCATCCGCAGTTCTTTCGGTTTTTATTTTGTAAAAATGTAGTGATTGGAATGAAGATCTTATTGGCTTTGCAGTCTTTGATTGGAGTTGTTAACCTGGGCTAATCAGGCAGCCCTGGCTTGTAGATATAAACTGGAGATGTAGAAAGTCTTCTCATTCTAGGGACTGACTCTGAGCTGGCTGGTCAGAGCCCATGTACTGTGCACATGTAAATAAAGGGTGACTTGGTAATGGGATACTAGCCTCGGTGTTAATTATTTCAAAAGAGTTCCATTGAATTCTTCCATTGATTTACTCTATGCAGCAGATTTGAATCTGGAGGCAGAAAGCAAGTCAGAAGGTGGAAAGAGGAAGACGAATAATAAGTTAGAATCATAGCAGTTTCAAAGGAATAGAAACCAGGAAAGGTGCTCCAGCTTTCATTTTGTCCAATAAGATCATGTGAGAGTAAAACTTTTCTCTCGTCAAAGTGAGTTTTTTTGGCATGTCTCTTCTATAGAGTAGCCTTGTGGTATTAACTGTACTAGCCAGTTATTCATTGTTCAATTTTGGGGAATGAAATGTAGAACAGGAGGATTCTATTGATAACACTTTTGAATTTTACATATGAATGATATTCAGTGTGCATGGTCACTTCTATGATTCGATTGTATTGCTGTCTGTTCGGACACCAAAACTATCTTGTTATTTTTCAATGTAGATGAGTTAACCAATGATCACTACCTTAAAAAGGGTGCGATCCTGGTGGATGGCGTGGTCTTGAATGGGCCTCTTCTGGATGCAAAAGCAGGAGAGAAGTTTGTTGAGGAGGCATTCCCAATCATCATGGAAGATGCCATAAAGAAAGCAACTGATGTCAATGAAAAGGTACAAACACAAAGTAATAATCAGTCATGCAGTGTATCAGTAGCAATATATTGAAACACTTTAGCAAATGCAAGTCTTCAGCAATTGAGCACCAACTTTATAGGATTTGTCACAAAGACTGTCATTTTCCATTGATGAAATGTCACTATCCAGGTAGTGATACATATATGCATTTTTTAAAAATCTTTAAACCAAATTGATCTTGAATGAATTTGTTATCCATTGGATTTCAGATCTTGCTCTTAATGTTGAATAACTATGTAGAATCACGTTCTAATGATAGTACATCCTAATGGGAGAAGGATGCAGCATTTAGTAATTTCCTATTGTTATTTGTCAGATTTAGTATTCTTGAGATGTGGTTGAAAAGAGCTTCTCAACATCTTTCCTTCGATCAATTTTAATCATAGCTTGATGATTTCTTATTGGATTTTATGATTATCAGCTTGTTGCATTGAATATAAAAGTGAAGAGGGCACTCAGTGTGTCTCTGTCATAATGTGATAATGTTATTACCGTCATACAGCTCTTCCTTGAGGCTTTTCCCTGCACTATAACTACAAAGCTTAATAAAAGTGTTTTAATTGTTTCTACCTCAGGAGGCTTCAGGCCATCCACATGCAACAACTTGCTCTGAAAACTCTGTCCTTTTTTTCCACAGCTGTGTTAAATTCTATCGTAACAGCTGAGATCATCCACAGCGTTCTGAAATAATCAACAACATTCTAACTAAAACAACTCACAGAATTCCAAAAACACAATCAATTTGTACCATCTACTAATGTTAAACCAACATTCTGAGTTTTGCATTTCCTAGGTCCTCCAACTGTAAAATGAGGAACTCTTGTTATGATCAAAATATTTCTAAAAATGCCTAAGTTTTCTTCCTTAACTGTAAATAATATATTATTTAATGACGATAGCATGACTTTAAAATGGCATATTTCATCAAAGTGCTTTTTGAAAAGGAAAGTGACCATTAATGCTTTAAATTACCAGATTTTCATTTCCAATTAAGCCAGAAGAAATCTCTCAGACTTGTCACTTGACATTTTCCTGTGTTTACATTGTCCCTAATTTTGTATGTACTTTAAGGTGTGTGAATGGCAGCCTCCAGAAGAGCTGATGAAACTTCTTGACCTGGAATTGAGGGACACAGGAGAATCTCATCATCAGCTGCTACAACGTTGTCAGGATGTTATCAAGTATAGTGTGAAAACAGGTAGGATAATACTCAGTGTGGCAACTTCATATTTAAAGCCCCACATTAGGCCAGAGAACTGTATCCTTTCTCAGTGTGGATGGAATGAGGTAGATTGTGCCATTTAGATGAAGGGCTGTCCTTCAGTCAGTCACTGGAGTTGCATTTGGGTTTACAAATCTTCCAGTTATTTCTCCTGACATTTAGCATTAATCTCCAGGTCCATATGATATAATAATGAGATTTGTGTGACTGCTTTTACAGCAAGACAACGTTTGACTTAGCCTGGTATCAAGAAGCCGTATTAAAATTGAAGTCAGTGGGCTCCTGGGGAAAATTCTGCACTGTTTGGAGTAACACTCAGCACAAAGGAAGATACTTGTAGTTGGAGGCTAATGATCTTGATCATAGGACATTGCTAGGGTAGTACCCTAGCCTGGAGAAGCTTCATTAATGATCTTGCCTCCATCAAAAGATTGCAAGCAGAGATTTTCGCAGACATTTGCACTGTGCTCAGTATCATTCACAGTTCTTCAGATATAGGAATTAGGCAAGCAAGAAATTGGACAGAATATAAAACAATAACAAAAGGGTTTAGAGGGATATAGGCCAAATGTAGGCAAATGGGACTCGATTAATTTAGGATATCTGGTTGGCATGAACGAGTTTCTGTACATCTCTATGTCCGTATGCAGCAAAGTTAAGGCAACATTCAGGCTTGGGCCAATAAGTGGCAGGTAACATTTGCACCATACTAGTGCCAAGCAATGATCATCACCAACAAGAGTGGAGAATCTAACTATGTCTTCTTGACATTCAATGGCATGACCATCAACATCCTTGGTTATTGATGACCAGAAACTTGACTGGACCAGCCATATAAATGCTCTAAATACAACAACAGGTTGGATACAAGGAGTTATGAGGCATGTTAACTCATTTCCTGACTCCCTATAGCCTATGCACCATTTGGAGTGTGTTGGAATACTCTCCACCTGCCTGGATATGTGCAAGTGCACACTCAAGATGCTTGACATCATCCGGGAAGAGTAGCTGCTTGAATGGTACTCCAGCCACCACCATAAACATTTACTTCTGCACCACCAAGCAGTGGCAACAATGCGTACCATCAACAAAATGCACTGCAGCAACTCCCAAGGCTCCTTTGACAGTACCTTCTAACAGTGAGTGGCTTGAGTCCGGAATGTACTACCTGGAAGTATGGTGGGGACAGAGTTAATTGAGGCATTGAAGAGGGCATTGTTTCTTTTAAAACCATCTTCTAATGTGCAAGGGTATGGGGAAAAGGCAAATGGCCCTAAGTCATAATGCTCATTGGAGAACTGGTGCAGTCATTGTGAGCCAAATGGCCTCCTTCTGAGCTCCTTCTGTAATTCTATGAAGAATGCGAGTGGAAGATACATGGCAACACCATCACCTTCCAAATCGCACCATTCTGACTTGGAGTTTTATCACTATTCCTTCACTGGGCCAAAAACCGACAACACCTTTCCTGACAGCACCATGTATGTATGTGCACAAAATAGACTGCAACAGTTCAAGAAAACAGCTCACCACCAACTTCACAACAAAATCCCCAACTGTGCACACATTCCATGAAAAAAAATTGAGAAATCTGGTGGAAAAGTTACAGGGTCATTTTAAAAAAGAGTTTATAAAAGTTAATGTAATAATGAATTAATAATAAAGATTTCAGTTAATGTCTGATCAGAGTTGGCAAGTCTAGATTCTTCACAACAGACCATTCAAATGGGCTTTAAGAATTTTAAAACAAGAAAATGCTTCTTGAAATAGTTCTTGAAATAGACTTGAAAGTCATTGAAAAACTAAAATCATTGGTAACATTTCCCTTTGCCGATTGGATCTGTTATTAACTGCATTTCTTATTTACTTACAGAGAAAATTTAATCTCTGGTGCTGAATTAACAGATTACACTGGCATCAATACAGGGAAAGAACAAATCAGCCAGGGATGCAGATGGAACAACACCCCATTTTCCGCTTAGGGACTTTACAGCCTCTAGGACGCAGCATTGAGTTCCACAACTTCAGAGTATGACCTTTGCACTCCATTTTTCTTACATTCCCCATCCTCTACTGGCCTTGTTTGTATCTTGTGGCTATTTCTCTCATTTTCTCTTTTCCACAACTAACATTTACATCTGTTTTTAAAACAAAAAGCTCATCACCAACTGTGGATACAGTGAATCAGGAACAAAAACAGAAGTTACTGGAAAAGCTCAGCTGGTCTGGCAGCATCTGTGAAGAGAAAATCAGAGTTAATGTCCAGTGACTGCCTTTGGCTTTTGCTGTGGGCACTCCCACAATCTGTTCCACTTGTTCCTTCTCCCTCTCTACAGCATAAAATCACCATTTTCCAGCTCTTTTCAGTTCTGAAGAAGAGTCAGACTGGACCCAAATTGTTAACTATCTTCCTCTCTCCACAGATACTGCAAGATCTGCTTAGATTTTCTAGTATTTTATGTTTTCATGAGGGATAAAATATGGTTGTGTCTGGTTACTGAAGGCTTGACGCTGTCTTTATCAAAAAAATACATGTAATTAATGCTGCTAAAACCTGATTTTAAAAATAGTGCAAACATTTACTGCAGAAAGTACATTCTGGGGATGGAAAATACTTCACCAGTGAAGCTGCAATTTCAATAATGATCTTCCAATCTTTCTCCAGCTGCTACTGAGTTGCTTAGTCAGTGTAAATATTACAAGGTTTGTTCAGTTGGGGATTTGGAAGAAATGGTCAAAGACAAGTGACAAAATCCTGAAACACTAATGAGGCCCTAGGTGGCCTAATAACTGTAACTGGGAAACATCGTCAGATGTTTGGTTCCCAAATGTAGAAAGATTGATTTAAACATTAATTCAGGATTCAAGATTCAAGACAAGCATGAAGCAATTACAGTTTACATTTAGGAAAAGAATCTGAAAATTATTGGAACCACAGAGATTAGAGGGTATGTGGAACTATTGGCATACAGTAAAACTTTGAGATTGGCATAAGCACACAGTTTTAATGTTAAAGCATTTTAATACTGTACCCTAATAGAAGCTGTTTTGTACTCCCAACGCCCCTTCTGCTCTTTTCACTGGTCAGGGGAAATTGACAGTATACTAAGAACAGCTGAAAAGTATAACCCATCTGAGCATTACCTGCCTTAAAGAGGGAAGTTCTTTTGTGGTGCAGTGGTAGTGTCCCTACCGCTGGACTGTGAGGGTCAGGTTCAAGTCCCACCTGCTCCAGAGGTGTATTAATAACTGATTAGAAAACTAGGTTAATTAAAAAAAATTGTCTCTGAGGGCTGTCTTGTGGCACAGTGGTAGTGTCTCTTACCCTTAGAACTGAAGGCTTGGGTTCAAATCCCACCTGCTCCAGGGGGGTGTAATAGCTAACACCCCTGAACAGATTGCTTAGAAAATATTTTAACTGCCTCTAACGGTTGACAAAGGGTGGTCAAGGCTGATAGAGTGCAAGACAAGGTGCAAGTGGGCATATTGAGTACCTCTCCTCAATGTATAGGGATATCATATTATGTTGCTGCATGCACATTCCCTTAACCATCAAAAATGTTGGGAGAGTTTCTCTCAATTTGGCAGACATGTTTTCACCATCAGCTGAAACCTGGGAATCTTCAGGTCAGTCTCTTCTATATGTGAATAATCCACCAGAGATGTTGATGAACACAAATCTAATGTAAAAATGAAATTACATAAATGTGCTGTACTCCTGTGCCTGACCATTCAAACAAAGCATCATTGGATCATAGTGCAGCTGAAGGCCATTCAGCCAACTCTACACATTCTGGATATTATGACCAAGTTTCTCATTGATCACATTTTTCTTTTCTGTCCCTATAGAATTTGAGTTGACGTGTTTTGTAGTCAATGTTTTGGCTTTTGTAAACCCTTAAGAGCTAAATTATTATTGAGATTACGAGTGCAAACAATGAGGAAGTTACTCATTAGGAAACAAAATCTGTTCCTTTTGTACTGACCTGAATTTCAAAAATTAGTTTAAATTAGTATTAATATCCAAGTACAAAAACAGAAGTTGCTGGAAAAACTCAACATGTCTGATAGCATCTGTGGAGAGAAATCAGAGTTAACATTTTGTGTCCGGTGACCCTTCCTCAGAACTTGGCTAGGACCTCGATCAGAACAGTGGACAGAAGACTATGCATGCAGAAATATAGAAATATATATCACTAATTTTGCAGCAAGGAAGATTATTTGACCCATTATGCATGCACCTTGGTTTTTACTTAACAGCCGAGTAGGCTTCCTTTCATGTCCCACATTTGTTGGGAGTTCTTTGTCATTCAGGAGAATTGGTGATTTCCCCTCCCCAGGGTTACGGAGGAATATAGTTGCAGGCTAGCAGTGATGTTGTTCAACAGATACTACTGTCATATTATAGGGAAAAGTCTGTTTGCATATCTGACAGAAAAATTTGCTTAACACCAGCTTTATTATACCCTTGGGCACCAATTCTCCTGCTGAATAATAAAAAGAAAAATCAGAGCAATGCAGTAGTGTTGCTAGCTCACTGATCTTCACATCAAAGGCTTTTACTTGTTTCACCTATTGATGGTGAACTGAGAGGTTAGAATAAGGGTAGGAAAATCAGAGGGGTCACCTCACCCCTCTGGGTGGAAGTCATCCTAATGTTTACTTTTGGGATGTAGAGTACAGAGGCCCAAGAGGATTACTCTTATTTTCCTGGACAGTTTATTTGAAGGCACGAGGATCCACAGACAAGGGTAAAAATAAAACACCTGACCAAAAGATGATGCCAATGAACTGTGGGCCTTGAAAGCATGTTATGCCATGCTCTTTTGTAGCAATGTTAAATAACTGGGTTAGGACCTCGATCAGAACAGTGGACAGAAGACTCTCATGCAGAAATACTGAAATATTTATCACAATGACATGACAAAAATTGCAAGGAAGGTGATTTGACCTATTATGCATGCACCAAAAATAAGCTTAATCCCTCTTCCCAGCTCTTTTTAGCCTTTGTAATTATATGGCACATTAAAGGCATATTGAAGTAGTTTGTAAATGTATGAATTTCTATCTGTCTTCCTTCCTTTCAGACAGGGAGCTCCACGTCCCCACAGAGCTCTGAGTGAGAGAACTTCCACATGAATCCTTTCTTTTTTATTAAACCCTAAATCTATGTCCCCTGGTTATGAACCCCTGAAGCAAATTGAATAGGGCATGCCTTTCTACTCTATCTATATCCCTCATCTATCTCCCCTCAGCCTCCTCCATTTCAAAGAAAACAACCCATGCTTATCCAATCTTTGCTCATAACTAAAACTCTCCAGTCCAAGGAACATCTTGGATAAATCTCCTCTGTACTCGTACCAGTGAAATCCTGTAGTTCCTATAGTATGGTTAGCAGAATACACACAGTACTCTACCTGTCGCCTAACCAGTATTTTAAACAATTCCAGCATAATCTCCCAGCTCTCACAGTCAGTGCATCAGCTAATACAGGCAACAGTCCCAGTTTCATATTATTTTTGGGTAATAAATGCTTGTTTTACTATGTGTTGATGTTTTGTACATTTACTCCCGTGAATTCTTTCCCCAGTTTCCAGAATTATTATTTTTCCCTAGGCTGTAGTTCGAAAGAACCCAATGTGATAATGAGAAATAGAGCCATAGAGTCAGAGATGTACAGCACGGAAACAGACCCTTTGGTCCAACTCGTTTAAGCTGACCAGATATCCTAAATTAATCTAGTCCCATTTGCCAGCATTTGGCCCACATCCCTCTAAACTCTTCCTATTCATATACCCATCCAGATGCTTTTTAAATGTTCTAATTGTACCCGCCTCCACCACTTCCTCTGGCAGATCATTCCATACACGCACCACCCTCTGTGCGGAAAATCCCCTTGGGTCCCTTTTAAATCTTACCCCTCTCACCTTAAACCTATACAGTCTAGCTTTTGACTCCCTTACCCAGGGAAAAGGACTTTGACTAATCAACCTATCCATGCTCTTCATGATTTTATAAACCTCTACAAGGTCATCCCTCAGCCTCCCATGCTCCAGGGAAAATAGCCCCAGCCTATTCAGCCTCTCTGCATAGCTCGAACCCTCCAACCCTGCCAACATCCTTGTAAATCTTTTCAGCACCTTTTCAAGTTTAACGACGTCTTTCCATATCAGAGAGACCAGAATTGAACACAGTATTCCAAAATTGGCCTAACCAATGTCCTGTACAGCTGCAACATGACCTCCCAACTCTTACACTCAATGCACTGACCAATAAAGGTAAACACTTTTCCAATTTTGAATTAACAAATTATCTTTAAGTCAATCCAGGCACTTTGCTGGAGCTAACTTGTTCACATTGTCTCGTGAGTTCACTGCAATCCATCCTTTTTTTGCACTAATGCCAATGTATGATTGACAGAGGAAAGGAAATGGGACTATCACTTTGCACATTACAAACTTCTTTTTCCAGAAAGGTCTATTTGTACAGCCTGTTTTTAAAGTCCATTTAAGGACTCCCAATTGACTTCAGTGCTGTTGAGCAAGCATGAAATCCAATCCACAAAATCCAGCTCTTGTTCAACATCTTTGAACTCTGTCATGAGATGAAGACAGGCTTAGCTGGCACAGGTCTATAGTGAAGTTGCTGGCTAGCACTCGTGGGACTCAACACATCAAGGAAAATGACTTGGGAAAACAATGGAGAGTTACCATCCCATTTATCAGGAGAAGAAGATAGAAAATTTGATAATGGGAGGAAAAGCTGTGGAAGCACCTATACCAATAATGCGTACTGCTGCTGAGTACAGACATGGAAAGCAAGCAGATTTAGGAGTGCTTTGCAACAATTACCATCAATAATTCCCACACGTTCATGTACTCTTCTCACATTACGCATGAGATGTGACAGCAACATCTGTTGTCCTGGGAACGAGTGGCATTTTGTTATCCTCTTACCAATATTTACTGAAGAAGTGAAAAGATAAAAATAGACCCAATCTTGCAATCCATGCTGAACAATTGAATAATTTCTTACGCGCTGCATCTGAAACATTAAAGGATTTCGTGTTAAGCTGCAGATTCTAGTTGACCAGTTTTCCGTGTAATTTAGATTTCCTATTTCCCTTTCCTATTTCTCCATCTCCCCTTTCTGCCTTTTGGCAGTGGGGCCCCACCAAATGATGATTACATATGTCCCATCCACATTCATTTACACATCCAACTCCAGTTGTACTTAATTTGGTTCTGGAGTTTGTCTGTGCTAATTTAACATATTTGTTTCTACTTACTAAATTTACTTGTTAATTTGAAACCATGCCCCCTGGTTCTCAGAGTTCAGCTTAATTTCTAGTTTAAGTTCTTCAGTACTGTTAACAGTCACCAATGATCCTAGACTGAAAGCCCTAAGTCACTTATATCTTTCCTCACAGCACAAGGCAGGATTGAGTGTGTGATAATTTAAGAAGATGTATCGCCACTGCATTCTAAATAATAATCTGGGTTGGGCAATAAATGCTGGTCCTGTCCAGCAAGGTTCCCACCCCATGAAATTTAAAACAAAACTACGTTTGTACTTTTGATACAGAATAATAGACTTTTATTGGGTCTGGTTTTATTTTGTTCTGTGTGCATGTTATAATTTTGGGTTCATAAAACAGTGAAACATCACAAATCATATTGTTAGGGAAGATATTACTTAGCAAAAAGCAAACTGGAATGAAAACTATCAGTTGTGAATTTCCAACAAAGGTATAGGTCAAAACTGGGCAATCTGCAATAGTTGCTTATGAAAGGAAAAAATAAGAAGAGTCAAAATACTTAGAATATTTGTAAAGTTTTTTGGATATCATCTTAAATGCTCACTGGCTGAAAAACTTAGCTCTGAAAATAACAATTGTGATATTGAAGATGTGAAAAATTACAAACTTTGCAAGAAACTAATCAAATGTACGAGCTATACAATGCTGTTTGTGTAAACTATCTTTAATGCGTTTTATTTTATCAGAGAATTGTACCTCTCTGAGAAGTCTCAGGCTTAAATTTGGACTTTCCCAACAGCTACTCTGAGATAATTGGCAATAAAAACAGATCCTAGCACAAACTGTAGACATTCAGATACAAATCTGGATAAGTAAATACTTTCAGGAAGCCCACGTGTATGGCACAAAATAATATTGACTGAAGCATCTGAAAATCATCTTTGCAATGTTTTGTGCTTGTAATTTTCTTTAGGAATCCTAAGTGTCTGTGTTCATAATTCAGCTCTTTTTGCCAGTGACAATATTGGAGGCACTGTAATGAAACTAGCTTGCTTTTCTTT
>NC_063333.1:124805875-124812804 GCF_021869965.1 Rhincodon typus
TAAATAGGGTGGTCTCAAGGACATTGAACTAGTAAATGGGGTGGAGGTGTGGTCTTGGGGAAAGTCAGTACATTTTCAAAATCAAGTAACGTGACAGAGAGTAAAGAAACAGTCCGGAATCTTACTTCAGGTGCAACAAGGAATGGTAAGATTATAAGAAGTATATTGGCTAAAGTGAAAGAGAAATTTAATAAACAGCTGAATAAAGCATCAGTGCTGAGGGACAGGTTATAGTGTTTGGCCCAAATAAGAATTCTATACACAAATGCATACAGCGTAAGGAATATGTTAAATAAGCTGCAGACACAAACTCAAATTGGAGATTATGATTGCCATTACTGAGACATGGTTGCAGAATAGTCAGAATTGGGAACTAAATATACCAGGTTATGAAGGTTTACAGGATGGACAGGGAAAATGGCAGAGGCTGTGAGGTAGTCTTACTGATTAGATACAACATTGCTTCAATGGTATGGGAAGATACAATGAGGGTAAAGCATTCAGTGGAGACCTTATGGGTGAAACTGAGGAACCTGGTAGTACCTGGTAACAACTCTGAAGTACTAGATTTTATAAATGAAGAAATCAAACAACAGTGTAGCAAAGTATTAATGGCGAATTTTAACTTTAACATAGATTGGGAGAGGCAGACAAGCATCTGTCAGAAAGGTAGTGAATTTCTGGAGTGTGTCCAGGATAGTTTCCAATGGCAAAATTTCCTGGATGTAACAAGGGGTCAAACAATATTGGATTTAGTAATGAATAATGAACCAGACTTAATTTGTAACTTAATTGTGCATGAACATTTATCAAATAGTGATCCTAACATGATCGAGTTCAATGTAGCATTTGATAGAGAAAAGCATTAATCAGCTACTAGAGCTTTAGATTTGGGTAAGACCAACTGCAATGAGATGAGATAGAGACTGTCCACGGTAAATTGGGAAAACTTGCTCATGGGTAAAACAACTGAAGATGTTTAAGGAAACGTTTAATGCAATACAAAACTAGTTTATATTCCTAAGAAAGAAAGCTCTATTTCACAGAAAAAAAAAACAGTTTTGAACAACTGAAGAGATTAGGGACAGCATAAATTTTTTTTAAAAAAAGGGCTTACAAAAATGCAGAAAAAACAGCACAGATCCTGCTGCATGGGAAAGATATAAAGACCAGCAAAGGGCAGAAAGCAAATTATTAGAGCTTCTAAAAGAGACTATGAAAGGAAACTTGCCAAGGAGATCAAAATCAATAAGAAGAAATTTTATAGTTAAATAAAGGGAAAGTGGGTGGTAAGCAATGTTTGCCCACTGAATACTAAAATTGTGGATATTTTCAATGACTATGAGGAAATGGCAAATATGTCCAATAATTACATTGCTATCGCATTTACAGTAGAAAATAAGGATAGCTTGCCAGAAGTCCTGAGGAAATTAGTAGTGGATCAGGAGCAAGCACTGAATAAAATTAATGTAAGTAAAACATTGATAATGAGGAAATTAATGGGATTAAAGAATAAGAATTAAAGTTTCCCGGGATCTGACAGTTTCCATCTGAGGCTGTTAAAAGGAAATAGGGGAGTGCATTGTAGATGCCCCAACTATAATCTTTCAGAGTTCCCTCAGTCCAGCGGTCATCCCCTTGGATTGGAAAATTGCAATGTCATTAGACCTTTTTTAAGAAGGGCAAAAGACGAAAACCAGGGAATTACAGACCAATTTAGCTTAACATCCGTGGTGGGACAATTGTTGGAATCTCCAAACAAGGATGGAGTAACTGAACCCCTTGAAAATTTTCAGTTACTCAGGGAGAGCCAACATAGATTCATGGCACGTAGATCATGTTGGACAAACCTCATTGAATTTTTGAAGAGGTGTTTGAGGCCGTGGACAAGGGAATGTCTATGGATTTTGTTTATATGATTTCCAGAAGGCATTTGATAAGGTCCCACAAAAGAGATTGTTAAGTAAAGATAAAAACCCACAAAACTGAGGGGAAATTACTGACGTGACAGGGAAAATGGTTGAAAAGCAGGTGATAGAAAGTAGAGATAATGGCTAGGTACTCAAATTGGCAGGGTGTGATCAGTAGTGTCCCACAAGGATTAGGGCCTCAATTATTCACATTACTTATTAATAGTTTAGATAATGGCATAGAAAGTCGTATATCCAAATTTGCTGCTGACACAAAGTTTGGCAGCATTGTACACTGTATGTTAAAACATATAATAACAAAGGGATGTTGATAGAATAAGTGAATGGGCAAAACTGTGACAGATGGAGTTTAATGTAAACAAGTGTAAGGTTATCCATTTTGGACTGAAATGGATACTTTCTAGATGGTATGAAGTTTAATACAATGGATGTCAAAAGTGGCTTGGGGTTTAGGTGCATAGATCAAGAAAGCTAATGGAATGCTGGTCTTTCTGTCTGGAGGACTGGAGTATAAGGACACAGAAGTTAAACTGCAGTTATACAAAATCTGCTTAGACTCCACTTGGAGTACTATGAGCAGATCTCGGCACCACACCTTAGGAAGGATATATTGGCCTTGGATGGAGTTCAAAGTGGTTCACAAGAATTATACCTAGACTGCAGGGGTTACGAGGAGAGAACAAGAACAAAGAACAAAGAAAATTACAGCATAGGAACAGGCCCTTCGGCCCTCCAAGCCTGCGCCGATCCAGATCCTCTATCTAAACCTGTCACCTATTTTCCAAGGATCTGTATTCCTCTGCTCCCTGCCCATTCATGTATCTGTCTAGATAGATCTTAAATGATGCTATTGTGCCCACCTCTACCACCTCCGCTGGCAATGCGTTCCAGGCACCCACCACCCTCTACGTAAAGAACTTTCCACGCACATCTCCCTTAAACTTTTCCCCTCTCACCTTGAAATCATGACCCCTAATAATTGAGTCCCCGACTCTGGGAAAAAGCTTCCTGCTATCCACCCTGTCTACACCTCTCACGATTTTGTAGACCTCAATCAGGTGCCCCCTCAACCTCCGTCTTTCTAATGTAAATAATCCTAATCTACTCAACCTCTGTTCATAGCTAGCACCCTCCATACCAGCCAACATCCTGGTGAACCTCCTCTGCACCCTCTCCAAAGAGAGATTACACAAGTTAGGCCTGTCTTCTATAGAATTTAGAAGGTGATGGGGTGATCTGATCAAAGTCTTCAATATATTAACAGAAAAAAGACAGGATAGATAAACTATTTCCATTGGTGGGAGATTCTGGAACTAGTGGACATAGCCTGAGAATTAGGGCCAGAATGTTCAGGATGGATGTTAGAAAGTATTTTTACACTCAAAGGGTGATACATGTTTGGAATTCTCTTCCACAAATGGCAATGGATGCAGGATCTGTTGTTACTTTTAAGTCCAAGATAGATAGATTTTTGTTAAGTAAAGCTACTAAGGGATATGAGCCAAAGGCAGGCATATGGAGTTAGGCCACAGATCAGCCACGATCTCATTGGAGGTAGGCTCAAGGGGCTGAATAGCCTATTCCTGTTCCTATGTTCCCTGAAGAAACAATGGTTTATTTCCAAGTCAGGATGGCGGATGTCTTGCAGGTGAACTTGCAGGTGGCAGTGTTCCCAAGTATCTGTTCCTGTCCTTCTACATGATAATAATCATGGGTTTGGAAGGCTATGTCTAAGGAGCCTTGGTGAATTTCAGCAGTGAAGCTTATAGATGGTACACACCTCTGCTGCTGCTGTGTGTCAGTAGTGAACAGTATGAATATTTGTGGATGTGGTGCCAATCAAGTGGGCTGCTTGGTCCTGTCAAGCTTCTTGAGTTTTGTTGGAGCTGCACACATCCAAGTAAGTAGGGAATATTCCATCACGTTCTTGATGTGTCTTGTAAATAGGCTTTGGTGATTCAGGAGATGAGTTACTCACTCCAGGACAACTAATCTTTCACCTACTCTTATAGCCACAGTGTTTATATGGATATTCCAGTTTAGTTTCTGATCAATGGTAACCTCCCAGATTGCTAGTGGGGTATAAATGTCAAGGGGTGATAGTTAGATTTTCCTTGTTGGAGATGATCATTGCCTGGCATTTGTTTGGTGTCAATGTTACTTATCACATGTCAACTGAAGCCTAGATATTTTCCAGATCTTATTGCAGTTGAACATAGACTCCTTCAATATCTGAAGAGTCGTGAATGGTGCTGAAGACATCCTCACTTCTTAATGAAGCAGCTGAAGATGGTTGGGCCCAGGACACTGTCCTGAAGAACTCCTGCAAAGCTGTCCTAGAGCCGAGGTGACTAAACTCCAAAACCCACAACCATATTCTTTTCTGCTAGGTACGGCTCCAACCAGCAACGAGTTTTACCCTGATTCCCTTTGACTCCAGCTTTGCTAGGGCTCCTTGATGCCGCACTCGGTAAAAAGTGGCCCTGAGGTCAAGTGCTGTCAATTTCATGTCATCTCTGGAATCAGGACTTTTGTTTCTGTTTGAACCAAGGCTGTAATGTGGTCAGACTGAGTGACTGTAAGCAGGTTATTTCTGAGCAAGTGCTGTTTGATAGCACTGCTAGTGACACTTTCCATCACTTTCCTGATGATCAAGAATAGACTAATGGAGTGGCAATTGGCCAGGTTGGATTTGCCCTCCATTTTTTTTCATGTACAGGGCTTGCCTGAGCATTTTTCCACATTATCAGGTAAATGCCAGCATTGCAATCTGGGACAGCTTTGCTAGGAACATAGCATTTTCTTCAGTTCTATTGCTGGAAATTTGTCAGGGCCCAAAGCCTTAGCAGTTTCAGTGCCTTCAGCCATTTTTTAAAATATCACACAGAGTGACTCGAATTGGATGGGATGTCAGCATAGGAACATAAGACTTTGGAAGAAGAGTAGCCCAATTAGTCCTTCAAGCCTGCTTTACCAATCAATTAGATTATGGCTGGTCTGGTTGTGACCTCAGCTGCAAATACCTGTTTCTTCCCCATAACCTCTCAATTGCATTGTTTTTCAAAAATCCACCTTGATTGAATTCAATGGCCCAGCCTCCACAGTTTCCTGGGAAAGAGAATCTCAAATTTAAACAATCGTGTGAGAGAGAGAGAGAGAGAAATAAAATCACCTCACCTCTGTCTTAAAAGGATGAAATGATTATTCTTATAGTTTCCCCTGGTTCTAGTCTCCCCCCTCCAAAACTGAAACATTTTTCCAGTATTCACGCTATCAAGTCCCTTTAGGATCCAATATGTTTCAATAAGATCATCTCCCATCCTAAACTCCAATGGATAAAGACCTAAACTGTTCAACATTTCCTCAGAAGGTAAGCTCTTCATCTTAAGAATAAGTTAAATGAATCTTCTGTCAACTGCTTCTAATTTTTTTTAAAATAAGGAGACCGGAACTGCACAAAGTAGCCCAGATGTTGTCTTACCAAGCTTTGTACAGCTGCTGTAAAATTTTCCTATTTTTCTATTCCATTCCCCATGCAATAAACTTTGCCATTCCATTTGCCTTCCTAATCAGTTGCTGTACCTTCATGACAACTTCTTGCGATCTATTTACCAGGCACGTAGATCTTTCTGTACTGCAGAATTCTGTAATCTCTCTCTATTCAAATAACACACCATGTAAGTATTCACCTTTTTAGTTTTGTAATCTTGACACTCATTGCATGCATCATTTACACAGCTGTTTTTTCAAGCAATAATTGCAGTTTTGTTTGCAGATGAACTGGAACCGACATGGAGCTTTGGTTGGCAACAAGACACTGATTGATTTGTAGGTTAATGACTAGTAATCAATGATCAAGGACTTCTGCCTGCCAACAACTATGGTTGCCATGTAGCTGAACCAACTAGGGGTTGTGATCAAGATAGAAAGAAGTAGTCAGACCAGCGCCTGTCCAGGATCTTACTTTCTCCATACTCTGCAGAAAAAGCCATGTTGAGCCTGAAGGAAACCAGTTTATCCTTCCTTCAGCAGTTGCTGTGACTTTAGCTGATGAGTCAGAGGCCTGTTATAAGTGAAATAGCCACCCTGTGCCTCTTACAAACCAGATCTGGAATAGGAAGGCTGAGAAGCAACATTCTGATCTACACAAGAACAAACAGATCCTGCAAACAAAGACAATGGGGAAACAAGGTGTAGAGCTGGATGAACACGGCAGGACAAGCAGCATCAGAGGAGCAGGAAGGCTGACATTTCGGGCCTAGACCCTTCTTCAGAAATGGGGGAGGGGAAGGGGGTTCTGAAATAAATAGGGAGAAAGGGGGAGGCAGATAGAAGATGGATAAAGGAGAAGATAGGTGGAGAGGAGACAGACAGGTCAAGGAGGCAGGGATGCAGACACTAAAGGTGAGTGTAGGTGGGGAGTTAGGGAGGGGATAGGTCAGTCCAGAGAGGATGGACAGGTCAAGGGGGCAGGATGAGGCTAGTAGGTAGGACATGGGGGTAGGGTTTGAGGTGGGAGGAGGGGATAGGTGGGAGGAAGGACAGGTTATGGAGGCGGGGACAAGCTGGGCTGGTTTTGGGATGCGGTTGGGGGTGGGGAGATTTTGAAGCTTGTGAAGTCCACATTGATACCATTGGGCTGCAGGGTTCCCAAGCAAAATATGAGGTGCTGTTCCTGCAACCTTCGGGTGGCATCGTTGTGGCACTGCAGGAGGCCCAGGATGGACATGTTGTCTAAGGAATGGGAGGGAGAGTTGAAATGGTTCGCGACTGGGAGGTGCAGTTGTTTAGTGCGAACCGAGTGTAGGTGTTCCGCAAAGCGGTCCCCAAGCCTCCGCTTGGTTTCCCCGATGTAGAGGAGGCCACAATGGGAACAGCGGATACAGTATACCACATTAGCAGATGTGCGGGTGAACATCTGCTTGATGTGGAAGGTCTTCTTGGGGCCTGTGATGGGGGTGAGGGGGGAGGTGTAGGGGCAGGTGTAGCACTTCCTGC
>NC_063333.1:124812904-124855875 GCF_021869965.1 Rhincodon typus
CCAGTTGTAGCACTCCCGGCGGTTGCAGGAAAAAGTGCCGGGTGTGGTGGGGCAGGAGGGGAGTCTGGAGCGGACAAGGGAGTCACTTCCGCCATCTGCAATCTGACCCCACCACCAAAGACATTTTCCCACCCCACCCTTATCTGCTTTCAGGAGGGACCACTCTCTCCGTGACTCCCTTGTCCACTCCACACTCCCCTCCTGCCCCACCACACCTGGCACTTTTCCCTGCAACCGCAGGAAGTGCTACACCTGCCCCTACACCTCCCCCCTCACCCCCATCACAGGCCCCAAGAAGACCTTCCACATCAAGCAGATGTTCACCCACACATCTGCTAATGTGGTATACTGTATCCGCTGTTCCCGTTGTGGCATCCTCTACATCGGGGAAACCAAGCGGAGGCTTGGGGACCACTTTGCGGAACACCTACACTCGGTTCGCACTAAACAACTGCACCTCCCAGTTGCGAACCATTTCAACTCCCCCTCCCATTCCTTAGACGACATGTCCATCCTGGGCCTCCTGCAGTGCCACAACAATGTCACCCGAAGATTGCAGGAACAGTACCTCTTATTTCACTTGGGAACCCTGCAGCCCAATGGTATCAATGTGGACTTCACAAGCTTCAAAATCTCCCCTCCCCCAACCGCATCCCAAAACCAGCCAGCTTGTCCCCGCCTCCATAACCTGTCGTTCCTCCCACCTATCCCCTCCTCCCACCTCAAACCCTACCCCCATGTCCTACCTACTAGCCTCATTCCGCCCCCCTTGACCTGTCCATCCTCCTTGGACTGACCTATCCCCTCCCTAACTCCCCACCTACACTCACCTTTACCGGCTCCATCCCCGCCTCTTTGACTGTCTGTCTCCTCTCCACCTATCTTCTCTTTTATCCATCTTTTATCCGCCTCCCCCTCTCTCCCTATTTATTTCAGAACCCCCTTCCCCTCCCCCATTTCTGAAGAAGTGTCTAGGCCCGAAACGTCAGCTCTCCTGCTCCTCTGATGCTGCTTGGCCTGCTGTGTTCATCCAGCTCTACACCTTGTTATCTCAGATTCTCCAGCATCTGCAGTTCCCACTATCTCTGAAACAAAGACAATGGAACTGTTTTCTCTCCACTGTCTACGTCTGTGTATCTATCTGTGTGTGAGGGAGACATTTTAGGGGGATTAGAGTTTTAATTCATACAGTTGGATACTAACAGCTCATAACTGTTTAACTGTTGCTAGATTTTACGTGCTTGTAATAAATTGTAATTTTTGTTAAGTACAGAAACCTCTTGCTTGCTTTCTGTCATGACTGGGACAATGCCCAGGATGGTAGAGTGACTGTCACTTTGGGTGGGTAAAAGTGTGGGATCCATGTCTACTAGACTGGAGGACATTGATGGGCAAAGTTATCAAGCACATGTTTCCAAACTGCAGCTACGGTTACTTTCCAATCATTTCTTGCCCATTTGGAATTGTGATGAGTAAATGTGTTTAGGCTTCAGTTGCTGGTCAAAGGCATTTTCCACCAGGCCATTGGTGCTTGTAAATCTAATATTGGCATCTCAAGGACTTAAAAAGAGGTGAATGCTGGCCAAAAGTGACCATAACTTGTAAAACTTCTAAGGGTACCGTGGGAGGAGGAGAAGTTCACTTCTCCATCATCTGTCCTGTAAGAATGATGATGGATTCGACTGAATTAATTAGAAGTTGAATGGTTGACATTTGCCAGGGATGGGAAGGGGTTGGAGTGTAACAGACACTGTTACCTTTTGGCTGTAATGTAGAGGTCACCCAACCACATGGCGCCTTCGCCGAGTTGGTACTGCAACCAGGGCTGTGTTGGAACAGACGATGGGAGTGCGGAAGATACAGTATCACGGCTTAGACTGGTCTGGAGATGCCACCCAGTATAGTCTGGACAGAGAGGCCACATCATCATGGCGTATCATGCTTTGCACATTCAGAGCAGGAAACAAGGTGGTTTCCTTGATTCTGAGAAACTGGGAGAATGTGAGCAATCTTTCAAGATAGAGGATGTAAAATAGTAATTGGTTATGATGCCAGCATTTTGTCTGCATTGTGGGGTGAACTGTAGACTCTATTCTTTTTATTTCTGTTCGTTTTCACTGTCTGTGAATAAAAGCTCATGTTTAGAATTGTCCGACAAGTTGTTCAGATTTGATGTTCCCCTATTGGACAATGACAAGTTTCGGGTCTCCAATGGGACAGAGTAGCATTGACTTGGAGAGGGTGTTTAGATGGGATGTAGCTAAGGAAAGGTAAACTGTATGGCCTGGTGGTTAAACAGTGATGTAATGAATATGTGAGGGAGAGTCAGCCATATTGGCTATATGCTGTGAATAATGTGGCTTTGTGGCTGTTGTGCCAAATATGTTGTTGGTGAAGGGCAACACCAGATTGAATGCACAGCAACCTTGTAAAGATGGCATGGTACCCAAGATGTCAGTCTTTTCACAGATATCTGTCATCTGGTAAGTTGTTCCAGGAAAGGCCATGATAAGATGGGGCTAGAATCAAGATGCTATAAGAGTAGGATCGATAGATAATGAGGTAAGAGGTTTGGTAACATCCAGTGAGAATTCTCATTAGGTGAAAAACCTGCAAACAACTTGCATAATTGACACTTAGCCAATACTTCTGAGTCTCGAGTCAAATGCAGCTTCCCTGAATGCAAGCTTGATGGAAGTGGGAGGAAATTTGTTTCGTATTGGTGGTTTTGATGAGAAGTACATGCCAGTTGCCCTCAAGGCTACAGCAACACTCAGTTTCGGAGTCAGCAGGAGGTCAAGACTTGACTGTCGATCGATGTGACACCTCACAGGCTGCTACACGTCAGGGAAGAAAAGGGGTGATTGATGCCAATGATGTTGTCTACTTCACCATCGAGGAAGACAGCTAGGCAGCCAGGTCAGCCACATTTGGTGCCAGCACTCGGTTTTCTAAAGTGTAAAGTATCATCAGCAGCACCCCTGTGGCCACTGAGAATAGCCAGCTGCATTTGTAAATCAGTGTCTGAGACATGGCAGTGGGTCACTACAGATTATATCCCAATTTGCTGCATTCCCCTGTGGGGACCATATGGGTGTAACTCTGCTGGTGGTGGTGGATAATGAGGCATCCTCTGGGGTAGTGCCATCCTCTTTCCAGGGGTGGAGTTTCCTGGCTCTTGCTTGGCTGTGGCCTGATTCTTGAACCTATCGTGTAGAATATAAACAATCACTAGTGTGAATGCTTCACATTACATTATAACCATCCTCTGTGCCTTATTGCCACTAGAAGAATGGATGCCTCTTCCCCCTCACTCCTGGCCAATCCAACAGTGCCATCTGCCACCAATCACACTCCCTCCTCATCAGCAATTTCACAGAATCGCAAAATGGTGAATTCAGACCATCATGTCTGCACAGGCTCATTAAATGAGCATCATGGCCTTGCTTTCTCCCCATACCCTTGCACATTATTTTTATCCGAACAATCATCCAATGCCCTCTTGAATGCCTCAATTGAACCTCCACCACACTTCCAGGCAGTGCATTCCATACCCTAACTACTTGCTGATTGAAAAAGTTGTTCCTTACTTCACCCTTGCTTCTTTTGCTGTGGTGATCCTGCTATGAGGAATTCCTTCTCATGTGCATCTCCTCTCCCTGGTATTATGTGTCTGATTGTCCCGCAGAATTAGTGACACGTCAAGTGACACCGAGCCCCTTTCTCTGAGAATATCCCCAATGCACATCCTGCCTTGTCAGTCACATGTTGCAGCCAACTGCATATGAAGGGAAAAACCTGATGATGTTTTTTTCCTCAATTGCCCAGTGGCAGTAAGGCTGATCACTTAGTCACTCTTCTGACATAGCTGCCCACTCACATGTATCAAGTCAAGTCACCATAGTCTTAAAAGATCATAGGGCTGCTCTCTCATTAAAGAGATTTTAACCTGAGGGCCACCACACCTCAGGTGAGGGGAGAGGTTGAGAAGGAAACTCATACATATACATTTCTGATGACCAGAAATGACTTTAGTGAAATGACTTGAGATAATGCAGTACAATAAAGATGCTATAAACATGTAAATTGTTATTACTGTTGTCTCAACCAAACTATTCTTAATATATTGAAATTGTCTCGTACATTACATCATAGCTGGTAACAGACTGTACCATAAAACAATGAATGAACAAGAGGGAATGCCAAACCCAATACTCCTTTACTAATAATTGTATTAGGACAGAGGATGAAATTAAACGAGTAACTGTTACACAAATAAGCTTCTGAACTGCACCACAGTAATGAGTCGGACGGCTTTCACTAATACAAAGGGTACTTTTGTGAGGCAAAGCTTCTTTCACATACAGAGCTTTATTTAGCAGCTGCATAAGTCAAAGGTCAGTGTACCCAATTTGATAAGCCCCAATTTTCTGATCATCAAAAAGAACAACTGCAAACTTCTAAGTACCTGTACCACAAACTAGGATACGTTTTACTTGTCCTCTCTTCGGATTAAATTTGACTTTCTCTGTTCATTTGTTTTCATCGTACAATCTGCTACCACCTATATTGCATTGTAAAGGAAAGAATATTAAAGACAGTTTGATTGAGACAGCAATAATAATAACTTGCATTTATATAGCTTCTTTGATGTAGTACAATATCCAAAAGCACTTAACCAAAACTAACCCAGGAAAGCTTGACCCCTTATTGTAGCCACAGTATGACAAGGTCTTCACTGTAGATTGTCATGCATGTAGAATTCATTGTCTTAAGTATTTTCTGTCTCAAATATACCCAACGACATGGCCACCACAGCCCTCTGCAGCAATGGGTTCCACAGATTAACTACCCTCAGGCTGAAGAAATTCTTCCTCATCTCAGTTCTAAAGAATTATTCCTTCAGCCTGAGGCTGTGCCCTCAGGTCCTAGTCTCTTGTATTTGTGGAAACATCTCCACATCCACTCTGACACGCCCCTGTCTGCATCAATGGTGCTGAGGTGGAGATGCTAGAGAACATCAAGTTCCTGGGAGTGATGATCACTAATAATCTGTCCTGGTGCATCTACGTTGATGTGACAGTCAAGAAAACACAATAACATCTCTACTTCCTCAAGAGACTAAAGAAATTTGGCATGTCCACAAAGACTCTCGATCCTGGCCACAGAGAACCCTGTCTGTACCATCCCTGATTGCAATGACATTTCTCTTTTCTCCCCTCTCTTGAATGGTCTCCTGTAACACAGCGATTTGGTCCATTTGCTCATTCTTCCTACAGCCCCCACTCTCATCCACACAGGGAGCAAAAATCTCAAACCTGTTAGACAAGCTGAAGGGGCAAGGCTCCTTCAGCATTACCTCCTAGATCTCTCTACCTATCTCACTCATAGTCACACCCTCCTGTCCCTGACCACTGACCAAATTTGAGGTTGTTAATCTAACGGGTTATGACAGCCTTCTGAAACAGGTAACACTCTCCCTCCTTGACATGTCGCTGTGTTTGAAGCTCAGACGTCAGCTCATCAACTCTGAGCCAGAGTTCCTCAAGCAACCAACACTTGCTACAGCTGTGGTGTCTATGAACCATAACAGAGTCCTCCAGCTCCCACATCGTGAAGATACAACACATTGCCTGGCCCTGAATCTCTATTTTATTTACTTACTTCTTAATTTGTTTTTATTTTAAATTTCCAATGGTCTTTTAGTATGTAATCTGTAAATGTCTCTCCTATTTACCTTCAATCTGACAGCAATCTGTAATAAATAGTCAACTTACCAGCTATTACTACCCAATGCATTTACAGTTTTCTTGTGATATCATTTTCTTTTGTGCTGAGCTGCAATTTATCCTGTTTTAAAAAAACCTTACAAGCTATAAGCCAAAAAAGCAAGCAAAAATCATTTCTTCCCGTTTGCACCAAATTCCTACATTGTCTCCAAAGTCTTGAACTATATATTCACTCAGGCTGTGCCTTATTCCCAAGTGATCTCTCTTTCCTGATTGTTATAACCACAGAAAGCCATCCCAACCACTTGAAAAATGTCTAGGATATATTTCATGATAGCAGATTCATCTTGAAATTCAGATTGCCTCATAATCCATAATGGACACTGGAAGTAAGGTTGACAGCTCTAGTTGGACATACTCCTGTAGGTTTCAACTTATGACCTCTCAACCAGACTTCCTTCCCATCTCCAAAGCCTTAATGAACTAAACTGTTCTTCACCCAATCACTGGAAGGCATATGACCATGTCCCAGAGGCAAAATTCCCTCAGATTGTCTTGCCTAGAAGGGCATATGCCTGTCTTCCACCAAAAACATAACACCATGAAAGACTGAAATGAATTCACTTGTTTCAATGGTAATGCATGCTTCCTGTCCAAGCCTGCTTTGCAACTGAACCTTTAAACTAGAGAGTTCCTAAAAGTGTGACTCATTTTGAAGGAGGAATTTAGGACAATGGGTTTTATTTTGCAATCAATTTACATTTTCTAAAGAGGGTCACTGCCAACAAATGAATAATGAAACCTTCCCTTTCTTAAGAAGCTCAAAGCAGTAAACCACACAAAAAAAATCTCATTTATAATTGTAAAACCATTAGTATCAATGCACATTATCCATTCTTCTCTCTGCAGTGCCTTTGAGTTATAGTGGGTCTCACATATACTGGTTAATATACTAGCTCCTTCTAAGGGATAGAAAAGACTGCGGAAAAGAGGCAAGCATCCAGAGTGACCACCTCCACTAGGATGTGTAGATTGCTACTTTAATACTCCCTGGAACAAATCCATGGGGAGCTCTCTGCCTTTCCCATTGCCCTGTCTCTGCAATGGTTGTGCAAAAAATGGAACGTAAAAGTTGAGGAGCTGCACCTTAAAATGGTGAAATTGGCTAGTAACTAGTAACTTTTCACATTTAAGGAGAATTGGAGAACAGGCTGTATAAACCACTCATGGCCTGAGATCTCATAAAAAAAACTTGAGCATCTATTGGATGATGAAGGGGATATGCCAACCATGGTTAACCAGGGATATTAAGAATAGCATTATAACTGAAAGAAAACACATTAAATGTGACAAACATTAGTGGTAAGCCAGAGGAATGGGAAAGTTTTAAAAACCAACAAATGATGACAAAAAAATAACAGAAGGAGAAAATAAACTTGAGGTTAACTTGCAAGTAATATCAAGACAGGCAGCAAGAATTTCTTTGAATAAATAAAAAAGAGAGAAGCCAGAGTGAACACAGTCTCCTTAGAAAATGAGGCTGGGGAATGATAATAGGGAAGCAGGAAATGGCAGAGGAGTTGAATAGATAGTTTGCATTTGTTTTCACATTGGAAAACACTAGTAGCATTCCAACATCAGTAAATAATCAAGGGGCAAAAGGAGGAGAGAAATAAATTACTATCAAAAAGCAAGTAGAATAGGTAAAGGCAAAGTAGTAGATATAAATGTATATGGACTTCAAAAGACATTTGATAAGGTATCACACATTAGGCTATGTAATAAGATAAGAGCCCAAGCTACAGATAGATAAGTGGCTAACTAATAGAAGACAGAAAGTTGGGATGAGGGTGCAGTTTCAGGACAGCAACTGTTACTAGTGGAGTGCCACAGAGATCGATGCTGGGGCCACAATTATTTACTACATATAATATATATATTCATGACTTGGATAATGAAAGTGAATGTACTATAACCAAGTTTGTAGACAATGCAAAACGGATGGGAAGGCAGGAAGAATAAAGGAGCTGAATATTATTTAAATCAATAAAGACTGCAGAAAGCAACAAAACAAATGAATTTGGGCGTCCTCGTCCAAGAAATTGCAAGAAGCTAGCATTCAAGCTCAGCAGGTAATAGGGAGGCAAATGGAATGTCGGCTTTTATATCAAAGAGAATCGAGTATAAAAGTAGGAAGGTATTACTAAAAGTAAACAAGGCACCAATCAGACCACAGCTGGAATACTGTCTACAGTTTTGGTCCCTTTATCCAAGGAAAGATTCACTGCCATTGGAGGCAGTCCAGAGAAGGTTCACTAGGCTGATACCAGATATGGGGGGGTATGGGAGTGGGGGTGTGTCTGTCTTGTTCAGTAAGTTGGGCCTGTGTTCATTGGAATTTAGAAGAGTGAGGAGCAGCCTTAGAGAAACATACAAAGAACTTCACAGGGTAGATATAAAAGGTTGTTTCCCTTGTAGGAGAGTTTAGGACCAGGGGGCATAGCCTCAGAATGAGGGGTCACACATAACAAAGATGAGGAGGAATTTCTTCTCTCAAAGGTTAGTGAATTTATAGAATTCCTTACTGCAGAGGGAAAAAGCAGGAAAATGGAATTGAAGATTATCAGATCAGTCATTATCTCATTGAAGGGCTGAGCAGACTCAATGAGCTGAATGGCCTATTTCTGCTCCTGCATCTTGTGGTCTTAAGGTCTTATAACCCATGAAAACCTCCCACCGTAGATCTGCAATGGTGTGGGTGGGTATAGTAGGATGAAATCTACACTCTTCTGAGTGAATATTTACAGGTTTTGTAAGTGTAACTATTTGCAAAGGATGGTGAGAGAGGACACCTTCTCGGATCTACAGGCTCGACTCCAGTTCCACGTGATTGACATCACTATGGCTTCTTTCACATGTTCAGTAGCTAATCTTAGACTAAAGGTATAATTAACCCTTTACTCCACAGTGGTAGGGGAAACTCCCTTTGAGGTGTTTCACCCTATCTCTGCTGGATGACTGCATCATCCATAATGGCTTGTCTAGAAAGAAGAGAAGAGTAACAGTGAAAAATCCACAGCAACAGCTCACTCAGAAAAATCAGACTATTCCGAGCGAAATGGCACAAATTGAATTTCCAAAGATGGCGCACATTATGTGGTGCACATTTCTAAGGAAGCCAGCCCCAAGCCCTCCCCACTGAGCAGAATCACTCAAACATCCCCTACCTGCTTTCTACATTATGTCTCATGACCTCAATAGTCTCAGATCCTGACTTGGCAAGGGTCCCTGCTGGAGACTTGCCATTTCTTTGACCCATCTATATTCACTTCCAGTTCTTTGATCATCTTCCCAATCTTCGTGATTTATCCCACTTGTCATTTTCACAGGCACTCTTATGTGAATGAATAGCCCCTAGGCATATTACTGAACTCTTAGACTTCTTTTAAAGCATAATGGTTTTAACATAGTGCTAGAGAGCTGAATAAAATGTCACGCAGAAAACACTTTGGCCAAATCTTCTGATCTAGATTGGAAACCTTATTTCTTACTCAAATCAGACTGAAAGCCTCCCACCTACCATTAGAGTCCTCCTGTTGATTTCTATGTTATGACCCTTCTTATCTTTAAGCAGCACAGAAACGTCTGGGAATCCACACAGCTATGGTGGAATGTATTGGCACTGAAACCACAACCCTCTTCTTACAGCAGTGAGTGTTGTATTTCATGTTTAAAGTCCGAAGAGCATTTTGTCAGCTTCTGAAATTAAATGTGCTAGGTAAGTGAAGGGTAGGATGCCAGGTGGGTAAGGAGTTAGGGTACCAGGTCACTTGGAACTGGAGTCGAGCCTGTAGGTCCGAGAAGGTGTCCTCTCTCACCATCCTTTGCAAATAGTTACACTTACAAAACCTGTAAATATTCACTCGGAAGAGTGTAGACTTCATCCTACTATACCACCCACACCATTGCAGATCTACGGTGGGAGGTTTTCATGGGTTATAAGACCTTAAGACCACAAGATGCAGGAGCAGAAATAGGCCATTCAGCTCATTGAGTCTGCTCAGCCCTTCAATGATGCCAAGTTGTTAATGGGGGAGGATGACAGAATGACAAGAGTGCAAGGTAGAAAGTGAGTGGTAGTAGGGTGCCATGTTGGCAAGACAGTCAGGTGCGGATAAGCGTTGGGCTAGCAGGTGGGTGGAAGAAGTAGGGTGGCAGGTGAGTGAGGGTGGCTGGAAGTGGGTGAGGGCTTAGGGTGGATTAGGGAGTCAGGTTTGGGGGGTGAGTTGGGTACTGTTGTTTGGGATGGGTCTAGTCAAGGGGAAGGGTTCTGAGAAGTAGGGAGTTAGGTGGGGTGAGGAAATCAGGCAAGGTTGGGTCAGTGATGTGCCACCTCATTGGTGTGCAGTCAGAGGTGGGGAATTCGGGGATGCTGCCCTGTCTATAAGAGCTGGGGAGGCCAGGAATTTGTTTTGGACCCAGGAAAGTTATCAGGTTTCGGGGGTTCCATGAATAGGCGGATTGGGGTTGGGGGGACTGTCAGGTCTGAGAGAGAGGAGACAGTCAGGGATTGGGTTGGGGGCCAGAGTCAGGTGTCTGAGCTGGGGGTGGGCATCAGTGATGAGTCAAGATTCAGTTTCATAGTCTGGAGTTAGGGCAGCTTAAATACTAACTATTCAGACAAAGAAGTCAAAATTATCCAAGTCCCCAACTCTAACTCAGAACTGGGAACTTTCTCAGAGGGTTTCAGATTTCAGGGTTAGCACCTATTTGATATTCAACTTCCCAGGCAATTCCCAATTTCCTGATACGGAATCCTTTTACATTAGGCAGGAAGTCAGTGCATTCAGCACATTTACTTTCGAAATCTTAAAATGAAATGCAACAATGCTGAAAATCTTAGACCATCCTTAAAAACACAAGATTGCTCACAGTTCTGGCAAAACAAAATCCACTGACTTTGCAAAGATAAGGTCTCTGTATTTGAATACCTGGACTTGGGTTTGTGTGAAGTATGCTTCAGACTGTAGTAACTTATCTTTCTGTCCGTGAGGCCACAATAACTGATTATCTTTCGCATTAAGCTTTTTATTACCCCCTCAGTCCTGAGGTTAGTGTCTCCTTCCCTGAATGGGCTTCGCTGGGTACTGTTTGACCTTGTATCTATGAGTGTTGAAGTGGAGGGCAGGGGTGGGGTAAGAGAGAGAGTAGTGCGGGGAGACAGAGGAGGAGGGGGGAGTACAACATCCATTTTTGGCGGTACTGTTCGTAGTTCATGATAGCAGCTATGGGACACAATAACTTCAACTGGGAGTCAAACTGAATGCCATAACAGTGACGGTATTTGACATGTGTGGTAAGGGTTCGATGAAAGTCTGCAGAGTAGGCAGATCATGATGTCAGTCAACGTGTAACACTGTTTTAGCAACAGTGTTGCCATTTTAGAGTTCAACATTCCAACACTCACACAGCTGAGCACTCAGCAACAGGAAAGAACCCCATTCCCCTTTCAGTACCATTTAACAAAATCATGAAAGACCTTCTGGTTAATTGCCAACTGATTTCTGCTGACTGTCGCTCTGATGATGCAGCATTGTGTATGTTCTACACAGTTCCTTAAATTTACTAAAGTCTACAATAGGTGGTCAGAAGGTTTGGTTTCAAGTCCCACCTGACCCAGAGGCATGTCACAATCTGTCTGAACGGGTTGATTTTAAAAATATCTCCAGTGAGTATTGTGGCAGGTGCCAAGGGATTTGAACTTGATGCTTCTATAGAAATCAGCTGCTCCCAGGGTTGGGTGCAGTCATAGCTACTTCCGTTGAAATACGGAAAAAGCAGAGCATGGTCAATTGTTGGAAGAGGGAAGGACATTAAGGAAGCTATATCTTCTGTGATGAGTAAGTGAGGAGGGATAAATGAAGGTGGTAAGCTAGACAATCACTTTCTTGCTGACTGTCCATGATTGGCTCAACCTACTGTGGGACCAATGAATGCAACCACAAATCATTCACAAGCCTTACTTACCCCCATTCATGTCTATAACAGCAACCACTTAGACACAATGCAAAAACAAAAGTCAACACAAAGTATACAATCCTAATCAAATCTACTCATCAAAGCATGTCATGTGGCATATAAGCAAAAATAACCACCCTACTGCATTCTCTGAGTTTGTTTCCTCTTTGTGCTTAAGACTGACTTATTGTTTCTATGCAGTGATATGCAGTGCTAGCAAATTTTGTGGAAAGCTTCTGATTTTCTTCCAGGGAAATCACAGACAGATTTGACAACAACTTTAAGCATCTCTTGTTCTAGAAGGCCATACTTCAAAGTACAATGTCACAATACAGGTATTTCACAATGTTCGTGGGAATAGTTCTAACAGTCAAGCCCCACCATTCCATGAGTACTCGTAAACATGAATTATAACTAATTTAATCACTCAGGCTGTTATTGTGGCCACTATCTAAGATGTAAGAAACTCACATCACATTTCACCAATGAACAGAAATGTATTTATTATGACAAACGTATCCTCCAACATGCAGCAAAAATCAATAATTACTAATGAAATCTTAAACTGTACCCTCTTTAAATGCAAACACACGCACATTCACTCGCACAGCTGTATGAGACAAAAAGTCTTTTTAGAATGATTGCATGTAAAAACTAAAGGCAAGAGGGGAACAATGTTTGTGGATCAAATTCCAAACCATAAGGGGAAATGAGGTGATATTCTAACAAACTGTTTTTTGTTTTTGGTGATATGTTTTTGTTGGCTGTGGCAATCCTCAATTCAATAGCCAATGAGTTGGACTTGGGTCTTGGGCTTAATTTATACATTTACTTTCTTTTTGCAAAATCTTTACAAAATCTTCTAAGCCTCCAACCCCTACCACGGTAATGTCCAAAGTATATAGATTTGATTCGTACCATGGTACGTGGTGAAATATGCATTTAAAAAAATCAGACCAATGGCAATTGAATAAGCATTGGCTGTCATAAAAATCCTTTCAATTCACTAACATTCTTTAGTGAAGGAAAACTACCATCCTTATCTGATCTGTCCTACATGTGACTCTCAATGTGATTGAGTCTTAACTGCCCTCTGGACAATTTGGGATGGACAGTAAATGCTGGCCTAACCAGCATGTGTAATAGAAGGTGAACTGCATCTTGAATATTAGATACACAGGAACATAAAAAACGGGAACTGGATAACCAATTCTAGAAGGAGGTGGTGGCATAGTGGTCATATCACTGGTCAAGTAATCTAAAGCCCCAGACTAATGTTCTGTGGATTTGAGTTTAAATGCCATCATGGCAGGAATTTTGAATTCAGTAAAAAGTTAGGCTCATGGTGCCATTGCCGCCCTCAGTGCTTTAGTCAATAGGTGTTCAACGTGGTGGAGTACTGATTCGTCAGCTGTGGGGGAAATACTCATTCACTCATACAGCTGGATGAGGCAAAGAATCTTTTTAGAATGATTGTGGGTAAAAACTAAAGGCAAGAGGGGAACAAAGTTTGTGGATCAAATTCCAAACCAAAATGGGAAATGAGGTGATATTCTAACAAATCGTTTTTGGTGATGATATTTTTGTTGACTGTGGCAATCCTTGATTCAATGGCCAGTCAGTTGGACTTGGGTCATGCGCTTGATTTATACATTTTCTTTCTTTTCAGGTCATGTGTCCCCTTTGCAAGTTTTTAAACTAATGCCACATAACCTCATGCTGTTCGTCTAATAGTCCCTGCAGCTGGCGGATTGTGGTACCTGAAGATGAATTCGCTGAACTTGACGGTCTTTTTGCAACACTGTATCCAGGTGCTCAGATCTTGGCTTCTGGCACTAACCCCAAAGTTATCTTCCTACAGTCCCACTGCCTTCTGATGATCTGTTGAGATGGCCTACCAGCTGTCTGTGGATGCAATACTTTGCTTCTCTTCTTGTATCTCCTCCACTCAGGCATTCCAAAGCAACAGCTGAGAACCTTACAATGCCCTCAAACTGATGCAATTATCAGAACTTTCTACATCAGCGTAACTTATTCAAGAACTCCAACTGTGTGCTCCTGTCCTAATGCAACTTGTCTTTAACAGGGGCAGGGTGGCTTCAAGATGTGCAGACTACTTTAATCTCCTGCTCACCTCTCCCAGTTCTGAGTCCGTTGATGAAGGATGCAGGCACCAATAGCACAGGAAACACTGTAATTATGGGAATGAGCAGGATGCATGAAATTGGCTTGTTTCCCTAATCACACTAAACAGGCACATAATTATTGCACACTAGAAACCCCATGCCCATTTTTGGAAGCTGTCCAATTTAACTCCATGGCATACCAGTCCAACTAATATTATAGTAGTTTGAATTATTGCAGACATCAAGCTAACACTACCTAAAGTGTCTATTTAAAAAGTCAGTGGATAGCCTGTTAAGTAAACAGTATGCAACTCATGTTGGCATTATTGAGGAAGGAGTTTAAAGTATGTTTAAAATTAAACAACCAGGAGACATTCAGACTGGATGTCCAAATAGGCTTATAGGTGGAATTATCTAAAAGGGTCCATACCTGAGTTTGTGAAGAGGAACTATGCAAATTTCCTAGCTTTCAGCACTGCCTACAATTTGCAACAAGAAACTTTAAGCTATGATATCATGACAAAAGCATGTGTTAGCAATAGAGTAAAACCAGATGTTGGTCACACAGCCCACAGCAGGTAGAGAAGACTGGATTTATATTTCCTAGACTTTTTTGGTAAACATATTTTAACTGGCAAGCCACTTGCAGTGTTTTCCAGTTTCTCTGCTATTTATTTTAACTTGTAGCAACATAACAGAAATGTATTATCCAAGTTATTATAATCTCCATAGAGATGAATAAATTTGAAAATATTTTTGAATTTCCAGTTAATGGCTGAAAGGATCACCGATCAAGGTTTAAAATTTTAAAGACATTTACTGTATCCAAGGACTAAATGCACTATTAACTAAGCATTATATTTTTCAGGAATGTATATTTTAAACCTCACAATGGAATACCACTCTTCATTTTTTTTACAATGAAAAAGACTTCACAGGTATGTGTTACACTATTCTTTCAGTAGACATTCAATTCTCTTAAAATCAATAGAGGAAAAAAGAATTCAAATGAATTCTTAGATCCTGAAGGCTTAGATCTGATTTTAACTTTTCTTAGTTGAGTAACTTCTAATCCCAGAATGATGATAATATCACTGGAGGTCCTATCTCCAGTGTTGGCTAGGTAAATCTTTCAGCTTCATTAAACTCCTAATGAATTTGGTCTTTTTAAGTGCCAGCCTCAACCCACATTGCACCACAGTGAAGCAGAGAGACTTTCAGTCTCTAGCTGCTCTCTGTTTCCTGGATCCTCATGGACTAACCTGCCTGAGATTTTCACAAAGCCTGTAACCTGGCATCACAATAGTTTCCTCTGTACCCTTCCAATCTTGAAGTCCATCACCATGGCAATGTGAATCAAATTGGTCTTATACCCAAGTAGAGATGTTGATTAGCTATCCTTGAAAGCCCAACTTTCCTAAATATTGGAACTAAATGGGCAGCCTGAACACAACTGTTTACAATTCAACATTCTCAAAACGTTTCTGGGATTAGGGAGATGCAATGTCTATCGAATGTTAGCAAACAGGCTGTTGCCACTGTCACCAATTGTAAACAACTTGTACCATCTTCCCAGTAAAACAATCTTGGCTTCCCTGCCATAATCTCTTAATACCACCCTGATAGATACAGAACAGATCTAGCAAATTCCCAACCTCAAAACATGCTGTCAGACAGAATTAAGAACAGGTTACATGACCCCACCCAACCCCCACCTTTTATTTCATCTTAATTTAAAGATACAGTCCCAAAACATGATAAACTTATAAAGCACATGATAGTAACAAAGTTCTGCCTGGAAAGAAACAGCATCACCTTTGGTCAACCAAATTGTTGACCTATTTAATGTATATGTAAACTATGAAACAAAATTTTTCTTTTTTTTTTAGATGTAAACATGTTCTACAGAGCATTCCACATAGGGATAGAGAGAAAAGAGAAAGATAAACTTCCAGAGATAGTAGAACTGCAGATGCTGGAGAATCTGAGATAACAAGGTGTAGAGCTGGATGAACACAGCAGGTCAAGCAGCATCAGAGGAGCAGGAAGGCTGACGTTTCAGGCCTAGGCCCTTCTTCAGAAAATGAAGAAGGGTCTAGGCCCGAAACGTCAGCCTTTCTGCTCCTCTGAAGATCAACTGCCAGTTGTATTTCATGACCTTTTGAGATCACAAATGTTTATAAGGATTAAAGTACTTGTGAACTTGTGTGTGTGTCAACCGTGGCTCAGTAAGTAGCACTTTAACCTTTGAGTCACAAAATTTTGGATGCAGATCCAATTCTAGGGCACAAGTTCAAAAATCAAGATAGATACTCCAGTGGAGTACTGAGTAAGCACAACACCATTGCAGATGCTGAATTTCATGTGACTTCAATACTCAAGTGTATGCAAGAAAGGCAGGGAAGATTTCCAGGCATCTTGCCTAATATTTATCCTTAAGCAAAACTTTCTGAAAAATCTGGTTATTATCACACTGCCATTTGCAAAGTGCAAATTGGTTGTTGTGTTTCTTATATTACAACAGTGACTACGTTTGAATCCTATAACGAGTTTTGAAACATTCAGTGGTTACAAAAAGCATGATAAGAAACAAGATTTTCATTTCTTTTGAATGTTGTAATATGGAGACCTTAGCAACCAATAAGTCTGCTGTCACTGGACTCAAATTGTTAACTCTATTTTCTCTCCACAGATGCTGCCAGACATGTTGAGTTTCTCCAGCAATTTTGGATTTTTGTTTCAGATCTTCAGCATCCACAGTTCTTTGTTTTATCATGGAATGTAGAACGGTTACACAATAGTAGTAGGCCTTTCAGTCTACCCTTTACATACTAGCTCTTAGTAAAAGTAACCTGGCCAGTTTCAATTCCGTCCCTTCTTTCCCTGTAACCCTGTACTGTTCTGCAACAATACAGCATTCTCTCAGTCTGCTTAGAAATGCTCTTAGAAGTGAGAATGCTGCAAGCTGAGCTAAGCTGATCTAAATTCTCTGTCTGTTGTGACTTTATAATCCTAAACATGAACAACAAAGTAAACAAAACCCTTCTAACTTACTTAAGAGCACAAAAAAACATAGAATGTGAGCCCACTTCTTCACAAACTATTACAATTTCACTTCTCCCACATTTGTCTCAATCCACTAGGTTGCCTGAGGAAAAGTTCACAAAAATGTATCCTGATCTTCAAGGATCATTAAGTAAAATCATACGATATCTATCCATCCTGGTAACAATGCCCCAGAAGGTATTAGAAATTGATGAATAACATTCAGAAAATGTGCTGTTAAGCACTCAGCCTTGGTTCAGTGATAGCATTCTCACCTTTGAGTCAGAAGGTATGCGTTTGTGGCCCTCTCAAAATATGAAAACATTCTAAGTGGATACTTCAGTCCAGTACTGAAGGAATGCTGCATTGTTTAAGGTATCATCTTTCAGTTCAGTTGTGGAACCAAGATCCCATCAGTCCTCCCAGCTAGCCTTAGTACTTTGCAGTATTTGAATGCAAAACTTCTGTCCTAGCAAATATTTATCCTCCTTCAAACACCCATGGAAAGTAGGTGGCCATTATTACATATCTGTTTGTGCATCCTTGCATGCAAAATTCATTACAATAGTGAGTACACTTCAACAATATTTAATTAGCTTTAAGATCGCTTTAAGATATTCTAACGATGTAAAAGTTATTGTATGAATCAAAATTGTTTCTTTCTTTTGATGGAAAAGCGAAGGTTGTTCTCCTGAGAGAAATAGCAAGTTTAAGAGATTTATTTAAATGAATTGTTCTAAACCATAAGGCATCTCTTCAGACAGGCTATTCCCATTTGGTGATGATATTGAGAACTAAAGCAAATCAACTTAAGGTAATCAGCGAAAGAACAAATGATGACCTGAGGAAAAGTTCATTTACATGGCGAGTGATTAGGATTTAGAATGCACAGCCTCAGAAACTGGTGGAGGCAGAATTATTCCTGGTATTCAAAAGGGAATTGGATAAGCACCTGAAGAGGAAAACAAAATGCTGGATCTCAGGGATACAGCAGGAGAGTGACATAGGCTAAATCGTTCTTTCAAATGGGCCAAAGGGTCTCCTCTTTGCTGGTGCCATTCTATGATACAATAGTTCAAGAAATATTTCAACATTGTGCTGTTGTACTGATTATTTATTGTGTTAAATGCATTTTCCTTCTCCTGGGTTTGTTGTAACAGGCTGTCTGGATGCAGGGCATTAAGAGGAATCCAGCATGCTTCTGTAATGTTGTTTGGTTTTTGATTCTTTTTCTGGACTGTAAGGCGACCAATTCCTCTTGCTTAAATACTGGTTTATCAGAATAGTATTGTTTTTCTTTTCTGAAATTTTGTCACCATCCCCTTCCATCCGAGAGACACTTTTTTTGGGATATACTTGCATGGAATCTGATTTCACTCATTTATCTATGCATCCTTTCCTCATGTCAGCCCTTCTAAGATCAGGAGCATTAACATGAAAAGTCTCATTGCAGTTTATCTCCTAGCTGAGATCAGCTGAATCAGTACTGGTCAAAGTAACCTAAGGGGTTAAGAGCTCTTATGCAAACAGCTTGTTTGCATCATCAGAGATTTCAGAGTATGTTGGAGCACAAATAACTGAGATCTGGTGGAAGGAGGCTCTAGTGGGGTCCTGCTAAACCACTTCTCTGTAAAAACCAGTAAAAGTTCATATGTTTGCACTTGTATGGTTTCCAGCCCTCATTTGTCAAAAATACCCAAACATTATATTTGTACATGACGTCAAGGTCTAGAGTCAATAAATGTGGAGCTGGAAAAGCACAGCAGGTCAGACAGCATTCGAGGAACAGGAAAGTCAACGGTTTGGGCCAAAACCCTTCATCAGGACTGGGGAGGGGGAAGGGAGCTGAGACATAAAGAGAGGGAGGAGGCTGGGATTGGGGGAAGGGTATGTACAGTGGTAATAGGTGGATGCAGGTAGGGGGTGATTGGTCAGTGGAAAGGGTGGAACGGATAGGTGGGTAGGAAGATGGACAGGTTAGGTCAGGTCAGGTCAGGGAGGTGAGGAGGAGGGAGAGGGCTAGACATGGGATAAGACCGGGGATGGAGGGATTTTGAAACAGGTGAAGTCAATATTCAGGCCATTGGGCTGTAAGCTTCCAAGATGAAATATCAGGTGTTGTTCCTCCAATTTACATTTGGCCTCACTCTGACAGTGGAGGAGGCCAAGGATGGACACGTTGCCAGGAGAGTGGGAGGGGAATTAAAATGGATGGCAACCACAAGGTCGCCAGGGGAGTGGGAGATGGAATTAAGCCCAATAGTCTTAAGATGGACTTCACTGGATATTTCACCTTGGGAGCTTATAGTCCAATGGCTTCATATTGACTTCAGCAGCTTCAAACTCCCTGTACCCCTCAACCTCATCCCATATCCAGCCCTCCCCCTCCTCCTCATCTCCCTGACCATCCCTCACCTGTCCATCTTCCTATGCACCTATCCGCTCCACCCTTCCCACTGACCAATCATAATAATCCCCTACCTGCATCCAGCTATCACCATCCCACCTGCCCTTCCCCTAGCACATCACCCCCTTCCCATTTATGTCTGAGCTTCCCTCCCCCTCTCCAGTCCTAATGAAGGGTTTCAGCCTGAAACGTTGACTTTCCTGCTCCTCAGATGCTGTCTGACCTGCTAGTCTTTTCCAGCTCCACATTTATTGACTCTGGCTTCCAGTGTGTGCAGTCCTTAATATCTCCACATCAAGGTCTATGAAACCTTTACTGAGGATCCTATCCAATGCTGATAAATGTGGGAAAATGAAAAACTATTTGTCTGGCTTAGCACACTCAACAAAACATGCATAGTAGTAACTAGGGCAACCAATCATTACCAGGCTACCATGACATACAACTAGAAACGCACAGCACAACAGAGTAAACCATAACACTTCCCTAGCTCCTACTACATAAATGGGCCTCAACCAAGCCATCATCCATGTAACTTATTGGCAACAGGAGATAATCCATTCAGTGTACAGGATATTGCAATATAATGGGAAAGATCTCCAGTATTTTGTCATCACCTAATCACTATTCTCTTTCTTAAGAAGCTTGTGTGGCTTTGAAAATTTCCTATTCACCAGCTGCAGAAGAAGTTTTAGTTGACTCAATACACTGTGAATCTTTGAATTCTATCCCTAGGACCACAGGAGGATATTTCTTGACAAGGAAAGGGAGGAAGGTACACCAAGGGTGGAGGTGATCAATCACAAGATGACCTTTACATCTTTATGTGATCTTTCAGGAAAGAATAGGGAAGAATATTAAGGAAAATACCACTGATATCAATATATAAAATTCTTTGAAGATAGTGTGGAAGAGGTCAGGGCTGGTGCCTTTACTGAGAAGAATCAGCATGGTTTTCACAGAACTGACAGAGAACACATCAATTGGTTTATTCTGCTGAAGCCACCCATGACTCAACAATGTTAAGAATTGGATGCAACAACTTCTTTATGTGAAATTATAAGGTCTCCCTGTTACCAAGGTAGCTCTTGTAGAACTAAGATTGAAATACTGAATCTGCAATCAAAGCTGGAGGTAAGAAAGCTATAGATCTTAATCGTGCTGTGAGGACTTTTACTCAATGTGATAGTTGACAAATCTGCCAATCGTTTTCCATTATTATCTACTGTAAGGTTACATTCCTCTGTCAACATAAGTGTTAGGATTTCTACAGTTCCACACTCTACAAGATCAGCCTTATTAGTAACCTCGTGAACAGGACTCTAAGTATTTGTTCATGTTGTAAGCTTCATGTTGATATAGGAGATATCAAAACTCTCTTCTACATTAATGGTTACCCTGATCAAATCATCACTTACTGCATATTGCACAGATTCATGGATGTGCCTAAAGCTGCCACTTTTGACAGTGCAAAGTGCCTAGTCTCCTTCCAACTACAATGGCAGAAGATATCTCAAATATTTGAGCAACGCATGAAGCCCCCTTGACTGAGTACTGTTGTCAAGCAAGGCTAGTTGCCTAGTTGTAAGGTAAAATGTTAAAGTTGCCATAGTCCTGCTGGCTCATTAGAGAGACAGACCTGACTGGATGTAGTTTAACCTGAGGGTTACCAACGCTTCAAATAAAGGATGAGGTTGAGAAGGAGAGTCCTTCATGGTGACCTCAGCCATTGTGGGAATTGAACCCACACTGTCAATATCACTGTGTGTCACAAATCTGCCATCCAGTCAACAGAACTGACTGATCCCCTAGTTGTGTGACTGTACTAATTAACATCAAAAGACAAGGCAAGGCAAAGCAGGAATGCTGTGTACAACCAGGTAGGCGTTAAGTGAGTGAATACTAAGGGAGCAAGCGAGCAGACCTGAGATGCAGCCTGGTCCAATCCATGGGATGGGTGCTTGTCCCTGTGTGCACAAAGTATCCTTGCAGCAGCCTTCAAAAGCTACTTGCTGTTGTCACATGCAAAGTACTTGTACTTTTTTAAGCATCAAGTGGATCAGATAGGTGCCATAAGAATCCTGAGCGGTTGGAAATTATTGAATGCCAATGTTGGTGGACAAGGAGCGCATGCAGCTGTTGGCTATGGATTATGCCCTAAGATGCTGTTGGGTGATGAGGAACATGGACATTCTTCACACACACACAGTGGTGAGCTGAAGTCATCAGATACTGGCTCTGAGTTCCGTGTCAAGCATTCTCAGCATCTAGTTAGTTTGCAGCAGGTGGTAGAATGAGAAGCTACATATTAATATGCAGTGAACAAGGTCACTAACAAGTAATAATCTATTTAAAGGCAATTTACTGCTCCCTAGACACCCAGAACTTGCTTTAAAGTCGCTGTGAGTTCCTCTCAATATGGAGATAGGCCTCTGCAGACTTCTCACACAATTCTGTCATATTTTTCACCATCAGGTCCCAATAGGATGTTTCCCAATGACTCTTTTTAGCATTGCCAAGTTTTGCACTTCTATACAATTATAACAAGTTTCCCCAGCAAGACATCACAAGTAAACACTGCCTGCTTCTGTGAATAGGTTTCCTCCTGGAACACAGCTCACTTCAATAAATCATTCTCTTCCAACAGACAGAGTAACCTTCCACAAGTCACTCATTCAATTATCATAGCCTACAATCACTGTAGTGCCAACAAACACATGCCTCCTTCAATGGAGGGCCAATAAGCACAACCCAACTTTACTAAAGTGCCAACAAATGTAATCTCCATTTTGCACAGCGCCAACAAATGCAGTCTCCGTTCAAAACTGCTGACAAGCATAGCCCTCTTTCACAACAACATCACACTCACATTTTTGAGCCTGCCCTTGGTCATCTTCCCCACTCCCCAAAATGTCAGTACCATTCCCAGCCCTTAGGTCCATTGTAGGGAACAATGTCAACTGAACCTGGGTACCACAGCTGGCATTCCAAATGGACATGGGTGCCTGGGAAAGCCAGCCCCGCCCACACGCATGATGTCGAGCGTCTCCTGCCCACCCCAGGAAACTGCCAGCCGGGTAAACTGAGCTACAGCTCCATCCTGATCTGTGTGAATGGCTCACTCCCGCTCCTTTCCCAAGAATCCTATGCCAGGCACTGGTGGAGGCTCCCTGGCTTTTCAGAGAGAAGGTTGGGGAGGATCGGCACTGCAGAAGGAGATCATTTGGCGCATTCCCCGTGCCTCCTCCTGCACTTCACGTTCACCCTGTTAAAGCATTACTCTTCAGGAAGCAGAGACAGAAGGCACAAAAAAAATGCTCGATAAATGTACGCCGGGTGATGAAGGCGAGAAAACAGCCACGTCCTTAAAACTTCCTGATCAGACGCATGTTAGAAAGCAGCTCCTTCTCTGCTGAGATCAGAATCTGTTGAGCCTCCCGTGTGCAGAGCTGCACATTTTTTTTGTGGTTGTGGGTTTTTTTTTGTCACTCTCTGGGCGTTAGAAATTGCATATTGCCCCAACTAGAGATGTAAAGCAAGCAACGATTGGCTGCAGGGTTTCTTTGCTTTCGCCCTCTCAGTGATAGCCCAGCCCTCCTTCTGAATTTGAAGTTTCCTGTTTCCCCTTAAGTACATAAACCAATGACTCATAGGCGCATTTTGACTTTCAGGCAGAGAGAGAGAGAGAGCTCAAAAGTTGTAGCAACGACAAGCCTTCCCCAAGAAACTTTTCCACATCCTTGTTTTCTTCACTTCACATTCCCTCCGGCCGCTCTCAGACGGGACCTTTAAACTATGGGACTAATGGATTCTTTCTGGGTCTTCACTTTATTTGCAGCCTCAGGTTTTTCAGACTTCCTCCAGGCTTCCGGTAAGTTTTGCCGAGCACAGCCCAGCTACTTGAAGCGGTTTCACAGCGAGCTGGGGGACAGGAGGAGGGAGGCAGGCAGGCATGTGCTGAGTTAGGTCACTCCGCAAGCCTTCAACTCGGACATCTGAGGTTGGAGGAGGGAACCCGTTTCTGTCTGCACCCTTAGATTGTCATATCAGTGCTGGAAGTATCCACCAGCTGTCAGTGGAGGGAGACTGGGCACAGGGAAGGTGGGAAACAGAAGCTCAGAGTGTATTCCAAAGGAGGACTCCATTGCCTTTATTGTGAAGGGGGTCTGTATTTGTGAAGGGGACTGTGTAAATTGGAACTATTGCAAAAGTGGGCTGTGTTGGCATGGTTGTCAAGGTGGGCTGTTTGTTGGCATGACTGTCAATGAGGACAGTGTTTAGCGTTAATGTAATATAGCTGCATTTGTTAGCATTATTGTTAAGATGGGCAGTGCTTGTTTCCAGTTTGGGAAATTGGGATATATTTGGCTCTAATGTGAAGTGGATGTATTTTTTTTGCTGCTGTTATGGAAGTGGACTGTTCATTGGCCTGACTGAGAGGATGGGCTGTATTTATTGGCTCTGTACCAGAGTTAGGCTCCATTTGGAACTATTGTGAAACTGGATTATGGTCATTCGCACTTTTGTCAAACTGGGCTATTTGTTGGCTTTGTGGAAAAGGTGGGCTGTGTTTGTTATCACTGTTCTGAATACAGGTTTGCAAATTGGGAGTGGCTGACTTGTAGAAGGTCACTGTTCATTTAGAAGTGATTGATTTACTGAAGTGAGCTGTGATCCAGGGGGAAACTTATTTACAGAAGTGGGCTGAGTTTGCTTTCTGATGTCTTGCTGGGAAAACTTATCTTTTGAGATGGTCTGTGTGTATGTGCAATGCCCTTTGGTGGAAAGCAGCTATCAAAAGTGGGTTCTGTTCTCTGAGAGTGACTGATTTTAGAGTGGAAATATGTTAGGGCAAGACAGATTGCTAGAATATGTCATTGAAGCTCATGTAAGAGTTTACATTCCTCTAGTGCCTGGGTTTATAGTTATCTTAAGGTTGAAGCTGTAACAGGGAAAAGTGAAGGGATGCCTCTATTAATAACAGATAGCAAACCAAAAATTTCATAAACATTTCTGTTGGCCTGACCTAAATAACAGAAACATATGATTTCCAAAGAGAAAGAGCTTCATAGAAGTTCATTTATCTACAGAAAGAATGGATTATAGCCTTTCTATCATCCTGCCAGATTCACAGAGTCTGCATTGTATGAGAACAATGCAGTGACCATGTTGATCAAAGTATTTGGTTGGAAAGATATTTACAACATGACACTTCCAGTTATGTATCCTGTGCTATTTGCAAAACATTTTCACCTGTTTGACACATTAGTGGAAAGACATGCATATCACTCATCTAACAGTAAAATACATGTAATGAAAAAGCCACTTGAATGGTAGGGAATTTGGGGGAGCACAGGGGTGTGGCAACATTTTTTTCTTTTTTAATAAAATCTGCTTTTTTTTATATGAAAAAATAAATGGAGGAATACTTTTTTCTGCAATCAAAATTACAATCCCAATCTGTTTTAATGGGATGTTTGTGCTGAGAGAATTGAATGTTACTTAAACTAAAGCATCATGCTATTAGCACAATCCCAGTGTATTTTAGGTGCATTTGCATTTGGGTGAATTGAGAGAAGGTATTTAAAGCGTTTGGCCCATGTATCTATAACTGTGTCACAGACCAAGGTTGGTCAGCTCACTTCCCCTGAACTAAACTCAGCTTTTTATGTGTCTACAATAAACGTGAGACTCATCGGAAACTCTTCTGCCCATGTCCTAACTTGCACTAAGTCCTGGTCAGCAAGCTGATGGCTGACCAATGTTGGGTCGTAACCTATCAATGCCTCAATTTAAATATTTTCTTCCTTGTTTTCAAATGTGCTTCTCTCTGTAATTTCTTCCAGCCACACATCCCTCCCAGATGTTAAATTGATTCCAGGCCAGAAGGTCAACGACGAAAGTAGACCCCAGTCCTTTTCTCGACAATAGCTTTGCTTATAGAATACAGCATACATGGTAACATACATATGAAGCTTTATCACTGTGGTCCCAACTGGATCAAATAGGATGCTGGGGATGTTAAGCTGTTCCCAAATGCCTCCAGCCGCAAGGATCGTGCCCTCTAAGGTGCCCAATCCGGTTGCAACTGTAATGGAATTGATAGGATCCCTATCCCAAAAGGAACAAGGAGACACCACCTTCCTTCCAGGGAGCAGCGATTTTGTTTTTTTTTTCTTCTCTGGCTTCGTCCTGTTCAGAGGAGTGGCGCTTCCTCCCCTAGACAGAGGCTAGCCATCTGAGGCTAGCCCATTGAAGGAGTGGGGTTACTTAATAAACTTAAATTATGTGACATTGCAGCGCACACAGATGTAGAACATTACAGCACAGGAATGGGCCCTTTGGCCCATAACGTTGTGCCAAACATGATGCCAAATTAAACTAATCCCTTCTGCTTGCCCTTGGTCCGTTCCTTGCATAGTCATGTGCTTATCTAAAAGTCCCTTAAACACCCCTATTGTATCTGCTTCCACCATCACTGCTGATAGTACGTTCCAGACACCTTCCATGCTCTGTGTAAAAAAAACTTACCCCTCACATCTCCTTTGAACTTTTCCCCATCTCACCTTAAATGCATGCGGCCTAGTATTAGACATTTCAACTTCGGGGAAAAAAGATTCTTCTGTTAACCCTATCTATCTGTGTATCTCATAATTTTATAGACTTCTCTCAAGTGTCCCCCCAGCTTCCGCCACTCCAGAGAAAACAACCCTAGTGTTTCTAGCCTCTCTTCATAGCTTCTATCCTCTAATCCATGCAATTTCCTTAAACTTCTTCTGCACCCTTTCCAAAGCCTCCACATCCATCTTGTAATGTGGCAACCAGAATTGATTGCAATAGACCTTCAAGATCTTGCAAGCAATTTTCTCCTCCCCTCAGTAGCAATCTTTAACTTGTAAGCATCTAAGCATCCACCTCGTGATGTCCTTGAGTTGTTTTCCTCTTTCTTCTGATCTCCCTTCTGTGTCATTGGTTAAAATAAAGACTTCTCGTTTCTTTCTCTCCATCCCTGAGAGAAGACCCAGCAACTCAGCACTGCAGACTCTAAAGCAGGTAGACTCAAATTCTCTTCCCTCACGTCCAGGCCTCAGGATCTTGGTTCACCAGCAGTCAGATGGCCACAAGATGGAAAGAAGTGTTCCTGCAACTTAGAAATTAGAAAAGTCTGGATTCTTGTGCATCCCAGTTTTCATTGCTGCACCATCGGTGCGTGCAGCTCTCTAGGCTCTAGATTCTAGGATTCTATTCCCCTTCTCCTCTGTCCTGCTTTTTAACACTCTCCTTGAAAACCTACCTCTTTTACCAGGCTTTTGGTCGCCTATTCTGATAATTCATTATGTGACTCTGTGTCAAATTTCATGTGAAATACCTCGGGATGTTGATGATCTGATTGTTACTACGTAAATTCATGTTGTCGTTGTTGTTGTTTTGAAGCAGTGTTACATATAGCAGGAACACGTCCTTAACAAAACAGCAGTGTCCTCTTAAGACAAACATATGAAAGAAACACCAGCAAGCATGTGGGTTTAGATTTAGGGAATTTACAAGTTACTTTGAAATATCTCTGGTTGTGAGCATCGCTGGCCTGGCCCTAAGATGACATTACAACACTATGGCTTGCACAGCTACTTCTGAGGGCAGTTAAGAGCCAGCCATGTTGGTATGGGGCAGGAGTCACATATAGGCCAGAAGCTTGGCAGATATTTTTTGTCCCCCAAAGGATGGTAGCGAACCAACCAAGGTTTACAGTAATCTGGAAGCTTCACCTATAAAACACTGAAAGTGGGAAAGTGACCAGCAGGTCAAGCAGCATCTGTGGAGAGAAACAGAGTTAATGTTTCAGTCATTGACCTTTCAGCAGAGCCTTTATGGTTGCTTCAACCCATTTTGGGGATTTATTTGCTGATGTATTTGTAAAACTCGACTTAAGTTTGACAGTTGCTATGGTGAGATATGAACTCATGAGCTCTGCGTTATTGGCGTTTGAATTACTAACCCAGTATCATAACCACTACATTTACATCTTCCCTTTTGGTGGAAAAAGTCTGGATTCTTTTGGTGTTCATTTGACACTACCTGCTTTCTAAGTTAACACTTAGTTTAGTCAGCCTGGTACAGCTGTCACCAACAAGTTGGAACAAGCAATATCCTTATAAATACAGATAATGGAGTGTTACACAATGGTTGACTGTAGAATGTACAGCTATTTAATTTGACCCACTTATAGTTTCTTGGGAAGGCCATTGGGAATCTAAACTTATATGTAATACTTTGTCTAATTAACCTGTTCAGATATGTTATGTTATAGTTATGGAGCAGATGGACTTGAACCCAGGTCTCATTGTTCAGAGGTAGGGACCCTTACCACTGCATCAAAAGAGCCCTACAAATCTAAATGGAGTTACTTGCTGTGTATTCCAGCCAAACCCATACATATCCCCTCCATTTTCCAAACATCCCAGTGGTCGATGGACAATGCAAGAGTCTCACAAACACGTATATTTTTCTGGAGCAAATTGCAGTAGCTGCATTCAAGATTCACTGGTGCAACAGTTTAAAAAAATTACTCATCATGAAAATAAACTGTTGTGTTTAGGGGTACATTTAGCGCAGCTGATGCGTAAAATTGTACACATAGTAACACGTTTTGCAGGTCACGCGATAGTCACTGTGGATGGCAATGATATACTATCAGTAGCATCTTAATGCATCACGTATGTAGTGATTTTATTGCACATGCAGTGCTGTTGATTATCTGTTCACATCTTAAGATGATATGTAAACCAGTGTCACCATGTCACCGGTTTTACAATGCAAACCCAGTGAGCTGAAGGCTTTGGGGAACACTGCCACCCAGTTCTAAACACCATTCTGCAGTATTAAACATAAAAACTGCAGCCCAGTGGTCTAGTGACAACTTTTGGACAAGATGTTTAACAGTGATGTCATCTACCCTTTCGAATGGGTATGAAAGATTACAAGTGCTGTTTTGAAGAACAACAAGGGAGTTGGCTCCAGTGTCCTGGCCGAACTTATCCTCAGTTGACAATTGCTAATGCAACTCTTGCCAGATAGGCTGGTTCTGTTCTGTAAATTAGATATATGACATTTGATGCAGTCCGGAGCATGCCAGTGTAAAGACATACCCTGCCCACTCACTTTTTGCAGTCTAACTCAGTGTAATAAAAACTGTTCGCAAAACCTTGTTGTGCTTTGTCGAGACTTTAATTATTTGGGCTAAATATTTTGAAAATTAGTACAATTTAGTTGTGAGACACATGGAAGATGAGAACAACTTTCAACTTCAGGAATATCTATTTTCCATTCCTTTCTTTTACAAATGCTGTAAAGTTATATTTTGTTTCGAAAAAGCCTCACGATCTCCCTAAATAAAAAATAAACAAAAGAAGTGTGGATGCTGGAAGTCAGAAATGAAAACAGAAATTTTTGGAAAAACTCAGCAGGAAAAGCTTCAGCGTTCTGAAGAAGGGTCACTGGACCCGAAATGTTAACTCTGATTTCTCTCCACAGATGCTGCCAGACCTGCTGAATTTTTCTAGCAATTTCTGTCCTTGTTTTGTTCATGATCTCCCTCCTGATCATTCTCTTTATTAGCCCATTAGTGCAAACACTGGAAAAGCCTTTCCCCTTTTTTTATGTTGAGCCTTGTTCTGTTAATGCTTGAATTGAAGAGCCTTCAATAAATTGAGGTGGTAATAGCGGGTTTTGAATCACAGCTGTAATATTCCCCAATATAAAAGATCCCGGTTGTTAACACTGCTTACACAGTTATAAATAATGAACATGTTTTTAATGTAAACCAGCTGAGCTGCTCTAACATATTAATGAGTTATATTTTAGTAAAGTTTCCACTACAGAGCAGATCATCTATTTCTTTGCAAATATTTCACAATTACATAAATGGAATTGGTACATTGTGTATGTTTTTTAATAGTTCCAATCCATATATGTATTGGTCTAATTTATTTTTGAATACATTTCTCCATGTTTACATGTTTCAGCAGTTGAGACTCTGCAATTTGATATCCAATTCTGAAATGTTATCTCTGTAAAGCAGAAGACATTGCCTCTCTGTAAAGCCTTCAATCTTGTCTGCCAATCTCAATCCAACTGTGAAAAGCCCAAACCTGTCTCTAATTCCAATGCACCCGTGTCTCTGAGTCAGCAGGTTTTGGATAGAGACTTGAGCATAGAATCTGGGCTGCTGCTTCAGTGCAATCCTAATGGAGTGTCACACTGTCAGCATTGACGCTACGTGCCAGGTGAGATATTAATATGTCTGCCCACCTGGTTGGACACAAAACATCCTACACCACTAAGTCAATGATGTCCAGAGGAGCTTGGCGTCTTGGCCAATACTTATCCCTGAGCCAACATCACGATCAACAGATTATATGCACATCCAAGTTAGAAGCTGAAATAGGCCATTTTGCCCCTTGAGCGGGCTCCAATATTTTAAATGATCAAGGCTGATCTGATTGTAACCTCAGCTCCATTAACTACCTACTCCTGATATCCTTTCACCCATTCACTTACCAAGAAACTACCCACCCATGGTTTAAAATATTCAAATACTCTGCATCTTCCTCTTTTTTTGAGAAAGAGAGGTCCAAAGAATTAGTACCATCTGAGAGGAAAAAATAAGTTCTCCTCATCTCTACCATAAATAGGTGATCCTTATTTTGAAACAGCGACCCCGAAGTTCTAGATTTTCCTAACAGAAAAATCATTCTTTCCACACTCATTCTGTGAAGACTCCTTCTATTGTATGCTTCAGTCAAGTTGCCTCTTACTGAATTCAAGTACATCAGTGGATACAGGCCCAGCAAGACCAGTCTTTCCTCACAAGACGTCCTGCCAGATATTAGTCTAATAAACCTTTTTTGAACTGCTTCCAATATGGTTATATCATTCCCTAAATAAGCAGGCCAATACTGTATTACCATACTTCAGATGTGGTCTCACCAGTGCACTGTATACCTGAAGCATAACCTTCCTACTTTCGTGTTCAATTCCTTCCTAATAAACAATTATATTCTGTTGGCTTTCCTAACTACTTGCTGTACTTGCATACTAACTTTTTGTGGCTCATGCACCAGGGCACCCAGATGCAGCTCAGAGCACTGCAATCTCATTATTTAATAATTAACGCATTCATTATGGGGAGGCAATGGCCTAGAGGTATTATCGCTGGACTGTTAATCCAGAGACCCAGACAATGTTCTAGGGACCCGGGTTCAAATCCCATCACGGCAAATGGTGGAATTTGAATTCAATAAATATCTGGAACTAAGAGTCTAATGGTGACCGTGAATCCATTGTCGATTGTTAGAAAAACCCATCTGGTTCACTAATGTCCTTAAGGGAAGGAAACTGCCATCCTTGTCTGGTCTGGCCTACATGTGACTCCACACCCACAGCAATGTGGTTGACTCTTAACTGCCTTCTGGGCAATTAGGGATGGGCAATAAATGCTGCCTATGAATCCCATGAATGAATAAAGGGTGGTAGGAGCTGGCTGCTACATCTTCAACGTTACAACAGTGACTGTAATTCAAAAAGTACATCTTTGATTGTAAGATCTTTTGGGATGTCATAACTGCAAATTCTTTCCTTCTCTCCGTATGTTGCAAACTAGAGCAACCCAACAGGAAATAAAACTTCAAATGATCTTTGTCTGTCATCGTGCTGAATACTGTGATATTCCTTCAGGGCACAGAATCTTTTGCTGAATCCTTTTCTCCCATTGGGGATTTCTGCTATTAACTGAATTCTTTAAAACTGTTGCAACATTGAATGCATCCACATGTTCCTTATACATGATAAGTGCAGCCTTTCAAAATTGATTGTTTTGAAGATAAATAAGCTGCTCCCAGTGGTACTTAACTGTTCTGATGACCAACCTGTCTGATTTACCCTCGGATTTTCAGAACCGAGATCGATAGAGTTTGAAAACAAAAGACTTTTGTTTACAAAGTGCCATTCAAGACTTTAGAATGCTTAACAGCCAATTAATTACACTGGAACTATGATGTTATGAAGGGAACATAGCAGCCAACTTGTAAGCAGTAAATTGGCAAAAACTGAAAATCACCATATCAGCTTAGTAATGTTGTTTAAGGAATGAATACAGGTCAGGTAAATTTGCCCACGTGTCCGAAAACCAAAAGACCTACAAACTAAAAATCTTTTGAAAGCGGTCCTGAATGGACCTCTAGGTATGCTGAGTTGGAGGCCAGAACAGACTCAAACTGATTTATAACGGCAAGTGTATCCAAAAACCAAAAATACCCTTTATCCAAAAACCAGTTGATCCTGAGGCTTTTGGAAAAAGAAATCCAGTCCAGGACTCTGCGGTGTACTGTCCTGCTCTTATTCAGGATAGTGCTTTGGAATTTAGGTGTGCACTTGAGACAGTATTTGAGATTCATTGTAAAATCTCATTGTAAAGATAGCACCTTTGATAGGAATGCTGTACTATGCGACTGCATTGGATTGCTAGCTTAGATCGGATGCAGATTGCTCTGGTGTGGGTTACAAACTGAAAACCTTCAGATTTGCAGGTGAGATGACTATCAATGCACCAAAAGACAGGTAAAATGTGATGAGGTATGATGACAGAACAAGCCCAAAATATTGAGTAGCTTACTGCCACTTATTTGTCCCCTAGGAAGGGACAGCATGTAGGATAACTGGTACATGTCTGCTTGATAGTCATCTAGAATGATTCCTGAGACAAGCTTGGTTAAGGACTGTGCTGGCTCACAATCATCAAATACCCATTAAATATATAGTTTGATACATATGGACTGGGAATTGGTGCAAAGGTGATACAGCACCTGTTAAAAATCGTCACAACATTGGGCCCATTTCTTTTAAGGTGAGGAAGAGAAATCAAAAGGGAGCTCATTGATTTGTGTGAGGTTTCCTAAATGCCGTCGGTTAAATGCCAGAATTTGAATCTTTTGATAGTTAATTTGATAGTTAGTAAGTTTGTGAGCAAATCCAAAGAAAAAGTGAAGGCAAATTTTTGATGCTGCATAATTTACTATTGGACTTTCAATATGTTCAGGAAGTTAACAATTTAACAGTGATTCCCTAAAGTAAAAACAAAGAACTGTGGATGCTGGAAATCTGAAACAAAAAGAGAAAGTATATTTGAGAAACTCGGCAAGTCTGGCAACATCTGTAGAGAGAAAAACAGTTAAGGTTTCGAATCCACTGACCCTTTATTCGAACTATGTTTTTCTAAAGGTTTATCTAAGTTCATTTATATTTTCTAATATTATCATTATACTTTGAAATATTAGTAACAGGCAAAAAATGCAGTGCTATGGTGACATCAAATTCAAGTCAAAGTTTAAAATTCTTAAATTTGTTCTCCTTTTTCTGGTTCTGAGCAGTCCTTTATTTTTCATATCTTCCTGCTTCTATAGAAACATAAGAATCTCCTCAGTGAGGAATTGAGTTTATGAATGCCACCAATTTAAAATAATAAATTATGATAGCAAATAAATTGTTTTATTTGATGTGCCTGTTTTTGCTGGCTCTTTTTTTTATGCTTCTTATTTGTACAGATTGATCTTATGGGTGGTCATGCAGATAAAAATGGTTATAAATGAAACTTTCATTCATGCTTTATTACTTGCAGTCTTGATTTTATTTGTGTGTAACTCTGGTTATCAGCTGTTTCCTTTAAGCATAAATTTGAGTTTATCCAAAACTTTGTTGCTCATATTTTAATTTACATCATACCTCTCTCACTCATCACGTCTCACTGACCCACATTGGATCCCAATCTACCAATGCCTCATTTTTAAAATTCTGTGTGTTCTGGCTCCCCCACAGTCTGATCTCTCCCTATGTCTGTGTCCAACTCTAGTGCTAAGATCCATCAAGATATCTATCTTCCTCTAAGTCTAGCCTCTTGAAAATTGCCCACATCCTTTGTCCTGTTACTAATGGTCATACTTTCAGTCATCTAGACTAAATGCTCCAGAATTTCAATATTTAATCTCTTGGAAAGAGCAACCCAAAATCCCACCCTTTCTTGACAGCATTGTAAGATCTTTATAATCAAGTATTCATTCAACTTCAAACTTAGAACAGTACAGCACAGTACAGGCCCTTAGGCGCACAATGTTGTGCTGAACTTTTACCCTAAACCTAAGGTCTATCTAACCTCCACCCCTACCTTATACTATCATCCATATGCCTATCTAATAGCCGCTTAAATGCACCTAATGAGACTGACTCCACTACCCTCTCCGGCAATGCATTCCACGCCCCTACCACTCTCTGAGTAAAGAACCTACCTCTGACGTCTCCCTTATATCTACCTCCACTCACTTTAAAACCATGCCCCCTTGTAATAATACCTCCACCCTAGGAAAAAGTTTCTGGCTGTCCACTCTATCTATACCTGTGATCATTTTGTACACCTCTGTCAAGTCACCTCTCATCCTTCGTCGCTCTAAAGAGAAAAGCCCTAGCTCTCTCAACCTTTCCTTGTAAGACCTTCCCTCTATTCCAGGCAACATCCTGGTAAATCTCCTCTGCACCTTTGCCAACGCTTCCACATCTTTCCTGTAATGAGGCAACCAGAACTGGACACAACTCCAGATGTGGCCGAACCAGGCTTTTGTATAGCTGGAGCATAACTTCACGGCTCTTGAACTCAATCCCTCTATTAATGAAAGCTAACACACCGTACGCCTTCTTAACAACTCTATCCACCTGGGTGGCAGAAATATGATGTACACCTCTATTCTTCCTTCTGAAGTGCATAACCTCACACTTTCCCACACTTTATTCCATCTGCCACTTCTTCGCCCACGCTCATAGCCTGACCAAGTCCTTTGGCAGCCTCCCTGCTTCCTCAACACTACCTGCCCCTCCACCTATCTTTGTGTCATCTGCAAACTCAGCAACAATTTCCTCAGTTTCTTCATCCAGATCGTTAAGGAGGCTGAGATGAGAACATCTCAGAGGGTGGTTAATCTGTGAATTCTCTTCCTCAGAGACAGGTGGAGCTTGAATCGATGAACCTATTCCAAGTTAGAGAGATTTCCTATCAACACGGGAGTCAAGGTTTTTGGGAAGCAGGGGAAGGAAAATGGAGTTGAGACCATGAATAGATCAGCTATGATTTTATCGGAGGCCAACTCCTGCTCCTAATTCTTGCACTGTTGTGAATGGACTGCCTGGTTCCACATCTCCATGGAACAAATGGTTCTTCACTTAGCACTCAGTGATATCCTGAATGGGAAACTCTTTTGCTATTAAATGTGATTTCATCACCTTGAATTCTAGATCATCATAACCTGTTATAAGCTGACCTCAAATGATGTAGTTGCAGTGGTATTGAGTACAATAGGGAGTGACATATCAGATTGACTTTCGGACCCAACTTCATGTGTGGATATTTAGTGAAGACTGGTTAGGACTCTGCCGTGATTCCCATTGCATTCAAGTAGCCTACCAGCCAGTGCTAACTAGGCTCTGAGTTGAATAACAACAGGATTCTGTGTGTTGTACCATCTGCAGGATTGGAGCTCTCAAAGAGAAGATGGAAGTTCAGAAAAAGGAGGGGACATTTTTAAAAAATAATTGATGGTAAAATGAGAATTGTATGGTTATGTGTCAGCAAGATAAGACTAGAATTCCTAGAGTTAAAATTCTGCAATGTTTTAATTTTGAGAAGACACATCTATGCAAATCTAACCTTTTTGTTTCTTTGAAACAATGTTAGAGGATGCTGAAGGATTGAAAAACTTTACTTCAGTGTTTTATTAACTCTTCAGAAATTAGTACGTGTTAGATGAAGGTGCTGAAAGGCAGTGGTACTAGTTTCATTTTATGTTTTGAAAATTTACTTGACTTCCCTTTTATTTTCTGGAGCAGTTAAAGGAATTTTTTGCTCCTTCATCCGGTTTGCATAACTTAATGAAAAGATGCTTTTGAGACATTTAATAAACTAACAATTTTAAAATTAGCAAACCAGCCTAGCAATGCAAAAGAAGCCATGAGATTATACAAGGTCAAACAACAGTCGAGCTCCCTTCCCCCTCCCCCATTTCTGAAGAAGGATCCCGACCCGAAACGTCAACTTTCCTGCTCCTCTGATGCTGCCTGACCTGCTGTGTTCTTTCAGTTCCACATTGTGTTATCTCAAACAACAGCGAAGCCTCCTGAACACACAGAAGCAGCTATGGAGATGTAGGGGAGAGAATGTTCATGACTGTTGTTTCACAGCATGAAATGATGTTTAAGTTAATTCTACTGTTAAATACTTTGAGTGATATTCTCTTCCTTTGTCAATGCTATAACTGACAGTGTTTGCGTGGAGGAATGTGGTGTATAAAAGAGATGCAAATTATTAATTAATCTGAGATCTCTTTTACAGTGCTTAATATGTCTAGTAGCTGCTGATATCTCGTCGTTGCTTCACGTCTGTGGCATATTGAGCAATGTTAATTTTTATCTGTCTACAATAAGGCTTCCTTCCTATCTTATGCCAGATGGTTAACTGTCGCAGTCTAGCTGTTGTTGTCTCAATAGATTCTTAGAATTGGCAAGCAAGATATTTGTCATGAGCCAGTGCATTTGGTGGCTGCATTTGTCAACTCATGACCTCTTGGGTCTATTTGTGGGCATTTGTTTTTTAAATTCACTTCTCAGAATGTAGGCTTTGCTGATAAGGTTAGCATTTATTGCTCTACTTTTGTTGTGTTTCAGGCGATTTTATGATGGCTCTTATTATTAAAACACTGCCATTCATGCGTGAATCATAGAATCCCTACAGCGTGGAAGTAGGTCGTTTAACCCATTGGGTCCCCACTGACCATCCAAAGAGCATCCCATCCAGACCCACCTCCCACCCTATCCCTGTAACCCTGCATTTCCCATGGCTAACCCACCTAGCCCGCACATCCACGGACACTACGGGCAGTTTAGCATGGCCAATCCACCTAACCTGCACATCTTTGGACTGTGGGAGGAAACCCATGCAGACACAGGGAGAAGTGCAAACACCACACAGACAGTCACCCACGGGTGGAATTGAACCTGGGTCCCTGGCACTGTGAGGCAGCAGTGCTAACCAGTGAGCCACCATGCCATTGTGAACTGTGCTATCAGTAGGGATTTTGACTTAATGATGAAGGATTAGTAAGGTAATTCCAAATTTACATCTGTGTGTCCTTTCTATCCATATATTTAAAGTTAGACAAATGAATCACAAAAACTAAATGAAGTGCACGGTGATGGAAAGTTACTTTAGCTTCTGCTCACAAATAACCATTAGTTGAAACGGCGTTAAGTGGCATGCCTAATTGGATGAGGGTGGCAGTTGTAATTTAGTTTTGATATTGTTTATTCTGCCACTGTTTCTATAATTGGCTGACAGCTTTCAGTGCCCCAATTTACAATGGAAATTTCCAATGTCAACTTATGCTGTACAGTGGGTTCTGCTATAACGTGATAGTTGCATTCCTGTGAAACATCATGTTATAGAAAATTATGCAATAGAAATGACGGGGCCTGTGGAAAAAGTGGAGCTAGGGACAGACCACCAAAAAAACACTCAAAGTCACTCAAAGCCTAACACAAAGGATTGCACAATTTGAATAAATGTTTAATTTATATCTAATAATGAAATAAAAGTAAATTTAACACTTTACCTTGAAGAAATGTCAAGATGACTTGATGGGGAGGAGGTTGTACTTACCTCTCACAGAGAGCACTTCATGTTGAAGCCTGCGAAAAGGTCACATGACACCAGCGCGGAGACTCTTTCGGCGCTAACATTGTTTCATGGGCTTTGTCGTGAATTCATACAGTTATGTTATGTCGATGCGTACTCCTCTGCACTGCGACGGAATCGTGTTATTGCCAACACAAGTTCGCGTGTTAGAAATAGCGCTCCCCTATTCAGCAGTCACGTTACAGCCAATTCGCGTCGACGGAGCACGCGTTATAGCAGAACCAACTGTAGCTGTACCATGTTATTAAGCTGCAGTGCCACAACTGGCAGGAGGGTGAAATTACAAGGTAGCGGGTTATTGAAGGCAACACCCATTAAAAATCTAGACACAGTAATTTATATAATGAAAGGACTCAATAGGAGGTGAGAGCAGGCACAGAAGCTTTATTAAATTTAATACACTATAGCAATATGTGAGCTCTTAATTTCATCCTGCTACCAGAAATTGTAACTACAGAATCATCACTCATTAGACAATCCTGTGATAAAATAGCATGTTTAGCATTGCTTTCTATTCTGTTAAAACTATAATTTATAACAAATAGTTAGCAAAAACCAGATATTTATTTTTAACTTGTGGCTTTGATCTTCTCCCTAAAATATGTGAAAAGAAAAATATTAGATGTATGTAGCATATATTTAAACTTTTTACAGGCTACTTAAGTGCTTTTGAAATTTTAAGGCAGGACTTTCGCCTTCTTCTGGAAATGAACATGAAAATTCACACACTGGTTTGCTCCCAACCTCAGGCTGCTTTGCTTGATGTGGGATCGGCAACAGAAGCTACGTTAGTGGCCTACTGACATGTTCTGGTGGATTGGAATTTTTGCAGTAGTCTCCAGGCCCTCCAGGACATCAGGAATTTCTCTAGCTGCCGGAAAACGAGATCGCTTGTGGTAGTGGGGATAGTTGTGGAAGGAGCCAGTGTTCTAGGTAGGCTGGAGGACCCTTTGTAATGTTGGCCCAGCTGCTCAGACCATTTTGTAAACAGAAAACTTTGTAAAAGTTGCAGAGAGTGTGCCTTAAAATGAAGATGACCACTGTCTCTGTTCCTCTTTCTCCCTCTCTTCCAAATCTCTGAACTTCTGACTGTTGCTGCTTCTGTGCTGGACAGCCATTCAGCAATCCTGCAGCTTTGAGAATTTACTGACAATGCTTTGTGGATGCACCATCATTGAACATATTTAATGTTGAGGTGGACAGATTTTTGTCTTTGTGAGTTGAGGAATATACGAAGCAGGTGGGGAAATTGAGTTGATGATTAATTATGATCATATTTAATGGTAGAGCAAACTCAACAAACCATCCAGTCTATTCCTGCTCCTTTATTATTTTTATTTGCCTATGTTAGATAAGCCCTACCAAGTGACTGTTTCTCACACTGTGTCAGGAATTTAACACAGGTGAAGGGGATTCCCCTACTGCCTGGAAAACTGGTGAAAAAGCAGCATCGCCCTCCTTTTGGGAAAGATTTGCTGTATAAGTGTCTCTCAGGCACTTTGGTGGCCAGTGCTGGGTATGCATGGCCAACAGGTGGTGGCTAATTTGGGTTGGCAGCTATCCATTGTAGCCAGTGCCAGCAGGAATGGTGGCAGTTCCACTAGTGCACTCGGGCGAGGGCCTGGAATCACCAAACAACATGTGAAGATACTTATGAATCAAGAGCAAAAGTAGGCCACTCAGCCCCTCGAGCTTGCTCTGCCATTCAATGACATCATGACTGATCTGATTACTGCATAGTCCCTGACAACCATTCCCCCACTTGCTTATCAAGACTATCTACCTCTGCCTTAAAGAAATTCAAAGGCCTCGTTTTGAGAAAGATAATGTTCCAAAGCTCTCAACGTTCTGTGAGAAAAAAGAAATTTGCTTAATCTCTATCTTAAATGGCAGAGCCCTTATTTTTAAACAATATTCTCTAAGTTGTAGAATCTCCCATAGAGGTAATATCCTTCCTACATGCAGACTGTCAGGTCTTCTTAGGGTCTTTGTATGTTTCAATGACGTTGCCTCCTACTTCACTAAACTCAAATGAATACAAGCCAGGTCTGTTCACTTCTTCCTCATAAGACAACTGACCTATTCCAGTTATTAATTGAGTAAACTTTCTCAGAACTGCTTCCAATTTATTTGTATAATTTGTTAAATAAGGAGACCTGTACTGTTCACAGCATCCTGATATGTTCTTGCCAATACCCTGTGTAACAGAAGCGTAACTTCCCTATTTTTGTGTTTGATTCCCCTCACAACAAACAATAATGTTGTATTAGCTTTCCCAATTACTTGCTGTACTTGCATACTAAGATTGTGAGTTTCATGCACGATTATATCCCGATCCCTCTCTGTCTTGAATCTCTGCAATCTCTCACCATTTAGATAATTATATACTTTCTTTATTCTTTGTGCCAAAATAGGCAATTTCACATTTTTCTCTGTTATAATCCATTTTCCAGATCTTATCCCACTTACGTAACTTCTCCTTATCTCTTCACAGCCTCCTTTTATATCCTGTTCTAACCCTAAGTCTATTTTCCTACCTATCTTTGTGATAACAGCGGATTTAGCTGCAATGTCTTAGGATTGTTCATCCAAGTGATGTATATAAATTATAAAACGTTGATGCCCCAGCACTGATATGTGTGGTGCATCATTTAGCCAATCAGAAAATGACCCATTTAGACCACAGAGGAGTCAGGGCAGGATGACGGTTATGGAAGTGGGAGTGAGGGGGTTAGGTGGCAAGGGTAGGGGAGTTGTCTTCAAACTGAATCAGACACAAAGCGCCCCTCAATGTGGAACCCCCGGAGGACCACAGATGCAACCATAACAGAGCTTACTTGGTGACTGGCCCACCCACTGCTGGTGGGTGCCAGTGGTGGCAGGATGAGGCTTGAAGTGGGCATTAATTGTGTTCAGAAGCCCAAAGTCCTTCAGTGATATTGGTTGAGGGAATCGATACTATCAGCTGTGGAGGATTCCCAACTTCTCTGTTGAAATTATACCATATTCACTTGAGAAGATGGGTGTGGATTCCATTTAATGTCTCATCTTAAGAGAAGGTGCTTCCTATGGGCCAGCATTGCGTCATCCGTGTTCATTGGCGTGGTTAACACTCCAGATTGGTCTTGAATCCTGAATTGTTTTTGGCTCTCGGAGGCAAGACTGCTACTAATTGAGTCACTGTTGACATCTCAAAATTTGCTCTTGTGATGATTTAATTTCCAAGAGGTGAGGGTCTTTGAGCTCTGCACAAAGTTAAATGATGACAGTGGTCTCTCATGAGACATTAGCCATAAAACTTCGGGCTCTGTTTGGTTTTTCCCTGCTGTCTGTTGCATTGGGAGAATATATAGTCTTTGGGACATTTGTCCCACCAGTGGATTTTGACTCCAGGAAAAAGAAATGGGATTCAGTCTGCATTTACTGTATTCCTACAGAAGGAGATTTCAGTTCTGACAAACCAAACAAAGTATGCAGCAATACCGAATAAGTATTGTTTAATTAAGAATTGTAGAAACCATTGTTGATTTTTAACTGCTACTGAGTGATTTCACTGAAAATCTCATTTGAAACTGAGGCCTCTCCAAAGAGCTAGTTGAAATTCTTTTCTTTAGCCCCAAAACTTCCTTTTTGACTTTTGTATTTTCAGTTTTCTGACATCTCAGCAAGAACTTAAAAAAGACGAGCTTGGGATCTGAAGATAGTGTCACATGGCACACAGTCAGGCCGTTGTTTCCACCTTAGGATTTATATTTAGCCGCTTGAAGCATTCCATTGCTGCATTGAAGCAGGCCATTGGAGCTCTCCACTCCCCTCTGGGACTTGTGCTGGCTTGTTTGCTGATCGCTGACTCTGTTCAAACAGGAGACAGCTGCATAATCTTTTGAGCAGCATGAAGAATGTAAGCAAAACAGAAATGACTTGTTTGCTGGGCTCCATGGAGAGCCAGCACTGCCTGATTTCTGAGGGACTGAAAAGGCAGGCTATACATAGGTTATTTATCCCACTGCCCAACACTCCCTCCCACCCCCACATGCACAAGTTTAAGGGAAAATGTTGATCAATGAACAAAGCTTGCGGTCAGTAGAGGCCTTTTGCACTTACTTCTGCTAGAGGTGATCTATAACAGGGAAAAAGCTATCACTTCCATATTAGCAACCTGAATGAGACACAAACATTGAACAGGCCATCTGTATCTTTTAAAGAGAGAACTCTTCGACTCCTCCATCAATAAAAGGTAGTTACCATGTTAATGTTATTCAGAATTAGAGTGGTCTTCCTGATCGGTTTTGACTACCATAAGTGGGACAAAGAACGATTCTCCAGAATGTTACCCCCTCCAATTGGTCTGAATTTTTAATTTTTTTTGCCTCTCCCACGATATTGGGAAAGAGGGATATTCAGTGCTGTGAGGCACAAAAAAAAGACTTGCATTAATATGGTGCCTTTTATGACCACCAGACATCTCAATGTACTTTTGACGTGTGATGTAGGCTATGTGGCATCTAATTTGCAAGCAGTGAGTTCTTCTAAACAGGAATGGGATAATGACAAGGTTATCCATTTTTTTTGTGATGTTGTTAGAGAGATAGATATTGACCAAGACTCCAGCTTTTCTTTGAAAAAGAGTCATGGGATTTTTAATATCCACCTGGGAAAGCATTTAGGCCTTCCCTTTTTAAGAGCACCAATTTTCAACAGAAAGTGTCTCCAGAGATAACAAGGTGTAGAGCTGGATGAACACAGCAGGCCAAGCAGCATCAGAGGAGCAGGAAAGCTGACGTTTCGGGCCTAAACCCTTCTTCAAAAAGTGTCTCCACTCTGGTACATATGCCAGAATTTATCCAAAAGCACAGGACCTGCTCCCCAGTCCATGCCAACGCCCTGGACAATATACAGGCTTGGGCTGACAAGTGGCAAGTAACATTCATATCACACAAATGCCAGGCAACGACCTTCTCTAATATGAGACAATCTAATCACTGCCCCTTGACATTCAATATCATTACCATCACTGAATTCCCCGCTATAAACATCCTTGGGGTTACCATTTTCCAGAAACTCAACTGGGCTTGCCACATAAACTCGATGGCTATAAGAGCAGGTCAGAGGCTAGGAATACACTGGCAAGTTACTCACATCCTGACTCCCCAAAGCTGTCCACCATCTGCAAGACACAAGAGAGGAATGTGATCAAATATTCCCCACTCGCCTGGATGAGTGAAGCTCCTACAAAATTCAAGAAGCTTGACACCGTCCAGGATAAAGCAGCCCACTTGATTGGCACCACATCCACTCCCTCAACCACCGTTGCTCATAGCAGCAGTGTGTACTATCTACAAGATGCACTGCAGAAATTCACTAAAAATCCTTAGACAGCACCATCCAAACCTACAACCACTTCCATTTAAAAGGACTGTAGGGACAGCCACAGTGCTGTTAGGGAGGTATTTCCAGAATTTTGTCTCAGTGATAGGGAAAGAATGGTGACATATTTCCACATCAGGATGGTACGCTTCTTGGAGGGGAGCTTGCAGGTGGCAGTGTGCCAAGTGGCATGTATCTTTGTGGATAAGTGCAGCTCCAACAACACTTGTCTTTCAAGGTGGTTATGGTTTGCTATTGAAGGAACCTTGATGAATAGTTGCAGAGCATCCTGCTTCTATAATCTGCATTAGGTGTGATTGGAGTGAATGTTGAAGTTGTTAGATGTGGTGCCAATTGAGCAAGCTGTTTTGACTTGCATGGTTTTGAGCTCCTTCAGTATTGCTAGAGCTATACTTATCCAGAATGGCCAATGGGATTAGTAAGTGAAGATGAAAAAGGTTGCTGAGTGGAAATAAGGACTCGGTTGGCATAGG
>NC_063333.1:124856375-124881375 GCF_021869965.1 Rhincodon typus
GATATGGTAGGCCATGGGGGTGTGCAGAGGCAATAGGTTGCATGGGTTGGCATGGCGAGGGTATGAGTGGTGTGTGAGCTTGAGACGGTGTGAGTGCTGCAGGAATTTTATAGTTCTCCCCTTTTTGGTAGATAAGGTATCCTTTTGCATCTGGTCCCAGGACACCTTTGGTGGAGGTAAGGTATCCTTTGAGAGCAGTAGGGCACCCTTTGGCAATATGGGAAGGCAGCTCATTGGTATAATTGTGTACAAACTTGCTGGGATTTGCATAGTTATCAAGAAATGATCCCAAAAAACCAATGTTAAGTTTTTTTTTAAATGTAAAAGCCTGTAAGGTGTTTGAGTGTGTCTGGTTGTATTAAATCTTTATAGGATTTGTGCTGCTTGACTGATTTCCCAAACAATCATTTTCACAATGAATAACTCCATCTGCATGTTGAATGGAAATGTTTATTGACATAATATTTTTAAGTACTTCAGGAAGATGTTTGTTGGCATTGGAGAAATTTTTGTTTAACAGTACAGCACAGTACAGGCCCTTTGGCCCACGGTGTTGTGCCGACCTACTATCTTACTAAGATCAATCTACACTGCATACCCTACATTTTACTATCCTCCATGTGCCTATCCAAGAGTTGCTTAAAAGTCTCTAAAGTATCTGACTCCACTACCACTGCCGGCAGCGCATTCCACACGCCCACCACTCTCTGTGTAAAGAACCTGCCTCTGACATTTCCCCATACCTTCCTCCAATCACCTTAAAATTGTGCCCCCTCAAAATAGTCATTTCCGCCCTGGGAAAAAGTCTCTGACTATCCACTCTATCTATGCCTCTCATCACCTTGTACATGTTTATTTTGTATCAATGAAAATGCGTTTTTCAATAGGGACATAACGAATAGGCTGTTAACATTTATATTTTCTGCCATGATGCCTCCTAATTAATGCATGTGTCGGTCAGTAGGTGAGTTGGGATTGAGAGGGAAGAGCAAAGGGTGACCAGTATGGATTAAGTTGGCACTGAATTGGCAGAGGGACTATAAAGGATCATGTGGATGACTGGGGCATATGGGCTATGAACAACCATGAGAGGTGGGTATTGGATGGCAAATTCAGCAGTCATGAAAGGTGTTGTAAAAATATAAATTAACTTTATTTTCTGTTTTTTTCTTGCATATTCTTGTTATCTGTGTTGTCACTGTTGGAGTGTTGCAAATGATTTGTATTGTGCTAAGGTTTGCTATCTATCAGAAAATGTATGGTTGAAAATTCCAACTTGCACTCAAATCGGATTTTGAAATGGGAAATTTCCAAAATTTAAATCTGGCAGTGTAACACTTACGGTTCAACAACTCATGTAAAACATAAATATTCTCGCAATTTTAACTCCTCTTCAGACTGATTTGTCAATTTAGAGCCAGGTTTTCTCTGAAGCAAGATCATGTTTTGGGGAAAGGGAGACAACCCAGTAGTAATCGAGCTAGACTAGTAATCCAGAGCCACAACAAGTGTTCTGTGAACTTTGGTTCAAATCCTACTATAGCCAATGGTGAAATTTTGAATTTAATTTTTAAAAATCTGGAATAAAAAGCTAGCCTAACAGTGATTTTGATTGTTGTAAAGACTTATCTTGTTCACTAATGTGCTTTTAGGGAAGGAAATCTTCCATCCTTATCTGGTTTGGCCTACATGTGGCTGACATGGGGCTGACATTTAACTACGCGCTGGGCAGAGATGGACAATAAATGCTGGCTAGTGCTGGCCTAGCCAGCAATGCCAACATCCCATGAACAATTTTGTAAGAAGTATTACAATATTAGTGATGCAAATGAAAGAAAAAAAATCAAAACTGTGTCATTCTTGACATAGCTTTTGAATTGCAAAGACTTTGCATGTTTAGCAAGTTAGCAGGAACAGGGCTGATTAATCATCACCATCAAGTAACTTACTTCTTCCCAGAGTTCAGACACTCCGCACAGTCTGCTGACCGGACTGGCCACAGGCTAATCAGCTGACCATTCTAAAGGTCACTCTGGCAACAAAGTTATTGTTATTAATCTCATAAAATCTCTTCTGAATTGCATAATGGAAGCTGAATATGGACCAATAGGGATTGACAATGGACTGAATACCTTCAGTCAAATAGTGCTGGACACCAGGCTGTGGGAAGGAAAAGAATTATCAAGTGTGTCACTCAGGATTTGTTACCTTGTGATGCACGTTAGCAGTGGAGATATGCAGCTATGTATTTTATGTATTCATAGAATGATTAAACTTTAAACAGAGGTTCAGTTCATCAGGAAATTGGAAAGCTTGGACAGTAAAATTAGTTTGTCATGACTGGGCCCTATGCTATATAACCTTGTCAGCTTTACTCAAGTGTCCTGGGAACAGGTCGTCAGGCTTTCTTTTCAGCTATATTTTAGTTATACTTTACCAAAATTAATTATAAATCCAAATACTTTTTCAAGGTCATCAAAAGGGCTGCTCAGTAGTAACCAAAGCCCATTACTGGTGCACCATGCATGAGAGCTAAGTCAACTGTTCTTGAGTTCTTGCACCAGTGTGTCGCTCAGATTATTGAATGAATCATGCTGGTGCACTTTCACTTTTAAGGCAAATTAATGATTTTTACAGAGATATTGCTTCACATTGTGTCTGTAAGTTTCCAGTAAAGGTATGTGTGTCTGTGTGATGTAAAATTTTAAATTGGATTTTGTCACATTCCTTCCATTAAATATTTGGTCGTTGTTGATAAGGTGGAATGTGCCATGCATTTTAATCCACTCTCGCTCTGTTTTGCTTTTGGGAAAACTTTACTTGTAAACAGATCTAGAAACCAGGTTGTATTGTCTTCATTAGCAATGTGCAATAAATATTAATGGCTAGTTGAACTTCAGTCCCAGTGACAGGTCGTGTCCTGCCTAATGCATTGGTACAGTTCATGTGGTTGTGCAGATTGGCAGAAATGTGTTTAACTAATCCTTCTAAGACCGCGTCTGATTCTATTTTTAAAGTGTGCTGGATAAAATTGTATCTCTGTTTCGCAATCCCCACAATTGTGGAAGTATGGAATTCAGTCATTGGCCTTTAGTTATAAATGTTACCCCAAAAACTTTAGGTAGAGCAGTGACTACCCACTCAAAATTGCTGCTGGGTTGAGGTGATTTGAATAGCGGTCAACACTTGATATCATGTATATCGTATAACATCATTGTGAATACTGTGCTAATATGGGCATGGTGGCCTGGATTGATGGCATTGATGGCACCACAACCATATTTCAGGTATTGAAAGGTAGCCTAAGCTGACCTCCCTGAGGCCAGGAAGCAAAATGTCATCCAGCCAGGGCTGAATGGCTAGTTATATTAGTACAGACAAAAAAGAAAATTGTATGCAGTTTCCACGCCTTAAACAAGTGAAGGGTTCTTTACAGGTGATGTAAAAGAATACTACAGTAATGTTAGTTTACCTTGGAGACATTCAGCTCTGACTGCATTTGAGAAAACAAATTCCATATGCAGGTGGTCCTAAAACAAATCTCAATAGCAATGCGCTGCCATTTAGTTGTGTTTGAAATATATTGACTTGAATGTAGACTTTTTTTTAGAGTAGCAGGAGTGTTGCTCTTTAGCCCTCCAGCTCACTTATCATCCTCCTCGCCTTCCTCAATTACCTGAGAGCGCCGAAATGTTTTCAATGTTTGAGCTTATCCACTCACTGGGCCTGAGGCCTAATAATGAAAGGCCACCTCGGACACATATAACCTGAGGGATTTATAGCCAAGGGTACTCATTCGGATCATTTATTTAGAGGAACGTGGTATGTGCTAATTGGCTTTTGAAACACTGTATATGATCTAAGGACATTGTAGGAGTTGGGAGGTCATGTTGCGGCAGTACAGGACATTGGTTAGACCACTTTTGGAATACTGCGTTCAGTTCTGGTCTCCTTGCTATGGGAAAGAGGTTGTGAAACTTGAAAGGGTTCAGAAAAGATTTACAAGCATGTTGCCAGGGTTGGAGGGTTTGAGCTATAGGGAGAGGCTGAATATTTTCCCTGGAGAGTCAGAGGCAACGGGGTGACCTTATAGACATTTATAAAATCATGAGGGGCATGGATAGGGTGAATAGTCAAGGTGTTTTCCTCAGGGTAAGGGAGTCCAAAACTAGACAGCATAGGTTTAAGGTGAGCGTGGAAAGATTTAAAAGGAATTAAAGGGCAACTTTTTCACATAGAGGGCGGTGCATGTATGTAACATGCTGCCAGAGGAGATGGTGGAGGCTGTTATTTGAACATTTAAAAGGAATCTGGATGGATATATGAGTAGGGAGTGTTTAGAGGGATATGGGCTAAATGGGACTAGATTAATTTAGGATATGTGGTCGGCATGGATGTGTTGGATCAAAGGGTCTGTTTCCATGCTGTATAGCTCTGTGACTCTATGAAATAATAAACATGTTCTAAATGCAATTACTTTTTTTCTGTCTGAGGAGTTGGAATTTTTGGTTGGACTTCAAGGCAATCTAGGGAACACCTGACAGCCACAAACTGATTTCTGTTGTAGGCAGTAGATCATAGCACCTAAACTCTCAAATAACAGTCTGGTCTGTAGGTGAAGTATAATTTTTTTTAAAGAAATTAATACTCCAAGGGAAGTCTGCAACACTGTTATTTGTGAACCGTAAATCCCAAGGTAGAAAAAAAATCCTTCACAATTCACCAGTTACTGAGACAGTTGATGTACTGCACAATACTGAGACATACATGTTGGAAAGGTTCCAGTTTGATTGCTGAACTTTTTCAAACATTCATTCTCTGGATTTTGGCATTGCTGATAAATGCAGTATTTATTGGTCATCATTAGTTCCTCTTCAGAAGTTGGTGATGAGCTGCCCTGTTGAATGGTTGTAATCCATGGTGATGCTGTCAGGAAGGAAGCTCCAAGATTTTAACATAACCGCGATGAACAATTGACACGTTTCCAAGTTAGAATGATGTTGCCCGTGAAGGTGTTCATGATAATGGTGATATTCCAATGCATCTTCCACCCTTGATCTTCTAGGATATGAGTTTTCTGAGTGCAGTCATTGAAACTTTGCTGAGTTACTGCATAGCGTCCGGAAAATAAAATATAGAGTAGCGTGGTGGTGGAGGAATGGAGGTTAAAGATAACTGAGGGACTGACCTTCATACAGAATTCTTTAAGTAGAACGAGCTTCCTAATCGTTAACTGCGAGATCTCAAGAGATACTAAGAATCATTCTGATCATTTCTGAGCTGAAGAAATGTGAAAATGATCAGGCAGTAACCATTTCCTGACCATTATCTGGATAACACAAGTGGGTATGGATTTTGTGTGAGAACAGAATGAAGTGGAGAGCGAGGGTTGTTAGGTTACTGTGATGCCTGTACAGGAGAATAGTTGCCATTTAGGGATGGATAATAACCAGATGTATCTAAATACTTGTAAAAGGCCGATTCCAGGAAGGATGGGTCGGGGAGGGGAGTGAGGGGTGGGAAACACTGAGAAGAGGAAAATAAATTTAAAACCAATAGAATATATTCATTCCATCCATCCTTTTCTTTGGCTGAATTTCTGATCACAAATATGTTTCGAAATCATAGAAACACTGACTGGCATTGAAAAACCCTTAGCACGTCCCAAAACACAGTGCGCATGAAATACTTCTGACATGTCATCATATTTGTGATCTTGCTGTTTTTTGATCCCTTGCCAGATACAGGAGTCAAGCTTAACAGTTGCAAAGTTTGCTTTTGCAAAAGTTGTGTATTTTTGTTCTTCGTTGAGAATGTAAGTCCATGCATTTTGATTTGTAAAAACACTAAAACCTTGTCTTCTTTTCTTTCTGATACCAGTAAAACGATTCATAATTCCGAACCAATGGGGGCCAAATAATCTTTGCCGGTTCTGTGATATCGAGCCCACCAATTGCACCAACAGTGGTGTCTGCACTGTTAACTGCAGCATTAACTCCATCTGTGAGAACGAGGAAGAAGTGTGTGTCTCTATCTGGTAAGGACTCCCTTCTCTTCCCAACTTATTTTGATTTCGGTGCATTGGTAGTTCCATCGCAAACATTTTTTTAATATATGCTCATGTTCAGAGGAGCATAGAAGATTTCAGTAATATTTGACAAAAAACAAGGGCATCTTCCCAGCATCCTGGCTATTATTTACTGGTCAATCAGAACCTTAAGTAGATAGTTGAGTCAGTTACCTCATTGTTATCAATCGGAGTTTACTGCGTACAAAGTGACTGCCATCTTTCCAGCTTAATTTATTTTAAAATCATTTGGAATGTCCTAAGGTTATTAAAGGTATTATACAAATTGAAGTTCTTTCTTTTCAGTTGGGATCATTGTTAGTTTGTGGTAGTGAGTATTAATTCACCACTCCAACTCATCCAATGTACTATGTTTAGGCTGAGGCAAGATGTAAGACAGACCAGAATTGAAGGCCCGTTAATTTCTTATTAATTATTGTTAATTTACTCATTAAGTAACCCCAGTTATACAGAGGATAAAGGCTGATAATATACACAAAGTAAAGAGATTTTGCCATGTGATTCACAAGCCCTGTAGGGCGTTTTGTTGCATGATTGGTGTTTACTACTATTTAGTTTCCTAAAGTACTGCTTCTTGGTCCATGGTACTTCCTAAAATAACTCATTTATGTACATTCTAATACAACTTCCTCTCCATTCCTGTTCTCTCTACATCATCCTGTGAGACTGACATTGTCATTACATCATTAGACACCATCATTGTACAGTATGCTGGTGGTTCATTAATCTACAGTTGCGTTAAATTGATGGTTTCAGTTTTGCCGTAAGAGTTTATTTTCCTTTGCATTCACAAGGTTAAAGGAACATGTGGCTGAGAATTTTAAAATCATAACAGGATGTGGCAAGGTAGATGCAAAGAGGTCATTTCCTAATGGGAAGCCCGGAACCAGGAAGCACAATCTTAATATTAGAGACATCAAATTGAGAGTAAGATCAGGATACACCTTTTACACACAAGAAATATAACGGTCAAGTGGAATTCTCTCACAGATCTCTACCTTTTTGCCCCACCTATTGTTCCATATCACTTGATACCCTTACCAAAGAAAAATGTATTGTTTTTGAAATAGAAAAATTCAATTGGTCACGAGCTTCCCCAGGCTTTTAAGGAGAAGAGTTCTAGTTTTCCATTATCCTTTCATTGCATCACAAAACACTTCTAGCTTTTCCTCTTGTTAATGTATAATTCTAAATTTAAGATTGTGCCCCTTAGTTTTCAATACTTTCAACAGAGAAAATGTTTTCTCTGGGTCTACAAACCAAATCCGTTTATCATTTCACACATGCAAGGAGAAAAAAGTAGAGGTCTGTGGAGCTCATGGGGTTTTATTTCCTTTTGATATGTGAGACCTGGATTAGGGGTTGTATTGTGTCTTTTGCCTCTTCTGGTACGCTTCATTCTCAATTATCAAAGCCTCCTTTTCTACTTTTACACGTTATTTTTTTCATTTTAAGCACCCCTGCTTTATCTTCAACTTTAGGAGACAGCAAGATGCTAATGTAACTATTGAAACACTGTGCCATAATCCAGCCATTCCTCTGTATGGACACCTGCTAGACGATTACAATAATACGGAATGCAAGATGAAAGAAAAGAAGGTTCCTGGCTCTGTGTTCTACATCTGCTCATGTTCAATTAAAGAAGAATGCAACAAAAATCTGATATTTACTGATGATGTTGGTAAGTTGAAGTTGAAGCTGAAACTAGTTCCTCATTATGACAAATCTGTGTGTGTGCGCATACTTTTAGCCCATCTGACCTTTTAATCAGAGCTGAGAAAGAACCAAAGAGCAGGAGAAGTCACATGGTTTTCAAGTCTGCTCTACCTTTGGATAAGACCATTGGCTGATCTGATTGTGGCCTCTACACTATTTTTTCCCCTCCCCCGACCTTCATCCCTTGTCGATCAACAGTCTAGTGAACTCAGCCTTGAATAAGTTGATTGACACAGCCTCCACTGTTGTCTAGGCAACAGATGTCCACAGCGTAATAACCTCTTGAACAGAGGAGAAAAAAGCCTTATCAAATTCATAAATGGGAGACCCCTAATTATTAAACTGTGTCCGTAATTCTAGATTTCCTCAGCATCCACCCTGTCAAGTCTCCTTGGATTCCTGTATGTTTCAATAACATCTCCTCTCATTCGTCTAAACTAGAATAGGCCCAACCTGCTCAACATTTCCTCACAAGGTGACTTTTTCATCCCAGGAATCAGTCGAGTGAACTAATCTGAGAAACCTTCCACTCTATCACGTTACGCTGCACAGGAGGAGTGTAAAGATACTGTGACAACTTCAAAAATGACTTGTGGAGCATGAAGAGTTCTAAAAATCCAAGATTCCCTAATTACAGATATTGAGCAGTCCTGGTGCGCACTGAGATATTGCTAAGTTTCATAGCGCATATTGTCCTCTTATTCTCCTTCTGATTTATTGCAGCTTAGAGGTGTTTAATTAATTTTATTGTAATGTTTTATTGTCTTTTGAAGACGAATTCACAGTGATGAGCACCCAATTATAATATCCGGATTCAGAAAAGGTGTATAATTAGAATTAGATATAAGAAGTCAAACCAATTATTTCACTACTTTTAAACCTATCTGTTTTTTGAATTTTTTGAGTGTTTGTAATGTTAATGATTTGAGTATGATTCTGCTTGCTCTTAATTCAGTCGTCCAAGTTACTGAACTTTTCATACATTTGGTGATTAATTCAGCTAATCTTATTTGGTATGTGGCTCATCTAAAACCAGTCTGGGAATTCTCGTTGCTGGGAACTTTCTCTCCAATCAATGACTTTTCATTTGAAAGGAAATGTTGGAGCAAAAGTGTTTCAAACTGGAGTAACTTACTAACAAAAACAATCTGCATTAATACATCATCTTCTAACATAATACCCCGCAATAGTTTTCTGGACCAAGTTTTCAAACACCATTTGGCTTTGAGTTATGGAAGGCAATGATCAAAAATGTGATCAAAAGTTTAGTATGAGACAGGTTTTCAGAAGCATCTTAAATGGAAGAGAGAGACAAAGAGACAGAGGTTCTGGAAGGCTACTCCAGAGTCTAGGTGGTTGAAGGCACAGTCATCAATGTAAGGTGAAGAAAATCAGGGATATGCAAGAGGCAAGGAATTGAAGAAGCTCTGAAATCTAAAATGGTTGTAGGGCTGGAGGAGATAACAAATGATGAAGGGTGCAGCTGTTGAAGAATTTGAAAATGAGAGGATAGACATTTTAAATTTGAGGTGTTTCCAGATTAGGAGTCTGCAAGCTCAAGCAGGATGAGTGGATCTACATAAGTTAGAGTCCAGGCAGAAAAGTTTTGGATGGACTCTAATTTCCAAAATGGGAGGCTGGATAAGAGGAGATTTTAATAGTCTAGTCTCAAGGCAATAACAGTATGAATGACCAGTGATGGTTAAGCTGAGACAGAGATAGGCAATGTTAGAGATGGAAGCAGGCTGCCTCACTAGGAAGGCCAAGCAGCATCATAGGAGCACTGCTGCTTGGCCTGCTGTGTTCATCCAGCTCTGCACCTTGTTGTCTCGGATTCTCCAGCATCTGCAGTTCTTACTATCTCTGCCTCACTAGGAAGACAGGGAATTGGAAGCACAGCTCCAGTTCAAATGAGACACCATGGTTACCAATAGCATGGCTCAGCACTGAGCTTTGCTATGCAGAGGGTTAGAGTTGATGACTAAAGAACAAAGCTCATGGCTGGGAGCAAAGATAACAGGTTTAGCCTTCCCAATATTTTACAGAAGGAAACTTCTCATCCGTGAATGGTTGCTGAAGGAGCAGCAGGACAAATCAGACAATGGAGATTACAAAAGTGCATGGCTCATATGAAGACACTTTGATGTTTGAATCTTTCTGAAGTCCTTCTGTTAAGTGTAAACGACCAGTGCAGAGGAGCCTGCCTTGTGTAAACTTAACTCATTAAGAGCTGGATTCCTTTGTAACAGCTTCAAAAAATAATATTGAAGTCACTATTTAAACAGTAGTTGAAGAATCCAGCTGTCCTTTCTCTCTCTGTATTAACTGAAAACAGATTGTCTGTCTGCCTCTGCGTCATGTACTGTATCGCTGGTTGGAAGTGAATTGTGTGTCTGATCTCAGACATGTGGTTTCCTGTCTGTGTTTAAATTTACTAGCACATCAAAGCCTGTACTCCCCAAGACATGTTTACAAGCAGATACCGCTTGCACTCATTTATTGCAAACTGACTGACGTCCGAGTTGAACTGCTCAAAATTTGGTTCTTTCTTGAGATGTTTTACATAAACATCCGAGGACAATCCTGATTTGTTGACTACAGTTCCCAAGTCTGACCTGACCAAGTCTAATTCAAAATCTTTTTTTCCTTCACGGTAGCCTAGCCATTCGCGGCTGCGTTCACTGACCACTGTTCACAGCTTTTAAACGGCTGGAGATGAAGCATTGCAGGCCCACCTCAAAAAATGACTGATTTTCAATAGTTTGATTTTATTGTTATTATATAATAGTTTTTTAAAAAAAATTCAGCACCCACTCTCTTTCTGTTTTTCTCTCTATCATTACCTCATTTTCTCGGTGTCTTTCTTCCTTATTCCTTTTCTCTTCCTATACCATAACATCTTCTCCCCCCACCCCACCCCACTTATTATCACTTCTTCCCATTTCCTCTTCTCCTCTCACCCATCTTACCCCATCTTCTTTGCACCTCACCCCTGCTCCCACCTGTTTCCCTTTCCATCTCTCTCCTTCCTGCCCTCCCCTCCCTTCGCCCCACTCTTTTTTTCCCTCTCCTTCCACCCCCCCCCACCCCTCTCCTTGCCCCCCTCCTTTCCCCCCCCCCTTCTTCCCTCCCCCCCTTCCCCCCCCCCCCCCATATCTCCCTCTTTCCCCTTCTTCCCTCACTCTCTCCTGGGGCCTGTCAAGTTGGGACACTCTCACTGGTTTCCCCGTGAAACAACTGTAATTTTTTTTTACAGACTTTCTGAATGTCTGACAGAAACAATTAATGATCCTTGAAACTCCAAACTGCTCTGTATGAATTTCTCAGCTCAGTGCAGGAATGTATTTACAAGATACATTCTCCCTCTTCTCAAAATTGAGTGGAGCGAATGATAAAATGACAGTCAGGAGCTGGCTAAAAATGTATGCTGTCAACAGGACCCAGTGATAAAACCAAGAATCTTTTTAAAGCACAGAGCAGAATGACAGTCGATTAAGCCTTCTGAAACAAAGCCTTCTGGCAATAAATCTGCAATTTTTGAGAGAGCTGAACACTATTTATACAACTGCTGATATACAATTTTATGCTATGTGTCTATTGTAGTCAAACATTGAAGCGTTAATGGACAGGCTCAGTTGAGTTCCGAGGTTATTTCAGGCCAACTCTCAGACAGAGAGTTGCACAGCCTTCTTGTGGCTCACTGGCATTGCTGTCACCTCTGAGTCAAAAGGTTGTGGGTTTAAGCCCACTCCTAGAGACCAGAGCACATGTTGTCGGCTATCATTCTAGTGTCTTGCTGAGGCTGAGTATTTGAGATGCCATTTCTTCAGATATGAAATTAGGCCTGATTTGACTCTCAAGTGGATATAAGACAAACCTTGACAGTATTTTGAAAAAGACCAAAAGAGGTGCCCCTGGTCTCTTAGCCAATATTTATTCAACAACCAACATTACGAGGAAACAAGCTATCTCTTTGTTATCACGCTGTTTGTGAGATCTTACAATGAATAAGTTAACAGCCTTGTGTTTGACAGTTGTGCTGTGACTACACTTCAAAAAGTACTTCTTTGATTGTATGGTGTTTAAGAACATCCAGAAATTTTTGAATCATAGAATTCCTACAGTGCTATTTGACCCATTGAGTCTGCACCAAACCTCAGAGCATCCCACCCTATCTGCACAACTCCACATCTTAGTACAGTTAATGCACCTAGGCTGTACAGTACGGGGCAATTTTTCACAGCCAATCCACCTAACCTGCACATCCTTGGACTGTGAGAGGAAACCCAAGCACCAGAGGGAACCCACGCAGACACGGGGAGAATGTGCACACTCCACCCAGACAGTCACCATAGTCAAATCCTAGCACTGTGACGCAGCATTGCTAACCACTGTGCCATCCTACCGAAGGTGCTACCAAAACTCTGTCGATCCTTTAGTTCTTTCAGTGAGCACTGGCCCGCAAGAGCTTTCTCCATCAAGCAGCATTGCACACAAAATATATCCTTTTCAAACCTCTGGGAGAGAAGTGTCATGATGCCTGTCCTCAGTTTTCCGTCACTACCTTCTGCATTCAGAAGGACAGAAAAAAACAAAGCCTTACAAAGTCTGTTTAAAATTGTGGCAGATTGCTGTGCTACTGTTTTGCACGTGAAGGAACTAATGTGATTTGCCAAGTTCAACAAGGAATTTCACTGGTGGATCTTGGTTTGAATGGATCAATGGTTTGTTGCTAAACCACGTTCATTCCTTCAGCAGGTCACTGAATCCAGTCAGGATTGGATACTTGGTGCTTGAATGCCATTCCTAACCCTCAAGGTTAAGCTGATCCAAAACTTACATGCCCAGCAGCTCCCCAAACATTGCCATTCAATATGATACCTTTTCAAAACTCTGCTGCCTAAATCCTGATTCGCACCATATCTAATTCACCCATCACCCAAATACTGGCTGACCTACATTGGTCCCTAACCCCCACTACCCACCCCACCCCACCCCCTCACCCCTGGCACCTCCATTATAAAATGCTTATTTTTGTGTTCATATTCCTTTTTGGAGTTTCTATCTCTGTACAACCTCTGGCTTTTCAACTTTTCAGTTACTCTGCATTCTGCTAATTCTGGCCTCTTCCACATCCCCTATTGTTTTCTCCAAAATAGTGGCTGTGCCTTCAGATGTCCTGACCCTGAGCTCTGAAATCCTCTTCCTAAACTTCTCTAACTCATCACCCTACTCTCGTCCTCGAAATTGTCCTCAGGACCTATCTCTTTAGCCAAGCTTTTGGTCACCTGTCATGCCTTCATTGACTTGACGTCAAATTTTGTCTAATTATACTTTTTCGAAGTCTTGTGATGTTTCACTAAATTAAAGTAGCTGGATAATTGCAAGCTGTCTTTTTTTTTGTATGCTTTCATTCTAAGGGCTTGCAGTTTGAACATGACCTGAAAAAGAAATTAGAAATCTGGATGCCTATTCCAATCCTGTCCTTCATATTGTGGATTAGTTGTTGAGATATGTTTCATTTTTTTTTCAAGAAGTTTATTCCCTGTTCAATGTAGTCAAAACTACAAGACTGCCCCATAGTCTCCATGAATTAAAAATTAATCTCCTGGATATCGCTGTAAAGAACCCAGGAAATATTGTGCATTTTACTCCATTTACTTTTGAATAGGTTTGTGTATTAATTATAAATATGTTAGAGAAATTGGAGCTAGAAATACTATTTGAATATACGGCGTAGTTGGAAATGGGAGGTCTTGTGATGAGACCGCGAGCAATATGTGCAAAGGAGAGTTTTCAATCTTATCCTGGGGCTTAATCAATTGTCATGTTTTAAGTCTCCCTGTTTTTTTTATTTTTGGAGGGGGGTGGTGTTATGAGATGCTTGGCTCACAGTAGGTGAGTTGAACACCACCTAATCCGAAAGATATAACAAATTAGGCCTGATTCCTGTATGCAGCACAGTGTGGGACCTTTGCCAGCAATTACTAACTCAGAGTTATTTTCCACAGTAGTGGTAAACCTGTTGTCAGTATTCATCCATGTTAATCCCTAAAGCTTCAATGCCAAACTTTAACAGAACAAATTTAATGGCTCACTGGCAAATTGTGAATTTAGTGGAAAGGGAGAAATAATTTTAGGCATTGGGGGAAGTGAGAATTCCGTTCCAATAAGGATGTGAGTTAAAGGTATGCTCAGTGACTGCCTCCTTCTACAAATTTTACCATAAGTATCTGCAAATTGTGATGAGCTCCATTCAAGCACCTCAGCTTTCATCAGATGAGTCTCACAGTCCTGCAGCAGAACCCTGTGTTTGTGATGATGAAACTCCCTTCCGGATCACATCTCCATGTTTTATGTATGTGCTTCCTTTTTAATCCCTCTGAAGATGGTCACAGTTAATATTGTATGAGGTGAGATTTGGTTCCAATTATGAGCGGCTTTGATGTGCGGGAGGGAAAGCGCACGGAACTACGAGAGTTTCTTGATTAAATTGCGGTGACTTCTGTTTGCATACTGTTAAATAAAGATCTTTCCTTCATTTCATGCCTTATAGATGTCCCCAAAGCTCTCACAGACCGTGGAGCATTTTTGAAATGTAATCTCTGTTGTAACATGGCAATCAATTGGATACATAAAGGTACTGCAGACAGCAGTCAAATACATGACTGGATATTATGTGTTTTAATGATTTTTAGTTCAAAGAATACCTACAGTGTGGAAGCAGGCCATTCAGCCCATTGAGTACACACCAACACTCCGAAGAGCGTCCTAAACCCTACCCCTATGTCTAACCCATCTATCCCACACATCCCTTAACACTATGGGCAATGTAGCATGGCAAATCCCCCTAATCTGCACATCTTTGGACTGTGGGAGGAAACCTGAGCACCGGGAGGAAACCCACGCAGACACAGGGAAAATGTGCAAACTTCACTCAGACAGTCACCTAAGGCTCAAATCGAACCCGGGTCCCTGGCACTATGAGGCAGCAGTGCTAACCACCGAGCTGCCCCATTGATTGATGGGGAAAACTCTCTTCTTTTTCAAATTCATGCCAGAGGATCACCCAAGGGGACAGACACAGACTCATTTTATCACCTCATCCAAAGGAGCAAACCTGTGGCAATACAGCTCTCCCTAAGTACTGCACTAGGATATCAGCCTGGATTATGTGCTGATGTCTCCAAGGTGTAATTTGAACCCATAACTAACTGTTTCTGAGGCTAGAATTCCACCACTGAGCCACAGCTGAGAATGGACAGTGGTCCAAAGAAATGCATGTAAGAGAGGAGTCCATACGAATGAAAAGTTTCAGACACCAGCTAAAAACTGTGGATACAGTTAACACTTCCTTTTAAAATTAGTCAAATATTTGAAAAAGAAGATAGAGTAGGAGCACCTGTCCAGTCTGTGGGTAATCAAAGTCAACCTAAAAAAGAAATGAATCTCTTTGCCTGTACCATTGTAAGACAGAATCGTGCAGCACGGAAACAGACCCTTTGGTCCAACTTGTCCATGCTGACCAAGTTTCCCAAACTAAACTAGTCCCACTTACCTGTATTGGGCCCATACCCCTCTAAACGTTTCCTATTCTGGACCTAGCCAAATGTCTTTTAAATGCTGTAACTGTATCTGCATCTACCACTTCCTGTGGGAGGTCCTGGGAGTATTCAGCATGTACAATAGGGCTAGAAATCCCTAATGCACACAGCAACTCGAAAAGCTCCAACAATCTGCTGAGCCTTACCATGACATGTGCTGATGCTACTCAGATTAGGCGGCATAGATGAATGAAGGATGGATACGTTGTATTTGTTTTATTTCTTGGTTGTGCTTTTAAAGATGGGTTTAAGAAGAACTGAGTGATTTTTAAACCCACAGTTCCTGTAGCCGAGGTATTTAGCTTGTTAGTTCTATCTGACTGGTGTATGTTGATGTACTTTGATACAGCTCTGATATTGTCTCCCTCCTTTAGGTATTATGTTGAGTGACTGGCAGGTGATATTGGAGGTTCTCCTTGTCACTCTTCTCCCATTGCTCGGTCTTGCTGCCGTGGTGATCCTTGCTTACTATTGGTACCGGGTCCAGAGGCGGAGGAAGCTGAACAAAGAGTGGGCGAAGGAACAGAAGGTCAGGAAGCCAGGTCGCCGGCGTCGACCTCCCAATGACCGTAGTGAGGGCAGTGCCATGCACCTTGACGATGACCAGTCTGACATCAGCTCCACCTGCGCCAACAACATCAACCACAACACCGAGCTGCTGCCCCTGGAGCTTGACGCTGTGGTGGGCAAGGGGCGCTTTGCTGAGGTCTACAAGGCCAAGCTGAGACAGAGCACCTCGGAGCAGTTCGAGACTGTGGCAGCAAAGATATTCCACTTTGACGAGTACATGTCCTGGAAGAATGAGAAGGAGATTTTCTCCGATGTCAACCTGAAACATGAAAATGTGCTGCAGTTTCTGACAGCGGAAGAGCGGGAGACTGAAATGGGCAAGCAGTATTGGCTGATCACGGCCTACCACCCCCAAGGCAACCTGCAAGACTACCTTATGAGGCACGTTGTGAACTGGGAGGACCTGTGCCTACTGGGAGGATCGCTGGCCAGAGGAATTGCACACTTACATAGTGAATACACGCCTTGTGGCAGGCCAAAGATGCCCATTGCTCACAGGGACCTAAAAAGCTCCAACATTCTGGTGAAAAATGACCTGACATGTTGTCTCTGTGACTTTGGATTATCCTTGAGGTTGGAATCATCTCTCTCTGTTGATGATTTAGCCAACAGTGGGCAGGTGAGTGCCAGTTTTCAACTCTTCAGGTTGGGAACAAATGACACTGGTTGCCTCCAGTTATGGAAATACTTCCTCTTAATCATGCTGTCCCATTATATCTGCTGCTTCCACTTAAATACTCATTAAAATACATCTCTCTGGTTAAGTACTTGCTCACCTATCCCCACTACACATATAGTTTGGTGTCACATTATGTTTGATAACATCCCCTCGACACACCTTGGGAGATTTTACTACATTTGAGGCTCCAAACAAATGCAATGTTTTGTCGAGTGCAGTTGAAAATAGACCTTCCAAAGAGTTGTTTTCTTTCCTATAGTATAGAGTCTGATCTATATCACAGGAGGAGTACAGAAGGTACAGCTGGAGGAGATGTTGGAGTAATGGGGCTATGTCATTGTAACTTCATTCTAATGTTTGTTCCATCTAAGCATGAAACTATTACCACACCATTAGGTAAAGCACATCCAATCAGACAATTACAGATTGACAACACTACACTTGGGTTTTTAGTTAAGTGTTGGAAAAATATTGAGAGAAGTGGAACAAAATAAAGTTCCCAGGGATTCTTTATCTATGAATATATATTTTCTAGAATTGTGTCAAGGATGAGGAGCTTCAGATACACAAAAATTCCAGAAGTAGCATGGACGAGTTGGATGGAAGTGTCTGTTTCTGTGCTGTACAACTCTAAGCTGAGATTGTTGTCCTTTGAGCAAGAAAGGTTAAGGAGAGATTTAATAGAGGTTTAGAAAATTGTGTAGTGCTTTCATAAAATAAATAGCAGGACTTATTTCCACTGGCAGGAGGATCAGTAACCAGGGAACACGGGTATAATCTAATCAGAAAAAGAATCACATGATAGATGAGACGATTTCCTTTTAAGCAGCGAATTGTTATGATCTGGAATGTGCTGCCTTAAAGGTTGGTAGAGTCGGATTTAATGTTAACTTTCAAAAGGGAACTGGATGTATAATTGGAAAGGCCACTTTTCAGGGCAATGAGGGATGGGTGTGGAGATTAAATAGTTCGGGGCTTTTTTCAGAGATCCAAGGTGAATGGCCTCCTCCTTTGCTGACCCATTTGCAATTTCAGCTCTGAAATAGTACCATACGATTTTAATGATAAGTCTCAACATTGGTGGATTCATGCCCTTAGCCACTCCTGATTTATTGAGCCATTCCCTTTTCTAGAGAAGCACTTATCTTGCCATATCCTCCCATCTTCACTGTGCTCCACAGGCTGCCACTTGCTTCAGCGTACAAATACCACGTGACACGGAAGTTCACCTAAGCACATAATCCACCATTTTAATGGCTCCTGTGCTACCTTCAAGAGAAACACAGCCTATAATAGTCAGTTCTGAAGAAGGGTCACCGGACCCGAACCTTTAACTCTGATTTGTTTTCTTCACAAATGCTGCCAGACCTGCTGAGCTTTTCCAGCAACTTCTGTTTTTTGTCACAGCCTGTAATACCTTGAGAGTAAAACCCACCTATCCTCAAAACACATGGACAAACCCAGTGAGGTAGCACTCTTTCTTTCTTTTTTTTGGTTTTAGAAATATTCTCAGGAGGTGAGTCAGTGCTCCTCCTGAACACATCCTGAAACAATCCTGTCACATCCCTCAATCAATGAGAAGCCAAGGTAAAGAGACAAGTTTCACATTGCAGCATTGAAGGGTGATCTTGAAGTAGCATGCCTGATCAGGGCTGGGTAACCATTGTGGAACAATCCAAGGCGAACTTCTAATCCCTCCTCAATGTGTTACTCAATAGGTCATATTTTAAAAGGATATCTCCAGATTCTTCAGGAAAGGAACAGAATTAACAACATGACTCAAAAACATTATCAATATAACATCACAGTAAGTAGCATCTCTAAAGCAATGTGTCAATGACTATTGGTAAGATCCTAAAATGATGCAGAACAGGAGGAGGCCATTAAACCAATCACGCTTCTGCTGGGTCTTTGGTGGATCTGGTCCCGTTTTCCTGTTTCTTCCCCATCAATCACTTTACTATTTTCCCTTCAAATAGTTATCTGATTCCCTCTCAGAAAGCGACCATCTGAACTTGTTTCCACCACCAATTCAAGCAGTGCATTCCAATTCATGAAAGAAGATTAAAAAAAACCTCTGTCTTTTGCCTATCATCTTAAAAACTGTATCCTCTAGTTAGGAAACTTCTAGTGGAAACTGTTTTGCCTCTTTGCTCTATCAAAACTGTACACAATCTCAAACCTCCCTTTCTAATAAGGAGAACAAGCCCAAATTCTCCAATCTCTCTGGATAACTGATATCTTTAATCTCAGGTACTGTCATAATCCCTTTTCATTGTACGGGTTCTAATTTTAACAAGTCTATTAAGTGACCTTTTTGACAAATGTCTCGTGGAAGTCCAAACTCTCAATATTGCAATTTCTAATAAACTGACTTAGTCACTTAGGCAATGTTATCTGATACCTAATTGATGTTACTGTAACCGTTTGACAAGTGAGAGCAAAAGGACATTCAGCCAACAGATCAATTCCACTCTGGCCTTCAGCACAGTGAGTCTCTGGTATTATTCTTGTTGAGCTCCTGATGAGTTCAAAATTATACCATCCACCCAAAAATTAATAAGCGGAAGATCTTCCAAACAGCTTCTCCGAGGCACTTTAAGAGTTTGTTAGACAAGCACAATTTTTAATTATAGTCTTTCTTTTTCTTAATTCAGTAACCAAGGTTGCATTAAAGAGGTTGTGGAATCATAGAGGGCAGAACAAAGTCATTCATGTGCCTGTGTGAGGTTTTTGAAAGGCTTATACACGCTGCTGCTCATTCTGCATAGCTTTGGTGATGTCTTTTTCTCTTTTCTGGTATTTTGCAGGGGGGTGGGGGGTGTGGTGGGGGGGTGTTGGTTTGTTCAATTGGCTGAACGGCTGGTTTGCGAAGCAGAGAGATGCAATTTGTCCAGCACGGGTTCAGTTCCTGCATTGGCTGAAATTGCCATGAAGGACTCTCCTTCTCAACCTCTCCCATCATCTGAGGCGTGGTGACTCAGATTAAACCACCACCAGTTGTCTCTCTCTCTCTCTCTCTCTGTAAAGAGAGAGCAGCTCTCTGGGACCGTAGCAACTTTGCCCTTTTACCTTCATATGTATCCAGTTGCCTTCGGAAATAAAAGTTGAATCTGATTCCATCACCTTTTAGGGCAGTATTCATATCATGTTGCAGCTATATGGGACACTGGTTAGGCCACTTTTGGAATACTGCATTCAATTCTGGTCTCCCTGCCTTCAGAAAAGATGATGTTAAACTTGAAAGGGTTCAGAAAAGACTTAGAAAGATGTTGCTGGGATTGGTGAGTTTGAACTATAGTGAGAGGCTGAACAGGCTGGGGCTTTTTTCCCTGGAGTGTTGGAGGCTGAGGGGTGACCTTTTATAGAGGTTTATAAAATCATGCGGGGCATGGATAGGGTGAACAGCCAAGGTCTTCTTTCCAGGGTAGGGGAGTTCACAACTAGAGGGCATAAGTTTAAAGTGAGAGGGGAAAGATTTAAAAGGGGCCTAAAAGGCAACTTTTTCACCCAGAGGGTGGCACGTGTATGGAATGACCTGCCAGAGGAAGTGGTGAAGGCCGGTACAATTACAACATTTAAAAGGCATCTGGATGGGTACACAAATGGGAAGGATTTGGAAGGATATGGGCCAAATGCTGGGGCAGCAAAGGATTAGTGATATTATCACTGGACTGTTAATCCAGAGACCCAGATAACATTCTGGGCAGTGGTGGAATTCAATAAAAATCTGGAATTGAGAGTGTAATGATGACCTTGAATCCATTGCCAATTGTCAGGAAAAAACCCACCTGGTTTACTAATGTCCTTTAGGGAAGGAAACTGCCATCCTTACCTGGTCTGGCTTAAATGTGACTCCAGACCTACAGCAACGTGGTTGATTCTTAACTGCCCTGTTGGCAATCAAGGATGGGCAATAAATGCTGGTCTGGCCAGTGACGCCGTCCTCCCGTGAATGAATACAGAAATAAAAATGGGACTAGTTCAGTTTAGGATATTTGGTCTGCATGGATGAGTTGAACCGAAGGGTTTGTTTCCATGCTGTATAACTCTATGACACAGTGTCCTCCAATCACCAGCCCTCTTTCCAATGAAAACAATTTCTTCTTATCTACTTGTGTTCAAAACTGAAAGTTTGTAATATTCTGTCAAATCTCTCTTTAACCTTTTCTGCTCTGAGCAGAACAGTCCCAGCTTTTCTATTGACTGAAGCAATGATCATTTTGATACTGCACTGAGTATTCAGTTGGCTGGTGAATGAACTACACCTCACCTCCATTTCACCTAGTTTGTTCCATGTTACCTGATGGTCTTACCTAACCAAAACCTAAACTGTTCATTCTAATTGCTCCAGCATTCACAGCCTTTAGAAGTGAAAGTTTTATTTTTCATTTCCAATGCGTTTTGTGAGTAAATTCACTCCCTGATTTCCACTTTAAATAGCATGGCTCTTTGTTAAAGATTTTGCTTTCCTATTCTTTTCCTTAGGAAATAGGTTTCTGTACCTACCCTGTCAAAGCAATTTAACCATTGTTGAGAAAAGATGCATGCAGTCATAACTTTTCACCTTGCACTCATCAGGACTAATGCAAGGATATCAAATTTCAAAGGGAGCAAAAAATTATCATCGATGAGAAATGGTGTGGATTGCGAGGCAAGTGAACTTTCAGTGCCCAGTTTGTGAAGAATGCACCAGGGTACAGTTATCCCCCAAGCTTGTGTTTAAATTCAAAGTGCTACAAGATAGCAGTACTGTTAGCCTGGAATGTCTGAGGGGAGAAAGTAAAACAGGGATGCTGTGAGCATCCAGATCAGCTCAGAGTGAGTGAGCACTATGATGGCAAATGAAGACCCCAGAGATGAATCTGGTCCAGTGAGGTGGGTATGAATCCCTGAGCACAACATGTTGTTACTGCCGCATTGCAATGACAGCATCAAAGTGCAGAAACATTCCTGATGGATGTTAGAGGCTGGCACATGTTGGCTGCCAATGCCTGTGGATGTGGGGTACATGTGGCCATTGCCCGTGGTTTGATGGCAGCATCCTGTTAGACTGGAATGCCATTTATGTTGCTGCTGTAAAGTAGCAGTGTGAAATGGCTAACTACACCAGTCAAATTATTGAGAAATTTTGTCCTTCTACTGTAAAGTGGACACTTTCCCATTTTATAAAAATTCTGAGGGGCATAGAAAAGGCAGATAGGGAGAAACATTTCCCCTTAGTAGAGGGAGCAATAACAGAAGGGCACATTTTTAGGCTAAGGAGCAGGAAGTTTAGAGGCAATTTGAAGAAAACATTTTTTCACCCAGAGGATTGTGTACATATGAAAGTGATGACCTTCAGCACATTCAGGAGAAAAGTGCCCAGCCTACCTCAAGTTGCCAGGTAGAGATTGCACATTGACTCCTTCCTGGAATGGAGATCAGGAAGGTGGGTGCCCTGTCTGTCTCTTATTTCCATATGCAGCTATAAATAGTGAATGTTATGGACACAGGGACCCAGTTTTTACAGCATGGAAAAGGCCCTGCAACCCATCATGTCTGTGCCAGGTGTGAAGCACTTAACTATTCTTATCCCATTTTCCAGCACTTGGCCCAAAGCCTTGTATCCTACGACAGTTCAAGTACTTACCTAAGTACTTCCTTAATAGCTGGAGGGTTCCCCCTCTACTCCTTATTGTGCATTGAGCTCCAGATGTACATAATCCTCTGGGTGAAAAATGTTTTCTTCAAATTGCCTCTAATCTTCCTGCTCCGTAGCCTAAAAATGTGCCCCTCTGTTATTGCCCCCTCTACTAAGGGGAAATGCTTCTCCCTATCTGCCTTTTCTATGCCCCTCAGAACTTTATACACTCCATCAGATCCCCCCTCAGCCTTCCCTGCTCTAAGAAAAGCAACGCAACCTATCTAGTCTCTCTTTATGGCTGAATCACTCTAGCCCATACATCACGCTGGTGAATCTCCTCTGCATCCTCTCTAGTGCAGTCACATCCTTTCCACAGTGTGGTGACCAGAACTGTACACAGTACTCCAGCTGTGGCCTAACTAACAATACATCAGCTCCATTATATCTGCTTGCCCTTGTATTCTTGACTTAACTAACAAAAGGCAAATATCCCATAAACAAAAACAGAAGTTGCTGGAAAAGCTCAACAGGTCTGGCTGCATCTGTGAAGACAAATCAGAGTTAACATTTCAAGTCCCGTGACCCTTTCTCAGAACCGATGATAGCTAGGAAAATGTCAGTGGGGGGAAGGGCTAAGGAGTAAACAAAAGGGATAGAGCCCAGAGAGAGAGATGAACAGTTGGACAGACAAAAGAGTGGATAACGATCTGGGTAGGAGGGTGAATAGGTGTTAATGGCTAACAATAAGTAGTGTGTAATAGAAGACCATATGATAACAAGGTCTGGTGTGTGGTGTAGGGTGGTGGGGGCTAGGACATGGGAGGGTTCAGGCCCTAAAATTATTGAACTCGATATTGAGTCTGGAGGGCTGCAGGGTCCCCAAGCAGAAAATGAGGTGTTGTTCTTCCAGCTTGCTCTGAGCTTCACTGGAACGCTACAGCAAGCCTGAGAGAGAGACCTTGGCCAGGGAACAGGGTAATCTCTTAAAGTGGCAGGCAACAGGTAGTTCGGGGTTTTTTTTGAGAGCAGAATGTAGGTACTCTGTGAAACAGTCACCCAGTCTACGTTTTGTTTCCCCAGTGTAGAGGAGACCACATTGTGAGCAGCGAATGCAGTAGACTAGATTCTGGGAAGTGCAGGTGAAGTGTTGCTTCACATGGAAGGTATGTTTGGGCCCTTGGATACTGGGGAGGGAGGAGGTAAATGGGCACGTGTTGCACCTTTGCCGGTTACAGGGGAAGGTGCCGTGGGGAGTGGTGTTGGGAGTGAAAGAAGTATGCACCAAGTTGTCCCAGAGGGAACGGTCCCTGCGGAAGGCGGACAAGGGAGGGGAAGGGAATATGTGTCTGGTGGTGGCATCTCGCTAGAGGTGGCAGAAACGGCAGCTGATGATCTTCTGGATGTGGATGCTGGTGGGATGGTAGGTAAGGACAAGGGGAACCCTATCGCTGTTGCGGGAGGGAAGAGGGGCTGAGGGCAGAAGTGCAGGAGATGGTTAAGTCAGGTTGAGAATTCTTTCGACCACACTGCTAGGGAATCCTCAATTGAGGAAGAAGGTGGACATTTTGTAGGCTCCCTTGTAAAGTTGACCTCTTTGGAAAATATGCGACAGAAAGGGAGAAACTGAGAGAATAGAATGGAGTCTTTACAGGAAGCAGGGTGTGAGGATGTATATCCAGGCTGTTGTGGGAGTCAGTGGGTTTATAATGGATATTAGTGGCCAGTTTATCCCTAGAAATGGAAACAGATGTTGAGGAAGGGAAGGGAGGAGTCAGAGATGGACCAGGTGAAAGTGAGACCAGGATGGAAATTGGAAGCGAAATCAACGAACTTTTCCAATTCCAGACGAGAGAGGGAAGTGGCACCGATGATTATCATCGATATATCAGAGAGAGAGATGTGGGTGGGGGCCAGAATAGAACATGAACAAGGAATGTTTCACGTACCCCATGAAGAGACAGGCATAGCTGGTGTCCATGTGTGTACCTGCGGCCACCCCTCTGACCTGAAGAAAATGAGACGGGTTAAAAGAAGTTGTTTAGGGTGATTTGGTCGCCTCAAAAAAAAATTCACCCCAAGTATCCCATATGCCTTCTTAACCACCTTATCTATCTCCTGCTGCCTTAGACGATCAATGGACAGAGAACTATGGTCCTTCTGATCCTCTGCACTACCAATTAATGTGTTTTTTTTAAAATTTAAAGATATGAAAATGTAGCTTTTTCCATGAGCATTTGGATATCTCTAATATCTCCTGTAGCTCAGTGTCAGTTTATTGAGCCACCCTGCGATATTTTGCTACCTTTTAAAGTTGCTATGTGAATACAATTAATAGTTATTTGTATAAAATTATAAAGCAATTTTTTTTTAGTATATGATAAAATCTGTGTCATATACACTGTTGAGAATATCACTGCCAACTAATTGCTTCAACTATTTGTGGGTCTCTGGCAGCACTGCTAACAATAAATCTGTCAGAAGAATGTGATGGTAAAAATAAACTGGAACTGTTTGTGGGTGTGTGAGAAAAGATAAGTTTAGCCCTGTTACCCCATCACACTTACTTTGACGCCATGACACCCACAGGGCATGCTACTATTATTTAATTATATAGGAACTCCTCACTTAATATTGTAGTTGTGTTCCTGAAAATTGTGACTTTCCATATTAGAACTAAAGATCAAGCTCCATGCCCTTTGAATTGAAATACTTTCCAC
>NC_063333.1:124881875-124882554 GCF_021869965.1 Rhincodon typus
GCCTTTCTGTGAGGATATTGGTTCTAGGTTTGTTCAGGTGGAGTCCATCCCAACAATACAGTTTCTTTCTGTGCCAGTCCTGATGTCAGTGCCCTACGAAATGGAACTCCTCTTTCTCGCACCATTCTTTTAGCCATGCATTCACTTCCATAACTTTCTTACCTCTCTGTCAATTTGCACAAGATACGGGTAATAGTCCAGAGATTATAACCCTTGAAATCTTGTTCATTGACATTGTTCCTCATCCTTGATATTCCCCAAACTGGAACTCTTGCCTATGAATTAGAATTAGAACTAGTCTTTATTGTCACATATACTCAGTGAGTACAGTGAAAAGTTTATCCATCACCACTTACAGCGTCTGCATAGGTACAAAGGTACCTAGGTACAGCTTCTTTAGTTACAAGATCTTAGACAATAGAGGAATAAAATGCCCAGCATTGTAGAAATAAAAGTTTGGAACAACAGACCGCACTGGCACTTTGCTTCCAGTCCGCATTGGGCCCTGGCTCCAGTCCGCAGTGGGCCCTGGATCCAGTCCGCACCGGGCCCTGGCTCTGGTCTGCATTGGGCCCTGGCTCCAGTCTGCAGTGGGCCCTGGCTCCAGTCAGCACTGGGTCCTGGCTCCAAGTCAGCACTGGGCCCTGGCTCCAGCCCGTGCTGGGCCCTGGCTGCAGTC
>NC_063333.1:124882564-124914431 GCF_021869965.1 Rhincodon typus
CAGCACTGGGCCCTGGCTCCAGCCCGTGCTGGGCCCTGGCTGCAGTCGGCACCAGACCCTGGCTCCAGTCCACACCTAGCCCTGGCTCCAGTCAGCACCAGACCCTGGCTCCAGTCTGCACTGGGCCCTGGCTCCAGTCCGCATTGGGCCCTGGCTCCAGTCTACATTGGGCCCTGGCTCCAGTCCACATTGGGCCCTGGCTCCAGTCCGCATTGGGCCCTGGCTCCAGTCCGCACCGGACCCTGGTTCCAGTCCCCACTGGGCCCTGGCTCCAGTCTGCATTGGGCCCTGGCTCCAGTCCGCAGTGGGCCCTGGCTCCAGTCCGCAGTGGGCCCTGGCTCCAGTCCGCATTGGGCTCTGGTCCAGTCTGCATCGGACTTTGGCTCCAGACCATGCCGGGCTTCACCTTGAGGATCATGAGGCTGTGAGATTTCTTCAGAGTGCATGCTGGGCCGAGAGGATGACACACTGGGAGGCCACTAAAATAGGCTGGGGTGCCACTACAGTAGGCCAGCAGGTCACCATGCCATGCCAGGAGGCCACTACGGGAGGCCGCAGTGCCAGGCTGGGAGTTTGCCACGCTGCGCTGGGAGGCTGCTACGGGAGGTCATTGCGCCATGTCGGGACTCGGCAGAGGCCAGGAATTGTTGGAGGCTGGGAGAGAAGCTGAGAAAGAAAAAATGCTGAGATTTAAAAGAGAAGAAAAGAAGAAGAAGAACAGATGGTGCGGAGAAGCTCCAACTGGAGTGTCCTATTCTGCCGCCGTCTGGACATTGTTGGTTCTAACATGGGTCACAACAACTGGAACCTCCCCCTCCTACTCCAATATCCTTTCAAGCTGGTTCATGACGTCTCTTATTTTGACACCAAAGGGCAACACACCATGTGGGACTCTCAATTCTACTTATAAAGGATGCTATCTGATGCTATATAAAACAAAGAACTGTGGATGCTGGAATTCTGAAGCAAAAACAGCAACTGCTGGTAAAACTCAGCAAGTCAGGCAGCATCTGTGGAAAGAAAGCATAGTTCACATCTTGAATCCAGTGACTCTTCAGCAGAACTCCTCTCTGTACCCGTACTCATGGAATCCCTTATATCCCTCATTTTGCTGGGTCAAAATCCTTTGATTATCTATAGATTATCTAATAATCTATGTTGCAAATTGCAGATTCACTAATGCGTTGAGCAACACACATCAGGGATCTGTAGCAGCTGACTCCCAATAATCACAGTTCTTGGCCTATTTATACAGTACAAACTCACAGACATCAAGAAATTAGAACATTGATGGTAATGGATGGAATGCTATCTATTTCTCTGGTATTCAAACTACTGGTGTGAAGTCCCAACATATGAAGTAGTCAGCTTTCAATAGTAAAGCCCAGAACAGACTGTTTTGCTTTCTGAATCCACTAAATACTGTTGTTGATTGGTAATTTATAATCCTACAAAAACCTGGTAACATTATAATTAGCATCTCTAAATGCTAATGAAAGGTGAAACAGGTCTTCACTTCAGAATTAGAAAACAAAACAAACAAAATGGCTTTATTATATAACCAGTGATTTGCATCCAGAGACAAACTGTGTTCTGTAACCTGTTACTTGGTTAGGTAGAAATTGAGTCTGAATCAAAAGATTGCCAGTTTAAGTCCCACTCGAGGGACTTCAGCATAAATTCCAGGCTGACAATTCCATGCAGTACACAGAGTGTGCTGTGGTGTTGGAGGTCCTGTCTTTTAGACAAGCCATTTGCTTGCAATAGAAAAGCAGGAGAGTTCTCTCTGATGATTGAAGCTTTATCTCGTCAATGATTTGATCTCGTCAATGTTCCTGGGAACCAACTGCTTTTATGACAGTGATTTCACTTCAGAGATCACTTCATTGGCTTTAATAAGCTTTGAGTTGAACTGAATTTGTGAAAAGTTCTGTATAAATACAACCCCTCCCTTTATTTCCTCTGTCTGCCCCACAGCACATTTCTCTGGCCCTTCTGCTGTGCTTTCCCATACACGGCAGCTTTCTGTCCCTGCACTGATCCAGTTTCTTCAGTGTATTGTTTTGTTTCTCTTTGGTGAAATTTGGTTTTTGAATATGTTTTCCCAACATTTATGTCAACCATCAGATAACTGATCTTCCATTCTGCTGGTAATGGGCCGCTGCCAACTGGAACACAATAGGATAACTGTATGATTGGAATGGAGGAACTGATAAAAACTTTCTAAAATCATTGCTAGTTTAAACTCGGTTCTATATGATAAAGTCAGTTTAAGTTTAATATCTTGTATTTTTAACTCTTATCGAATTGTCTTTGAACATCAGACTAATCATTGAAGGATTTTCAGATCTGCTTTATGCAAAGGCAAAGTCAACCCCTGTTAAAGTTTATGCTTAATTCTTGACAAGACAGAAAGGGAATACCAAGCATGTGTAATGTATCCTCATTCAATTCACACACTTCCTAGTGGGGATCTCTAGGTTACCAGTGAAACTCTTGCTGCTTTTATCCCTTCTTACACTAGTGACTGGTCATATGTTCAAAAGTCTATGGTGGCACAGTGGCTCAGTGGTTAACACTGCTACCTCAGAGCGCCAGGGACCCAGGTTTGATTCCACCCTTGGGCGACTGTCCGTGTGGAGTTTGCATATTCTCCCCATGTCTGCACGGTTTGCTTCGGTTTCCTCCCACAGTCCAAAGAAGTGCAGGCTAGGTGGATTGGCCATGCTAAATTGCCCATAGGGTTCAGGGATGTATAGATTAGGCAGATGGGATGGTCTGAGGGTCGGTGTGGACTTGTTGGGCTGAAGGTCCTGTTTCCACACTGTAGGGGTTTTATGAAGTCTTCAAAAATCTTATCCTAATGAAAAAATCAAGACATCCTCTGGTGCCTGCCTCAGAGCCAAAAGTTTAGGTGTCAATTCTCATTCCAAGACCTAACAGCCACTGAAGGCACATTTTAATGTAGTCAGACAGGTTGTTTGTCAATCTGCAAATCCTTCTAAAATGTCTATGACTTGTCATAAAGAGCAGCAGGATCTCCTGGTCAGCCAGAACCATGTGTTTGCTGCAGTGTAGTGACCTCCCCATGTCAAAGGACTCTACTTGCAGGCTCTTGCCACCAGTTGTAGTCTTGGCATATGTCCTCCTGATTTGAGGAACTAGCAGAAGAATAATGAGAACTAAACAACAAATTATTTGCTTTCATTTGTCACCTTGGGATATCCCAAAATGCTTAGTTGCAATATAGCCAACACAGCAGCCAATTCACATGTGATAAGGGCCTGCAAACAGAAATGGGATAATGACTTGCTCATCTTTATTGGTAAAGTTGGTTGAGGGATAAATATGGTCAATATCAATCTATAGATTGCTCTTCTTCCAACTACTGCTATGTAGAAGGAATCTTTGACATCCATCTGAGAGGACAGATGGGGCCTTAGTTTTAATCATTCATCCAGTAGACTTTTCAATAGGCCCCTAATCAGTTTTTAAATGTAAAATTAAGTACAATTTATCCTTAAATGTATCCAAAAATTTTGGGCGGCTCCTTTAACTAAGGCAAGCTTTGGGTTTCATCCATGTTCTCCGAATGGTCCTATTGTCAATATAGAATGTCACCAACAAACATCTACAGAACAGACAGTCACTGTGACTTAATCCAGCATTACAGACGTGGACAATAGCCGCATTGAGTTGGCACTACACTTACTTGTGTCCTGAAGTCAACCAGCAGTTTGACCACTCCCCCACTTACATGGCTTTCATTGTGGTTATGATTTAAAGTGAGGATATTGGGCAAGAATTGACATTTAATTCTGTAGAGATTGATGATCACTATTCTGACTGTGATAACACAATTGGAATGTGAATTGAAATGGAAATTAGAGGTTAAATTTGCTCAGAGCTAAACACTCCTAGGTTATTTGACCAGATCCACCACAGATACCTTTATGCACCAAGTCTCAGGAGTGATGATTCCACACCATGGCAGCATTCCTGTACCTTCTGAAATGACTATTTCCCTTCCTCACTCTGTGAACCTAAACAGTGAGGGTCCATGAAATATTGAAAAATGGTACAAATCCCAGGATACTCATACGTTTTGACTGCAATTTAATTCCATTTTCAAACTTTATTTCAAATCCCTCCACAGCCTTGCTCCTTCCCATCTTTGTAATCTCCTCCAACTTCACAACTCTTGTGAAAATTGTGCACTCCTTTAATTCTGGTACCCTTGTGCATCCTTGATTTTAATTGTTATACTATTGGTAGATGTGTCTGTAGTTTCCCATGGTCTAAGCTCAGTAATTCCCTCCCTACAACTCACTGCCTCTCACTTCTTCTCTTGAGGCACTCTTTTAACTCCTTTGACCAAGCTTTCATCTAATCTAATATCTCCTTATGTGGCTTACTGTCATACTTTGTTTAAAAATGCAGCACCTTGCAATGCTTATCTTGTCAAAGGTGGTAGCTAAGATGTTGTGTGGGCATTGTGTAAAACAAGCAATATCAGTTCACCTGTGGTATCAGTCATAGCTCAGCAGATAGGGTGTTCACCTCTGACCTAGAAGCTTGTTTAAGTGCAGACGTTTGAACATAAAAATCTAGGCCGACACTCCACAGTGGTACAAAGATAGTGCTATACTATGAGAGGTGTTATCTTTAGGCTGAGATATTTAGCAAGGCGAGGCATTAAACACATGCCTGCTCTCTCAGACAGAAGTTAAAGACTAACTGATCCAGCAAACTTGCCCCACGCTCAGAATGGCTTAAATATCATATCTAACACTTTCTGCCTCTTTGCAGCTATATTATTTCCTGGAAGAGTCGAAAAGAATATTCCTTTCTTGTGCCAATTCTCAGCCATGCCTATCTGATTGTTATAAAAGAAATATGCACATAGTTAGTCACTCTGAAACAACTGCTCAACTAAATGCTACAGTGTGGAGTTTGAACATTCTCCCCATGTCTGCTTGGGTTTTCTCTAGGTGCTCCGGTTTCCTCCCCCAGTCCAAAGATATGCAGGTTAGGTGGATTGGCCATGCTAAATTACCCACAGTGTCCAGGGATATGCAGGCTAAGTGGATTAGCAATGGGAAATGAGACAGCACAGTGTGGAGCTGGAGGAACACAGCAGGCCAGCCAGCATCAGTGGGAGCAGGAAAGCTGACGTTTTGGGTCAGGACCCTTCTTCAGAAATGGAGGAGGGGGAAGGGAGCTCAGAAATAAATAGAGAGAGGAGGGGTGGGGCTGAGGAAGGTAGGTAGGATGGTGATAGGTGAGTGCAGGTAGGGAGTGGTGGGGATTGGTCAGTGAGGTGGGAGGAGCAGATATGTGGGTGAGCAGTTGGACAGGTTGCGTCAGGTCAAGGAGGGTAGGGGTGTGGGTCTGGGTGGGATGCTTTTTGGAGAGTTAGTGTGGACTTGAGGGTTCAAATGGCCTGCTTCCACACTGTGGGGATTCTATTATTCTAAATCATGCACTTGCAATCTCATTGGACAATTCAGATTTGCAATGCAATGTTGTTGTTTTTGCACCTTGCAGTACATTCTAGAAGGGATGACATCTTTCTCCTGCTAAATTGTGGTTAACACTGTTTAGCAGCTTTTTGATTCATGAGCTTCAAGGCTAATTTATAAAGGAGAGGTGTTTATGAACAACGTACAATGTACATCTGTAAAATGGAGTATGTGTTAGTATTTAAAGATGTGATATCTGAAACAAAGATGTGTGGTGGACAGGGCACTGAAGTCTAGTTGTGTCTGCATGGAGCATAGGGAGTGGAAACAGTGACGAAGAAGGTGGGGGAGTTTTATATCGGGGGTAGAAATGATGGCTTTGGCCTACTTGAAGTTTGTTTTTTCCTGTTATGTTGCCAGTTCACTTGAAATGTGAGGATATTCAATTAAATGTTAGTTTCTAAAAGGTGACAGCATTATAATTGAAATCAACAATTGCACCTAACTGTATCAGATTTCTGCTTCCCATGAATCCTGTTTATGATAATTTAGTAGATTCTCTCAGTGAGTTCAGCCCACCCTAATCTTTGGTCAGGCCCCATTTCAATGAAACAATTCATTGGTTCCTGATCAGCAAACCCTTGAGACTCGATCTTTAAATTAATGAAAGTTGCCAAGTTAAATCACACAAAGAAAGCAATGATGCTCGTTGTGAAAGCTTCAACAAAGCAGAAAGGCAGTGGGCTGAAGAAGCATTTTATAAATACCACTTCAGTTACACATTTGAGAGTCTAACAAAGAACCAACATTGTCGCACAATTTGCTTAACAAAACCTAACCACAATTCACTGTGTGGGTGGATAAAACCTCAAACTAATACATTCCTCATCACTTAACTCACAATATGTTCCAATGTGGTCATCTTTTGTTATGCCAAAGGAAGAGATTTATAATGAATTTAATGTACTTTTGTTTAAAATGATTATCTATCTAACTATCTATCTATCTATCTATCTATCTATCTATCTATCTATCTATCCAAGTTCTATTATATTACCACATATAACAATAAACAGAAATTATGATACAACAAATGGATTACTGCTAAATCTTGTTGAAGCCACTTTTATAATGTTTGCTTTGACATCAAGATTTATTGATCCAATGGGTAGGCTATTTTAATGAACTTTTTAAAAAGATGAACACACATGAAGAAATGGAGGACTTCACTTGGACATGTTTATCTAAAATAACAATTGCGGATCTAGATTTAATATTGTTTGGTAATGCCTAATATGTTTATATGTTTATTGGGCAGGATCTGAGGCATGTGGAGCTATGGCAGGTGGTAGGACCAGGTGTGAAATCCAGAAGATTGCCATTTGGTCAGCTAAGATGTTCCCAGAATCAGAAAAACACAGGACTGACACACCTCTCATCAACTAAGGGTCAATTTTGGCGGTTTTCATGGAGCATTTCTCTCTGTGAGCTCTTGTAAATTTTCTCACACCGTTCTCCTATCCATTAGCTATGTACACATTTGTGTTTGGTGCCACAGTCGCCCTATTTTCTGCTCAGTTATGGCAGAAGTACTCGCTGCTGCTGGACTTATCAGGATCTCTGGCACAGCACCAATTTTAAAACCTAGCCATGCACCAGGTTAAGCATGGAGCTGCCTATCATAGTGCATGTAGTGGGAGGCGAATGAAAAAAGAAAAGTTTCAGAGGGCATATGGGTGGCATGGCTGACTCTTCATCACAAATACAAGTGCACGTTGTTAAATATCTGGTGTAGCATTTTCTTTTTGTTCAATGTGCGAGCATCTCTTACTGAAAACATTCACTTTTATTCAGCAACAGTAAGAGCAAAAACAAACAAATAAATGATGCATGTGGTTCTGTGAACGAACAAGGATCGCTTCCCTTTTGATCAACACTAAATGTATAATAACTGAATGATCACTGCACGCAGCTTAGATCGATTGGAACCGAGTATCAATTCGGTCCTGTTGGGCTTGTTGTGCCTGACACGACAGTGCCATATGATCCCCATGCTCAATGTCCTCATCTTCCTCCTCAGAAGACTGCTGCTGTTCTCCCAGCTCTTCAGAGTCCATCACATTCCCCCACATTTGCCTGCTCCATTTGTGCAGGGCATGGCATGCTAGGAATATGCAGCACACTCTGTGTGCAATTTACTGCAAGCATCCTCCCTGACCAAGTCAAGCATTGGGACCTCATCCTCAGCAGGGTCCTGGTAGAAGAATGGGCGACACTGGATCTATCTTTGGCCTGAATGGATTGAGTAATGGAATCATCCACCATAACTGCAGAGGATGGTCCATGTCTTCCAGTAACCATCCTTGTTTGGTATCCGGATCTTGAAACTACGCATGAAGATGGAAGCTCTCAAGGATATAGCCACCATGGCAACTCTCAGGGTACATGGATTCTGTGTTACTGATGACAACACATGACTTGTACATTGATGTAATGGAATCCTTTTGTTATGATCTAATGCTCTCAACATCACATGTGTACAGTTTGTAGAGACTTGCACCTAGGAGAAACCAGCTTTGTTGGCCGGGCTGCAGCACTGACGTTGTCACAGAGAAATAAGATGAAACTATGTGATCTTGCACAAATTGCATCATTAATAGCCTAGAGACATTTGCAGGTCAAAGATTGTGAGATCATACACAAGTTTCCATTGGAACCATGGAACCAGTTGGTTGAAGGTTCAGTGCAGCTGCCACATTGATGGCCATTGAGATAAGATGGCTACCATCCCATCAGGTGGCAGGTTCTGCTCCAGCAGTTGGTGTGATTTGGCGACAATGTCCCAGGACTTACTCAATCTGCAGCAACACTACACCTTAGTCATCTGGAGGAAATGGCATCAAGGACAATCTCGAACCTGCTGTCCATTCTGAGGAGATCTTTAGCTGCGACCTCTTCATGAGGATGCTATTTGCCAGCCTCTGGATGTTGCTGTTGGTCCTGGGCTTGCTGGAGTATCTGTTTCTCTCAATTTCTCTTTACCTTCATTGCACCACAGCGACAGTGACATTAACTTCTGCTGTGGCTGACTCCAATGGTCATGGTTCCAATGAAACTGTGTGGGGAATATCAGAAGCAGAACAGCTCCCTAGTCATATGAGCAGTCAGCATTCTTATCACACCCAAATGAAAGTTTAGCACAGACCTCAATACAGTGCAATGTGGAGGACTCTGACAAGGAGAACCATGGCATGCACCTGTATGAACTTAGACAACAGGACCTTATTCTGAGGAACACTGCACCGGCCATGTTGTGCAAATATCTTCGGAGTTTGTAAATGCTGTAGGATTACTGATACCTTGTCCTCCCATCCCAACCTCACATCTTTCTGGGGAACCTTTCTGGGGAAAGGCAGCCTTGTACATAAGGAGCATGGTGGTGAAAATTTACAGTTCAAGACGTATGGAAATCAGCTCCATGCCTTTCAGCAGCCTCAGAAAATTTGGATCGTCTTTGTGAATACTGGCTTGCAATTGCCACTTCTAAAACCTATGATTATTTCTGCCTCACAGAGATGGCTATGGAGAATCTGTAATGACACGGTCAAGATTGCTTGAGACCTGGATTTGTATACAGATATTTGTTCTTCACATGCAGGGCACTTTGAATACAACTGTCTTCAGTGTGTACTGTGAAAGTGCCTAATTAATGTGCTAGTACCTTGAAAAACCTCACTTTGCTCACAAGTAGAGACTACAAGTGTAAAAGGATGGACTTACTCTGCATACTTCATGTGCTGTCACAGCTTTTCCATTATGTGTTTATGATTTATTTGAGTATGGAAACTCATGCTTGCTCATGGACAGGTGCACATTAATTTCAGGCTCAGCCTGGCAATTAAGGTTTCCCTCCCAAAACTCCACGTTCCTCTCTTCCTTGAACTCCCTCTTGAGACAATTGATACTGAGCTTCCACATATTGCCACACAGCTCTTTGGGTTACACCTTCATTTTGTAAAATTACCCCCTGTGTCCCAGTCCCACAACTTGGTCATGCCAACCGTCTTTCTTCCATTGCATTTTCATGTCCTCCACTTACATGTTGAATTTCCCCTTCACACATCCCAGTTCTGATGAAGTCACTGGACTTGAAATGTTAACTCTGTTTTTTTTTCCACAGATGCTGCTAGACCAGATGAGTTTTGCAAGCAATTTCTGTTTTTATTTCCAATCTCCAGGGTCCACAGTTCTTTGTTTTATTATAGGTGGAAGCATAACATTCAAAGTAAATTGCTGAACTGTAAGATTAAGTGAGTGGGTGAAAGCTTGCCAGTTGAATTACGACACAGGTAAGTTTGTGAACATTCATTTTGACCAAATAAGGATGAATCTGAGTATTGTGTACATGGTGAAAAGCCAAAATTGTAGCTGCCCAGAGAAGTTTATGGATACATGTGCAGTCCACACAGTTCACTTAAATGTAGTAGGCAGGTACAAAAAAAGGAATGTAAAAAGCCTATTTAAAAGATGGCATTTATATTTAGAGGTTAGCATTCCAATGAGGTTTTGCTACATTTATATAAATGTCTAGTTAGACCAGATCTTGAATACTGTGCACAGTTCCAAGCCCACATCACCATCAGGATATATTGGCCTTGGGAGGAATGCAGTGTAGAATTACCAGAATGTTTGCAATGCTCCAAGGATTAGATTTGGACAAGAAATCACATAAACTGATCTTTCCTTTCCTGGAATATAGGATGTGAAAGGATGAATTGATTGAGGTTTTTAGTATGTTGAACGGAATCGATATGGGCAGGGAAGATTTTTTCCCTGTGAAGGAGTGTAGGTCCAGGAGACATACCCTTAAAATTAGAGCCAGACTGCTCCGAAAGGAGGTTAGGATGTTTTTCTTTGCATGATATATGGTAGAAGTGCCAAACTCATAAAAAAATTCAATTCCAGTTTAATGACACCAATAGATTATTACTGGAGAAGGATATAAAAGGGCATGGTGTCAAGGTGGGTGACTGGAGTTAAGTTATAAATCAGCCATGACCTAATTGACAGAACAGATTTCAGGGCATGAAGCACTTCAGAAAATGCTTGGTTGATTGTAAAATGTTTACAGACATCCTGAGGCTGCCAAATAAGCAAACAAATGCATGCTCATTCTTCCTCTACCTTAATGACAATCCAAAAGGAGCAGAATAAAACCTCAAGAGAACACCAGACTTTAAGGGGCTCACTGGGAAAGAATATTGTTAGTACCCCTTATAATGCATTTATATATGCAAGTTTCACATTGATTTAAAATAGGACTTTATCTGAGTCCGAAGTGTCACTTTACTGGCACTGGTAATCTTATATCTCTTGAATTTGACATTATCTGAGCATGAATCCAGTGCATAATCCATCCTAGGCAATGGAGTATTGCGGGATCAATGTTTGTAAACCCACTAAACTCAATGTACGTAGAGAGACAGATTCTCCTGCTGTTTGAAAGACTCTTTGTTACCTTCCTTTTTGTAGCTTCCTTTTGTCCTTGTACCACCCCCACCTTGTTAAAAAACAGTTACATTACTAGCATTCTCCACTCCTAAAGGAAAGACATCAACCTAAAAAAATCTTAGGTTTGTTTAGTACATCCTCATCAGTGGTGTGAACCTTTGATCTTTTACTTATAAATTCTGTGTCTGATACTATCTCTCTCACTAACACCTGAAGAAGGACTTGTGTTTTCAAATAAACCTGTTGGACAATAACCTGGTGTTGTGTGATTTCTGACTTAAAACATTAACAGCATTTTTCTCTCCACAGATGCTGCCTGAAATGCTGACTATTTGCAACATCTTCTGTTTTTAATTCTGGTTTCCAAAGCCCACGGGATTCTGCTTTTCGATTTGTGCATTAATATGACAATGAACAAAAATAAAAGTTGCTGGAAATGCTCAATAGGCCTGGCAGCATCTGTGAAGAAAAATCAGAGTTAGCGTTTTGGATCCAGTGACTCTTCTAAGGAAGGGTCCTGGGCTTTCCCAACAACTTCTGTTTTTGTTTCTGATTTACAGCATCTGCAGTTCTTTTCGTTTGACAGTGAATACCGACAACCATTCCAAAAGTTTATCACAAAATCACTAAGCCTTCGTGCAAAGACTTACTGTCATGTCCTCAGCACAAACAGTTCTTACTGACGGTAGAGGTATCTGTGGGCAGATCATCTCAGTGGGAGAAAAACTGCAAATATTGTGCATTTTTGATTGTTATGAAACAACAAACCTTTTATTACCAATCTTACAGTGTGAATTTCAAACTGAAACATATTTCATATGCAATTCAGGCCAATGCTTCAACAGTGCCACATTTGACAAGACAAATTTGAAGATTCAAGATGGCTATTTCTTATTCAACATTTCAATAGCAATGTCATTTTGAGGTCGAATTATATTTTTTCAAAATATGTTTCACTTTTAATGAATTACTGTATCTGAAACTAACCAGAACTTAATTAAACAGAATTTTAATATTAAATAATGTTCTTATTTGATGTTCAATATTATAGTTTTTATTGCTTTGTATATTATTTGCTTGCATAGAATTATTTTTGTTTGTCAAAGCCTTGGCTGTTGATTTGCAATATTCACTGTCTAGTTGATCATTTAAAACAGATTGGCCTGCTAATAAGAACATAAACAAGGAGTGAGTCAATATGATGTCAACCAGTCTTGAGTTAGAGCAAATCAAGTGGAAAAGCTAATAACGTTTTGCTCACTCGGGAAGAGTGACCCATGGATGATTAACATAGGGAAGGGTGACCAAGGGAATAACAATGCAGAGAAGGGTCACCTAAGGAGGAAAATCCAGGGAAAAGCAACAAACAGTGCACAAATGCAGAAAGGAGTCACTTTAAGCAGAGTAACTCAAGGAAGAATAACCCATGATTTGAAACCCTGGGAAGAATAGCACAGGAATAGCAATGTGGGAAGGATTCACTTCAGGAAGTTAAAAATATTCCAAGGGAAAAAAATCATAAGGAAATGATTATCAAGGGAATTGTCACTCAAAGATGCTCCAAGAACTGTGAATAAGAATGGAGAGAAGGGGTAAGTACTTCAGGAAGAAGTGAACAACTGTAGTCTTCATAGCACAAAGATTACTAGAGATTATGGAAGTCTATTGGCCCATGTCATTCAAATAAATATACGCTCTCAAAATGGCATTAGTTGTCTCTTGAATCAATCCAGAGTGTTTGCTTTCGCTACCTTACCAGGAAGTCACTCCAATCATTGATCCCATTTTGTGCAAAGACTTGCTTTGTAGCATCCATCCTGAAATTACCTTTTACCAGTTTATTCTTGTGAAAGTTCAAGTCCTATCCAAGGGCTAAATGGCCAAGTGAGTTGCATTCATTACCTAGCTAAACAAATTAAGAATCAATGTGGCAATCCTTCCAACAAGTGCTAGTGAGGTAAGAAATTCCTGGTTGGATATGTATCGGAAATAAAATAGGAGCCTACACCATCACTATCAATAGCTCCAGGTTATAACATGTATGTAGCCATGCAGAGTGCCACCACCACTTGGATTCCCTAAGTGAACTGGAACGCACCACCATCACTTGTGATTCCTTATATTCCAGATGTGGTTTCACTCAAATTAGTGCTAGGACTTTACGCTTTATATTCTAGTGGCGACAGTGGTAAGATATTTGTCCATATGCCTCCTCTCAAGGTTGACTCTCAACTGCCCTCTGAAATGGCCTAGCAAGCCACTCAGTTGTATCAACTGGTACAAAGTCTCAACAAAGAAATGAAACCAGACAGAGCACATGTCATTGACCTAGGCACCGGAAATGTCTGCAGTAAATACAACTCTATTGACCCTGCAAAGTCAACTGGGGCTAGTGCCAAAATTGGGACAGTTATATCACAGACTACTCAAGCAACAGCCTGACATAGTCATACTTTTGGACAATGTTCCAGACACCATCATCACCATTCCTGGATATGTTCTATCCCACTGGGAGGACAGACCCACAGAAGCAGCAGCAGAGGGGTATACAGTCAGGAGGCAACTGCCTTGGGAATGCTAACATTGACTCCAGATCTCATGAAATCTTATGGCTTCAGGTTAAACATGGCCAAGGAAACCTCTTGCAGAAACCATCCTCCCTCAACTAATGAATCTGTCTTCCTTAACATTTAGCAACATTTGGAGGAAGCACTGAGGGTGGGAACGGCACAAAGTATACTCTGGGTGTAGGATTTCAATATTCTCCACCAAGAGTGGCTCAGCAGCTGCACTACTCATCGAGCTGGTTGGGTCCTAAAAGACATAGCAGTTGGATTGGGTCTGCAGCATGTGGTGAGGGAACCAACAAGAGGTTAAAAAAAAACAGCCAAGCCAGCCCAACTAATGCCCCATCAGTTCGCTCCTGATCATCAGTAAAGTGATGGAAAGTATCATCAACAGTGCTATCAAGCCCCATCTGCTCAGCAATAACCTGCTCAGTGATGCCCAGTTTGAGTTCTGCCAGAGCCCCTCAGCTCCTGATCTCATTACAGCCTTGGTTCAAACATGGACAAAAGAGCTGAATTCCAGAGATGAGGTGAGAGTGACAGCTCTTGACATCAAGGACACATTTGACTGAACTTGGCATCAAGAGCCCTCACAAATCTAGGATCAATAGGTATCAGAGGGCAAACTCTCCGCAGGTTGGTTTAATTCTGGCACGTAGGAAGCTGGTTGTGGTTGATGGAGGTCAGTTACCTCATCTCCAGGATGTCTTTGCAGGAGTTCCTCAGCGTAGTATCCAAGGCACAATCTTCAACTGCTTCATCAATATCCTTCCCTCCATCATAAGGTCAGAAGTGCACAATGTTCAATACCATTCATGACTACTTAGGTACTGAAGCAGTCCATGTTCAAAAATAACAAGATCTGGACAGTATCCAGTCTTGGGCTGACAAGTGGCAAGTAACATTCATGACACACAAATGCCAGGCAATGACCATCTCCATTAAGAGACAGTCTAGCCATTGCCCTTTAACATTCATTAATGTTACCATCACTGAATCTCCCACTATCAACATCATGGCATTGCCATTAAGCAGAAACTCATCTGGTCTTGCCTTATAAATATAGTGGCTACAAGAGCAGGTCAGAGGCTAGAAATACTGTGGAAATTAACTCACCTCCTGGCTCCCCAGAGCCTGTCCATCATCTACTAGGCACAAATCAGGGGTGTGATGGAGTGCTCCCCACTTGCTTAGATGGCTGCAGCTCCAACAACACTCAAGAATTTTGACACTATCAAGGACAAAGCAGCCTGTTTGATTGGCACTACATCCACAAACATCGACTCCCTATACCACAGACAATCAGTAGCAGCAGTGTGTATGATCTACAAGATGCACTGCTGAAATTCACCTAAGATTTTTAGACATCAACTTCCAAATTCACCACCGTTTCCATCTAGAAGGACAGGGCAGCAGATATATGGGAACACCACCACCTGCAAGTTTCCTTCCAAGCCACTCACTATCCTGACTTGGAAATATATCACCATTCCTTCACTATCATTGGGCCAAAATCCTGGAATTCCCTTCCTAAAAACAATGTCAGTCTACCTACAGCACATAGACTGCAGAGATACAAGAAGGGAGCTCACCACCATCTTATCAAAGGGAACTACGGATGGGTAATAATGTTGGCCCAGCCAGTGACGCTCATGTCCCATGAAAGAATAAAGAAAGGGATGTGGTGACTTTGCTACCAACAGGAAATGTGTAGCCACCAGGTCAGGAAGCAGATCTTCTTCCATGGGATGCCATCACCTGTTGTCACAGCCTAAGCCTCCTGAAATTTGGACATGTTAAGGAAATGGAGCCTCTATCTATAGATCCTACTTTTTGTGTAACATGTCCTTTGGCTTCTTTCTTTCCAATGGTCCCTCCATATTGGATCCCTTTGTACTGATCACCTCTCTCCTGGTTGCCTCTATACTGGATCCCCTTTCCACTGGTCTCTTCTCTGCTAGAGCCCTCTCTCCCGGTTCTTCCTCTGCTAATCCGTTCTCTGGTCCTTGTTCCCTCTTTGCTGGTGATCTCTCCAGTGGTTTCTGCTGGTGTTCCTATTTTGCTGCTCCCTTTGGGCTGGACATCTCTTCTGTGTAGCTATAGGGGTCTGTGGATGAAGTTTCTGACTGTTTTGGCCCTCAACTAAGGCAATGCATATTTTACCCATCCTTATGTGACAGATCAAATCTCCAAAGTGTAGTAAGGAACCTCTCAGCAGAAGTAATGTGAACGAATACTTTGCTACAAGCCAGAAAGAAAGTAACTTTGTGTACTGAGTATGTATTGGGGTATTTCCCTGAGGTTGATTTAATTGCCACTATCCGCATGCCTTGCTTTCACTGATAAGTTGCCAGAAGCCTGAGAAACACAGGGACTCAAACCCATTGATTTTAACCCTAGAACTGCTCCAAAATGTGTTCCTGGGGATTAAAATGCAGTCCATACTTCTCATAGTGACTTTTCATCAAATGTGGATTATTTTCTCTGAAATGTAATTAATGATGTTACCATACAATAGACGAGCACAATTCATACCTGGGTTGGGAGATCATTCTGCAGGAGGTATTGACAGTAAGTAATTGATTCTGGAATAAGCTCCTTCTTTTTGTATGCAATTCATGTGATAGGAGCCAGAAATCAGTGAACATTACAACATTCAGGAAACAGACAGACCCAAGGGTCTGAGATAAGCTGGATGAACACAGCAGGTCAAGCAGCATCATAGGAGCAGGAATGTACAGGACAACAGCTCCTACAATGCTGCTTGGCCTGCTGTGTTCATCCAGCTCTACACTGTGTTATCTCAGATTCTCCAGCATCTGCAGTTCCTGCTATCTCAGACCCAAGGGTCTGCTACGTTTAAGCTCCACTGCTATTTGCTATATTTGGTTCTGCCTAGCAATAGGTGTGGGGCTTGTTGTGAGGTTTTCAATGGTCACTCAAAACAGTTCAGAGGTCACTGAAGCTCAGTTTCAGGGTCACAGTTAGTCGGGAGGAAGAGAGATAAAGACAGAGGCAGGCTCCACACAGAAATAATCCGTGCTGCTGAGAAGGTGACTTTGGGTCATTGGCTCCTGTATAATATGGGCCAAAGGGCTAAACGTTAATGATGATAATCGACAGCTGCATGACCTTGAATGAGTCCTGTGAACATTCCTTTATGGACCGAAGACAACACCAGCAGTTTGTTTTATTTTTCAGTAGCTGTGTTTTCTGAATTAGACAGAAGTTTTGTCTGCTGTATCTGTTTTCTTTATGCTGGCTGTATAAGAGAAGGAGAGTTTCATTCCAAGTTACTGGACTTCATGTCAGACTGGGATTGCGAACGGTGCCAGGAACAACCTCAGCCTCCAGGCCAGCCGTCAGTCGAAGGGTCCCCGACGGGCAGAAGGGCATGAGACTTATTGTTTTTTCCTCTCCTTTTCGTTCTTTTTATTTACTTAATAAATGTCCCTTTCTTTTTTCATCTTTTATTATTATTATTCAATAAATGTTCATAATTAAGCAAATTTCTGTTGTCGAGCCTTCTCTTAACTACATTTAACCGAAACCGAAAAGAACCACTTGGATACTCTCTGTGATCCAAGACATTTTTGGCAATGAAGATGGGATTTGGAAATGTGTAAGAGAAGGGAAAAGCAACCTGATGCTCTGGAGACCTTCTGTATTCCAGGGTGGAATGAGGCAGAGTTTGGATTCGGGTCTGTAGCTAATATGTTAGCACAATTAGGACCCTGAGAGGATGGGGGACAGGTATAACTGGAAAAAGAGAGAACTGGAGGCCAGGTTTCTGTGCTGTGCAAGTGCACTGAACCTTGGAGAAGTGTTAACTCTTTGTGGTCCGGTTTGAATGCACCTTTCTATGTTGCTAAATGTTATCCTGCACATTTCGTCTTTTTGTTCCTTGGACCTCGAGATCTGAGGATACTTTGAAGTTTTAGTTTACATTTTGGGAATGTCTGGTGATTGGAAAATGTGTTGTGTGCCAGTATCAGTGTGGGACATGTATGACTAATATAATGTGCTTTTAAGAGACTATTGGTGGTTGTGTAAAGCAAAAACATCTGTAAAATGTTGATTCAAAAATTTGGTTTGTAAAGCTTGGTAGAACTTTACCTTTTGGAATTGGCCCTATGTTGTGTTTGGACTTGTGTAGATTTTAATCCTAGAAATTACTATGTTTAAAATTTCATTTCCTGGCCAGAGTGAACTTCCAAATACTGTTTTAATGCACAAGTGAATCTTTAATTCCTGATGATAAGATTGACTCATTGTAATATCCAAGTGATAGGGACATTGGAATGTTAAAAATGCAATTCCCTGTGTGCAAAGAGTTTCAGAAAAGCAAATTTAACAATGGGGTGGGGTTTTCCTTCCTTCAAGGAGGAGGAGAGATGGATGACATAATTATGTGCAGGAGTTTACACCCCGCCCCCTTTTTGAATCTGTAGTAAATTAATACTAATTAACCCATTCTGCTTGATGTGGAGTAGATGGAACTTTTTTTTAGAAATTGGAGGTACTGAAGGCTGAACCCATTTGCAGAATTTCAATGTTGCAACACAGTGATGGATGAGGCACCCTCAACCCATCAGTAACACATTTCAGTGTTGGACAAGTGCTGTGGAAATATTAATTGTAGTGAGTGTCAAGAATCTCGAAACTAATGAGCCTGAGTATGCTTAAGCATATCATGACAAAAGCTATATTGACTCACACGCCTTGGTATTCTAAAATTTCTAAATGGAATAGTAGAAAATTTAAAGGGATTGTGGGAAATGATAAAGTACATGCTCACAGTCTCACTGGTTTCAATGCATGAAAATGATTAGTAACTTTAAGGAAGTAAACAGAATGTTGAATTTAGACAAATTTACATAGAGATGTATCAAATATGTGGAATGAGTTATCAAGTAATTTTTGAAAAAAGTAGATCATCTTAGAAAAAGAACAAACAAGATATGTCATGCCTAAATGAAACAGAAATGTTTGACTTCTGTTTTAAAATATTATAAGATTATGTTCCATGGACTACAAATCTCTACAGATCTTTGGAATTAGATATGGTGGTAACAGTTAAGTTGCAAAATTGGATGAGACGAAGTAAGTGAGGGTGGAGACTGGTAGCAGAAGACAAAAAATAAATTAGAATGATGGGTTGAAGCAGCAATTCAAGTTAAAATGGTACAGTAGTGAAACTGAGGTTTAAATGAGAGCACAAAACTGATAGCTTTCTCCTGGTGATGTTTGTGTCCTTGTCTTTCCTTTTAAAATAATTGATTTGGTGATCAAGCCACTACCCAAGGCATCAGGGCTGTACATGGAGAGGTAAGTAAAACTTCATAGATCATTTGATAAGATCATGTGGGAGTCAAGAATTAATGACATGGTCTTGAGATACCAATGCAAATGTACAAAAGTGAATGTTACCTTGAAGGTAACAAACATGAGACAGCAAAAAAAAATGCGCACTGAAGAACGAGTCTCAGACATGTACACCTACTTGACGAAAGGATTAGTGTAGCTTGGAAGAGCACAAAAACGTAATTTAAACGATAAGACACTGACACAAAATCCATAGAGAAGTTGACTTTAAAACAATGAAAGTAGTATTAGTGAAAGGGATATAAAAAGAATTACAATCAAGCTAAAAGGTGTGATTAGTTATTATGTCAAAAATCTCACAGAAATGAACGAATATTGACTCTGGAGGAGTAATGGTGAACTGAGTGAAAGGGCCCATCGGATGACATACAGAAACCCCATCTTGAGCATTTGTATGATGCATACACTCCAGGGTATAAACCAATAGGTGAAATTGTAATGTGTTAGGACAGTTAGTGTATGTGAACAAAGGCAGAGCTAAGACTCAGGTGGTATAGGAGTCTGTGGTAAGGGAACCCTGGGGAAAAATAAAAGGAGGGAAACAAATGTTGAAGGCATAGCCTGATGAACGTTAGAGCTGAATTGTTTGATAAAGCCTGATGAATGTCAGAGCTGTATTGTTTGATAAAGCCTGATGAATGTTAGAGCTATATTGTTTGATACCATGTGTACTGTTAACTCAAAAGGGGGTACCTGGATTTGGACGTTGTTACCACTCAATGATACAAAAATTCATACAATTGGCAAGAAGAAAAACATATTGGAGTAGTATCCTTAAGACTGATACAGATGAAGAGAGCTGGAAAAATGATGTTATTTTACTGTCTTTGAGTGAAATGATCTGTGGATAGGGAACTGGAAGATTTAAAAAAAAACACACACAAATGAAGAAACCTGAATCTGAAATATACGGAATTTTAGAGAAAATTATGTAAATAGATTAACTGAAAAAAAATGTAGATGATATTCTGGTCACTTCAGTCAGGTGGCATGAATCGCTGGTTCTATCACGTACATGACCGTACATTAGGGTTGGGATATAAATATTAAAGGGTTGGTCCCAAAGGCCACTGCAGTCATTAATTTGATGATGCATCCTATTGTTGTATTCTTTGTATTGATGCTAGTTATTTTCATTGTGGTTTTAATCTTCTAGTGTAGGTTACATATTCTTATTATATGTTCTTGCGTGGCTGTCACTGATTTGCATCTGCACCTGTCATTGTAACATGCACCGTCAACTATCATCGGGGTGGAATGTATAGGATGGGCTAAAAGTTAATGATAATATTCAACAGCTGCATGATCTTGAATGAGTCCGGTGAACATTCCTTTATGGGCTGAAGACGGCACCAATAGCTTGTTTTTTCAGTAGCTGTGTTTTCTGTATTAGACAGTAGTTTTGTCTGCTGTATCTGTTTTCTTTGTGCTGGCTGTATAAGAGAAAGAGAGTTTCATTTCAAGTTGCTGGACTTCACCTCGGACTGGGATTGCGAACGGTGCCAGGAACAACCTCAGCCTCCAGACCAGCTGTCAACCGAGGGGTCCCCGACGGGCAGAAGGGCGTGAGGCTTTTGGATTTTTCCCTCTCTTTTTTGTTCTTTTTATTTACTTAATAAATGTCCCTTTCTTTTTTCAGTTTTTATTATTATTCAATAAATGCTCATATTTAAGCAAATTTCTGTTGTTGAGCCTTTTCAACTACATTTAACCGAAATCGAAAAGAACCATTTGGATACACTCTGTGATCCAAGACAGCTCAGTACAGGAAGAAATTCTGGGAGTTAGTAAGTGCAGCTAAGCATTGATGTTAGGACTGAGGAAAAGTTCTGGAAGCTATGGGAGCTGGGGAAATCGTGTGACATTACAGTTATGAGTTAGAGTGATAAAATCCACAAGCAGTAACTAAGCATGATTATAGCTCAGGAGAATAATTCAGGAGCGGTACAAGCTTGATGAAGCTAGCTGTCTTTGAAAAAGCTAAAGTTATGCCTGTAGAACAGTTTCCAGAAAGCTCATGAAATTAGCCCCAGGAAAGGAAGGTGATCCACTAGAATGCAAACAGTTGTTTAAGCAGTTCATGATGGAATGTCTGTTGAGGGTGCTTCAAGGCCAGATCATCAACAATAAAGAATTGGAATCCCTAATAAAATTCAAATGAGATTTGGTGGCCCACAATGTTACTAACACCTAATGGGAATTCCTGAGAAATCTATGATCTATGATCTATGATCTGTGGAATCTGCCTTAATAGCGTTTGCAATTTGATGTATTGTGCTGACTATTTGGCGATAATTTATCTGTTATCCATATTTTCCTCATCAGAATTTGGAGTTGTTAGAATGTCAGTCATAGCTATCTTTGCACAATTTTAACCTTTTGTTCATCAAAAATCCCTACATATTGGTTCAAGTAGATTTTATAGATCTGGCTATTCTACGCTGACTGGTAGAATTGTTTCTAGTACTAAATGAGACACAGTCTAAACCCAGATTATTGACCATATCAGCAATGTGGTTAAATTTAAAATTTGTTGTGGCAAGTGGAGGGGTGAGTCAAGAAAGGAATTGATGCAGCCCTCCAAACTCAGCCCTAACAACTCACACAGATCTGAGTTACATGGAACTTGGCTGCATGGAGCAACTTGTTTTGGGATAGCTTCTCTGGTGGGAGGTGGGGAGAGGATGTTCAAGTTCTACTCATGGTCATAATATTTAGCATTAGTCAAATTATGTTATGGCTCTGAAACTTTGATCCTTGATTCTTTCTAATTTTCTTTTGCTAAGTTGGCACCTCTATTTCTTTCCCCCTAAGGAAGTGATGCAATGTAACACTGCTTCTACGGAAGACCTTGGCATTCTCCCATAATGCCACTGGCAAGATATCAGGTGCCTGATTGGATTCTGCGAAGATATGTAACTGGCATCCAATTTTGAGAAGGAAACTTGGATCTTCAAGTAGAGAGACGCATAATTTTTCAGGAATGTGTGATGATGCCATTTAGCAACAAATGGCACATTTTCAGTGCTTCATTTAAAAATAACTTGGCCCAACCTAGCCAAACAGAATTGTTGCAATGATAGAACAATTTTGAACTGGAACTGCTTACATAGATGTCAAAATCATAATTCTAAAAGGATACATGGCAGAAATGAACTTCAAGCTCTATCATGGGGATTTGGACCAAGTCAAATAATCCTCTGTTATACACTAACACCGTATTCTTAATGACCAAACTCTTTCATTCTATTCTATAAATATATTTGCCTCTAAGATCGAGCCAACAAGGATGGCACACATATGAGAGGGAAAGGGGGAGTGAGAATTAGCTCTTTGGAAAGTTTTCATGGAGGTCCAGTTCATTACAGTCAGAAAACAATCTGCTTTACAATTACCCGCATGGGCCCAAGCTACGCCTGCCTTTTTGTAGGTTACGTGGAACAATCCCTCTTCCGTACCTACACCGGCCCTAAACCCCACCTCTTCCTCCGTTACATTGATGACTGTATCGGCGCCGCCTCGTGCTCCCACGAGGAGCTCGAACAGTTCATACACTTCACTAACACCTTCCACCCCAACCTTAAGTTTACCTGGACCATCTCTAACACCTCTCTCCCCTTCCTGGATCTCTCTGTCTCCATATCGGGCAACCACCTAGAAACCGATATTCATTTCAAGCCCACCGACTCCCACAGCTACCTAGAATACTCCTCCTCCCACCCACCTTCCTGCAAAAATGCTATCCCCTATTCCCAATTCCTTCGCCTCCGCCGCATCTGCTCCCAGGATGAGGCATTCCACTCCCGTACATCTCAGTTGTCCTCGTTTTTCAAGGACCGTAACTTCCCCTCCTCGGTGGTCGAGAACGCCCTCAACCGTGTCTCCCACATCTCCCGCACCTCATTCCTCACACCCCGTCCACGCAATAAGAACCAAAAAAGAATCCCCCTCGTCCTCACGTACCACCCCACCAACCTCCGGATCCAACGCATCATCCTCCGACACTTCCGCCATCTGCAATCCGACCCCACCACCAAAGACATCTTTCCCTCCCCACCCTTATCTGCTTTCCGGAGGGACAACTCTCTCCGTGACTCCCTTGTCCGCTCCACACTCCCCTCCAGCTCCACCACACCCGGCACTTTTCCCTGCAACCGCAGGAAGTGCTACACCTGCCCCCATACCTCCTCCCTCACCCCCATCCCAGGCCCCAAGAAGACTTTCCACATCAAGCAGATGTTCACCTGCACATCTGCCAATGTGGTATACTGCATCCGCTGTACCCGGTGTGGCTTCCTCTACATCGGGGAAACCAAGCGGAGACTCGGGGACCGCTTTGCAGAACACCTACGCTCGGTTCGCAACAAACAACTGCACCTCCCAGTCGCGAACCATTTCAACTCCCCCTCCCATTCCTCAGACGACATGTCCATCCTGGGCCTCCTGCAGTGCCACAACGATGCCACCCGAAGGTTGCAGGAACAGCAACTCATATTCCGCTTGGGAACCCTGCAGCCCAATGGTATCAATGTGGATTTCACAAGTTTCAAAATCTCCCCTCCCCCTACCGCATCCCAAAACCAGTCCAGCTCGTCCCTGCCTCCCTAACCTGTTCTTCCTCCCACCTATCCCCTCCTCCCACCTCAAGCCGCACCTCCATCTCCTACCGACCAACCTCATCCCGCCCCCTTGACCTGTCCGTCCTAACTCCCTACCTACACTCACCTTTACTGGTTCCATCCCCGCCTCTTCGACCTGTTTGTTTCCTCTCCACCTATCCTCTCCTCTATCCCTCTTCTATCCGCCTCCCACTCTCTCCCTATTTATTTCAAAACCCCCTTCCCCTCCCCCTTTTCTGATGAAGGGTCTAGGCCCGAAACGTCAGCCTCTCTGCTCCTATGATGCTGCTTGGCCTTCTGTGTTCATCCAGCCCTGCACCTTGTTGTCTCTGCTTTACAATTCATTTGCTGTGTCGTTAGGATTTGAGAAGCATATAAGATTCTTAGGGAACTTCTCGGGATAGATATGGAAAGAAGATTTTGAGATTATTGAAACTGTATTTTCTGATCTATAAAATTCCACAATGTGCCTTTCAAATTTAGGTTTGCTTCAACATTGAATCTAAGCATGTCCCATTTATTTCCTGGAAATCTGCAACTCAAAATAAAATGTCAAAGCTAGGACAATTAAAAACTGCATAGCTCAGTGAAAGATAGCTGGACAGGGACGGGGAAACAATTGGTTTGATAGAGTTATGATACACATCAGCAATATGGAATGCTGGCAGAGCAGGTTCAAGGGGCTGATTGGCTTAATTCAGTTCCAGTGTATCATCAATAACAAAAACGATGGAAATATTCATCAGGTCAGGCAGTATCTGTGGAGAAAAACAGTTAATGTTTCAGGTAAATACACTTTCATCAAAACTGAAGAAAGATGGAAATATAAGAGGTTTTATGTCAGTAGAAGGGGTAAAAGGGGTCAAAAGAACAATCAGGAAAGCCTGTGAAAGGGAGAAGAACATTTTTGTTTTATTTCAGATTTCCAGTATCCACAATATTTTGCTTTTGTATTTCTGTTTCTATGTTCTCATTTTGTATTCTGAAACTTCATTCACCTTAACTGCAGCTAAAAGGGCAACATTTGTGGCCTGTATTATAGAATCATAGAATTTTTTTAGTGTGGAAGCAGGCCTTTTGGCCCATCGAGTCCACACCACCCTTCTGATCTTGTACCCAGCCAGTCCCATCTCCTGTGGTCTTTGTCTCCAGCTGGACAAGGTTGCAAGCTCTGCTGTTCCACACTGCGAGCTCAGACTGGGATGATACTCAAGTTTATTTACACTTGTTAAGTGGCACCATTCTGGCAGTGCTAATCACCTAGTTACCCTGCCCTGATCTACCACTGGAAGACCTTGCGTCGGCTAAACACGTAAAGGATCCAATTGACCGGAATTTCTTCAGAGTAGCTCCTGTTCCAGCGCTGACTCGCTCAGAGGGCGTGAACATTGGAACTGGAGCAGGCCTTCAGCTCCTTGAACCTATTTTGACATTCAGTTAGATGATAGCTGATCTGTATCTTAATTATCCTGCTTTAATATTCGATACACTTGCCTAATAATAAAAAAAATCTGTTTTAAGATTTTCAACTAAATTAGCCTCAACAGTTCTCTTTTGGAGGGAAGGGCATAGAGTTCCAGATCTCGACTTATCTTTGTGTGAAGAAGTGTTTCCTGGCTTGATCTCAAGACCTTTTAACTGGGACTTCTCTGCTTTTCAATCCTTATTTATTTAGCACTTTTCCTTGCAAGTGCAGTGTCTGCTCTCGCAGTGAAACCCCGTGAAATAAGGAGAGGCGTCTTCACACTTCCGTCATCCCTGGGAATCTAAGACACCCTCATAGCTCACATCAATCACACCCACCCATCCTAACTCACATTCTCGGGGAGTGGGATTGGGGCATGCTGTGGGGACTGGTGTGCGGCATTGGGGATGAAATTAAGAATTATCATATTCATCTTGACGCTTGATCCACACTTCATACAGAACAGGCATCTCCAGTGTATAGCAATGAGAAAGGTGAAAATACTAATTTAAAATGGCTTCAGAGACATAAGTCACAGATTCACAACATGAGAGGAGAATCAGGGCCTTTACTTGTTCAACTTGTTTCAATCAGACTGTCAATTCAGCGTTCCCTCTGGAAATATGAAAAGTCCTTGTGGAAAATTTTGAGAGAAAAATCCTGGAGCCATTGAAAAATATTGTACTTTTAATTCAAATGCTTCTGAATGTCAATTACTAAAGAGTATTGGATATGCGACCAAAAAAAAATGTTTGACTGAAGACTCCAGAAAAGTCTTAAGTCACTGCCCTTTTTTACATGCCCTCATTACCTTGTGATTTATTATCTGTCCTACAGTATAGCTGTTTTTAAAGGGTTTATACATTACACCCTACCAGCATTTTCTTCCCCTTGTTATTTCTTACTTCCAGCCATATGAATTCTACATCATGTGAACAAAGATAATTTCTTATTTCATCTCGTACTTACAAAGCTGGCCCACTACCCTTCACTTCCTGATGTTATAGACTAGATCAAACCCCCTCAAAATACTAAGAAGTTAGTCTAGACCTTAACTTTTTCTTCTTTTAAAGGTAAGTGTAAGGTGTTGCATTCCATTTGCAATTCGTAGATAATGAGTTGGATCTCATTGTCAAAGGATATGAAATACTCTTGAGAAAATGGTATCAAGTCACTTGTGCTGAAACAGTATTGGAATCTTGCCATGACAGATCAACAGTCAATTGTGCAATAATTAACACAACATGGCTGCTGACTAATGTAAAGTGGGAGGTGTACATTAATGTTTATTGCTTCAAGGGTGGAGTAAAGATTTTGGAATTTGAGGCCCTTTAGGTGTAATTGCAGTAATCATGCCCGCAAAGATTGACTAATGCTACCTTCTGGCATCAATTTGAAGTTTATTGGCAGGTCATTCATTTCCCAAGAATACAGATCAAAAACTATGGCCTCAGGTAACCATGGGCATTGCCTCCTTGGTGTATCAGCTAAACAGGTGTCATGAGAACAAGATACTTAAAAGCGATGTTTGAAGTTATCATTTGACAGTCATGTTTTATGGCAAGTACCTCCAAGACCCTTATAAAGGTATGATCATTATCTCCTTGGAAGCTTCCATATGCCAACTGCACAAGGGCTTAAAATGGTGCTTTATTTTTCTGAATGTGAGGGTTCAGGAGCTCCTTCAGAAAAATTGCATTATTTTTCTGAAATGCCCACAGATTACATCTTCATGCAGCTCACATGCAGAATATTGTTGCTGGAGGCATTATGGACTTGGTGCGTCTCTGAAGTCAATTTAGAAAGACACAGCGATTACAACTTCGTCAGTAAGGATAACAATGTTCAGTGGTTCCACGGAGCGATTTAGCAAGTGAAGAACCCCCAAGAATGTAGTGTCTTATGATGAGATCATAGATCTACAGGCTTTGCTGTCAATTTCTTCAACTGTCTGAAAGGCAGTGCAGGCACCCATTAAGGATATCTCACCTCCTCATTGTTGAACTTTTCATCTGTTGGAGGAGGACTTGCTGTCGGAAGGAGCCCCTGGAAATCCCATCTCAAGGCCATTGAGGTCACAGCTTCCCTGCATTTTTATGACAGTTGCTTGTTTTATGGAGCAATTGGAAGCCTGGGTGTCATCTCACAACCCTCCACACCCATCAGCACATCTGAGATACCACTGATATTATTGTCTCAAAGGTGCAGCTCTTTATATTCTTTCCCCCTAACATTGACAGTTAAGCAGATTGGGCACTTGGATTGTCCACCATCACTGCCTTCCTCCTTGGTGTGCTGGGCACTTTCGATTCCAATTGCATTGCTTTGAGAATGTCCTCTCATAATCTGCAGAGTTCCTCAACAGAAAAGTCTTCGCTCCATGAATATTCAAATTGTACGGGACAATTGATGCCAAATTCTGGAGGTTTGCCCCAGAATCCTGGGAGCTGCCATAGCTCTTACATATTTCAGAACTCACAGAACTCCTGCATCTGTCCAAGGTCCTTGGGCTATGCAGAGGTGGTTGCTGGGAATCAAGAAGATCTTCCTGCACAACTGGCCTATGACCTCTTTATACTAACCGATACACTGATACACTACAAAGATGCAGCATTGGTCACACTATGACCAAGGCCATAGTGGAGCAGACAGCAGGTCTCCTTAAGGTGAGCTAATGATACCTGGGCCACTACAGCACAACATTGCAGCAGTGCCCAGAAAGGGATGAGTGCATTATTCTGACAGGCTGTACAATTCACAACTGAAGCCAACAAAGTAGGGAATGTACTTCATGCAGGTGAAATAACACAATGATCACAATCTTCTGAGGATGAAGAGGGAGGATGAGGACATTGACATGACAGCAACCAACAGAGAAATGCATCATTGAGACCAAATGGCCAGCGAGAACCTCATTGAAAACCACTTCCAGGATGAATAATTTGGGTTTGGACTAGTTTTAGTTGCTTAACGATTCTGTGGCTGATCTGGAACGCAACCCCTGCTTAGTGCAAAGGAAAAGTGGACCTTGTTACTTCTTTAGTCCTTGAGTGTTTGTATTGCAAAATAAATGTCTCATTATCCATTTGTTCGTACGCTTGATATCTTTTGCTGATTCCACTTTAAAGTAGCTGCACATTAACATCCTACAGACCGTTAGGATCAAAGCAGCAGTCAGTGAGACAGTGCACTAACATCACATGGTGGTGAGATTATGTAGCCCTTAAAGCATCATCAGGATACCATATCAGAGTCATGTAGTGAGGTTCCTCTTGACTGTCATCAGATTGACAGGAATTCTGAGGAATCGCCTTTTGACTCTTTCATAATCAGTAACGTTTCGATGTTTCAGAGAATGTATAGGCTGATAAACAACCCTGAAATGCTTGAGCATCCTCTAGAATAGCATTCAACATAGTGATAGAACGATAGTTTTAGGATCGAGGCTAGCAGATTTAAAACAGAGATGAGGAGAAATTACTTCTCTCAAAGTGTTATGAATCTGGAATTTATTACCCCAGAGTGCGGTGGATGCTGAAGCATTGAGTTAAATTTAAGGAGGAGACAAACGGAGTTTTAATTAGTGATGGGTTGAAGGGTTTTGGAGAGCGGGCAGGAAAGCAGAGTTAAGGCCGAGATGAGATCAGCCACGATTGTATTAAATGGTGGAGCAGTGTCCAGGGGCTGAATTGCCTGTTCCTACTCTGAGTTCTTACAATCTTATATTCTTAACATATGAGAAACAGTACGTTGTGCAGCTTCTGTCAGCAGACCTCTGCACTCTGAAGAAGAGAGGATGTGTGAACTGCCCTTCCTAAATTTCCCAGCCTTAAATTGCAGTGCACTCCCTTGTAAAGGTGATAAATAGAATGAAGGTTTCCCTCCAGAAATGTGTGGAATCATCACTGATCCTATCCTCTCACTCAATAAGCTGGGTGTGAGTGTGGAATGGTAGGTATAGGCCAGACCCTTGCACATTCCCCGCACATTGTACTTAACCTCAATGTTGTCCACATTATTAGAGTAATGATTGGCTGTGGTCCTCAGGACCATTCTTCAAGAATCGCCAGCAACAGAAGATATCTGCAGTCTAGGAGTAGTTACTTGTGAGAGATAAGCAGTGACTAGTGATTGCAACTTCTTTCATCCTTTGGCTGTCCAATAAAACTGCTGATTCCTGACATGGGAGTGACTTAACTAGGACCAACAATGAAAATGATACCGGAACAGAATATTTTAATAGTACGAGTGAAAATGTTTATTTACAATGATGTTTCACCCAAGCCACCCATATGCTCTCAGTAAGTTTATTACTTCCTCCCTTCGCACTGTGTCTAAGTGCTGTGCAATTAGGTGCTGTGGTGAAGTGATCTTGCTCTGTGGTTGACTCTTTTGTCTTGTAAGGCTCAGCTGGTCACCTCCTCATGCTTTTGGGCTTAGAGGGATCAGTGCTGCTGATGGTCTCCTGCTCAGATGCAGGCTCACTCTCCCTGGTGTGTAGTGGTGCAGCTTTTGGGAATGTAGGCAGGGGAGAAGTGGAAGGGCCAGGTGCCTCTGGAGTATCCTGGGAAGTTGCTTCTTGTGGGGCGGGGGGGAGTTGTGTTTTCCTGCTCCCGCTTTGTGAGTGTTGTGACACCACCTTGTTTTTCTGAGAGGAAAAGGGACCTCTGGTGAGGTCAACGTTCCTAGATGCCCTCTCACCTTGCTATTGATGCTGGCGGTCTATGGCTAAAACATTGGAGTCCGGGTCCGTGCACATATCCAGCAGCCACTGAGCTATCCCTTAGAGCTGAGTTTCCAAAGTAGACACTGATCTGTTCACCGAGACAACCAAATGCGCATGCGCTGCCACAGCCAGCATGGTCCTGATAATGTTGGTGGGATTTCCTCTTCATTCCAGCCACTAAGTGCCTCTGGCAAAGCTGGCAGATAATCCCGGGCCTGTCTGTGCATTTTGACCAAGCCATTGATGACTGAGGGTAGTTATTCATCTTCTGCCTGGGGCTGAGCAGGTGCCTCGCAGCACCAGAGGCCTGGAGTGTTTCCACCTGGGCCAGTTGCTGGAAGGAATCAGAGATGTGTTCATTAAATGGTGCCCCAAGTCTAATTGAGATAAAGTAGCCACCAAGGTGGAAGTTTCTGAGCTGGTGAAGGATACTGGGGGATAATTGGCAGTGCACTGTCTGAGCATTCACTGACTTCCCCCTCAGAGCTGGAAGCGGAGATCAGAGTCTCCAACACTGCCCGCTTTGCTGAGGTTCACTGGCTGCTGCCAGTGTTGGTCAGCCCTCTTCTCCAACCTACTTCCCACTGGTGTCTCCAGAAAGCTGGCCCGGAGGTGGCTGGCTTTTGCTCTGTGGCATTGTCAGGGTCAAGCTCAAAAATCACACGACTTCAGGTTATAGTCCAGCGGGTTTATTTGAAAACACAAGCTTTCGTAGCTCAGCTCCTTCCTCAGGTGTAGTGTGAGAGAGAGGGTATAAGAAGGTAACAACCCTAAAACTGGCCACCTCTTTCTGCTTATAAGTTCCGAGCCTTATACCCTCTCTCTCACACACTATGCCTAAGGAAGAAGTTGAGCTCAGAAAGCTTGTGGTTTCAAATAAACCTGTTGGACTATAACCTGGTGTCATGTGACTTTTGACCATGTCCACCCCAGTCCAACACTGGCATCTCCACAACAGGGTCAAGCTCTGCAGGGTAAGGGGCTGGCTTGCGGTGTTTGACACGGTTTGACTTCTGCCTCTGCGGCCATACAATCCACTGGAAATTGCGCCCAATGGTTCAGTTGCATCATTAGTAAGGCCAAAAGCAGAAGATTGCATGAGAACGTTTGTCCCAGGCCACAACACCATGAAATTTTCCGCACTTTAGCTTCAAATAGGGAAATTGAACCTATAGTCATTTATGGGATGTTAATTTATGTTATTACAGCATGAGATAATGACCAAATCAAACTCCATCTTGCATGGCAGTTCAGAGCTTTCTCCTGCGTTCACCCTTAGAGTCATTCTCACAATTTACCATCCTTAAGATAGCCTGAGCCGCAGAACACAGTGAGTGGGAGAATCAAAGCGACTGCTGATAGGAAATATTGCAAGGAACCAGAACCAGGATTACCAACTTCAACATTCATGGAGCTTCTCACACACGACCTTCTGCCTTGAGGGTCGGATAGGCTTCCTTCCCATCTCCAATATTTTGGTCAGATTGGGGCTCAAAAGGAGAGTTATATGTGCCCCAGGAGGGTTATATGTGCCCCAGTTTTGTTTCTGTTGAGGGCAAAGGTAGTTAAGGTAGCATTGTCTTTGAACACTTTCAATCAAGACTTATTCATAAATAATGACCTTGTTGTTTCAGGAAGCAGCATATCTAGGCCAGTGCCATAAAAACATATTCATTCTACTTAATAGAGGTCTTCAAAATTATGAAGGGATTTGCTAGCTCAGAGAGAGAGGAAGAAATGATTGTCACTGGTATAGGGTGGCTAACCGAAGTACATAGATTTAATATAATTGTCTAAAGTCCCAGCTGGGAGATGACTACATAAAAGTGTAGCCCCCCACCCCTCCACTAAAGAAGGATCACTGCAGTGTTTTAGATTGTCTGTAATAAGAAACCCCTTTGTGAAATCAATGGAAAACCATTAGGAGGGAATGGTAAACGTGGAGCTGATGTTCTGTGTTTCACTCAGTAGGGAAGAGCATAGGGGCCAAGAGGCAGGATTTAAAACAATAGGCATTGTCTATGCTGCTATTAAATAAAGATCAAACTATAACAATACCTTGCAGCATTTCTAGAGTATGCCAGAATATTCCATACAGACTAGGAGCAACAAAGAGATGTATTGATTGATGT
>NC_063333.1:124914441-124956875 GCF_021869965.1 Rhincodon typus
GTGGGGCCCATTCATCAGTGCTGATTGGAACTGCCTTCTTTATTTTTAGACATTCTAGGGTTTAGTTATTGCTGGTAGGGCCGTGGTTTGTTGTTCATCTTGCGCAGCTTAATGGCTCAGTTGACAATTTGAGAGGGGCACTTATAAGTCAACCACATTGGTAACAGCCTCGCACATAGACTAGGTGGTACGGAGCCAAGATTTCAGCTTTCCTATCCTGGTGAAGATAAATTGGCAAGTTGTGACAATCCAACAGCTTTATGATCACTTTTCCCCTGACAAGCTATTTGCTTCCAGCTGTTTATCAAAATCTAGTAGAAATCCTGAGATTGTCATACTCTAGGTTATTGACCTAGGCCACTGAATGACGAAACCAGTAAGAATCAAAGCCCTGCTTGTGCCTGCCTTAAAGTGGGTAAGGAGGAAATTATCAACATTCCTCATAAACTTTGAGTTCTGATAAAGAGTTTACACCTGTTAAGTGATTCTTTACAGATGCTGATTGTCCTGTACTTTCAGCATTTTCCATTTTTAATTCTAATACATGTTATTTACTCTCATGAAAATACCAAAAGCCCCTCAGCATTGGACAATGGATTAATGTCAAGTAATTTTGTTACAGACTAAAGATTACAACTGATGTGAACTCTCGAGTCATGGCTGGACAAAACTTCAATTATCACTTGTTACAGAGAAATGTAATTCCCAGTTGGATGATTGAAATTGGGGACCAGCTTTCTGGTGTGCAGGAGTGGGTGTTCATGGAGATGGGAAGGGAAGTTCTGGTGCATTTCAATAGCTGGCCCTCATTTTTATGTAGCCATTCAGAACAGTTTCTGCAGTGAATTATTCTTTCAATAATGCATTAAAATGGCTTCAGGTTTCTTGCTGAGCAGCCCAGGTCTCACAAACTCACAGGGGTTCTACCTGAGCTTGAGTCTGGAGGAAACATCTCAGTCTCCCATATTTAATACAGCAATGGGGTGTGGGGAGAAATGTCAATTTTTTATTTATTCATTAACAGGATAAAGACGCCATTGGCTAGGCAGTATTTATGGTCCATCCCTAATTGCCCAGAGGACAGTTCAAAGTCAACCACATTGCTGGGGGTCTGGAGTTACATGTAGGCCAGACCAAGTAAGGATGGCAGTTTCCTTCCCTAAAGGGCATTAATGAAACAGATGGGATTTTTTCTGGACAATCAGCAATGGATTCATGGTCGTCATTAGAGTCTTAATTCCAGGTATTTTACTGAATTCAAATTCCACCATCCGCCATGATGGGATTCGAAACCGGGTCCCCGGGATGTTTATCCAGGTCTCTGGATTAGCAGTCCAGTGATAATACCACTAGGACATTGTCTCCCCAATGTAACTCTCAGAGCGGAACTCTTATTTAACTTAAACAAAGGGAGCTAAAATCTCCCAGCTCTCTTACTAATGCTTCCTTTAATAAGATGTCTGCGTGGATTTTTTTTCTTGCGCTCTTCACACTTCATAATCTAGATGCTTCTATGAGCTTAGCAGTCATTTCACTGCCAGCAAGGTTGAAAAGGAAAGAAAAACATATTATTCTCAAAATTTGTTCATTATCAGTTTGATCTAGCGTAAAATCTCCCACATTGGCCCCACCAATACAGGATGGCATAGTCAGTACGACAAAGAAAACCGTAAGTATGTTTTTCTTGTATTGCTTTTATGACTGATTGTTACTTCATAAAGTGACATAAACAACCACAACTGATCATATCACACAAACATTAAGTGAATTCAGGCTTGAACTTCACACGATTCACACTACAACTTCAAAGTTTATTCCAGCTATTAATTACACGTGTAACAAATACTGTTCAGAGATAGTTCTCTGGTTAACCCTGTCCTTCTCAGACAAGTGATTCTGTCTCCCTCTCTCAAACAGTAACAATTCAATAGTGCCTCACATGGAACATCTGTACAGAATTTTCCCCGATAATTGTTGAATTGATCAGGAAGTTGATTCAGTTAATACACCATATGGGATTGCTATTTGCTTCTCATACAAATGTCAACATTACCAGTCAGGCACAATTCAGTTTTGATAATGATAACACAGTGTGGAGCTAGAGGAACACAGCAGGCCAGGCAGTGTCAGAGGAACAGGAAAGTTGACATTTCAGGTCGGGACTCTTCAGAAAAATTTCTGAAGTTATCTCTGACTCCAGCATCGGCAGTTCTTACTATCTCTGAATCAGTTTTGCTAATAGTTGGTTTGTAACGCAAAAAATACCCTAAGCCACCCATAAGCTAGCTGTGGTGATCAGAACATATTAACCTAATGTCAAGTTGTTGATGCAGTCACACCTTCCTGAAGAAGAGCATTAAGTTGTAGATGGATTTGCAGCTAAATAACAGTCTGACAGATCATGGCATGAATGACTCTTCTGTGGCTATAACCATCTTGCACCAGCTGGTAGAGTGGTTCATCCAAAGTAATAAGTGGGTTTCATGGGCTCTCATAACTGCTACAATGAGGAGCAGTGGGGACAGTGGTATCTCACTGAAATATGCAAGAAGCCAAACTCCCAAAACCAAGAGCCGGAGATTTGATTTCCAATCTCTGTAACTACATGTTGTAAGTTTCCAATCCTGCACCTTTCCATTGGCAGGAATGTTCACATAGAAACATAGAAAATAGGAGCAGGAATAGGTCATTCAGTACTTGCTGCCTGCTACATCATTCAAAAGATCATGCTGGTCATCTAACTCAGCACCCTGTCCATGCTTTCTCCTCATATCTTTGATCCTTTTAGCCCTAAGAGCTATATTTAACTCCTTCTCAAAAGCATTCAATGTTTTGGCCTCAGCAGCTTTCTGTGGTTAAGAATTCCACAGGCTCACCACTCACTAGGTGAGTCCTAAATGACCTACTCTGTGTCCTTTTACTGTGACTCCTGGTCCTAGACTCCCTGATTATTGGGACCATCCTTCCTACCTGTTTTAGCTTTCTAGTCTTGTCAGAATTTTATAGGTTTTTCTGAGACTCCCCCTCATTCTTCTAAATTCCAGCAAATAAACTCCTAACTGATCCAACCTCTCTTCATAAGTCAGTCCTGCCATCCTGGGAATCTGACTGGTAAACCTTTGTTGCTCTCCCTCCACAGCTAGAACATCCTTCCTTAGATAAGGTGACCAAAACTGCACACAGTACTCCAGATGTGATCTCACCACGGTGCTGTACTCAAATAGAAGTAAAAGTAGAAGTACAAAAACTCCTGTATTTGAATCATTTCACTACGAAGGTCAACATAACATTTGCCTGCTGCACCTGTATGCTTACTTTCAGCAATTGGAAGCATTAAGCCAAAAAGCTTAGTCCTACCTAATATTAAAGTTGGCTTGGTTTAATGAGAGGTGATGAACCTTGATGAACGCTGTTGAGATACTCAGTAACCTCCAGCACAGGAAAAAAGCTTTTCCTCTCCATAATTCACACATAGTAAACAAGCCTGGGAAGAAATAGTACACAGGGTGAATCTGTCTTGGCCTGCAGTTGACCACTGAACAATATGAGGATGTAAAAAAGATAATTAAAGATAGCAATCAATTTCTAAGGCAGGAAGACAATTGAGGGAAATCGCTGTAATGCAAAGTTCTCACCGATTCTGCAGAAACTCAATGTGGGTTCCACCAGTGAGTACAAGTGTTTTCTATATGATATTGTTCACTTCTTCTTCCGTCAGATTTGCTCTGCCCAAAGTCAGGTCCTTAGCCCATTGTCTACTGATGTTACATCCTCCGTTGCTTTTCTCGGCAGATTTTCTCAGTAGTGGCTTGCTTTTGCCTTCCATTCGCAGATCACAGTGAGAAAGCCCCACCTTAGCTGGAATGGGAATTGAATTTCTGTTCTTGGTCATACACAAGCCACTTAAGATGAGAGGCCCCCAGTTGTTCACTGTACCTTTCACTCTTATTAAGTTTACCCTTAAATTAGAAAACACATCAGTGACAATTCCCTCAAGAAAAAACAAAATAGTGCTTGTAGTCCTGGTTTCTTTGTCAATAAAGGGAATCAGCCGTAACAGGCATATGATTTCCCATTCAGCTTCCCCTCAGAACATTGCTCCCCTCAGTTCATGTCTGATCAGGAAATTTGGCCTCCTATTACTTCGAATAGTTTGCTTCACATTTTATTTACTTTTTGGTGCTTTCACACAAGCAATTCTTTTAACTGCGGCTGGTGCTGGAAGAAGACCATAAAAGCTGCCAGGTTGCAATAATAGTCCACTGAGTCCCCTGTAGAGGAGGTTACTGGTATCCACTGCTCCATTTTGCCTGCTCGTAACTCCAGTCACTCAATGTGTAATTAACTAATACGGACCCTCAACAAGAAATGGGCAATAACGAGTGAGATGAAAAACACTTTAAATCACCATTAACGTCAGTCTGTTTCCACGTTGCTTTATCTGGAACGATCATCTTGCTGATGCACAGAACACTATCTTTCCAGTCCATCACAGTCACAGTGAATTGGTTTCCCTCATGTTCACAAAAGTATGGTTCATGCACAATAGCAACAGTTGCGGCTCACTCTTGCTTCTATGAGTTAGAAAGTGTTCTGTTTAATTCCCACTTCAAAGGCTTGATCGTGAAAACTGCTAATCACAGTTTCTTCTTATTCTTGGGTAGCCGCCTGAAACCGAGGCTGACTTTTTTCCAACGTGCGTGGGTGATGACCAAACAGTCCATTGCTGGATCCACACAGCCTACCGCAGGTGGGCTAGCTGGTATTTGAAGAGGTGGGTAAATGGGATGCTTGGGTTTTTGCATACTTCCTGCCACTGTTTGCAACTGGCCACTGTCTGGGCCCATTGGTGATTCTCGAGATGGTTACATCTTCACGTGTACTTCTCCCTCATGGCAAGGGGTTACCAGGAGGATAGGGAAAACACTTCAAGGATGCCCTCAAAACCTCCCTGAAAAATGCAATATCCCTGCTGACTTGTGGGAATCCCAAAATCCCAGGGTAGCGCCAATGGTTAAGCTTTGCCAGAGGTGCCATTCTTCAGTTAAGACATTCTACCAAAAGTTCTGAATGCCCTTGCAGGTACTTTCAAAGACTCACAGCAGATTACAAAGAAGAGCAGGATCCTTACCTAATATTTAACCTTCAACCAACACACTGTCTCATTTGTCATCTATCACAATGTTGATTGTGAAGATCTTGGGTTGACTAGGCTTGTATTCACTGGAGTTCAGAAGAATGAGTTAGGATCTCATTGAAATGTATACTAAAAAGACAGGGCTGGACAGAGTGATGCAGTGATGCTGTTTTCCTCTCTCTATAAGAAACTAGAAAAAAAGGATCACAGTTGCAGGATGCAGGGTAAACTATTTGGAGACGGAGATGAAAACTTTTTTCACTCAGAGGATAATGAACCTATGGAATTCCCCACTACATAAGGCTGTGGAGGTCATGTCACTGAATTTATTTAATAAATAGATTTCTAGACACTAAAAAATGTCAAGGGGAGATAGGGGGAGTATGCAGTGTGGCTTTGAAGTAAAGGATCAACCATGACCAAATTGGATGGCAGAGTAGTCTCGATGGGCTGAATGGAGAACTCCTGCTTCTATTTTCTAAGTGTTTTGTCGATATGGGACCCCCTTTTTATTTCCCGACATTACAGCCGAGATTCCATATTAGAAGTAATTCATTGCTTAAAAAGTACGTTGGGACATTTTGAGCTCAAGAACAGCTCCACATAAATACAAGTTCTCTCCCTCCTTCTTACAGGGATATATACACATCTCATGTACCAACAACGCAGAATGAAGCACATGGAATCACAGTGAGCACAAACAATGATGCTGAAAGAATTGCTTACAGAGTCCGTAGATAGATAAGCGAATAGAAGCATTGGCATCAAAAGTGAGGAAAAAGCCATTGTCTGAAGGGAGGAAGGGTCAGAGCATTAAATCAAGTGGTGAGCATTCACAATGTGACTGCAGGATGTTTGTTGCCATGGTCACAGATAAATTAATGAACCTGTTCTCAGTTGCTGCTGGTGACCCCAATGAAATTTGCCAGACCTTTGCTGTATCGTTTCATATCATCAGAATTATACAGGATATGCCACTTCAGCAATTTTCAGTTTCGTTTCGGTAGTTTTCTTCAGCCTTATTTGGCAGCTCTGTGGGAAGGCTAATCATTTTGAACAAAGAAAAGGTTGCTCCTTTGGCAGCTCGACCAGTTCATTCGGTGAACAACTAAGCCACGTGAGCCAGGAATGTTCTGGGTGGAATTTTAGGGATTTAGGCCTGGATTTTGGCCTTAGGCCTGGATTTTGGCCTTAGGCCTGGATTTTTAACTCTTTAGGGTGGCTCAGGAGCTCTTTAACAATGGAGAGAGAGTCACGATTCTGGAATTCCCAACCCATTCCCAGGAGACTGGACTTTCATCAGGGTTTTCTAAAGGTGTGGGTTGGTCTGGGTTGCAAATTAACATGCTAGCCGGCTCTGTTGTGGAAATGGCTATGGTTTATTCCACTGAAGTTTTCATTCATTTGGGCTAGATTTTTATACAGTCATGGTCCACAGTACCTCAGAAGTGTCCTCAACCATAATCTGAATGAGAGAAAAATTTAAAGGGTAAGCTCAAACGATGCTCTCACATTTTAAATAAAAGCTCCTTTCTACTACAGTGCAATGGAATGTCAAACATCCCCAGACTCTTAAAAGTTTCAATACTGTAACTGCAGGTACCAGCAACTTCTTAACCTTGCATAAGTAAACAATGTAAAATTGATAGCAAAAGTTATGCAGCTAGAACAGTCAATCAATCTGGGACTCAAATGTTCCACAGCTTGATGGATGTCTTGGCTCTTAGCCAAGCTATCTTTACTCAAAGAGGTTTCAAGTCCTTGCAGTTTTGGTTATAGCAGATACCTTTAATTGCTTGTCATTGAAAGGTTTTACCTTAAACAGTGGAAAGTTTTCAATGTATGACAGTTTCTTTTAAATACATTCTCCTGTCATTGTAACATTCTTTGTTTATGTACGGTGTATAGTGGGTGAATGGGCACGAAAGTGCCATGGCCTGACATGGGGTGAAAGGGCATACCTTATTTGATGGGCATGACGATGGTTTCTTTTGGTGGAAGGGTGCAGGGGTGGCCTGGATGATGCCTGGTTGGTGCTTTCTACCAAGGCAAGAGGGCTGAGCCAGGAATTTTCCCAACCCCTGCTGTACACCTCAAAGATGGAAATCTGGACTTTGCCCCAGGTAAAGGTGAGGCCATTTGTGGGTCAAAAGCCTGTATGGTGAAGGAGCTTATTGAGGAGTTAAGACATCAATGACCTTCCTGCCTTGGATACAGCTGAGTGAGCAGTTACTCGCTGTTTAAGGGCCTCATCCAGTCAGCACAAAGAGCAAATCATTCTTGGGTTTGCTCAGGGGTTCCTGAGAAGTGCTGCACTGAGGGATGACCTGGCATCAGGAAGAGGGGCACTGCAGAGAGCTAACCCCTGCCGTTTCAGCTGACCCCTCTATCTCTCCCCAGCCGCTGGCTCCAACCCTTCAATCACCCCTATCCCTCCATTGGCCATCTGGGATCATGTCATTTGCTAATGCTGGACCTTTGAATGGGTGCATGAATTGAAGCAGCTACTGATAGTCATGGACAAAGTGTTCCACCACCTCCCCTGAGGCCCCTTGGTTCCTGCAAAGGTCTGTCACTGGGCACTTAGAATGGCTGGCCCTTCCCAGTCAAGACCATTTGGGATTATGCCCTGCTCTCCAGCCATTGGACAAGACTCCCATCACCAGGAGTAGGCTGAGAGTAGAGTTTTCCCATGGAAGGCTTGGGAATGGGGTATTGGGAACATTTCCTGCATTGCCACTGAGTTAGAATCCCATTGTGTTCCTGGATCGTTCTGTTGTTCCCAAGGCTGGGTTGATAATGAAGTTGGAAACGTCTGTGGCTGAGATGGGTAGCCAATTGAAGCAATACCACCCAGGGGTGGCAATGCCAGAGAAGCCTGCCATCCAGCCTTGCTTCAGCTGAGGGCAGTGCCCCCAGCATTTGACTTGTGTTATCCTGCATGCTGTGACAAACAGGATGTTGGACCTGTATTCATTGGAGTTTAGAAGAACAAGAGGAGATCTTATTGAAACATATAAGATCCTGAGGGGCTGGGTGCTTACAGGTTCATGGGAAATATTAGAACAAGGGGATATAGTTAAAAAAAAAGTGTCAGCCATTTAGGATGGAGGTGAAGAGGAACTTTTCTTCTCAGAATGATTATGAGTTTTTTGGAACTCTCTCTTCCAGAGGTTAGATTGAATACTCTTAAGACAGAGGTAGATATATTCCTCACCAACAAGGAGTCAAATCTTGCCGGGAGCAAATAGCAATGTTGAATTTAGTCCACAATCAGAGCAGCCATGATCGTGTTGTAAAGTGGAGCAGGCTCAAGGGGCCGAATGGTCTACTCTTTCTCCAAATTTGTATGTTCCCATGAATGCACCCATTTTCCTGCTCTGCTTCTGGAGCAGTCCATTGCAGATATCCTTAAGAACCCCATCAATGTTTGGTTCACCTTCACCTATACAAGGGAAGCCAGAACAACGGCAGCAGGATGCAATGTTTGTGCCAGGTTCAGAGGGGCCGAAGCCATTGTTTGTGAAGTGTGGGCGTGGTGAGATGAGCTCCCGCTGTTATCATCCCTCTCTTTCTCTCTCTCTATTCCCTTTTACAGCCCACCTGCACTGCCTTGTTAATTAGAAGTAGGAGAGTACTTGACTGCTTCTTTCTTTTGTTTGTTTCTTCATGGATGTGGGAGTTCAGTGGGTAATAGGGAAGGTAAATGGAATGTTGGTCTTTGTTTCAAAGGGAATGGAATATAAATGTTGCTAAAACTATGCAAGGCACTAGTCAGACTACAACTAGAATACTGTGAAAGGTTTTGGCCCCCTTGACTAAGGAAAGATATACTGGCATTGGAGGCAATTGAAAGAAGGGTCACTAGGCTGATCCTGGGTACAGAAGGATTTTATTATGAGGGGAAGTTTAGTAGGTTAGTCTTGTACTCATTGAATTTTAGAAGAATGAGAGGAGACCTTATTGAAACATATAAGATTCTTAGGATGCTTGACAGAGCATATATAGAGATGTTGCTTATGGAAATGCCTAGGATCAGAGGGCATAATCTCAGAGTAAGGGTCGCTCATTTAATACAAAGATGAGAGGGATCTTTTTCTCTCACAGGGTAGTGAATCTGTGAAATTCTTTACCACAGAGGGCTATAGAAGTTGAGTATATTCAAGCCTGAGATAGGCTGATTTCCAATCATTAAGGGAATGAAGGATAATGGGAGAAAGCGTTGAGGATTTTCAGATAAGCCACGATCTCATTGAATGGCATTGCGGACTCAATTTGTCGAATGGCCTACTTCTACTGATTTATCTTATGGTCTTATCTTATGGTCATATGTGATGCATTTTGGGAGGTCAAATGCAAGAGGAAAGTATACAGGAAATGTCAGGAGCCTTAGGAGCATTGATGTACAGGGGAATCTTGGGGTGCAAGTCCATAGCTCTCTGAAAGTGGCAAAACAAGTTAATAAAGTGGTATGGAAGATGAAAGGCATGCTTGCCTTCAGCATTTGGGACACTTTGAAGTATTGTGTGCAACTCTGGTTGCCACACTATAGGAAGAATGTGGAGGCTTTGGAGAGGGTGCGAACGAGGTTTATCAGGATGTTGCCTAGATTGAAGTGTATTAGCTGTAAGGAGAGTTTGGACAAACTTGGATTGTTTTCACTTGAACGAGAGGCAACCAGATAGAAGTATATAAAATTATGCGAGGCATGGATAAGATAACTAGTTGGAATGGAAATGTCTAATGCTAGGGGGCATAGGTTTAAGGTGAGAGGGGAAAAGTTTAAAGGACAAGTGTGAGGCATATTTTTTTACAGAGGAACATGCTGACAGGAGAGATGGTAGAAGCAGATACAATAACAATGTTTAAGAGGAATTTAGACAGAAACATGAACAGGCAGGGAATAGAGTGAAATGGACCATGTACTGGAGGTTGAAGTGTGACTTCTTAGAGATTTATAAAATCATGATGGGCATAAATAAGGTGAATAACAAGTGTCTTCTCCCCAGAATGGGGGAGTTCAAAACTAGGGGGCATATTTTTTAAGGTGCAAGGAGAAAAGGACAGGGGGACAATATTTTTACACAGAAATTCGTATGTGGAACGAACTGCCAGAGGAAGTGGTGGACACAGGTACAGTTACAACATTTAAAACACATTTATATAAGCACATAAATAGGCAAGTTTTGGAGGGATATGGGCCAAATGCAGGCAAGAGGGACTAGTTTGGTTTGGGAACGTGGTCGACATGGACTAGTTGGACCGAAGGGTCCATTTCCATGCTGTATGACTCTATGACTCTGTTGCCCATCCACAACCGCCCTCAAGAAGGGGTGATGAACTGCCTATTTGAACCACTGCTGTGTGTGTGGTGTAGGTAATTAAAGAGAATTTAAGGGTTTTGACCTGACATCAGTGGAGGGTTGACGTTGTTCCAAGTTAAGGTGGTGTATGACTTATAGGCGAACTTACAGGTTAAGGTGTTTCTTGCGTATATGATTCCTTTGTCCATCTAGATGTCACAAGCTTAGATAATGCCATCGATTTGAATGTAGTTTTCAAACATCAAGGTGACTGTTACTGATGTGCCTTTTGTCTCCAGAAGGGTATTTTACTAGATGTGGCAAGGTTTACATTATCCCTCATAATGTAAATAAAATTAGGTTTTGACACTGTGGTACAATGAAGAAGACAAAGAATCTAAACAAAATGTAGGAGCAAATTACTACAGATGCTGGAATCTGTACTGAAAACAGCAAATGCTGGATATCACAGCGGGTCAGGCAGCATCCATTGAGAGAGAGAGCAAACTAACTTTTCAGAGGAGCATCTAAACTTGAAATGTTAACTTGCTCTCTCTCCATGGATGCTGCCTGACCTGTTGTGATCTCCAGCATTTGTTGTTTTCAGTAAAGAATCTAAACGATATTATTACAGCTAACGGTTATGTACATATATTACATTTGTTTAGGCACATCAGTGCCTGAGCTAAAATAAGCTCTCAAGTTACACAGAGCAGCATGCTTCCAGAGTGTATCGTGCTTCGAGTGATCTGGGATAACTTGGATTCAGAGATCCTGTACCCTCATATCACGTGATATGATACGCAGTGATGATGCCACCAACATGTCTCTTAAAGGTACACTGACATACTGACTGATAGACAATTACACAGGAGTTATGTCAGTGTTTCCCAGTTTGCCACAATGATCATGGGGTGGCCATTATTGTGTGCCTGCATTCGCTTATTGACCTTCTGCAACTGACTCTTCATGAGGTTAGCCAGTCTTTCAGTGGAGACTGCCACGCATTCAAATGCCTCTATTTGTGATGCTGAGTCCACTGATGTGTACGTACGTGCAATTGTGAAGGGTCCGTGAGTTATGTAATTGTGCTTCTTTGGAGTGCTGCTCTTCTGCTGTGGACTGTAATGAATCCTCCCTCGTCTCTTACTACACTTCTGGCAATGTCTTGGGAAAATGGAAGACATTCATTAGCGCTGCTCACAGATGATAGGGGGATCAACACCAAATACTTTGTAGACTGTCAGATGTAATATTTTAGTGAAAACAGCTCTACAGATCAGTACCAAGATGATGTTTTATGGCCAGACCCGAAACGTTAACTTTGTTTTCTCCTTCACAGATGCTGCCAGACCTGCTGAGCTTTTCCAGCAACTTTGTTTTTGTTCCTGGTGTTTGATGGTTTCGCTTGGTGTCTGTGCCACCCTAATCTTTCCAATTGTAACAAACCACACTGTTGCCACCCTGCCAGCATTTAAGACATTCACTTCCATTGTGGTTAGTATTGCCAAAGATGACATTCTCTGCTCTATCTTTCGGGAGCTATAGGCTTTCTCTTCCAGCTGCAAGAAAGGAGAGAGTTTGGCCATTAAAGGTGGAGCTACACCACAGGAGAATCGCTGTGGGAAGGGAAGGTACCAGGCTTGAAACACTGTTGACGTCATCCAAAACCTGAGATCATATCACAGACCAACTAATGGAGTCGATGTTTGTCAGTATAGATGCGTGTTTGAACATTTTGATTGATAATTGCAGTGGCAGCCTGTGACAGGAAATGAAAGGAAAATAGCATTTTGCAACATTTTCTGTGGCTAGTAGTCGCATGCTCACCTCAGAAGATTGTGGGTTCAAGACCTACCTCAGCATAACATTTTGGTTGTTTGCAGTTTTGAATGCTTGAAGAGTCTTTCAGATAAATCAAAACCTCAACTGCTCTCTTTCAGATAGGCATAAAAGTTCCTACTTAAAGAGGAGGAGTTGTACCTCGTGTCTTGGTCAATATTTATCCCTCAACTAACATTAAAACAGAACATCTATCCTTTATCTGATTATTGTTTGCTGTGTGCAAAGTAATAGTAACACTTTGTACATCACAATGGTAATTGGACTTTGTAATGACCTTATTGGTTTTAAAGTGCATTTGAATGCCCTGAAATCATGAAAGATGCGACATAATTTCAAGCCTTCCTTTGTTGTTATTGATTTGCTCATTATTATACTGCAAATATGATTTTTTTAAAAAAATCATCCCATGTCATTCTGTCGTTTAATGACAGACATCAGAATAGAGCAGATACGTGAAACAAAGCCTAAGCCGTATAATTCCTCAGCAATGTCTTTATGTGTTTATCAGAATTCAAGTACCTTGAATGATTGAATCTTTGTGATAGCTCTTTCCCTGTCTACCATCCCTTTCTACTCATATTATTCAGTGCGCTCTCATCCACCCTTGGCACAGGATGAATTTGACATTGATTTGTATCATATTAAAACCTTTGTCTTCCTTATCTTGCCTTCATTCCTGGCGCCAGCATGCCACCTCCATCAAGCAAGAATAAAAACTTTATATGAGATAACAAGGTGTAGAGCTGGATGAACACAGCAGGCCAAGCAGCATCAGAGGAGCAGGAGAGCTGACGTTTCGGGTCTGGACCCTTCTCTCCAAAAACTTTATATGGTGTTTTAAGAGAAGACGACAGATTTAAGAGGTGTTTCCATTGATTAACCCGTTTCCACACAGGTTCATTTCTCTGATTTAAATACTAATCCTCTTAAAATCCTATCACAAAGTCACTCCACTCTTTCTCTGCAACCTCCTCCAGTGCATAAATGATCTGAGATCTCTGACGTTCTCCAGTTCCGGCATGTGCATGTATACCCTGATTTCCTTCATCTGATTATTGGTAGCGATGGTGATATGTTCAGCTGCCTAAGGACTAAGCTCTGGAAATCCTTTCCATATCACTCCAGTTATAGAGTCATAGTCATAGAGATGTACAGCACAGAAACAGACTCTTAGGTCCAACTCGTCTACACCAACCAGATATCCTAAATAAATCTAGTTCCATTTGCCTGCATTTGGCCCACATCCCTCTATACCCTTCCCATTCATATACCCATCCAGATGCCTGTTAAATGTTGTAATTGTACCCGCCTCCATCACTTCCTCTGGCAGCTTGATCCATACATGCGCCACCTTCTGCGTGAAAAAATTGCCTCTTTGGTCCCTTTTAAATCTTTCCCCTTAAACCTCTGTCACCTTAAACCCATGCCCTCTAGTTTTGGTAAAGACCTTGTCTATTTATCCAATCCATGCCCCTCATAATTTTATAAATCTCTGTAATGTCACCCCTCAGTGTCCGATGCTCCAGGGAAAATAGCCCCAGTCTATTCAGCCTCTCCCTATAGCACAAACCTTCCAACCCTGGCAACATCCCTGTAAATCTTTTCTGAATCCTTTCAAGTTTCACAACGTCCTTCCTATAGCAGGGAGACCTGAACTGCACGTAGTATTCTAATTGTTCTCTCTCTTTTAAAATGGTTCTTAAAACTTTTCTTTTTAACCCTGTTACTGTGGCTCGGTGTCTGATTTCATTTGTTAACACTCCTGCCAAGTGTCTCAGGGACATTTGCATATCTACAGGAGCTGTATAAGTTGTTGCTTTTACAAAACCTGTCCCAAATATCCACCGCCATGTTGGTATTTTGTCTTCCCCTTGGCCAATACTCTTGTCTGTTGCTGCTGCTCTACCTTTTTCAGTTTTCACTATAATATTTAATGAAAGCAAAGGCACTAAAGAATCATCAAGGGTATGTACAATGTGCTGATGTCATGGTACTGTCATAGGGATGTTGTTCCTCTTAGGGTAAGATTATGAAAGAAGTTTTGCTTTTTGACCTTGCTGTCTAGATTGTCACATGGAAATTTACCATATTAATGCTTAGTCAAGGGCATATTTGACATTATAGACTAGGGCCATACCATGAATCCAAATTTTTTGGAACAAGCATGACTGACCATTTGTTAAAAACCAGTTCTAAATATTTTGCAATGACATTAGGACATTTTGGTGGATATTTTAGCAGGCTACGTGAGTCTGTAGAGTTGGAAACTTTTCCTGGAAGTCGCCCCATATTCCAATCATTCGTCAGCTCACATATCATCCTTGTAGTGCACCACATTCTGATAACAGTTGGAAAGCAAAAATATTCCTTACCAATTGCACAATATTTCACTGACAGCCAGAGAGTCCTATTTTTTCCATTTAATACAAACACATGTTCAAAGAAATAATAAAAATAATAATCATTTTTAATGTGCCTATGACTTTTATCCAGTGTTAATGACAGCAGTGTCTTGGAAATTGGCCTTCAATTCTTGGAGACTCCAGGCCATTGCCTGGAATTATAGAATTCCTACATTGTGGAAGCAGGCCATTTGATCCATTGAGTTCCACACTGCCCCTCTGAACAGCATCCCAGACCCACCCTTTCTCTGTAACCCTGCATTTCACATGGCTACACATCTGACTTACACATCCCTGGACACTGTGGGCAATTTGGCATGGCCAATCCCACCTAGCCCGCACATCTTTGTACAGTGGGAGGAAACTGGAGCACCTGGAGGAAGCCCACACAGACACGGGGAGAATGTGCAAACTCTACACAGACGGTTGCCCTAGGATGGTGTTGAACCTGGGTTCCTGGCAGCAGTGCTAACCACTGAGTCACAGTATCACCCTGTGATGGCTTTGACAGCTCTTTGTTTTGATTCTTACCTCTATTGCACATGTATCAAACAGGCTTTAGCGCTTGACTCTCATTTACTCCCTTTAATTCAATTCTGACGAAGAGTCATATCAGACTTAAAGCATCAACTTGTTTTTCTCTCCACAGATTCTGCCAGACTCTCTGAGTTTCTCCAGCACTTTCTCTTTTATTTTAGAAAGTTTATTTCTCTCACCACAGATCCTTCCAGGGCTGCTAAATATTTCTACAATTTTCTATTTTCAAATCAGTTATCTCCTTGGCCAGCCCACCTGCCCACTTAAAGCATCGCTATGCCAGGAGTTTGTCTGGAACTCAAACAGTGACTCGTAAGTTCAAATCAATTATAAACCCATCAGACATTGTTGTTTTTTCCATTTAGAAATATTGTGGAATGACTAATTTGTCTCTTTAACAATTGGCCCCATGAACAACCTATCCAAAAACTCGCGTCAGTAAACAGTTTCATTATGGGAAGCCATCATTGGTTCACCTCTTTATGATGCTCATTCAAAGCTTCAAATATACCTTAAAAAGTTCTGTGATCAACTAAGGTTATGATTTTCAACAAATCCTTATAGGTTTTAACATGGTAAATAAATAAATACTGCGAATGTTAGAAATCAGAAGTAAAAATAGAAAATGGCTGAAAGATGTTTAAAAGGGAAGGAAAACAGCAATTAATTAAAGCCATCAATGAAATAAAGAAGCACCACATTATCCCACACATAGAAGGATAGAAACAGGACACCTATAAGTATACCAGCTTCTTCAAGCTCCCTTTCAAGTCATCCAAATTTGCGTTGAAAGTGCATTTGATGCTTAAAAGCACAGGAAATGTCAATCCTTACAACAAGTTGAAAAATCTGCTCCACTGTGTCTAAAATGCTGATTTGTGCACACAATTGGGAAATCCCTAACCTACTTAATGAGAAGTGCATCAGCATTTCTAAAATGCACGTTTTAGATCCACTTGGATACACATCATTGTTCCTTCATCCTCACTTGGTCAAACTGCTGGAAATCCCTATCGAGCAGCTCTGTTAGGAATATCTTCATCAGATGCACTGCAGTGGTTTCAGAAAGCCTATCCACACCTTCTCAATAGGAAGTAGGATTGGGCAAATTTGCCAGCTTTGCCAGTCACACCTGCATCACAAGAATAAGCTTTAAAAGATCTGCTTTCCAATTATTTTAACATACACAGCATTCGTGTTTTTTTTAAATGTCTCTTTTACCTGATGTTAGTCAGTAAAAGACACACCTGTATGGAATAACCTTAGCTCACCAATAATTAACCAATTGAGGTGTTTATGCATTGAATCCTACTATTATTATTATTACCTACTATGACATAATATCATGATCCTGTCTCATCAATGACACTACTCCAGGCTTTTGCTGCGATATGACAATATTTTTTGAACTCAGAATTTACATGTTGACGATAGAAATGAAACTGGGAAGAATGTGCATTTTAGAAATGCTGATGCTGTTCTCATTAAATAGGTTAGGGATTTCCCAATTGCGTGCACAAATCAGCATTTTAGACACAGTGGAGCAGATTTTTCAACTTGGATTCAACAAGGATTAACATTTCCTGTGCTTTTAAGGATAGTTCTGCCATTTAGTCAATAGGAGATTGGATAGGAGATTTGTAACTGGAGCCCCAACAAGAGGCTATTTGGATATTTTGTCAAGTAGAATTCCTGATTGAAGTTTTATTGATACCATAATGTGGATGTAAAATGTTTAGTGTGGTATGAGATTTTACATTATGCACTAGTCACTTCAAGGCTTTGGCTTGGTTCTTGGTAGAACCTTGAGATCACGCCAAAGCCACCAACTTTCTCTGAGTTTGCATGAAGCAGTGAGCAATTCATTGGCAGTGTTGCCAGTTGAGTGAATGGATGATTTGCACAGGGCTATGGCCTCAAGATGTTTGTGGTTGCCACTTGTCCACAGGCTTGGATTCATATTCTCATTTAGTTTGCCTGCACTTTGTTTTTTCACTGCTTCATTCACACCTGCATGGTTACAAACATACTTTAAAAGAGTTTCCAGATTCTAGAAAGATTGAATTTCTCTTTCACTTTCATTAACTGCTAAAAGCTGCTGCGTCCTTTAATTTGGTGCATTCCACTTACCAAACAGAAAACAATGAGTTCAATCTCCTGTTGACTAAATGGCAGAACTATCTTTAACAAGTCCAACTTCAACTATTATCCGTCCTACTACCTCAGGTAATGACAGATTGGTAGAGCTGGAGAAACAACTGACACAAAAATAGAAGTGGTGGGGAGAGAGAAACGGTCCTATTCCAAGAGATGGTAATGAATTACATAAACAGTATCATACAAACATATGAATATGGTGCAAGAGTATGCTATTCAGCCCCTCATGACTGCTCCACCATTCACTCATATCACGGCCGATTTGATTGTAACTTCAACTCCTCATTCATGCTGACCCTGATAATGTTTCACTCCTTTGCTGAACAAGAATCAATCTACCGCTGCCTTAAAAATATTCAAGAACTCTGCTTCCACCATCTTTGGAAGGAAAGAGTTGCAAAGACTCACAATTCTCTGAGATAAAACTTCTCTGTTTTAAATGGACATCCTCTGGGTTTTAAACAGTGATCCCTATTTCTATGTTCTCCCATGAGAAGAAACATCCACTCCACATTTATCCTGTTAAAAACCCTTAGAATTTATGTTTCAATCAAGTTGTCTTTTACTCTTCTAAACTTTAGTAGATATAAGTCTACCTGTTCCAAATTTTTTATGAGAAAACTTTACCATTCCATGTATTACTTTAGTAAACTTTCTCTGACCATCTTTCCTTAAACAATATGACCAATACTGAGCAATAGTATCCCAGATGCAGTCTTATCATTGGTCTATATAATTGATGCATAGCTTCCCTATATTTGTATTCAATTCCCCTTGCATAAATGGTAACATTCTGTTAGCTTCCCTAATTACTTGCTGTATCTACCTTTTGTGATTCATGCACTAAGTCACCCATATGTTCTCTACATCCCAGGTGTTCTGCAACCTTTCACCATTTACATGATTTTAAAATTCTTTTTGCCAAAATGGATAATGGCACATTGTTTCACATTATACTCCATCTGTCGCATCTTTGTTCGCTCACTTAATTGGTCATGTAGTTTCCTTATGTCCTCTTCACCATGGACTTTCCTACTATCTTTGTGTCATCGGCAAATTTCTTTGTCCAAGTCATTTACATAACTTGTAAAGAGTTGAGCTCTCAATATTGATCTCGACGGAACACTACTTATTATGTCTTGCCAGCCTAGAAAGTCTTATTTGTACCTACCTTTTGCTATGTGCTAGCCAGCTAATTTTCTATACTTATAACATGGAACACAGAACAGTACAGCACAGGAACAGGCCCTTTAGCCAACCATCTCTGTGCTGACCATGATATCATTCTAAACTAATCTTATCTGCCTGCACATGGTCTGTTTTGCTCTATTCTATGGCTGTTCAGGTGTCTGTCTAAGTGCCTCTTAAACTTTACTTCCATATTGGCTTCCATCCTTTCCCCTGGCAGCATGTTCCAGGTACCTGTGTAAAAAAAAATTCCTCGCACATCTCCTTTAAACCATCCCCTCTCACCTATCCCTTTGCCCCCTCGTATTTGACATTTCCACCCTAGAGAAAAGACTCCAACTATCCACCCCATCCTTGCCCCTCATACTTTATATACTTCTATTTTGTCACCCCTCGGCCTCCAATGCTCTCATGAAAATGATCCAAGTTTGTTCAACCTCTCCTTATAGCTAACCAGGCACCATCCTGGTGAACCTCTTTTTGCACCCTCTCCAAAGTATCCGCGCCCTTTCTATAGAACTGCACACAAGACTCCAAATGTGGCCTAACTAAAAGTCTTATATAGCTACAACATGACTTGACAAAGGGTTTTCGAGAAGATTTGTAGCTTGGGTTGTGGATGAGGTTGTAGACTTCCTTGCTGAGCCCAGTGTGTTTGCAGATGTTTATTAACCCTGCTTGGTAACATCATCAGTGTGCTTCCAGTGAAGCATTGGTGTTCTGTCCCACTTGTTATTTATATGCCTCGGTTTGCTGGGGTGGGTTGGTATTAATTCCGGTTCTGTTTTTCAGTGGTTTGTATATCAGGTCCAGTTCAATGTGTTTGCTGATGGAGTTCCGGTTGGAATGCCAGATCTCCAGGAATTCCCTGGCATGTCTCCATTTGGCTCGTGCTATTATGGATGTGTTATCCCAGTCGAATTTGTGTCCTTCTTTGTCTGTGTGTATTGAGACCAGTGAGAATTGGTCATGTCTCTTGGTGGCTAGTTGGTGTTCATGTATCCTTATTGTCAGTTTTCTTCCAGGTTGGCCTATGTAATGTTTCTCACAGTCCTTGCATAGTATTTTGTATATTACGTTAGTTTTATTGGCTGTGCGTATGGGATCTTTTATGTTCATCAGTAGGTGTCATCAATGATACCTTTGTGATTATCAAACGCACAAGACTAGAAGAAACCCACTGACACATAAACAATATCCTCACCGGCAATAAAATTCACAAAAGAAGAACAGAACAATAACTGATTACCCTTCCTAGAGATAATGGTAGAATGTAAGAACAGCAGGAAACTCCAGACTAGTGTGTACAGAAAGACCACACGCACAGACCAGATACTTAATTACTCCAGCAACCACCCCAACACCCATAAACGGAGCTGCATCAGGACATTATTCAAACAGGCCACAACGCACAGCAACAACCCGGAATTACGCAAAGCAGAACAGGAAAACTTATGTGGAGTTTTTAAAAGGAATGGATACCCAAAAAGCATAATCTGCCGTTAACTCCGCAACAGACAACAACAAGAAGACACAACACGGCCAGACACACTAGTCACCCCACCGTACGTCAGAGACATCTCAGGGATGACCACAAGACTACTCAGACCCCTAGGTATCAGGGTAGCCCACAAACCAACAACCGCCCTGCGACAGCTACTCTCCCCATCCTGACCTTCTCATCCCCGCCTCCTTGACCTGACACAACCCGTCCATCTTCTCTCTCACCTATCCGCTCCTCCCACCTCACTAACGAATCCCCATCACTGCCTACTTGTACTCACCTATCACCATCCCACCTACCTTCCCCAGCCCCACCCTCCTCTATTTATTTCTGAGCTCCCTTATCCCTCCCTCATTTCTGAAGAAGGGTCCTGACCCAAAACATCAACTTTCCTGCTCCTCTGGTGCTGCCTGGCCTGCAGAGAAATATTACTAGTGCGCAAGATGATTTACAAACTTTTTTGCTTACAATTATTCCTGCTACAATGCAGTTAGTTATTAAGCGATATATAATAAAATTGGAAGCATTAAGCTTTTCTTGGAATTGCATTGTGATGTTCTAAGAAAGTTGCCCGTCTTGTAAGGACATATGTTACAGTCTGATGGTGTGCTGTACAGTAGGAAGTACTGTCTTATGAATGAGACTTTATACCAAGGTTTAATTTGTCCTCTTAAATGGATATCAAAAATACCATGCTACTACTTGAATGGCATACGAGTTCTTCCCAGTGTCCTTGCTAATACTTATAGTCTACTTTAATATCATTAAAACAGACCATCTGGGTGTTATCACGTGGCTTTCTGTGGGACCTTGATGCATGCAAGTTTGCTGACACTTCCTACATTCCAACAATGATTGCACTTCGACAGTGCTTAATTGGCTGTCAGAGTTTTTGTTATTCACTTGTGGACGTGGGTATTGTTGGCTGACTAGCATTTATTGCCTGGCCTGAGTTACCCTTGAGAAGGTGGTGGTAAGCTGTCTCCTTGAACTGCTGCAGGCCACCTGCTATGTATTGCCACTGGGAGGGATTTCCAGGATTTTGACCCAGTGACGGTGAAGGAACAGTGATATATTCTCAAGTCAGGATGCTGAGTGCTTTGGACGGCAACTCGCAGGTGGTGGTGTTCCCATGTATCTGCTACACCTGTCCTTCTAGGTGGAAGTGGTTCTGAACTTGGAAAGCACTGCCTAAGGATCTTTGGTGAATTTATGTAGTGTACTTTGTAGATAGTACACACTGCTGCTACTGAGCGTCAATGGTGGAGGGAATGGATGCTTATGGATGGGATGCCAATCAAGTAGGCTGCATTGTCCTGGATGATGTGTTTTTGGACCTGCACGCAGCCAGGCAAATGAGCAGTATTCCATCACACTCTTGACTTTTGCCTTGTAGGATGGTGGACAGGTTTTGGAGAGTCAGGAGGTGAGTTACTCGCCACAGTATTCCTAGCCTCTGACCTACTCTTGTAGCCATTGAGTTTATGTGCCAAGTTCAGTTGAGCTTCTGGTCAATGATAAGCCCCAGGATGTTGATACTGGTGGATTCAGTGATGGTAACACCATTAAATGTCAAGGGGCAGTGGTTAAACTGTCTCATTGGAGATGGTCATTGTCTGGCATTTATGTGGAGCGAATATTACTTGTCAGTCCAATCCTTGGTATTGTCCAGATCCTGTTATATTTGAACATGGACTGGTTCAGTATCTGAGAAGTCATGAATGGTGCTGTCATCAGTGTTCATTCCCACTTCTGTCCTTTTGATAGAGGGAAGGTCATTGATGAAGCAGCTGAAGATCGTTGGACCTAGGACACTACCCTGAGGAACTTCTGCGGAGATGCCCTGGAGCTGAGATGACTGACCTCCATCAACTACAACCATCTTCCTATGTGCCAGGTATGACTCCAACCAGCAGAGAGTTTTTCCCAAGATATCCATTGTTTCCAGTTTTGCTAGGGCTCCATGATGCCACATTTGGTTAAATGTGGCTTTGATGTCAAGGGCTGTCACTCTCAACCACCTCTAGAATTCAGCTCGTTTGTCCGTATTTGAACCAAGGCTGTAATGAGGTCAGGAACAGAGTGGGTTTGGTGGAACCCAAACTGGGCGTCACTGAGCAGATTATTTCTGAGCAGGTGCTGCTTGTTAGCACTGTTGATGACACCTTCTATCACTTTACTGACAATCGATAGCAGATTGATGGGGCAGTAATTGGCTGCGATGGATTTGTCCTGGTTTTTGTGTACAGGACATAACTGGGCAATTTTCCACATTGTCAGGTAGATATCAGTGTTGTAACTGTACTGGAAAAGCTTAGCTCAGGGAGCAGCAAGATCAGGAGAACAGGTCTTCAGTACTATTACCGGAATGTCAACAGGGCATGGAGACTTTGCAGTATCCAGTGCCTCTAACCATTTTTTGGTATCACATGGTATCAAATTGGCTGAAGACTGGTATCTATAATGCTGGGGTCCGCTGGAGGAGGCCAAGATGGATCATTCACTTGGCACTTTCTGGCTGAAGATTGCTGCGACTGCTTCAGCCTTATCTTTTGCACTGAGGTGTTAGGTTCTTCCATCAGTGAGGATGGGGATATTTGTGGAGCCTCCTCCTCCAGCTAGTTATTCAATTGTCCACCACCATTCACAACTGGATGTGCAGGACTACAGATCTTAGTTCTGATCAGTTGGTTGTGGGATCGCTTAGCTCTGTCTATCGCTTGCTGCTTACACAATTGGCATGCAAGTAGTCCTGTTTGGTGGCTTCACCAGGTTGACACCTCATCTTCAGGTATGCCTGGTGCTGCTCCTGGCCTGCCCTCCTGCACTCTCCATTGAACCAGGGTTGGTCCACTGGCTTGAATGTAATGGTTGAGTGGGGTATATGCTGGGCCATGAGGTTACAGATTGTGTTGGAGTACAGTTCTGCTGCTGTTCTTGGCCTCAGGAATCACCCGTCTTGAATTGCCAGATCTGTTCAAGTCTATCCCATTTAGCACGGTGATAGTGCCACACAACACAATGAAGGGTATTCTCAACATGAAGTTGGGACTTTGTCTCCACAAGGATTGTGTGATGGTCATTCTTACTGATACTGTCATGGGCAGATGCAACTGCAGCTGGCGGATTAGTGAGGATGACGTCAGGTATGTTTTTTCGCTCTTGCTAGTTCCCTCACCACCTGCCGCAGACCCAGTCTAACAGCAACGTCCTTTAGGACCCGACCAGCTGGATCAGTAGTACTGCTGCCGAGCCACTCTTGGTGGTGAACATTTAAAGTACCCAACCAGAGTACATTCTGTGCCTTTGCCACCCTCAGTACTTCCTCCAAGTATTGTTCAAACTGGAGGAGTACTGATTCATTAGCCAAGGGAAGATGGTACATGGTAATCAGAGGTGGTTTCCTTGTCCATGGTTAATCTGAAGCCACATGATTTCCTGGGTCCAGGTTCATTATTGAGGACTTCCAGGGCAACTCCCACCCAAACGTATACCACTGTGTCACCACCTCTGCTGGATCTGCTTTGGGATCATGAAATACTAAATTTTTCTCCCTTCCCAGCCTGAAGGAGGTATGCATTATAGTGATGTTTTCCCACTTGAGAACTAAAGTGTAGTTCAATGCTCATAATTCTTGTCTGTATTAATATATCTATCATTTCCACATTTATGCATTTGTGTTCTTTACTTGAAAATGACTGACCAACAATTCTATTGGAAGCTGAAGCAAAAACCACTACCAAATAGCACATGGAATGTATAATTTGATGTGAATTTAAGAGCGACAGGAATTCGATTTATGACTGAAAAGGCATCAAATGAAGTAAAAAATAGTGCCACAAAAATAGTCTTGGTTATAGAGGTAAAATGGCTGTCTATATTTTCCAATTACTTATGCAAAATTAATCCGTGATTCTGAGTACCTTAATGGGTCTGACTGAAATACGTTAAATAGTTGCTAATTCAAGTATTTGACTTCACCCACAGTTTTCCTTTTCATGAAGACTGCTGTTATTTTCACTTTAAAGCATCTATCTTTCCCCACAGCTCTCAGACGATCTCTCTCTGACACTTGTTGGATTCTTGAGGTTGATCCAGCAACAGGTCTGAGATACTGGATTGACTGTCTTCCAGCTGGCTTATAAAGGGCTGTACTATTTCACAAATTTCAGTGGTAAGACTGTCTGCAGCATTTTAGTATTTGTCGAGACGTCTTGAAATACAGGACACATTTTTGACACATGCTCCCCTTAAATAACCTTTTCACCCTTTGTGAGGGCTTACAGAGGTTCTGCTTGGTTCTCCTGCCTGCATCTCCCCCTTCTCTAAGGACGTTCTAAGATAGTACCATCTACTGACGTGCATAGAAAGATCTGCATTGCTTGCAAACCACCTGTCAGATTTAGACTGGTTAATGCTTGAGTTTTCATTGCTCAGAGACATCACTCCAGCTCAGTTTATAAATGACCGGTGGAATGAGGATTTAAAAGGGTTTGTCTGGTGCACTGATAGTGTCCTTATCTCTGGGCCAGCAGACCTGGATTCGAGTCCCACTCTCTCCAAGTCTGAACAGAATAAATAAATATCTATTAGTGATCAGTTTGATCAATAGTTCTATGATCATAACATTTGACTGATCTTAGCGTACAGCTACCAAGGTCTACTATAATACTGGCTAGGTCAAAGCATTGGTCTGCTTAAGGATGCCGATCTTAGGCTGAAAGTGAGTGAAGCAACAGAAGAAAGACAATTGACAGTCTGAGCAGCACATTTAGTGAACATGCTTTTTATTCCCCTGTGCATGAAGTACCAAACTCTAGTGAGAGTGTTGCTCAAACCCAAAACAACTAGGTTTGCCTGAAGATTGTGTCAACTCAATCCCTACAGTGTTGCTCGCCTATTCAACCAAACCAAGATTCCAACAGAAAACCAATTGGTTCAACACTGGCCAAGTTATTGAGAATGGTATTTGTTCATGGACCATGCAATTCTTTGAAGCAGGTGGGGGCCCATGACTCAGTTCAAAATGCAGTTTCTGACATTCAATAGTTGAGGACATTCAACAGAAGAGACCAGGATCCTTAACCACACCACTCACATGGAACTACACAGCCAGAATGGCTCCCCATGCATGGAATGAGACAACACTGTCTTTTTATATAAAAAAGGAAGTTTCTTAATTTTATTGAGTAATAAGGATAAGTGTTAGTTTCTTGTGGGCAGGGATGGTGGTGTGAGATGGCTGTCAAAGGCTACCCTCCTGCCCTTGCCTCCAACCCCTTTGTGCCTGCTCTCCCCATGAAACCATCACACCCATCCACCCAGCCTCTAAGTTTTCAGTGGCCAGATGTTGCCAATTTCAAATTGGCTGTTAGCTTCTGGCAAGGCAGGATTTCGCTGCCAAGGCTTCCGATCTGCTGATAATGTGTTGCTGGTCAACTCCTAAGTACAGTGAGTTTTCTCTTTGAAGGGGTGGGGAGTCAATCACTCCAGGAGAACTCCCCCCAATGCAAGAATGAAGAACTAAATCTTGGGCCATTACCACCTTTAAATGATCTGGAGATGACGAGATATAAAACCACTGCCTGAGTGTAGCAAGTGCAGTAATTGTCCTTTTTGGAGAATGTAGGGGCTGAGTTGACACAATCTTCAGGCAAATCTAATTGTTTCGGGTTTGAAGTACTCCATTGTAAAAATTTAAGTTGATTTGCTTTTCTGTACTTTTGAGATTCTGAGCAAGATGGTGAAACATAGAACATAGAACATTACAGCGCAGTACAGCCCCTTCGGCCCTCGATGTTGCGCCGACCTGTGAAACCAATCTGAAGCCCATCTAACCTACACTATTCCATCATCATCCATATGTTTATCCAATGACCATTTAAATGCCCTTAAAGTTGGCGAGTCTACTACTTTTGCAGGCAGGGCATTCCACGCCCTTACTACTCTCTGAGTAAAGAATCTACCTCTGACATCTGTCCTATATCTATCACCCCTCAATTTAAAGCTATGTCCCCTCGTGCTAGCCATCACCATCCAAGGAAAAAGGCTCCCACTCTCCACCCTATCTAATCCTCTGATCATCTTGTATGTCTCTATTAAGTCACCTCTTAACCTTCTTCTCTCTAACGAAAACAGCTTCAAGTCCCTCAGCCTTTCCTCATAAGACTTTCCCTCCATACCAGGCAACATCCTGGTAAATCTCCTCTGCACCCTTTCCAATGCTTCCACATCCTTCCTATAATGCGGTGACCAGAACTGTACGCAATACTCCAAGTGCGGCTGCACCAGAGTTTTGTACAGCTGCAACATGACCTCATGGCTCCGAAACTCAATCCCTCTACCAATAAAACCTAACACACTGTACGCCTTCTTAACAACCCTATCAACCTGGGTGGCAACTTTCAGTGATCTATGCACATGGACACCGAGATCTCTCTGCTCATCCACACTACCAAGAATCTTACCATTAGCCCAGTACTCTGTATTCCTGTTACTTCTTCCAAAGTGAATCACCTCACACTTTTCCGCATTAAATTCCATTTGCCACCTTTCAGCCCAGCTCTGCAGCTTATCTGTGTCCCTCTGTAACCTGCAACATCCTTCCGCACTATCCACAACTCCACCGACTTTGGTGTAATCCGCAAATTTACTAACCCATCCTTCTACGCCCTCATCCAGGTCATTTATAAAAATGACAAACAGCAGTGGCCCCAAAACAGATCCTTGAGGTACACCACTAGTAACTGAACTCCAGGATGAACATTTCCCATCAATCACCACACTCTGTCTTCTTACAGCTAGCCAATTTCTGATCCAAACCGCTAAATCACCCTCAATCCCATGCCTCTGTATTTTCTGCAATAGCCTACCATGGGGAACCTTATCAAACGCTTTACTGAAATCCATATACACCACATCAACCGCTTTACCCTCATCCACCTGTTTGGTCACCTTCTCGAAGAACTCAATAAGGTTTGTGAGGCATGCAAGTTTTGGCCTTTAACCAGTAACTGAAAGACATTGCAGTTATTGCAACAATCTCCCATCCTGCCTGTATGGAAAAAACTTTTTTGAAAAAGATTAAAGAACAGAAATGGGTGAAATTTAAATTCAATTCATTAAAACTGGAACATAAAGCTGGACCCAGTAATGGATTATTGTAAAACCCCTATTGTCTTTTTGGGAAAGAAATCTGCCAGAGTTCCCTGGCTTGGTCTACATGTGACTCTTGACCCAAAGCAAAATAGTTGACTAAGACACTCAGTCAAAGGGTACCGAGAGGTGGCCAATAGACATTAGCTTTGCCAGCAATATCCAGGTCTCATGGAAGGATAAGAAGAAGAAACTTCCCTTTTTTCACAATTCTTCTGGATCTCTCCCTCTGTAGTAGACAGTTCAATTGTGAGCTTTGGCGTGTGTAAAATTCCTCACCTAAATCTACTTGAAATGTTGCCATGATGTAATTAAATTATTGCTATGGCTTACAGCACATTCACACACGTGTGTATGTACGTGCACATACCAAATAAAAATGTTTTGAAAATGACAACATGGAGCGCAATTTACATTCATTCATTGTGTTTAATTTGTTCAACTAGCCTTGGCAATTAAACCTACATTCTTCAAATTGGCGTTCCTTTTTCGGCCATACTTCATTGCAATGCCATTTTAAACATGTTTGGAACGAACAAAAAAGAAGGAAGACCTGACAGTGGAGCGATAATCTGTCTTTAATTCATAAGGCTTGGCAGGAGAAGGGACAAGGCTGTAGCCCAGATGTGGCAAGACCACAGGTGTACAGAGCACTCAGAGCTGCTGATCAATAATAATAAAGAAAATCTTACTGAGTTTACCAGACCTTTCTCAGTCTCATTAGTAAATAGCAACTGACTCTGTAGGTTTTGCAGAATAATTCTGGAAAGTTTCAAACCTCATGAGCAACAATATGCTGAGGCTGGCAGTTCGCCCAGATACTAGTCTTCTTATGTTAGACATTTATTAGAACAAAAATCACTCAGCCAAAAATATTGTCACAATCCAATACAAATCTTTAGCTGCCCTCATTATTGGATTGAACCTTGGAGGACTTTCCTGTATTAATTCATGGAAGGTGGGCATCACTGGCAAGGACAGCATTTATTACCCAGAGGGCAATTAAGAGTCAACCACATTGCTGCGGGTCTGGAGTCACATATAGGCCTGACCAGGTAAGGAAGGCAGTATCCTTCCCTAAAGGATGTTAGTGAAACAGATGGGTTTTTCTTGACAACCAACAAATGGTCTTTTTCTTCCCCCCCCACCACCCACCCAACACTTAATTTCAGATTTTTATTGAATTCAAATTCCACCATCTGCCATGGCAGGATTTGAATCCAGGTCCCCAGAACTTCCTCTGGACTTCATAGAATCATAGAATCCCTACAGTGTGGAAACAGGCCCTTCGGCCCAACAAGTCTATTCGGAACCTCAGAGCATCCCACCCAGACCCATCCCCTTGTAACCCACCTAATCTACACATCCCTCAGCACTATGGGCAATTTAGCATGGCCAATCCACCTCGCGTGCACATCTTTGGACTAGGGGATGAAACCAGACCACTCAGAGGAAACCCACGCAGGCACGGGGAGAATGTGCAAACTCCACACAGACAGTCACCCGAGGCTGGAATCAAACCCGGGTCCCTGGCACTGTGAGACAGCAGTGCTAACCACTGAGCCACTGTGCCGCCCCACAGTCTAGCGATAATACCACTAGGTCAATGCCTCCCTCACTCATTCACATTAAAATTTTTCTTAGTACCAAAAAGGTACATACAAAGATTTTTAGTTTAAGGTTTGATCACTGAACTTGTAAATTGAAATAAAGTGACATACCTTGTTTGCTGAATGTTCAAACTTCTCTACAAAATATAGCAGCTTCTCAGCTTCAAAATTGAAAGCACAGGGCTATAAGAAACTCAAACACAGTGTATCGCAGGCCTGGTGATAAAATCAGGCATTAAGCTGAGGCCCTAGTTTTGACACTTGTTCAATTAATGGGCCCTTGATTTTTAATTAAATTATGGCTGTAAGGTGCAGTAGAATATTATTATAAAATTAAGTCAAAATACACGTGTTCCTTGTTAACCAGATGACTCTCAAAAGAAGTAAGGGCTTCTTTTCCCAGCTGATTACGGTCGGCTAAAGTATTTCAATCCTTGTACAAAGGGCTCTTGTGGGACTGTAGTACTGTTCCCTACCCTGAGCCAGAAGGCCTAGGTTCAGGTCTCACCTGCTCCAGAGGTGTGTCATAATATCTCTGAAACAGGTTGATTAAAAATATCTCTACCCTTGAACATGTGGGAAATGGTAAGATGGGGCAAACAGCCAACTATAGTTCAATAGTAGCACTATTGTCTCTGAATCAGATGGATGTGGATTCAAGGTACGCCAAAAAATATGCATAAAATTCAAGTTGCCACTGTGGTGTAGTACCAAGGGAAAGATGCGGATGTGATGTCATGTCTTTTCGGTTGAAAGCAAAAGGCTGTATAACACAATTTTGACAAAAGTAGAGGAGCTAATATTTGCCCTCAATCAACAACACTAAACAAATGGGGGGGTTGGGGAGGTGAAAATTATTTTAGGCTTGTAATTGAGGCCACATTGGGAATCAATCCCATGACCACTCATATTGAAGCAGACAGCACATAAATGTTTGCCTGTCACCTCCATGACTGACAGAACATACAGAAGGGGCCCCAGACATATACGTGGCTCTCTTTGTGCATAGTTAACATGGGCCTCTGAAAGTTAGCTACTGCCTCATCGTGGGGAGCTCTATTCACACATTGGGAGCAACTTGAGCAGTCCAAGGAAGGCTATGATAGAAAAAACACAAAATCAAATGGTGCAAACATGAGGAAGAAGGTTGCTATATCGTAACAGAGGATCAGGAGACACATCCTAAGAAAGGAATAGGAACAGGTGGCAAGGGAAGTCAATTCCTGAAGTCAAGGTCAGTGAATGTTTCTCATCTGTGCCCATGGGTTTCTTTTTTTTTACCCAACTCCCCTTCCGTCACCCCAACCCTCCTCTTCTGTGTTTCAACTCAAAGAGCATGAAGTGTGAGAGCAGTAGCAGATCTCAGATGAAGAGGCACCATCACTGGATCAGGTGCCAGATCAGATATTGGCTGTGCATATACCTTAGAGGATAGTATAGAGCCATGATCACAACATAGTGAGTCACTGGATGTGAGTGGCTGCAACCATGGTAGAGGGTGAAAGCTGGCATATGCTAGCTCCCTCGGGGTATAAGTCATAAACAAGTTCTGCTGTAGAGGTCTTAGACGAAGAATTTAATGAGGCAGCACTTATAAGGATGATGGGTCGTACACAGAGATGTGTAGTGCGCTGGCTAGACTGCCATGGAACCACTTGTAACTGAGAAGGATCATGGAGCAGACTGGCTCCAACATAGCACAGGGCTTCACAGAAAGCTTGGAAGCCATCTATATTAGCATGGAAGTGGTGGCCAATTCCACAACAGCACTTGTAGATCTAGTTGTGTGGCAGCATCTGGGAGCCAAGTGAGTCATAGAGCCATTTTTGCACAGAAGGATGCTATTGAACTTATCTAACCCATTCCAGTTCCCTGCAGAGCAATCCAGTCATTCTCATTTCACCACCCTCAAGAACAGTGTGTTTTAGGTCATTTTTGTTTTGAGGTACACCTTTAAGTGGGTGTGATTTAGCCACGGTGTGTTTTATCAATTGTAGCTCCAAACCCAGTCCTGTGTACAACTTCAACTGTGTAATATTACTACCAAGTGGTCAAATTCTTAATAAATTAATTTACATTCTTCTGTGTTACTCAGTCCCTTACATGTGCTCTGTGCCTTGATGTAGGTATACATAAGGAGAAGAAAAACACAATTGTACTCATTGCATGAAAAATGTACTTCCCCACACTCTCCCTGAATTTTTTGCCCAAAATCTTCAATCAGCGTCTGCCAGTCCTTGTATTATAATGGGAACAGTTTTCCTTGTCTACATTATCTAAGGCTGTCATAATCTTGTGCATCTCTGTACAACTTCATTGGAAGCCAGATGAAGGACATGAGATCTATGCCTGTTGCCATGGAGGCTCCAACTGTTGCCATCATGGCTGCAGGTCCAATGTGAAGGAGGAAAATCCCCCAAGAGCAGTTTGAGCAGTCTGAGGAAGGCTATGATAGAAAGAACAGGACTGCCAATGGTGTAATATGGCAGAGAAAGGAATCTATGTTTTCCGATCCATATTGGAGATGTTATTAATTGCTGCGGGTTGGGTTGTAAGAGGTTACACTGTTAAGTGACTACATTCTACTTGAAACATAGGAAATTATATAATGACCCTGGCTGTGGTGGAGTTAGAGAAGCTTCTTAAAAGTCTTTGATTGTATAAAGACTGTATCTTTATATTTTTCTGTGTTTCAGATTGTGAACTGAAATGGGTGAAGGAATATTTCGAAAACTAAAGATTGCAAAGGGATTGCCTCACTTTTTAAAAGCAGTTGACAAAACTTCTTGTAAGCACTGTTTATATTTTACTTTTTCTTCAACCAGTGGGGTAAGTTTAGTTACAGACAAACTGGCACCATAGATGTGTACAAAGTGAGATTTGGCCAGCAACAGCTAGCTGATTAGTCTGTGAAATTCTTACCAGTTGTCAATGACAAAGGTCTTCTCCCTACAAATGACCGTGTGATATGCTCCCAGGCAGCTGTACAGCTTTGGGTGTGAATGTGAACAAGATAGCCAGAAACACTTGGGCCTCCAAAAAGGGAGATTTTATCCTTTCCCTTGCAGTAAAAAAAAACACCTAAAGATTGGTTGAAACCCATTTATTTTCCCTCACCAATTGCTACAAGCTGTTGCTTTAAACCAATGGGTCATAGACTTTATAAGTTGTGAGCCAGTTGCTCTGTGCCCCTTACCAGCAAGTGTAAAGTATCTGGAGAAGAAGAGATCAAAAATTATTAAGTCCTGGCAAGCCAAAAGGGTCATCTCAGTGACTTTGTGGGCAGGAGCTATTGAACTGCCTCCCAATTTATCCCTCCACCTATAACACCAATGTATTTTTGGGGTCAGTATATATTTGCATGTGAGAGTAGGGAGAGTTTAATAAGAGGGTTAGAGTTTTATCTCGTATTGTTATATGTTAACAGTTGATAACTGTTATACATAGCTAGAATCTATTTGTAATAAATAGCAAGTCTTGCTCAGTACAGAAACCTGATCTGTGCTTTCTGTCCATCTAAAAAGGCAGGTACTTTGGAGAATTTTTTGTAGTTTGATAAAATCCTTTAACTTCTGTGATGACTTTGAAGTAGTGAGATGTAATTTCCAGTGGGCTACCCCAGTAAGGTGTGACAGTTTTGCTACAAAAACAGAAACTGCTGTTGGACCTCAGCAGGTTTGTCACATTTGTGGGGAGAAAGCAGAGTTAAGGTTTTGAGTCTGGTGACTGTTCATCAGCAATTTTCCGGATTCACCAGCAGTTTCTGTGTCAGATTCCCAGCATATGCAGTTCTTTGTTTAATGCATTTCCTTTCTGCTGACTCTATTTGATTTCCAAGTCATGCTGCAGCTCAAGAGATCTCCCATTATTGAAGTAGAATTTCTCCTGACAGGGCCTTCTGCTCTGACCTCCATATGAAAATCCAGCACCACTCCATTGCAAATCTAAAACTTTTAAAACTCCATCAATATCACTCAACATAGTGCTCCCAATCACACTGCACCAGCTAAAAGAAAAATGTCAAAAAGCACTTCACCTCAAGGTTGCATGGTTAACCATGTAAATAGAGCTAGTGGGGATGGAGAAGTTTCTTCCTGCTGCTGATTGTACATTAGGCTGGGTAAGATTCAAAAATGGGCAAGGATTAAAACATAAGATAATGTTCCAGGTCAGCATTAGAAGCTCTCTGACATCATGATTAACCATTCTGCAGTGTTAGTGCATTTTTTTTCTTTATTCATTCATGGTATGAGGGCATTGCTGGTACACCCCATTTACTGCCCATTCCCAATTGCAGTGGGTCTGGAGTCATATATAGGCCACACCAGGTAAGGATGCCAGTTTACTTTCCTTAAGAACCAAAAGGGTTTTTCTGACAATCGATTCATGGTCATCATTAGACTCTTAATTCCAGAACCTATTAAAATGTAATTCAAATTCCACCACCTACCATAGCGGGATTCAAGCCCGGGTCCCTCGAACATTATCTGGGTCTCTGTATTAACAGTCCAGCATAATACAACTAGGCCATTGCCTCTCCCATGATTTGCATTCCCAAGTTAGACTTTTTATGGCTAGCAGGCACTGTGCAACCTGTAGTGGAAGTGGCAAGAAACACAGCAGCCAATGTTCTGAGTTTCAGGCTTCCATAGTGCTAGTACCACTATACCTCTGAGCAGAAATGCAGGGCTGGGATCTCATCACTATCACATCATTATTTGTGGAATTTTTAAATCTTTACAAAATGGCTGCTGAGTTTATTCACGTTACAACAGGGACTATATTTCAAAAGCATTGAATTAATAGCAAATTAATTTGACACAGGATGAATTACTGGAAGGTTTGATGAGCATTCAAAAAATACTAAATAATTAAGGACATTAAAGCGAGAGGAAATACAGTAACTATCACGCGAGGAAAATAACTATTACTGGGGAAACTACTGTTACTAAAGGCCAATAAGTTCCCTCAAAGTCATAGGATTTTAAAGGAATTAGCAACAGAGACAGTGGATGCACTGTTAGTAATGATTCAAGAATCTTTGGTTTCTGGGAAAGTCGCAGAATTGGAATACTGCCAATGTAACAGAAAAAGGGAATGAGACTAAAAAAAAAATCAGGTAACTATAGGCTTAACATCTTAAGCTTCTTTATTTCCATGGCATGGCTTCATGAAGGGGAAATCAAGCCTGACAGATTTATTACATTACTTTGAGAAGGTAACAAGCAGAACAGATAAAGATGGCTGAATTTTGGCAAGATGGTAGCAAAGTAGGACACTTCACCCTGAGCTCCTCTGCTCCACCTGTTCTTTTGTTTTTTTTTTAATCTCTCTTTTTAGCAGTCCTGGAACAGCTTGCAGGGAAGCAGTCCCTGAACACCATGCAGGGAAGCAGTCCCTGAACACCATGCAGGGAAGCAGTCCCTGAGCAGCACAAGGGGAAACACATCTCAAAACAATGCGAGGGAAAGCGAGCCCTGGAGCAGCACAAGGGGAAATGAGTCCCGGAACAATGTGAAGAGAAGTGAGTCCCAGAGCAGTGCAACTTACCTTGGTGCAGCTGAGTGCCGATGTGGTGCAGACTGGAGGCTTGGAGCAGAGCAGGACAGTTGTTGGACTGGGGTCTGGTTCAGGCAGACAGACCATGTGCTGAGCTGCTGCTATTTGAAATTCTTTACTGGACTGTAATGTCAACCCTTTAACTATATCATAACTATATTTTCCTAACTCATTTCTTTTAGGTCAAAAATCACACAACACCAGGTTATAGGCCAACAGTTTATTTGAAAACACAAGCTTTTGGAGTCTCGCTCCTTCTTCAGGTGTTTGACTAACTTGTGTTTCAAATAAACTGTTGTCCTATAACCTGGTGTTGTGTGATTTTTAACCTTATCCACGCCAGTCCAACACCGGTACCTCCACATTATGGTTATCTTTTTTTTAAGAGACCTAAGTATTGCTACTACTTTTCCTTTTATTCCCCTTCTGTATCCAAGATTTGGAGCTATGTGCTAGTACCTAAGATGGCGCCATTAAAGGCAGCCATTGTAAAAACTTTTCACTATACTCCTGTACTTCTGTACTGGAGTACACATGACAATTAAGGATATTCTGTTCTATACCAAAAAGGAACTAGTAGATGTAATATATTTGGACTTCAAAAAGGGTTTTGATAAGATATTGCACATGAAGTTACTGTATAAGGCACAAGCCCATGCTGATGAGTGTAGTATATTTGCACGGATGGAAGTTTGGCTAAGTAATAAAAGACAGAAAGTTGGGATAAAGAGGCATTTTCAGGATGGCAACTTGTAACTAGTGGAATGCCACAGGGATCAGTGCTGGGGCCACAAATATTTACAATATATTGAAATGACTTGAATGAAGTAAGTGAATGTATTATCATCAAGTTTGTGGATGACACAAAAATAGGTGGAAAAGCAAGTGGTGAGGATGACACAAACAATGTACAGAGAGAGTCAGAGAGGTTAAGTGGGTGAACAAAAACATGGCAGATAGAATATAATCTCCAAATAAGGTTCATTCAGTTGATCCCATGTGTAGAGAGATTTCCTTATGAGGATAGGTTGTGTAGCTTGGGCTTGGACTCATTGAGGTATAGAGGAATAAGAGGAGACCTGATTGAAACATATAGAATTCTTAGGGGGCTTAACAGCATTGATGCTAAGAGGCTGTGTCCTCCTGTGGGATACTCTGGGACCAAAGGATATAGTCTGAGCGTTAAGGGTCCTACATTTAAGACATACTTGAGGAGGATTTTTTTGTCTCAGATTGTTGTGATTCTGTGGAATTCTTTACTGCAGAGGGTTATAGAGAATGGGTACATTCAGGGCTGAGATAGACAAATTTTTAATCAACAAGGAAATCAAGAGTTATGGGCAAAAAGGCAGGAAAATGGAATTGAAGATTAACAGATCAGCCATGATCTCATTGAATTTAGAATTAGAATTAGCTTTATTGTCACATACTCAAATGTGTACAGTGAAAGTACTTACAGTGACATCTTAGGTACAAAGGTACCTACATACAGCTTCTTCAGTAACAAGATCTTAGAAAAGTGAAGAAATAAAAATTCCAGCATTATAGAAATAAAAGTTCAGAACAATGATCTTCCACCCCAGAACATGCTGACACCTAGCATACAGTAGAGCAGACATATACAGAATGGCCTATTTGTGCTCCAATGTCTTATGGTCTTATTGTATAAGTCCTGTCTGTTTTACTTCATACTATTGTATCATTTTTTTACAACAAGCTAAGGATAGGCAAACATATGGCTCTTGCTTGTTGCAACGAGTAAAGGGAGTCTGAATCACCTGTGCTTGGAACGACACCTAACAAATGAGCCAGGAATATTCAGGAGCAGATGAAGTGCAGCTATTACACAGCATACAGGAAGTTTCTAAACTACATTTTTTTTCTCTCAGAAAAACGTCTTTCATGTGAGAACCTGATGTGCAGTCCTGCAGCACATATATGAGTTGAAAAAGCATTCTTGTCAAAGGCCGTCTGTGTGATCATTTCTTCTTGTCATCTTAATTCAAGTTTAAATTTACACTGGCAAGAACAGCGACCAGACTGAGCTGGGTTTAAATCTAAAATGGCTTTGCTGCTGTAATTTCTTTACTTTGCCATATTAAGTAGGATCTGTTTAGTAACAACCTCCTCTGCCAGTTTCCAAAGAGTCTTTAACTAGGGAAATGTACAATCAACCTGCTCCATTGTAAGTGGTGAGCCACCACCAACCACCATCCAACCACCCCCCCCACCCCAGTTTACTGCCAAGTGGTGAACATTGCTGTCAGGGGTCTTAAGATCAAGTGTGAAGTAAGATTTAACTAGGAATAACCTGAAACACTACAGCATCACCACTGATGGGAAAGTTTAATTACAGTGTGACCAGTTTACATTGACCGTGTCTGTTATAAATATGGACACAGGAATCAATAACAGCCAAAAAAAACAAGAAGTTAAAATGTTTACACAGATTTAAGATGGACGACTTATGATGCAATATTAACATATCCAAATCTCCATTCCTTTGATTACTATTCAGAGCTGAAATGTGTTGAGTAACCTTGAGATCAATTGATATCTGAGGTATCAATCAACACAAATTGCTACATGCAAATTATTTAAGGAATTTTCCGCATAGTCATTGAATTAGTGCTATGATTATTTCAGTCTGTAATGTCTCCCAGATTTCCAACGTTCTGAGAACTCTTCACTTCCTTCTTGTACGTCCCCTAATTTCTTCACTCTACTATTAGTGATCATACCTTTAGCTGCCTAATTCTTTGGAATGTGCTGCCATCTCTTCGGTTGTTATACTCTTATTAAAACCTATGACCAAGCTTTTGATCATCTGTCCTGACATGTTTTCCTTCCATTAGTGTTTTCCTGTACTTTCTCCTCTGTTTACATGTTTGCCCTTGAAAGTCAAACCAGTTAAAGGAAAAGGGAGAGCAAGCGTTGAAGCTGGGAGTCTGTTTTGTTTATTAGTAAAGCAGTACCTCAGCTGTAGCTGGTTAGGACGTGGTCACCTCTTTAATCCATAATTTCTATTTTCATGGTGAACCAGGTGTTTTTGCGTATGAATACAATGGTTTGGGATGGACCCACTGGCCTGAACTACACACCTTATTGCACCTTATCCATCAAATACTCACATTCCCATTTTGAGGAAAAGTTTGTGTGATCTGGGAGAGATTAAAATACTAATGAAATTCCAAGCCAATCGATGAAAACAGTTCTCCCCTCCAACCACTTCAGTTGGTAGAAATTAATCAGAAGACTTTTATACAAAGTGATCTGCATTCTAACCATGGGTTATACTTGAATCCAGAATGCTCATGTGCTGTTAGGTTTCATATACTCTTACAAAATGCCAATTTTGAAACTTGCTTTGACCCATGATTAGAGGATAAACAAGATTTTTTAAGGCCCAAAACAACACAAGTATTGATGAGTGATAGCAAGAACTGCAGATGCTGGAGTCAGAGATAACACAGTATGGCCAGTCTCTGTGCTTCTCCAGTTCCATACAAGTATTGGCGAGGAATCTGAGAGAATTGATTGAGATGTCCAGCAAGGCTGTTCTCAATATTGGGAGCAACAAGTCAAATTTTCCAACAAAGTTCCAGGTGGTGAGATGAAGATTCTTATTGAGAAGTGAGAGGCCGATTGACAGGGATTATCACAAATTATCGCACTGATTAACATGAATTTCACCTCATTAATATGCAAGTTCATATTTGTCCATATGGATAGAAACTGGACATCAAAATTCCTGAAAAGAAAGTCTGAGTGAGAACCAGGAAATTTGCTATTTGTTCCTCCAGACAGTGATCTTAGTGAAAACCAAAAGAACTGCGGATGCTGTAAATCAGGAACAAAAACAAAGTTGCTGGAAAAGCTCAGCAGGTCTGGCAGCATCTGTGGAGGAGAAAACAGAGTTAACGTTTCGGGTCCGGTGACCCTTCCTCAGAACTGATGTTGGCTGGGAAAACGTCAGTTTATATGCAGAAAACAGGGAGGTGGGTGGGGTAGGGAGTAAACGATAGGATAGAGTCCAAAGAGAGAGCAAGACAGTTGGACAAAGGAGTTGCTAACGATCAGGCTGGGAGGGTGAATAGTTGCTAATGGGGACTGTTAGTGACTAACAACAGGGGGTGTGTAGTGGCAGGCTATGTGGTAACAAGGCCTGGTGTGTGGGGTGTGGGGCTGGGACGTGGGACAGTTTAGGCCCTAAAATTATTGAACTCAATATTGAGTCCGGAGGGCTGTAGGGTCCCCAAGCGGAAAATGAGGTGTTGTTCCTCCAGCTTGCGCTGAGCTTCACTGGAACACTGTAGCAAGCCGGAGACAGAGATGTTGGCCAGGGAGCAAGGTGGTGCATTGAAGTGGCAGGCAACAGGTAGTTCAGGGTCTTTTTTGCGAGCAGAACGTAGATGTTCTGTGAAGCGGTCGCCAAGTCTATGCTTCGTTTCCCCAATGTAGAGGAGACCACATTGTGAGCAGCGAATGCAGTAGACTAGATTCTTGGAAGTGCAGGTGAAGTGATCTTAGTGAGTCCAGGGCAGCAGCTGGATGCACTCGCCATCCATGGACACTGGCATCGGACACATGCTCCCCTTCTGAAAGGTGGAGTTTGGAATGTGTTTTGTTGAGGGGCTGGCTGCCTTTTTGACCATAGACAAAGGCATTTTAAAGATAGTTTCAGCACCAGGGATGCCAGGCTATTATAGGATATCTGGCTATGACAAGAAGTTTCAGCTATGATGAATGGTAGAATCCAGTTAGCATGAGATGGGAATGGCATAACAGGAGTGGACCAGGTAGTTGGTGAGCTGTGTTTGGGAAGACAGTGCAACAATGTTCACTAGGCCTCATGGATAGAACGCCTCCATGAAACTCAGTGATAATGACACTTCATCAAAAACTGACAAGATTCAGTCCAAAGATATTCCCTCTCCCTCAATAGGCTTGCTTTAGCTTTTTGTCCAGCTGCATTTAAATATCAGCAGAAAGGAAGTGAGCCCCCATAGAATAGAAATACTGCACCGACTGTGAGGAGAAGTCAATTCCGGCCAAGATAGCTATTGGGAGAGTAAACTGTCTGGCAGAATATGAATCAAAATTAAATCAAAAGTCATTTTTGAATGTGCAAATAAATGTTAGTAATAGTAGCTACAATGCCAATATTTATCTGGTAATTATGAAATAGGATTTTATCCCATATGTGAATCAGATGTTCGTTAACTTAGTTCGAGGGAAAACTAAGTTAAGTATTCTCAGAGACAACAAGGTGCAGGGCTGGATGAACACAGCAGGCCAAGCAGCATCATAGGAGCAGAAAGGCTGACGTTTCGGGCCTAGACCCTTCATCAGAAATGGATTCTCACCTGTGTTTTCATATCCTTCCATGACCATGTCACTTAGTATTTTTGTAACTTCCTTCATTCCAACAATGCTGAGATCCCATTGCTCTTACTTGTGCTCTTGTGCTTCCTAGCTTTCATCAGTTCAATATTGGTGACTTACATTCAGTTCTCCAGGTCCTAAGTATTAGAATTCCCTCCTCAATCATCTCCAACACATAAGTGCCTTTTTTCTTTTAAGCTCCTCTTTAAACCTACTGTTTTGAACAAATGTGCGGTCTCCTCACCTAATTGATATTTATATAATTTGTCTGATTATATTCTTGTGAGATGCCTTTGGACATTTTTGCAATGTCAAAGGTTTTAACATTAGAAGGCTTAGTTGAGCATTGTAACTAGCAACAACTTGATATTTATTAGTTGATTATATAATGATATTTTACTCCAAGTTCTTTTCTTCATTCATGGGATGTATGTGTCACTGACTGGGCCAGCATTTATTCCCCATACCTTCAAAAGATGATGGTGAACTGCCTTTTTGAATTGCTGCAGTCCATTTGGTGTGGGCAGATATGCAATGCCACTGGGGATGGTGTACCAGGATTTTACCCAGTGACCCTGAAGGAATAACAACATATTTTCAAGTCAGGATGGTGGGTAGCTTGGAGGTGGTGTTCCCATGTATCTGCTGCCCTTGTCTTCCTAGATGGAAGTGTCATGGGTTTGGAACGTACTATCTAAGGAACCTTCGTGAATTTCTGCAGTGCATCTTTAGGATGGTACACAATGCTGCTACTAAGCATTGGTGGTAGAGGAAGTGAATCTTTGTGGATGTGGGGAAAATTAAGAGGGTTGCTTTGTCCTGGGTGGTGTCAAGTGCCTTGGCTCTTGTTAGAGCTGCACTCATCCAGGCAAGTGGAAGTATTCCATCACAGTGCTGACTTGCGCTTTGTCAATGCTGGCCAGGCTTTGGGGAGTCAGGAGCTGAGTTACTTGCTGCAGTATTCCTAGGCCCTGATCTGCTGTTGTAGCCATTGTGTTTACGTGGCTAATTCATTTCAGTTCTGGTCAATAGAAACCTCCAGGGTGTTGATAATGTGGGATTCAGTGATGGTAATGCCATTGCATGTCAAGGGGCAGTGGTTAGATTGTCTCTTAAATGGAGATGGTCATTACCTGAAACCTGTGGCTCAAATGTTAGTTGGCATTTGTCAGCCAAAACCTAGATATTGTCAAGGTCTTGTTGCGTTGGGAACATGGAAAGCTTCAGCTTGAATCAGACCTTCATAATTAGCTGAAGATTCATGTGGTCTTTCTCATTGCATTGAATAGTTATGACTCCACTAGGCAACTTGCTGATCTCAATATGCAATGAATTAGTACTCAGTTTAGGGAAATGTTGCACAGTTTGTTTATTATTACAGAGCACAATGATATTAAATGCTTGGTTGTGAAGCAATTACTGCATCTCCTTTTCCCTCAAGTGTTTATTCCATTAGGAATCATTGCTGATGGCAAAGCAAGACATCCCGATGACTCACAGATTGAGTGTAGACAAAAACATGCGACAATGGAGCCAAGAAGTTAGGGGAGCATCTGTTTCTCTGTTAGTTGTCAGCAAGAATCAGCTTTAAACCATGGATAAAGATGTTATCAACATCAGCTGCTCACATTGCTCAATTACAAAACCAGAACTGTCAGTGATTTCCTTCCTTCAGATCAGAAGTAGACTTTAGACTACCTTTTCATTGATTTTGCGTAGAAAATACGTCAGAAGGAAATGGAAGTGCATTTTAGCTTGCTTGTGTCGTGGTGGGTATTAACATTCATCCTCTTAAGCCTGCGTCACACTATAAATCTTTGATGGCAAAGTTGATAATATTTGTTGACCGTTTGCTTGCATCCATCTGCTCTGTCATTCCTTTTGCCCTTTGTAAACTCTCATTATTCTGCTTTTCTCCCCAACTCTTGCTGCAAATACCTATAGTAGAGTCAAACTATTCCAATAGACAGTGTACCATGCACATCCCATTAATACCTGATTTTTTGAAAAGTAAAGTCCCACAACACAATAACCTGATATATTCCTTTAGTTAATCCACTTAACCTATATATCTCTGGACATTATATGCAATTTATCAATGCCAATCCACCTAACCTGCACACTTTTGTACTGTGGGAAGAAACCAGAGTACCCAGACATGGGGAGAATGTTCAAACTCCATACAGACAGTCACCCAAGTCTGGGATTGAACCCAGATCCCTGGTATTGTGAGGTAGCACTGCTAACCACTGAGCCACCATACCACCCCAAAGTTGATGTTGGAAAGCTTTCACAGCCCATTGAAATGACAAGCACTGGTGAATGTCAAGAATGCGTCATTGATATTGTTGAAATTCCACAGATACACACACAATGTATACTGTAGCCAGTCTGAATCACTGCCAATACTCTCCATACGAGTTTAGGCTTCCAAGTGACTTAGTTCTGGTGACAGATGTGAGGTATCAAAAACTACAGAAAGGTTCCACAGCCCTTTAAATGATAAAGAGAAACATTTCCTTTGGTGGAGGGGAGCACAACTATAGAATTCAAGTCAGCTACTCATGGGCCTTGTCAGCAAGTCTATCTTCACATACAGGACAATGGAAACTCTTCTTCAAAACATTGGTTGGGATAATTCAGTACTGATGG